>NW_027469084.1:600000-1200000 GCF_051020765.1 Lasioglossum baleicum
ATAATTTAGAATTTTTGTTACCGCGCCATCCGATTATTATACATGTGGAAATACTCGTACACGCTGCATTGTATTTTCTTCCGCACGCGACAAGGAGGGGACAGAGGCGAGGTCCGGCTAGCGTCTGTCCCATCCCCCCGTCCCACCCCCCTGGTCGACCCGCATAAATCTTGAAAATATGATAAAATAAACGCTAAAATCTATAAATGAAAACGTGTATAGATAAAATAGATCAAATAAAAGTCTATAAATAAATAAATAATAATAAGTAAATAAATACAATGGACAAACCACAACAAACACAAGAAGGGGGGGCAAAATAAAGGGGAATAAAAGATAAAGATGAACTTTATAATATAGAATATAAAATATATATAGAATAAAATGAAATATTATAAAATAAAAGGAGGGGGGTCGACCGGCAGGTCGCATCTTTGTAGAGGGGAGGGATTATTGCTCCACCTCGCCCCCCGCGACCTGCCCACCTCGGGGGCGCCTTAACGGCCAGCCCCCCTTGGCGGCGGTGGAAGTCCTAAGTAGTCCCACCGCCGCCATTACGTCTGCAGCCCCTTACCGGGAGGCCGTCGGCCTCGTCGGGGTTGTCCCGCCGATGCCAGCCTCCTGGCCGAGAGTGGTCGGCTTCCCTCTCCCTCTCCGCTGCCTCCTTCTGCGTTATCACAATCTCGCAGAAGGAGGCAAACGCTGCTCTTGACCTCTCACTGCCGATCATGTGGTCCACCACGACCGACAACGAGAGGTCCATCCCAATAACGCCCCTTAGGACTCTGGGCGGCGCCGACCACGCAGGACATTCTCCCAGCGTATGCCGCGCAGAGTCCTGGGCCTCCTCGCAGTGGTGGCACTGCGATCCTCCCAGTGCCAGTTATGAACACACAGTTTGACGAAACGGCGGTATGCAGGTAATTTAACTTATGCGCATGCATTGCTGCAACTTGTGCTGTATAATTTAGAATTTTTGTTACCGCGCCATCCGATTATTATACATGTGGAAATACTCGTACACGCAGCATTGTATTTTCTTCCGCACGCGACAAGGAGGGGACAGAGGCGAGGTCCGGCTAGCGTCTGTCCCCTCCCCCCGTCCCACCCCCCTGGTCGGCCCGCATAAAACTTAAAAATATGATAAAATAAACGATAAAATCTATAAATGAAAACGTGTATAGATAAAATAGATAAAATAAAAGTCAATAAATAAATAAATAATAATAAGTAAATAAATACAATGGACAAACCACAACAAACATAAGAAGGGGGGGGCAAAATAAAGGGGAATAAAAGATAAAGATGAAATTTATAATATAGAATATGAAATATATATAGAATAAAATGAAATATTATAAAATAAAAGGAGGGGGGTCGACCGGCAGGTCGCATCTTTGTAGAGGGGGGGAGGGGATTATTGCTCCACCTCGCCCGCCGCGACCTGCCCACCTCGGGGGCGCCTTAACAGCCAGCCCCCCTTGGCGGCGGTGGAAGTACTAAGTATTCCCACCGCCGCCATTACGTCTGCGGCCCCTTACCGGGGGACCATCGGCCTCGTCGGGGTTGCCCCGCCGATGCTAGCCTCCTGGCGGAGAGGGGGTCGGCTTCCCTCTCCCTCTCCGCTGCCTCCTTCTGCGTTATCACAATCTCGCAGAAGGAGGCAAACGCTGCTCTTGACCTCTCGCTGCCGATCATGTGGTCGACCACGACCGACAACGAGAGGTCCATCCCAATAACGCCCCTTAGGACTCTGCGCGGCGCCGACCACGCAGGACATTCTCCCAGCGTATGCCGCGCAGAGTCCTGGGCCTCCTCGCAGTGGTGGCACTGCGATCCTCCCAGTGCCAGTTATGAACACACAGTTTGACGAAACGGCGGTATGCAGGTAATTTAACTTATGCGCATGCATTGCTGCAACTTGTGCTGTATAATTTAGAATTTTTGTTACCGCGCCATCCGATTATTATACATGTGGAAATACTCGTACACGCTGCATTGTATTTTCTTCCGCACGCGACAAGGAGGGGACAGAGGCGAGGTCCGGCTAGCGTCTGTCCCATCCCCCCGTCCCACCACCCTGGTCGACCCGCATAAATCTTGAAAATATGATAAAATAAACGCTAAAATCTATAAATGAAAACGTGTATAGATAAAATAGATCAAATAAAAGTCTATAAATAAATAAATAATAATAAGTATATAAATACAATGGACAAACCACAACAAACACAAGAAGGGGGGGCAAAATAAAGGGGAATAAAAGATAAAGATGAACTTTGTAATATAGAATATAAAATATATATAGAATAAAATGAAATATTATAAAATAAAAGGAGGGGGGTCGACCGGCAGGTCGCATCTTTGTAGAGGGGAGGGATTATTGCTCCACCTCGCCCCCCGCGACCTGCCCACCTCGGGGGCGCCTTAACGGCCAGCCCCCCTTGGCGGCGGTGGAAGTACTAAGTAGTCCCACCGCCGCCATTACGTCTGCAGCCCCTTACCGGGAGGCCGTCGGCCTCGTCGGGGTTGCCCCGCCGATGCTAGCCTCCTGGCCGAGAGTGGTCGGCTTCCCTCTCCCTCTCCGCTGCCTCCTTCTGCGTTATCACAATCTCGCAGAAGGAGGCAAACGCTGCTCTTGACCTCTCACTGCCGATCATGTGGTCCACCACGACCGACAACGAGAGGTCCATCCCAATAACGCCCCTTAGGACTCTGCGCGGCGCCGACCACGCAGGACATTCTCCCAGCGTATGCCGCGCAGAGTCCTGGGCCTCCTCGCAGTGGTGGCACTGCGATCCTCCCAGTGCCAGATATGAACACACAGTTTGACGAAACGGCGGTATGCAGGTAATTTAACTTATGCGCATGCATTGCTGCAACTTGTGCTGTATAATTTAGAATTTTTGTTACCGCGCCATCCGATTATTATACATGTGGAAATACTCGTACACGCTGCATTGTATTTTCTTCCGCACGCGACAAGGAGGGGACAGAGGCGAGGTCCGGCTAGCGTCTGTCCCATCCCCCCGTCCCACCCCCCTGGACGACCCGCATAAATCTTGAAAATATGATAAAATAAACTATAAAATCTATAAATGAAAACGTGTATAGATAAAATAGATCAAATAAAAGTCTATAAATAAATAAATAATAATAAGTAAATAAATACAATGGACAAACCACAACAAACACAAGAAGGGGGGGCAAAATAAAGGGGAATAAAAGATAAAGATGAACTTTATAATATAGAATATAAAATATATATAGAATAAAATGAAATATTATAAAATAAAAGGAGGGGGGTCGACCGGCAGGTCGCATCTTTGTAGAGGGGAGGGATTATTGCTCCACCTCGCCCCCCGCGACCTGCCCACCTCGGGGGCGCCTTAACGGCCAGCCCCCCTTGGCGGCGGTGGAAGTACTAAGTAGTCCCACCGCCGCCATTACGTCTGCAGCCCCTTACCGGGAGGCCGTCGGCCTCGTCGGGGTTGCCCCGCCGATGCTAGCCTCCTGGCCGAGAGTGGTCGGCTTCCCTCTCCCTCTCCGCTGCCTCCTTCTGCGTTATCACAATCTCGCAGAAGGAGGCAAACGCTGCTCTTGACCTCTCACTGCCGATCATGTGGTCCACCACGACCGACAACGAGAGGTCCATCCCAATAACGCCCCTTAGGACTCTGCGCGGCGCCGACCACGCAGGACATTCTCCCAGCGTATGCCGCGCAGAGTCCTGGGCCTCCTCGCAGTGGTGGCACTGCGATCCTCCCAGTGCCAGTTATGAACACACAGTTTGACGAAACGGCGGTATGCAGGTAATTTAACTTATGCGCATGCATTGCTGCAACTTGTGCTGTATAATTTAGAATTTTTGTTACCGCGCCATCCGATTATTATACATGTGGAAATACTCGTACACGCAGCATTGTATTTTCTTCCGCACGCGACAAGGAGGGGACAGAGGCGAGGTCCGGCTAGCGTCTGTCCCCTCCCCCCGTCCCACCCCCCTGGTCGGCCCGCATAAAACTTAAAAATATGATAAAATAAACGATAAAATCTATAAATGAAAACGTGTATAGATAAAATAGATAAAATAAAAGTCAATAAATAAATAAATAATAATAAGTAAATAAATACAATGGACAAACCACAACAAACATAAGAAGGGGGGGGCAAAATAAAGGGGAATAAAAGATAAAGATGAAATTTATAATATAGAATATGAAATATATATAGAATAAAATGAAATATTATAAAATAAAAGGAGGGGGGTCGACCGGCAGGTCGCATCTTTGTAGAGGGGGGGAGGGGATTATTGCTCCACCTCGCCCGCCGCGACCTGCCCACGTCGGGGGCGCCTTAACAGCCAGCCCCCCTTGGCGGCGGTGGAAGTACTAAGTATTCCCACCGCCGCCATTACGTCTGCGGCCCCTTACCGGGGGACCATCGGCCTCGTCGGGGTTGCCCCGCCGATGCTAGCCTCCTGGCGGAGAGGGGGTCGGCTTCCCTCTCCCTCTCCGCTGCCTCCTTCTGCGTTATCACAATCTCGCAGAAGGAGGCAAACGCTGCTCTTGACCTCTCGCTGCCGATCATGTGGTCGACCACGACCGACAACGAGAGGTCCATCCCAATAACGCCCCTTAGGACTCTGCGCGGCGCCGACCACGCAGGACATTCTCCCAGCGTATGCCGCGCAGAGTCCTGGGCCTCCTCGCAGTGGTGGCACTGCGATCCTCCCAGTGCCAGTTATGAACACACAGTTTGACGAAACGGCGGTATGCAGGTAATTTAACTTATGCGCATGCATTGCTGCAACTTGTGCTGTATAATTTAGAATTTTTGTTACCGCGCCATCCGATTTTTATACATGTGCAAATACCCGTACTCGCAGCATTGTATTTTCTTCCGCACGCGACAAGAAGGGGACAGAGGCGAGTTCCGGCTAGCGTCTGTCCCCTCCCCTGGTCCACCCGCATAAAACTTAAAAATAAGATAAAATAGAAGATAAAATCAATAAATGAAAACGTGTATAGATAAAATAGATCAAATAAAAGTCAATAAATAAACAAATAATAATAAGTAAATAAATACAATGGACAAACCACAACAAACATAAGAAGGGGGGGGGAAATAAAGGGGAATAAAAGATAAAGATGAAATTTATAATATAGAATATAAAATGTATATAGCATAAAATGAAATATTATAAAATAAAAGGAGGGGGGTCGACCGGCAGGTCGCATCTTTGTAGAGGGGGGGGATTATTGCTCCACCTCGCCCCTCCGCGACCTGCCCACCACGGGGGCGCCTTAACGGCCAGCCCCCCTTGGCGGCGGTGGAAGTACTAAGTATTCCCACCGCCGCCATTACGTCTGCGGCCCCTTACCGGGGGACCGTCGGCCTCGTCGGGGTTGCCCCGCCGATGCTAGCCTCCTGGCCGAGAGTGGTCGGCTTCCCTCTCCCTCTCCGCTGCCTCCTTCTGCGTTATCACAATCTCGCAGAAGGAGGCAAACGCTGCTCTTGACCTCTCGCTGCCGATCATGTGGTCGACCACGACCGACAACGAGAGGTCCATCCCAATAACGCCCCTTAGGACTCTGCGCGGCGCCGACCACGCAGGACATTCTCCCAGCGTATGCCGCGCAGTGTCCTGGGCCTCCTCGCAGTGGTGGCACTGCGATCCTCCCAGTGCCAGTTATGAACACACAGTTTGACGAAACGGCGGTATGCAGGTAATTTAACTTATGCGCATGCATTGCTGCAACTTGTGCTGTATAATTTAGAATTTTTGTTACCGCGCCATCCGATTATTATACATGTGGAAATACTCGTACACGCTGCATTGTATTTTCTTCCGCACGCGACAAGGAGGGGACAGAGGCGAGGTCCGGCTAGCGTCTGTCCCATCCCCCCGTCCCACCCCCCTGGACGACCCGCATAAATCTTGAAAATATGATAAAATAAACGCTAAAATCTATAAATGAAAACGTGTATAGATAAAATAGATCAAATAAAAGTCTATAAATAAATAAATAATAATAAGTAAATAAATACAATGGACAAACCACAACAAACACAAGAAGGGGGGGCAAAATAAAGGGGAATAAAAGATAAAGATGAACTTTATAATATAGAATATAAAATATATATAGAATAAAATGAAATATTATAAAATAAAAGGAGGGGGGTCGACCGGCAAGTCGCATCTTTGTAGAGGGGAGGAATTATTGCTCCACCTCGCCCCCCGCGACCGGCCCACCTCGGGGGCGCCTTAACGGCCAGCCCCCCTTGGCGGCGGTGGAAGTACTAAGTAGTCCCACTGCCGCCATTACGTCTGCAGCCCCTTACCAGGAGGCCGTCGGCCTCGTCGGGGTTGCCCCGCCGATGCTAGGCTCCTGGCCGAGAGTGGTCGGCTTCCCTCTCCCTCTCCGCTGCCTCCTTCTGCGTTATCACAATCTCGCAGAAGGAGGCAAACGCTGCTCTTGACCTCTCACTGCCGATCATGTGGTCCACCACGACCGACAACGAGAGGTCCATCCCAATAACGCCCCTTAGGACTCTGCGCGGCGCCGACCACGCAGGACATTCTCCCAGCGTATGCCGCGCAGAGTCCTGGGCCTCCTCGCAGTGGTGGCACCTCGATCCTCCCAGTGCCAGTTATGAACACACAGTTTGACGAAACGGCGGTATGCAGGTAATTTAACTTATGCGCATGCATTGCTGCAACTTGTGCTGTATAATTTAGAATTTTTGTTACCGCGCCATCCGATTATTATACATGTGGAAATACTCGTACACGCTGCATTGTATTTTCTTCCGCACGCGACAAGGAGGGGACAGAGGCGAGGTCCGGCTAGCGTCTGTCCCATCCCCCCGTCCCACCCCCCTGGTCGACCCGCATAAATCTTGAAAATATGATAAAATAAACTATAAAATCTATAAATGAAAACGTGTATAGATAAAATAGATCAAATAAAAGTCTATAAATAAATAAATAATAATAAGTAAATAAATACAATGGACAAACCACAACAAACACAAGAAGGGGGGGCAAAATAAAGGGGAATAAAAGATAAAGATGAACTTTATAATATAGAATATAAAATATATATAGAATAAAATGAAATATTATAAAATAAAAGGAGGGTAGTCGACCGACAGGTCGCATCTTTGTAGAGGGGAGGGATTATTGCTCCACCTCGCCCCCCGCGACCTGCCCACCTCGGGGGCGCCTTAACGGCCAGCCCCCCTTGGCGGCGGTGGAAGTACTAAGTAGTCCCACCGCCGCCATTACGTCTGCAGCCCCTTACCGGGGGACCATCGGCCTCGTCGGGGTTGCCCCGCCGATGCTAGCCTCCTGGCGGAGAGGGGGTCGGCTTGCCTCTCCCTCTCCGCTGCCTCCTTCTGCGTTATCACAATCTCGCAGAAGGAGGCAAACGCTGCTCTTGACCTCTCGCTGCCGATCATGTGATCGACCACGACCGACAACGAGAGGTCCATCCCAATAACGCCCCTTAGGACTCTGCGCGGCGCCGACCACGCAGGACATTCTCCCAGCGTATGCCGCGCAGAGTCCTGGGCCTCCTCGCAGTGGTGGCACTGCGATCCTCCCAGTGCCAGTTATGAACACACAGTTTGACGAAACGGCGGTATGCAGGTAATTTAACTTATGCGCATGTATTGCTGCAACTTGTGCTGTATAATTTAGAATTTTTGTTACCGCGCCATCCGATTTTTATACATGTGCAAATACCCGTACTCGCAGCATTGTATTTTCTTCCGCACGCGACAAGAAGGGGACAGAGGCGAGTTCCGGCTAGCGTCTGTCCCCTCCCCTGGTCCACCCGCATAAAACTTAAAAATAAGATAAAATAGAAGATAAAATCAATAAATGAAAACGTGTATAGATAAAATAGATCAAATAAACGTCAATAAATAAACAAATAATAATAAGTAAATAAATACAACGGGCAAACCACAACAAACATAAGAAGGGGGGGGGGAAATAAAGGGGAATAAAAGATAAAGATGAAATTTATAATATAGAATATAAAATGTATATAGAATAAAATGAAATATTATAAAATAAAAGGAGGGGGGTCGACCGGCAGGTCGCATCTTTGTAGAGGGGGGGGGATTATTGCTCCACCTCGCCCCCCGCGACCTGCCCACCACGGGGGCGCCTTAACGGCCAGCCCCCCTTGGCGGCGGTGGAAGTACTAAGTATTCCCACCGCCGCCATTACGTCTGCGGCCCCTTACCGGGGGGCCGTCGGCCTCGTCGGGGTTGCCCCGCCGATGCTAGCCTCCTGGCCGAGAGTGGTCGGCTTCCCTCTCCCTCTCCGCTGCCTCCTTCTGCGTTATCACAATCTCGCAGAAGGAGGCAAACGCTGCTCTTGACCTCTCGCTGCCGATCATGTGGTCGACCACGACCGACAACGAGAGGTCCATCCCAATGACGCCCCTTAGGACTCTGCGCGGCGCCGACCACGCAGGACATTCTCCCAGCGTATGCCGCGCAGTGTCCTGGGCCTCCTCGCAGTGGTGGCACTGCGATCCTCCCAGTGCCAGTTATGAACACACAGTTTGACGAAACGGCGGTATGCAGGTAATTTAACTTATGCGCATGCATTGCTGCAACTTGTGCTGTATAATTTAGAATTTTTGTTACCGCGCCATCCGATTATTATACATGTGGAAATACTCGTACACGCTGCATTGTATTTTCTTCCGCACGCGACAAGGAGGGGACAGAGGCGAGGTCCGGCTAGCGTCTGTCCCATCCCCCCGTCCCACCCCCCTGGACGACCCGCATAAATCTTGAAAATATGATAAAATAAACGCTAAAATCTATAAATGAAAACGTGTATAGATAAAATAGATCAAATAAAAGTCTATAAATAAATAAATAATAATAAGTAAATAAATACAATGGACAAACCACAACAAACACAAGAAGGGGGGGGCAAAATAAAGGGGAATAAAAGATAAAGATGAACTTTATAATATAGAATATAAAATATATATAGAATAAAATGAAATATTATAAAATAAAAGGAGGGGGGTCGACCGGCAGGTCGCATCTTTGTAGAGGGGAGGGATTATTGCTCCACCTCGCCCCCCGCGACCTGCCCACCTCGGGGGCGCCTTAACGGCCAGCCCCCCTTGGCGGCGGTGGAAGTACTAAGTAGTCCCACCGCCGCCATTACGTCTGCAGCCCCTTACCAGGAGGCCGTCGGCCTCGTCGGGGTTGCCCCGCCGATGCTAGCCTCCTGGCGGAGAGGGGGTCGGCTTCCCTCTCCCTCTCCGCTGCCTCCTTCTGCGTTATCACAATCTCGCAGAAGGAGGCAAACGCTGCTCTTGACCTCTCGCTGCCGATCATGTGGTCGACCACGACCGACAACGAGAGGTCCATCCCAATAACGCCCCTTAGGACTCTGCGCGGCGCCGACCACGCAGGACATTCTCCCAGCGTATGCCGCGCAGAGTCCTGGGCCTCCTCGCAGTGGTGGCACTGCGATCCTCCCAGTGCCAGTTATGAACACACAGTTTGACGAAACGGCGGTATGCAGGTAATTTAACTTATGCGCATGCATTGCTGCAACTTGTGCTGTATAATTTAGAATTTTTGTTACCGCGCCATCCGATTTTTATACATGTGCAAATACCCGTACTCGCAGCATTGTATTTTCTTCCGCACGCGACAAGAAGGGGACAGAGGCGAGTTCCGGCTAGCGTCTGTCCCCTCCCCTGGTCCACCCGCATAAAACTTAAAAATAAGATAAAATAGAAGATAAAATCAATAAATGAAAACGTGTATAGATAAAATAGATCAAATAAAAGTCAATAAATAAACAAATAATAATAAGTAAATAAATACAATGGACAAACCACAACAAACATAAGAAGGGGGGGGGGGAAATAAAGGGGAATAAAAGATAAAGATGAAATTTATAATATAGAATATAAAATGTATATAGAATAAAATGAAATATTATAAAATAAAAGGAGGGGGGTCGACCGGCAGGTCGCATCTTTGTAGAGGGGGGGGGATTATTGCTCCACCTCGCCCCCCGCGACCTGCCCACCACGGGGGCGCCTTAACGGCCAGCCCCCCTTGGCGGCGGTGGAAGTACTAAGTATTCCCACCGCCGCCATTACGTCTGCGGCCCCTTACCGGGGGGCCGTCGGCCTCGTCGGGGTTGCCCCGCCGATGCTAGCCTCCTGGCCGAGAGTGGTCGGCTTCCCTCTCCCTCTCCGCTGCCTCCTTCTGCGTTATCACAATCTCGCAGAAGGAGGCAAACGCTGCTCTTGACCTCTCGCTGCCGATCATGTGGTCGACCACGACCGACAACGAGAGGTCCATCCCAATAACGCCCCTTAGGACTCTGCGCGGCGCCGACCACGCAGGACATTCTCCCAGCGTATGCCGCGCAGTGTCCTGGGCCTCCTCGCAGTGGTGGCACTGCGATCCTCCCAGTGCCAGTTATGAACACACAGTTTGACGAAACGGCGGTATGCAGGTAATTTAACTTATGCGCATGCATTGCTGCAACTTGTGCTGTATAATTTAGAATTTTTGTTACCGCGCCATCCGATTATTATACATGTGGAAATACTCGTACACGCTGCATTGTATTTTCTTCCGCACGCGACAAGGAGGGGACAGAGGCGAGGTCCGGCTAGCGTCTGTCCCATCCCCCCGTCCCACCCCCCTGGTCGACCCGCATAAATCTTGAAAATATGATAAAATAAACGCTAAAATCTATAAATGAAAACGTGTATAGATAAAATAGATCAAATAAAAGTCTATAAATAAATAAATAATAATAAGTAAATAAATACAATGGACAAACCACAACAAACACAAGAAGGGGGGGCAAAATAAAGGGGAATAAAAGATAAAGATGAACTTTATAATATAGAATATAAAATATATATAGAATAAAATGAAATATTATAAAATAAAAGGAGGGGGGTCGACCGGCAGGTCGCATCTTTGTAGAGGGGAGGGATTATTGCTCCACCTCGCCCCCCGCGACCTGCCCACCTCGGGGGCGCCTTAACGGCCAGCCCCCCTTGGCGGCGGTGGAAGTCCTAAGTAGTCCCACCGCCGCCATTACGTCTGCAGCCCCTTACCGGGAGGCCGTCGGCCTCGTCGGGGTTGCCCCGCCGATGCCAGCCTCCTGGCCGAGAGTGGTCGGCTTCCCTCTCCCTCTCCGCTGCCTCCTTCTGCGTTATCACAATCTCGCAGAAGGAGGCAAACGCTGCTCTTGACCTCTCACTGCCGATCATGTGGTCCACCACGACCGACAACGAGAGGTCCATCCCAATAACGCCCCTTAGGACTCTGCGCGGCGCCGACCACGCAGGACATTCTCCCAGCGTATGCCGCGCAGAGTCCTGGGCCTCCTCGCAGTGGTGGCACTGCGATCCTCCCAGTGCCAGTTATGAACACACAGTTTGACGAAACGGCGGTATGCAGGTAATTTAACTTATGCGCATGCATTGCTGCAACTTGTGCTGTATAATTTAGAATTTTTGTTACCGCGCCATCCGATTATTATACATGTGGAAATACTCGTACACGCAGCATTGTATTTTCTTCCGCACGCGACAAGGAGGGGACAGAGGCGAGGTCCGGCTAGCGTCTGTCCCCTCCCCCCGTCCCACCCCCCTGGTCGGCCCGCATAAAACTTAAAAATATGATAAAATAAACGATAAAATCTATAAATGAAAACGTCTATAGATAAAATAGATAAAATAAAAGTCAATAAATAAATAAATAATAATAAGTAAATAAATACAATGGACAAACCACAACAAACATAAGAAGGGGGGGGCAAAATAAAGGGGAATAAAAGATAAAGATGAAATTTATAATATAGAATATGAAATATATATAGAATAAAATGAAATATTATAAAATAAAAGGAGGGGGGTCGACCGGCAGGTCGCATCTTTGTAGAGGGGGGGAGGGGATTATTGCTCCACCTCGCCCGCCGCGACCTGCCCACCTCGGGGGCGCCTTAACAGCCAGCCCCCCTTGGCGGCGGTGGAAGTACTAAGTATTCCCACCGCCGCCATTACGTCTGCGGCCCCTTACCGGGGGACCATCGGCCTCGTCGGGGTTGCCCCGCCGATGCTAGCCTCCTGGCGGAGAGGGGGTCGGCTTCCCTCTCCCTCTCCGCTGCCTCCTTCTGCGTTATCACAATCTCGCAGAAGGAGGCAAACGCTGCTCTTGACCTCTCGCTGCCGATCATGTGGTCGACCACGACCGACAACGAGAGGTCCATCCCAATAACGCCCCTTAGGACTCTGCGCGGCGCCGACCACGCAGGACATTCTCCCAGCGTATGCCGCGCAGAGTCCTGGGCCTCCTCGCAGTGGTGGCACTGCGATCCTCCCAGTGCCAGTTATGAACACACAGTTTGACGAAACGGCGGTATGCAGGTAATTTAACTTATGCGCATGCATTGCTGCAACTTGTGCTGTATAATTTAGAATTTTTGTTACCGCGCCATCCGATTTTTATACATGTGCAAATACCCGTACTCGCAGCATTGTATTTTCTTCCGCACGCGACAAGAAGGGGACAGAGGCGAGTTCCGGCTAGCGTCTGTCCCCTCCCCTGGTCCACCCGCATAAAACTTAAAAATAAGATAAAATAGAAGATAAAATCAATAAATGAAAACGTGTATAGATAAAATAGATCAAATAAAAGTCAATAAATAAACAAATAATAATAAGTAAATAAATACAATGGACAAACCACAACAAACATAAGAAGGGGGGGGGGAAATAAAGGGGAATAAAAGATAAAGATGAAATTTATAATATAGAATATAAAATGTATATAGAATAAAATGAAATATTATAAAATAAAAGGAGGGGGGTCGACCGGCAGGTCGCATCTTTGTAGAGGGGGGGGGGATTATTGCTCCACCTCGCCCCCCGCGACCTGCCCACCACGGGGGCGCCTTAACGGCCAGCCCCCCTTGGCGGCGGTGGAAGTACTAAGTATTCCCACCGCCGCCATTACGTCTGCGGCCCCTTACCGGGGGGCCGTCGGCCTCGTCGGGGTTGCCCCGCCGATGCTAGCCTCCTGGCCGAGAGTGGTCGGCTTCCCTCTCCCTCTCCGCTGCCTCCTTCTGCGTTATCACAATCTCGCAGAAGGAGGCAAACGCTGCTCTTGACCTCTCGCTGCCGATCATGTGGTCGACCACGACCGACAACGAGAGGTCCATCCCAATAACGCCCCTTAGGACTCTGCGCGGCGCCGACCACGCAGGACATTCTCCCAGCGTATGCCGCGCAGTGTCCTGGGCCTCCTCGCAGTGGTGGCACTGCGATCCTCCCAGTGCCAGTTATGAACACACAGTTTGACGAAACGGCGGTATGCAGGTAATTTAACTTATGCGCATGCATTGCTGCAACTTGTGCTGTATAATTTAGAATTTTTGTTACCGCGCCATCCGATTATTATACATGTGGAAATACTCGTACACGCTGCATTGTATTTTCTTCCGCACGCGACAAGGAGGGGACAGAGGCGAGGTCCGGCTAGCGTCTGTCCCATCCCCCCGTCCCACCCCCCTGGTCGACCCGCATAAATCTTGAAAATATGATAAAATAAACGCTAAAATCTAATAATGAAAACGTGTATAGATAAAATAGATCAAATAAAAGTCTATAAATAAATAAATAATAATAAGTAAATAAATACAATGGACAAACCACAACAAACACAAGAAGGGGGGGCAAAATAAAGGGGAATAAAAGATAAAGATGAACTTTATAATATAGAATATAAAATATATATAGAATAAAATAAAATATTATAAAATAAAAGGAGGGGGGTCGACCGGCAGGTCGCATCTTTGTAGAGGGGAGGGATTATTGCTCCACCTCGCCCCCCGCGACCTGCCCACCTCGGGGGCGCCTTAACGGCCAGCCCCCCTTGGCGGCGGTGGAAGTCCTAAGTAGTCCCACCGCCGCCATTACGTCTGCAGCCCCTTACCGGGAGGCCGTCGGCCTCGTCGGGGTTGCCCCGCCGATGCTAGCCTCCTGGCCGAGAGTGGTCGGCTTCCCTCTCCCTCTCCGCTGCCTCCTTCTGCGTTATCACAATCTCGCAGAAGGAGGCAAACGCTGCTCTTGACCTCTCGCTGCCGATCATGTGGTCGACCACGACCGACAACGAGAGGTCCATCCCAATGACGCCCCTTAGGACTCTGCGCGGCGCCGACCACGCAGGACATTCTCCCAGCGTATGCCGCGCAGTGTCCTGGGCCTCCTCGCAGTGGTGGCACTGCGATCCTCCCAGTGCCAGTTATGAACACACAGTTTGACGAAACGGCGGTATGCAGGTAATTTAACTTATGCGCATGCATTGCTGCAACTTGTGCTGTATAATTTAGAATTTTTGTTACCGCGCCATCCGATTATTATACATGTGGAAATACTCGTACACGCTGCATTGTATTTTCTTCCGCACGCGACAAGGAGGGGACAGAGGCGAGGTCCGGCTAGCGTCTGTCCCATCCCCCCGTCCCACCCCCCTGGACGACCCGCATAAATCTTGAAAATATGATAAAATAAACGCTAAAATCTATAAATGAAAACGTGTATAGATAAAATAGATCAAATAAAAGTCTATAAATAAATAAATAATAATAAGTAAATAAATACAATGGACAAACCACAACAAACACAAGAAGGGGGGGGCAAAATAAAGGGGAATAAAAGATAAAGATGAACTTTATAATATAGAATATAAAATATATATAGAATAAAATGAAATATTATAAAATAAAAGGAGGGGGGTCGACCGGCAGGTCGCATCTTTGTAGAGGGGAGGGATTATTGCTCCACCTCGCCCCCCGCGACCTGCCCACCTCGGGGGCGCCTTAACGGCCAGCCCCCCTTGGCGGCGGTGGAAGTACTAAGTAGTCCCACCGCCGCCATTACGTCTGCAGCCCCTTACCAGGAGGCCGTCGGCCTCGTCGGGGTTGCCCCGCCGATGCTAGCCTCCTGGCGGAGAGGGGGTCGGCTTCCCTCTCCCTCTCCGCTGCCTCCTTCTGCGTTATCACAATCTCGCAGAAGGAGGCAAACGCTGCTCTTGACCTCTCGCTGCCGATCATGTGGTCGACCACGACCGACAACGAGAGGTCCATCCCAATAACGCCCCTTAGGACTCTGCGCGGCGCCGACCACGCAGGACATTCTCCCAGCGTATGCCGCGCAGAGTCCTGGGCCTCCTCGCAGTGGTGGCACTGCGATCCTCCCAGTGCCAGTTATGAACACACAGTTTGACGAAACGGCGGTATGCAGGTAATTTAACTTATGCGCATGCATTGCTGCAACTTGTGCTGTATAATTTAGAATTTTTGTTACCGCGCCATCCGATTTTTATACATGTGCAAATACCCGTACTCGCAGCATTGTATTTTCTTCCGCACGCGACAAGAAGGGGACAGAGGCGAGTTCCGGCTAGCGTCTGTCCCCTCCCCTGGTCCACCCGCATAAAACTTAAAAATAAGATAAAATAGAAGATAAAATCAATAAATGAAAACGTGTATAGATAAAATAGATCAAATAAAAGTCAATAAATAAACAAATAATAATAAGTAAATAAATACAATGGACAAACCACAACAAACATAAGAAGGGGGGGGGGAAATAAAGGGGAATAAAAGATAAAGATGAAATTTATAATATAGAATATAAAATGTATATAGAATAAAATGAAATATTATAAAATAAAAGGAGGGGGGTCGACCGGCAGGTCGCATCTTTGTAGAGGGGGGGGGATTATTGCTCCACCTCGCCCCCCGCGACCTGCCCACCACGGGGGCGCCTTAACGGCCAGCCCCCCTTGGCGGCGGTGGAAGTACTAAGTATTCCCACCGCCGCCATTACGTCTGCGGCCCCTTACCGGGGGGCCGTCGGCCTCGTCGGGGTTGCCCCGCCGATGCTAGCCTCCTGGCCGAGAGTGGTCGGCTTCCCTCTCCCTCTCCGCTGCCTCCTTCTGCGTTATCACAATCTCGCAGAAGGAGGCAAACGCTGCTCTTGACCTCTCGCTGCCGATCATGTGGTCGACCACGACCGACAACGAGAGGTCCATCCCAATAACGCCCCTTAGGACTCTGCGCGGCGCCGACCACGCAGGACATTCTCCCAGCGTATGCCGCGCAGTGTCCTGGGCCTCCTCGCAGTGGTGGCACTGCGATCCTCCCAGTGCCAGTTATGAACACACAGTTTGACGAAACGGCGGTATGCAGGTAATTTAACTTATGCGCATGCATTGCTGCAACTTGTGCTGTATAATTTAGAATTTTTGTTACCGCGCCATCCGATTATTATACATGTGGAAATACTCGTACACGCTGCATTGTATTTTCTTCCGCACGCGACAAGGAGGGGACAGAGGCGAGGTCCGGCTAGCGTCTGTCCCATCCCCCCGTCCCACCCCCCTGGTCGACCCGCATAAATCTTGAAAATATGATAAAATAAACGCTAAAATCTATAAATGAAAACGTGTATAGATAAAATAGATCAAATAAAAGTCTATAAATAAATAAATAATAATAAGTAAATAAATACAATGGACAAACCACAACAAACACAAGAAGGGGGGGCAAAATAAAGGGGAATAAAAGATAAAGATGAACTTTATAATATAGAATATAAAATATATATAGAATAAAATGAAATATTATAAAATAAAAGGAGGGGGGTCGACCGGCAGGTCGCATCTTTGTAGAGGGGAGGGATTATTGCTCCACCTCGCCCCCCGCGACCTGCCCACCTCGGGGGCGCCTTAACGGCCAGCCCCCCTTGGCGGCGGTGGAAGTCCTAAGTAGTCCCACCGCCGCCATTACGTCTGCAGCCCCTTACCGGGAGGCCGTCGGCCTCGTCGGGGTTGCCCCGCCGATGCCAGCCTCCTGGCCGAGAGTGGTCGGCTTCCCTCTCCCTCTCCGCTGCCTCCTTCTGCGTTATCACAATCTCGCAGAAGGAGGCAAACGCTGCTCTTGACCTCTCACTGCCGATCATGTGGTCCACCACGACCGACAACGAGAGGTCCATCCCAATAACGCCCCTTAGGACTCTGCGCGGCGCCGACCACGCAGGACATTCTCCCAGCGTATGCCGCGCAGAGTCCTGGGCCTCCTCGCAGTGGTGGCACTGCGATCCTCCCAGTGCCAGTTATGAACACACAGTTTGACGAAACGGCGGTATGCAGGTAATTTAACTTATGCGCATGCATTGCTGCAACTTGTGCTGTATAATTTAGAATTTTTGTTACCGCGCCATCCGATTATTATACATGTGGAAATACTCGTACACGCAGCATTGTATTTTCTTCCGCACGCGACAAGGAGGGGACAGAGGCGAGGTCCGGCTAGCGTCTGTCCCCTCCCCCCGTCCCACCCCCCTGGTCGGCCCGCATAAAACTTAAAAATATGATAAAATAAACGATAAAATCTATAAATGAAAACGTCTATAGATAAAATAGATAAAATAAAAGTCAATAAATAAATAAATAATAATAAGTAAATAAATACAATGGACAAACCACAACAAACATAAGAAGGGGGGGGCAAAATAAAGGGGAATAAAAGATAAAGATGAAATTTATAATATAGAATATGAAATATATATAGAATAAAATGAAATATTATAAAATAAAAGGAGGGGGGTCGACCGGCAGGTCGCATCTTTGTAGAGGGGGGGAGGGGATTATTGCTCCACCTCGCCCGCCGCGACCTGCCCACCTCGGGGGCGCCTTAACAGCCAGCCCCCCTTGGCGGCGGTGGAAGTACTAAGTATTCCCACCGCCGCCATTACGTCTGCGGCCCCTTACCGGGGGACCATCGGCCTCGTCGGGGTTGCCCCGCCGATGCTAGCCTCCTGGCGGAGAGGGGGTCGGCTTCCCTCTCCCTCTCCGCTGCCTCCTTCTGCGTTATCACAATCTCGCAGAAGGAGGCAAACGCTGCTCTTGACCTCTCGCTGCCGATCATGTGGTCGACCACGACCGACAACGAGAGGTCCATCCCAATAACGCCCCTTAGGACTCTGCGCGGCGCCGACCACGCAGGACATTCTCCCAGCGTATGCCGCGCAGAGTCCTGGGCCTCCTCGCAGTGGTGGCACTGCGATCCTCCCAGTGCCAGTTATGAACACACAGTTTGACGAAACGGCGGTATGCAGGTAATTTAACTTATGCGCATGCATTGCTGCAACTTGTGCTGTATAATTTAGAATTTTTGTTACCGCGCCATCCGATTTTTATACATGTGCAAATACCCGTACTCGCAGCATTGTATTTTCTTCCGCACGCGACAAGAAGGGGACAGAGGCGAGTTCCGGCTAGCGTCTGTCCCCTCCCCTGGTCCACCCGCATAAAACTTAAAAATAAGATAAAATAGAAGATAAAATCAATAAATGAAAACGTGTATAGATAAAATAGATCAAATAAAAGTCAATAAATAAACAAATAATAATAAGTAAATAAATACAATGGACAAACCACAACAAACATAAGAAGGGGGGGGGGAAATAAAGGGGAATAAAAGATAAAGATGAAATTTATAATATAGAATATAAAATGTATATAGAATAAAATGAAATATTATAAAATAAAAGGAGGGGGGTCGACCGGCAGGTCGCATCTTTGTAGAGGGGGGGGATTATTGCTCCACCTCGCCCCCCGCGACCTGCCCACCACGGGGGCGCCTTAACGGCCAGCCCCCCTTGGCGGCGGTGGAAGTACTAAGTATTCCCACCGCCGCCATTACGTCTGCGGCCCCTTACCGGGGGACCGTCGGCCTCGTCGGGGTTGCCCCGCCGATGCTAGCCTCCTGGCCGATAGTGGTCGGCTTCCCTCTCCCTCTCCGCTGCCTCCTTCTGCGTTATCACAATCTCGCAGAAGGAGGCAAACGCTGCTCTTGACCTCTCGCTGCCGATCATGTGGTCGACCACGACCGACAACGAGAGGTCCATCCCAATGACGCCCCTTAGGACTCTGCGCGGCGCCGACCACGCAGGACATTCTCCCAGCGTATGCCGCGCAGTGTCCTGGGCCTCCTCGCAGTGGTGGCACTGCGATCCTCCCAGTGCCAGTTATGAACACACAGTTTGACGAAACGGCGGTATGCAGGTAATTTAACTTATGCGCATGCATTGCTGCAACTTGTGCTGTATAATTTAGAATTTTTGTTACCGCGCCATCCGATTATTATACATGTGGAAATACTCGTACACGCTGCATTGTATTTTCTTCCGCACGCGACAAGGAGGGGACAGAGGCGAGGTCCGGCTAGCGTCTGTCCCATCCCCCCGTCCCACCCCCCTGGACGACCCGCATAAATCTTGAAAATATGATAAAATAAACGCTAAAATCTATAAATGAAAACGTGTATAGATAAAATAGATCAAATAAAAGTCTATAAATAAATAAATAATAATAAGTAAATAAATACAATGGACAAACCACAACAAACACAAGAAGGGGGGGCAAAATAAAGGGGAATAAAAGATAAAGATGAACTTTATAATATAGAATATAAAATATATATAGAATAAAATGAAATATTATAAAATAAAAGGAGGGGGGTCGACCGGCAGGTCGCATCTTTGTAGAGGGGAGGGATTATTGCTCCACCTCGCCCCCCGCGACCTGCCCACCTCGGGGGCGCCTTAACGGCCAGCCCCCCTTGGCGGCGGTGGAAGTACTAAGTAGTCCCACCGCCGCCATTACGTCTGCAGCCCCTTACCAGGAGGCCGTCGGCCTCGTCGGGGTTGCCCCGCCGATGCTAGCCTCCTGGCCGAGAGTGGTCGGCTTCCCTCTCCCTCTCCGCTGCCTCCTTCTGCGTTATCACAATCTCGCAGAAGGAGGCAAACGCTGCTCTTGACCTCTCACTGCCGATCATGTGGTCCACCACGACCGACAACGAGAGGTCCATCCCAATAAAGCCCCTTAGGACTCTGCGCGGCGCCGACCACGCAGGACATTCTCCCAGCGTATGCCGCGCAGAGTCCTGGGCCTCCTCGCAGTGGTGGCACTGCGATCCTCCCAGTGCCAGTTATGAACACACAGTTTGACGAAACGGCGGTATGCAGGTAATTTAACTTATGCGCATGCATTGCTGCAACTTGTGCTGTATAATTTAGAATTTTTGTTACCGCGCCATCCGATTATTATACATGTGGAAATACTCGTACACGCTGAATTGTATTTTCTTCCGCACGCGACAAGGAGGGGACAGAGGCGAGGTCCGGCTAGCGTCTGTCCCATCCCCCCGTCCCACCCCCCTGGTCGACCCGCATAAATCTTGAAAATATGATAAAATAAACTATAAAATCTATAAATGAAAACGTGTATAGATAAAATAGATCAAATAAAAGTCTATAAATAAATAAATAATAATAAGTAAATAAATACAATGGACAAACCACAACAAACACAAGAAGGGGGGGCAAAATAAAGGGGAATAAAAGATAAAGATGAACTTTATAATATAGAATATAAAATATATATAGAATAAAATGAAATATTATAAAATAAAAGGAAGGGGGTCGACCGGCAGGTCGCATCTTTGTAGAGGGGAGGGATTATTGCTCCACCTCGCCCCCCGCGACCTGCCCACCTCGGGGGCGCCTTAACGGCCAGCCCCCCTTGGCGGCGGTGGAAGTACTAAGTAGTCCCACCGCCGCCATTACGTCTGCAGCCCCTTACCGGGAGGCCGTCGGCCTCGTCGGGGTTGCCCCGCCGATGCTAGCCTCCTGGCCGAGAGTGGTCGGCTTGCCTCTCCCTCTCCGCTGCCTCCTTCTGCGTTATCACAATCTCGCAGAAGGAGGCAAACGCTGCTCTTGACCTCTCACTGCCGATCATGTGGTCCACCACGACCGACAACGAGAGGTCCATCCCAATAAAGCCCCTTAGGACTCTGCGCGGCGCCGACCACGCAGGACATTCTCCCAGCGTATGCCGCGCAGAGTCCTGGGCCTCCTCGCAGTGGTGGCACTGCGATCCTCCCAGTGCCAGTTATGAACACACAGTTTGACGAAACGGCGGTATGCAGGTAATTTAACTTATGCGCATGCATTGCTGCAACTTGTGCTGTATAATTTAGAATTTTTGTTACCGCGCCATCCGATTTTTATACATGTGCAAATACTCGTACATGCTGCATTGTATTTTCTTCCGCACGCTACAAGGAGGGAACAGAGGCGAGGTCCGGCTAGCGTCTGTCCCCTCCCCCCGTCCCACCCCCCTGGTCGGCCCGCATAAAACTTAAAAATAAGATAAAATAAACGATAAAATCTATAAATGAAAACGTGTATAGATAAAATAGAAGTCAATAAATAAATAAATAATAATAAGTAAATAAATACAATGGACAAACCACAACAAACATAAGAAGGGGGGGGGCAAAATAAAGGGTAATAAAAGATAAAGATGAAATATATAATATAGAATATGAAATATATATAGAATAAAATGAAATATTATAAAATAAAAGGAGGGGGGTCGACCGGCAGGTCGCATCTTTGTAGAGGGGGGGAGGGGATTATTGCTCCACCTCGCCCGCCGCGACCTGCCCACCTCGGGGGCGCCTTAACAGCCAGCCCCCCTTGGCGGCGGTGGAAGTACTAAGTATTCCCACCGCCGCCATTACGTCTGCAGCCCCTTACCGGGGGACCATCGGCCTCGTCGGGGTTGCCCCGCCGATGCTAGCCTCCTGGCGGAGAGGGGGTCGGCTTGCCTCTCCCTCTCCGCTGCCTCCTTCTGCGTTATCACAATCTCGCAGAAGGAGGCAAACGCTGCTCTTGACCTCTCGCTGCCGATCATGTGGGCGACCACGACCGGCAACGAGAGGTCCATCCCAATAACGCCCCTTAGGACTCTGCGCGGCGCCGACCACGCAGGACATTCTCCCAGCGTATGCCGCGCAGAGTCCTGGGCCTCCTCGCAGTGGTAGCACTGCGATCCTCCCAGTGCCAGTTATGAACACAGTTTGACGAAACGGCGGTATGCAGGTAATTTAACTTATGCGCATGCATTGCTGCAACTTGTGCTGTATAATTTAGAATTTTTGTTACCGCGCCATCCGATTATTATACATGTGGAAATACTCGTACACGCTGCATTGTATTTTCTTCCGCACGCGACAAGGAGGGGACAGAGGCGAGGTCCGGCTAGCGTCTGTCCCCACCCCCCGTCCCACCCCCCTGGTCGGCCCGCATAAAACTTAAAAATATGATAAAATAAACGATAAAATCTATAAATGAAAACGTGTATAGATAAAATAGATAAAATAAAAGTCAATAAATAAATAAATAATAATAAGTAAATAAATACAATGGACAAACCACAACAAACATAAGAAGGGGGGGCAAATAAAGGGGAATAAAAGATAAAGATGAAATTTATAATATAGAATATGAAATATATATAGAATAAAATGAAATATTATAAAATAAAAGGAGGGGGGTCGACCGGCAGGTCGCATCTTTGTAGAGGGGGGGAGGGGATTATTGCTCCACCTCGCCCGCCGCGACCTGCCCACCTCGGGGGCGCCTTAACGGCCAGCCCCCCTTGGCGGCGGTGGAAGTACTAAGTAGTACCACCGCCGCCATTACGTCTGCAGCCCCTTACCGGGAGGCCGTCGGCCTCGTCGGGGTTGCCCCGACGATGCTAGCCTCCTGGCCGAGAGTGGTCGGCTTCCCTCTCCCTCTCCGCTGCCTCCTTCTGCGTTATCACAATCTCGCAGAAGGAGGCAAACGCTGCTCTTGACCTCTCACTGCCGATCATGTGGTCGACCGCGACAGACAACGAGAGGTCCATCCCAATAACGCCCCTTAGGACTCTGCGCGGCGCCGACCACGCAGGACATTCTCCCAGCGTATGCCGCGCAGAGTCCTGGGCCTCCTCGCAGTGGTGGCACTGCGATCCTCCCAGTGCCAGTTATGAACACACAGCTTGACGAAACGGCGGTATGCAGGTAATTTAACTTATGCGCATGCATTGCTGCAACTTGTGCTGTATAATTTAGAATTTTTGTTACCGCGCCATCCGATTATTATACATGTGGAAATACTCGTACACGCTGCATTGTATTTTCTTCCGCACGCGACAAGGAGTGGACAGAGGCGAGTTCCGGCTATCGTCTGTCCCCTCCCCCCGTCCCACCCCCCTGGTCGGCCCGCATAAAACTTAAAAATATGATAAAATAGAAGATAAAATCAATAAATGAAAACGTGTATAGATAAAATAGATAAAATAAAAGTCAATAAATAAATAAATAATAATAAGTAAATAAATACAATGGACAAACCACAACAAACATAAGAAGGGGGGGAAAAATAATGGGGAATAAAAGATAAAGATGAAATTTATAATATAGAATATAAAATATATATAGAATAAAATGAAATATTATAAAATAAAAGGGGGGGGTCGACCGGCAGGTCGCATCTTTGTAGAGGGGGGGGATTATTGCTCCACCTCGCCCGACGCGACCTGCCCACCTCGGGGGCGCCTTAACAGCCAGCCCCCCTTGGCGGCGGTGGAAGTACTAAGTATTCCCACCGCCGCCATTACGTCTGCGGCCCCTTACCGGGGGGCCGTCGGCCTCGTCGGGGTTGCCCCGCCGATGCTAGCCTCCTGGCCGAGAGTGGTCGGCTTCCCTCTCCCTCTCCGCTGCCTCCTTCTGCGGTATCACAATCTCGCAGAAGGAGGCAAACGCTGCTCCTGACCTCTCACTGCCGATCATGTGGTCGACCGCGACCGACAACGAGAGGTCCATCCCAATAACGCCCCTTAGGACTCCGCGCGGCACCGACCACGCACGACATTCTCCCAGCGTAAGCCGCGCAGAGTCCTGGGCATCCTCGCAGTGGTGGCACTGCGATCCTCCCAGTGCCAGTTATGAACACACAGTTTGACGAAACGGCGGTATGCAGGTAATTTAACTTATGCGCATGCATTGCTGCAACTTGTGCTGTATAATTTAGAATTTTTGTTACCGCGCCATCCGATTATTATACATGTGGAAATACTCGTACACGCTGCATTGTATTTTCTTCCGCACGCGACAAGGAGGGGACAGAGGCGAGGTCCGGCTAGCGTCTGTCCCCTCCCCCCGTCCCACCCCCCTGGTCGGCCCGCATAAAACTTAAAAATATGATAAAATAAACGATAAAATCTATAAATGAAAACGTGTATAGATAAAATAGATCAAATAAAAGTCTATAAATAAATAAATAATAATAAGTAAATAAATACAATGGACAAACCACAACAAACACAAGAAGGGGGGGCAAAATAAAGGGGAATAAAAGATAAAGATGAACTTTATAATATAGAATATAAAATATATATAGAATAAAATGAAATATTATAAAATAAAAGGAGGGGGGTCGACCGGCAGGTCGCATCTTTGTAGAGGGGAGGGATTATTGCTCCACCTCGCCCCCCGCGACCTGCCCACCTCGGGGGCGCCTTAACGGCCAGCCCCCCTTGGCGGCGTTATCACAATCTCGCAGAAGGAGGCAAACGCTGCTCTTGACCTCTCGCTGCCGATCATGTGGTCGACCACGACCGGCAACGAGAGGTCCATCCCAATGACGCCCCTTAGGACTCTGCGCGGCGCCGACCACGCAGGACATTCTCCCAGCGTATGCCGCGCAGTGTCCTGGGCCTCCTCGCAGTGGTGGCACTGCGATCCTCCCAGTGCCAGTTATGAACACACAGTTTGACGAAACGGCGGTATGCAGGTAATTTAACTTATGCGCATGCATTGCTGCAACTTGTGCTGTATAATTTAGAATTTTTGTTACCGCGCCATCCGATTATTATACATGTGGAAATACTCGTACACGCTGCATTGTATTTTCTTCCGCACGCGACAAGGAGGGGACAGAGGCGAGGTCCGGCTAGCGTCTGTCCCATCCCCCCGTCCCACCCCCCTGGACGACCCGCATAAATCTTGAAAATATGATAAAATAAACGCTAAAATCTATAAATGAAAACGTGTATAGATAAAATAGATCAAATAAAAGTCTATAAATAAATAAATAATAATAAGTAAATAAATACAATGGACAAACCACAACAAACACAAGAAGGGGGGGCAAAATAAAGGGGAATAAAAGATAAAGATGAACTTTATAATATAGAATATAAAATATATATAGAATAAAATGAAATATTATAAAATAAAAGGAGGGGGGTCGACCGGCAGGTCGCATCTTTGTAGAGGGGAGGGATTATTGCTCCACCTCGCCCCCCGCGACCTGCCCACCTCGGGGGCGCCTTAACGGCCAGCCCCCCTTGGCGGCGGTGGAAGTACTAAGTAGTCCCACCGCCGCCATTACGTCTGCAGCCCCTTACCAGGAGGCCGTCGGCCTCGTCGGGGTTGCCCCGCCGATGCTAGCCTCCTGGCCGAGAGTGGTCGGCTTCCCTCTCCCTCTCCGCTGCCTCCTTCTGCGTTATCACAATCTCGCAGAAGGAGGCAAACGCTGCTCTTGACCTCTCGCTGCCGATCATGTGGTCGACCACGACCGACAACGAGAGGTCCATCCCAATGACGCCCCTTAGGACTCTGCGCGGCGCCGACCACGCAGGACATTCTCCCAGCGTATGCCGCGCAGTGTCCTGGGCCTCCTCGCAGTGGTGGCACTGCGATCCTCCCAGTGCCAGTTATGAACACACAGTTTGACGAAACGGCGGTATGCAGGTAATTTAACTTATGCGCATGCATTGCTGCAACTTGTGCTGTATAATTTAGAATTTTTGTTACCGCGCCATCCGATTTTTATACATGTGCAAATACCCGTACTCGCAGCATTGTATTTTCTTCCGCACGCGACAAGAAGGGGACAGAGGCGAGTTCCGGCTAGCGTCTGTCCCCTCCCCTGGTCCACCCGCATAAAACTTAAAAATAAGATAAAATAGAAGATAAAATCAATAAATGAAAACGTGTATAGATAAAATAGATCAAATAAAAGTCAATAAATAAACAAATAATAATAAGTAAATAAATACAATGGACAAACCACAACAAACATAAGAAGGGGGGGGGAAAATAAAGGGGAATAAAAGATAAAGATGAAATTTATAATATAGAATATAAAATGTATATAGAATAAAATGAAATATTATAAAATAAAAGGAGGGGGGTCGACCGGCAGGTCGCATCTTTGTAGAGGGGGGGGATTATTGCTCCACCTCGCCCCCCGCGACCTGCCCACCACGGGGGCGCCTTAACGGCCAGCCCCCCTTGGCGGCGGTGGAAGTACTAAGTATTCCCACCGCCGCCATTACGTCTGCGGCCCCTTACCGGGGGACCGTCGGCCTCGTCGGGGTTGCCCCGCCGATGCTAGCCTCCTGGCCGAGAGTGGTCGGCTTCCCTCTCCCTCTCCGCTGCCTCCTTCTGCGTTATCACAATCTCGCAGAAGGAGGCAAACGCTGCTCTTGACCTCTCGCTGCCGATCATGTGGTCGACCACGACCGACAACGAGAGGTCCATCCCAATGACGCCCCTTAGGACTCTGCGCGGCGCCGACCACGCAGGACATTCTCCCAGCGTATGCCGCGCAGTGTCCTGGGCCTCCTCGCAGTGGTGGCACTGCGATCCTCCCAGTGCCAGTTATGAACACACAGTTTGACGAAACGGCGGTATGCAGGTAATTTAACTTATGCGCATGCATTGCTGCAACTTGTGCTGTATAATTTAGAATTTTTGTTACCGCGCCATCCGATTATTATACATGTGGAAATACTCGTACACGCTGCATTGTATTTTCTTCCGCACGCGACAAGGAGGGGACAGAGGCGAGGTCCGGCTAGCGTCTGTCCCATCCCCCCGTCCCACCCCCCTGGACGACCCGCATAAATCTTGAAAATATGATAAAATAAACGCTAAAATCTATAAATGAAAACGTGTATAGATAAAATAGATCAAATAAAAGTCTATAAATAAATAAATAATAATAAGTAAATAAATACAATGGACAAACCACAACAAACACAAGAAGGGGGGGCAAAATAAAGGGGAATAAAAGATAAAGATGAACTTTATAATATAGAATATAAAATATATATAGAATAAAATGAAATATTATAAAATAAAAGGAGGGGGGTCGACCGGCAGGTCGCATCTTTGTAGAGGGGGGGGATTATTGCTCCACCTCGCCCCCCGCGACCTGCCCACCTCGGGGGCGCCTTAACGGCCAGCCCCCCTTGGCGGCGGTGGAAGTACTAAGTAGTCCCACCGCCGCCATTACGTCTGCAGCCCCTTACCAGGAGGCCGTCGGCCTCGTCGGGGTTGCCCCGCCGATGCTAGCCTCCTGGCCGAGAGTGGTCGGCTTCCCTCTCCCTCTCCGCTGCCTCCTTCTGCGTTATCACAATCTCGCAGAAGGAGGCAAACGCTGCTCTTGACCTCTCGCTGCCGATCATGTGGTCGACCACGACCGACAACGAGAGGTCCATCCCAATGACGCCCCTTAGGACTCTGCGCGGCGCCGACCACGCAGGACATTCTCCCAGCGTATGCCGCGCAGTGTCCTGGGCCTCCTCGCAGTGGTGGCACTGCGATCCTCCCAGTGCCAGTTATGAACACACAGTTTGACGAAACGGCGGTATGCAGGTAATTTAACTTATGCGCATGCATTGCTGCAACTTGTGCTGTATAATTTAGAATTTTTGTTACCGCGCCATCCGATTTTTATACATGTGCAAATACCCGTACTCGCAGCATTGTATTTTCTTCCGCACGCGACAAGAAGGGGACAGAGGCGAGTTCCGGCTAGCGTCTGTCCCCTCCCCTGGTCCACCCGCATAAAACTTAAAAATAAGATAAAATAGAAGATAAAATCAATAAATGAAAACGTGTATAGATAAAATAGATCAAATAAAAGTCAATAAATAAACAAATAATAATAAGTAAATAAATACAATGGACAAACCACAACAAACATAAGAAGGGGGGGGGAAAATAAAGGGGAATAAAAGATAAAGATGAAATTTATAATATAGAATATAAAATGTATATAGAATAAAATGAAATATTATAAAATAAAAGGAGGGGGGTCGACCGGCAGGTCGCATCTTTGTAGAGGGGGGGGATTATTGCTCCACCTCGCCCCCCGCGACCTGCCCACCACGGGGGCGCCTTAACGGCCAGCCCCCCTTGGCGGCGGTGGAAGTACTAAGTATTCCCACCGCCGCCATTACGTCTGCGGCCCCTTACCGGGGGACCGTCGGCCTCGTCGGGGTTGCCCCGCCGATGCTAGCCTCCTGGCCGAGAGTGGTCGGCTTCCCTCTCCCTCTCCGCTGCCTCCTTCTGCGTTATCACAATCTCGCAGAAGGAGGCAAACGCTGCTCTTGACCTCTCGCTGCCGATCATGTGGTCGACCACGACCGACAACGAGAGGTCCATCCCAATGACGCCCCTTAGGACTCTGCGCGGCGCCGACCACGCAGGACATTCTCCCAGCGTATGCCGCGCA
The DNA here is from genome assembly GCF_051020765.1 of Lasioglossum baleicum. Taxonomy (NCBI): domain Eukaryota; kingdom Metazoa; phylum Arthropoda; class Insecta; order Hymenoptera; family Halictidae; genus Lasioglossum; species Lasioglossum baleicum. The sequence continues at coordinate 628,512 of NW_027469084.1, forward strand.
GTGTCCTGGGCCTCCTCGCAGTGGTGGCACTGCGATCCTCCCAGTGCCAGTTATGAACACACAGTTTGACGAAACGGCGGTATGCAGGTAATTTAACTTATGCGCATGCATTGCTGCAACTTGTGCTGTATAATTTAGAATTTTTGTTACCGCGCCATCCGATTATTATACATGTGGAAATACTCGTACACGCTGCATTGTATTTTCTTCCGCACGCGACAAGGAGGGGACAGAGGCGAGGTCCGGCTAGCGTCTGTCCCATCCCCCCGTCCCACCCCCCTGGACGACCCGCATAAATCTTGAAAATATGATAAAATAAACGCTAAAATCTATAAATGAAAACGTGTATAGATAAAATAGATCAAATAAAAGTCTATAAATAAATAAATAATAATAAGTAAATAAATACAATGGACAAACCACAACAAACACAAGAAGGGGGGGCAAAATAAAGGGGAATAAAAGATAAAGATGAACTTTATAATATAGAATATAAAATATATATAGAATAAAATGAAATATTATAAAATAAAAGGAGGGGGGTCGACCGGCAGGTCGCATCTTTGTAGAGGGGAGGGATTATTGCTCCACCTCGCCCCCCGCGACCTGCCCACCTCGGGGGCGCCTTAACGGCCAGCCCCCCTTGGCGGCGGTGGAAGTACTAAGTAGTCCCACCGCCGCCATTACGTCTGCAGCCCCTTACCAGGAGGCCGTCGGCCTCGTCGGGGTTGCCCCGCCGATGCTAGCCTCCTGGCCGAGAGTGGTCGGCTTCCCTCTCCCTCTCCGCTGCCTCCTTCTGCGTTATCACAATCTCGCAGAAGGAGGCAAACGCTGCTCTTGACCTCTCACTGCCGATCATGTGGTCCACCACGACCGACAACGAGAGGTCCATCCCAATAAAGCCCCTTAGGACTCTGCGCGGCGCCGACCACGCAGGACATTCTCCCAGCGTATGCCGCGCAGAGTCCTGGGCCTCCTCGCAGTGGTGGCACTGCGATCCTCCCAGTGCCAGTTATGAACACACAGTTTGACGAAACGGCGGTATGCAGGTAATTTAACTTATGCGCATGCATTGCTGCAACTTGTGCTGTATAATTTAGAATTTTTGTTACCGCGCCATCCGATTATTATACATGTGGAAATACTCGTACACGCTGAATTGTATTTTCTTCCGCACGCGACAAGGAGGGGACAGAGGCGAGGTCCGGCTAGCGTCTGTCCCATCCCCCCGTCCCACCCCCCTGGTCGACCCGCATAAATCTTGAAAATATGATAAAATAAACTATAAAATCTATAAATGAAAACGTGTATAGATAAAATAGATCAAATAAAAGTCTATAAATAAATAAATAATAATAAGTAAATAAATACAATGGACAAACCACAACAAACACAAGAAGGGGGGGCAAAATAAAGGGGAATAAAAGATAAAGATGAACTTTATAATATAGAATATAAAATATATATAGAATAAAATGAAATATTATAAAATAAAAGGAAGGGGGTCGACCGGCAGGTCGCATCTTTGTAGAGGGGAGGGATTATTGCTCCACCTCGCCCCCCGCGACCTGCCCACCTCGGGGGCGCCTTAACGGCCAGCCCCCCTTGGCGGCGGTGGAAGTACTAAGTAGTCCCACCGCCGCCATTACGTCTGCAGCCCCTTACCGGGAGGCCGTCGGCCTCGTCGGGGTTGCCCCGCCGATGCTAGCCTCCTGGCCGAGAGTGGTCGGCTTGCCTCTCCCTCTCCGCTGCCTCCTTCTGCGTTATCACAATCTCGCAGAAGGAGGCAAACGCTGCTCTTGACCTCTCACTGCCGATCATGTGGTCCACCACGACCGACAACGAGAGGTCCATCCCAATAAAGCCCCTTAGGACTCTGCGCGGCGCCGACCACGCAGGACATTCTCCCAGCGTATGCCGCGCAGAGTCCTGGGCCTCCTCGCAGTGGTGGCACTGCGATCCTCCCAGTGCCAGTTATGAACACACAGTTTGACGAAACGGCGGTATGCAGGTAATTTAACTTATGCGCATGCATTGCTGCAACTTGTGCTGTATAATTTAGAATTTTTGTTACCGCGCCATCCGATTTTTATACATGTGCAAATACTCGTACATGCTGCATTGTATTTTCTTCCGCACGCTACAAGGAGGGAACAGAGGCGAGGTCCGGCTAGCGTCTGTCCCCTCCCCCCGTCCCACCCCCCTGGTCGGCCCGCATAAAACTTAAAAATAAGATAAAATAAACGATAAAATCTATAAATGAAAACGTGTATAGATAAAATAGAAGTCAATAAATAAATAAATAATAATAAGTAAATAAATACAATGGACAAACCACAACAAACATAAGAAGGGGGGGGGCAAAATAAAGGGTAATAAAAGATAAAGATGAAATATATAATATAGAATATGAAATATATATAGAATAAAATGAAATATTATAAAATAAAAGGAGGGGGGTCGACCGGCAGGTCGCATCTTTGTAGAGGGGGGGAGGGGATTATTGCTCCACCTCGCCCGCCGCGACCTGCCCACCTCGGGGGCGCCTTAACGGCCAGCCCCCCTTGGCGGCGGTGGAAGTACTAAGTAGTACCACCGCCGCCATTACGTCTGCAGCCCCTTACCGGGAGGCCGTCGGCCTCGTCGGGGTTGCCCCGACGATGCTAGCCTCCTGGCCGAGAGTGGTCGGCTTCCCTCTCCCTCTCCGCTGCCTCCTTCTGCGTTATCACAATCTCGCAGAAGGAGGCAAACGCTGCTCTTGACCTCTCACTGCCGATCATGTGGTCGACGGCGACAGACAACGAGAGGTCCATCCCAATAACGCCCCTTAGGACTCTGCGCGGCGCCGACCACGCAGGACATTCTCCCAGCGTATGCCGCGCAGAGTCCTGGGCCTCCTCGCAGTGGTGGCACTGCGATCCTCCCAGTGCCAGTTATGAACACACAGCTTGACGAAACGGCGGTATGCAGGTAATTTAACTTATGCGCATGCATTGCTGCAACTTGTGCTGTATAATTTAGAATTTTTGTTACCGCGCCATCCGATTATTATACATGTGGAAATACTCGTACACGCTGCATTGTATTTTCTTCCGCACGCGACAAGGAGTGGACACAGGCGAGTTCCGGCTATCGTCTGTCCCCTCCCCCCGTCCCACCCCCCTGGTCGGCCCGCATAAAACTTAAAAATATGATAAAATAGAAGATAAAATCAATAAATGAAAACGTGTATAGATAAAATAGATAAAATAAAAGTCAATAAATAAATAAATAATAATAAGTAAATAAATACAATGGACAAACCACAACAAACATAAGAAGGGGGGGAAAAATAATGGGGAATAAAAGATAAAGATGAAATTTATAATATAGAATATAAAATATATATAGAATAAAATGAAATATTATAAAATAAAAGGGGGGGGTCGACCGGCAGGTCGCATCTTTGTAGAGGGGGGGGATTATTGCTCCACCTCGCCCGACGCGACCTGCCCACCTCGGGGGCGCCTTAACAGCCAGCCCCCCTTGGCGGCGGTGGAAGTACTAAGTATTCCCACCGCCGCCATTACGTCTGCGGCCCCTTACCGGGGGGCCGTCGGCCTCGTCGGGGTTGCCCCGCCGATGCTAGCCTCCTGGCCGAGAGTGGTCGGCTTCCCTCTCCCTCTCCGCTGCCTCCTTCTGCGGTATCACAATCTCGCAGAAGGAGGCAAACGCTGCTCCTGACCTCTCACTGCCGATCATGTGGTCGACCGCGACCGACAACGAGAGGTCCATCCCAATAACGCCCCTTAGGACTCCGCGCGGCACCGACCACGCACGACATTCTCCCAGCGTAAGCCGCGCAGAGTCCTGGGCATCCTCGCAGTGGTGGCACTGCGATCCTCCCAGTGCCAGTTATGAACACACAGTTTGACGAAACGGCGGTATGCAGGTAATTTAACTTATGCGCATGCATTGCTGCAACTTGTGCTGCATAATTTAGAATTTTTGTTACCGCGCCATCCGATTATTATACATGTGGAAATACTCGTACACGCTGCATTGTATTTTCTTCCGCACGCGACAAGGAGGGGACAGAGGCGAGGTCCGGCTAGCGTCTGTCCCCTCCCCCCGTCCCACCCCCCTGGTCGGCCCGCATAAAACTTAAAAATATGATAAAATAAACGATAAAATCTATAAATGAAAACGTGTATAGATAAAATAGATCAAATAAAAGTCTATAAATAAATAAATAATAATAAGTAAATAAATACAATGGACAAACCACAACAAACACAAGAAGGGGGGGCAAAATAAAGGGGAATAAAAGATAAAGATGAACTTTATAATATAGAATATAAAATATATATAGAATAAAATGAAATATTATAAAATAAAAGGAGGGGGGTCGACCGGCAGGTCGCATCTTTGTAGAGGGGAGGGATTATTGCTCCACCTCGCCCCCCGCGACCTGCCCACCTCGGGGGCGCCTTAACGGCCAGCCCCCCTTGGCGGCGTTATCACAATCTCGCAGAAGGAGGCAAACGCTGCTCTTGACCTCTCGCTGCCGATCATGTGGTCGACCACGACCGGCAACGAGAGGTCCATCCCAATAACGCCCCTTAGGTCTCTGCGCGGCGCCGACCACGCAGGACATTCTCCCAGCGTATGCCGCGCAGAGTCCTGGGCCTCCTCGCAGTGGTGGCACTGCGATCCTCCCAGTGCCAGTTATGAACACACAGTTTGAGGAAACGGCGGTATGCAGGTAATTTAACTTATGCGCATGCATTGCTGCAACTTGTGCTGTATAATTTAGAATTTTTGTTACCGCGCCATCCGATTTTTATACATGTGCAAATACTCGTACACGCTGCATTGTATTTTCTTCCGCACGCAACAAGGAGGGGACAGATCCGAGGTCCGGCTAGCGTCTGTCCCCTCCCCCCGTCCCACCTCCCTGGTCGGCCCGCATAAAACTTAAAAATATGATAAAATAAACGATAAAATCTATAAATGAAAACGTGTATAGATAAAATAGATAAAATAAAAGTCAATAAATAAATAAATAATAATAAGTAAATAAATACAATGGACAAACCACAACAAACATAAGAAGGGGGGGCAAAATAAAGGGGAATAAAAGATAAAGATGAAATTTATAATATAGAATATAAAATATATATAGAATAAAATGAAATATTATAAAATAAAAGGAGTGGGGTCGACCGGCAGGTCGCATCTTTGTAGAGGGGGGGAGGGGATTATTGCTCCACCTCGCCCGCCGCGACCTGCCCACCTCGGGGGCGCCTTAACAGCCAGCCCCCCTTGGCGGCGGTGGAAGTACTAAGTATTCCCACCGCCGCCATTACGTCTGCGGCCCCTTACCGGGGGGCCGTCGGCCTCGTCGGGGTTGCCCCGCCGATGCTAGCCTCCTGGCGGAGAGGGGGTCGGCTTCCCTCTCCCTCTCCGCTGCCTCCTTCCGCGTTATCATAATCTCGCACAAGGAGGCAAACGCTGCTCTTGACCTCTCACTGCCGATCATGTGGTCGACCGCGACCGACAACGAGAGGTCCATCCCAATAACGCCCCTTAGGACTCCGCGCGGCACCGACCACGCACGACATTCTCCCAGCGTAAGCCGCGCAGAGTCCTGGGCATCCTCGCAGTGGTGGCACTGCGATCCTCCCAGTGCCAGTTATGAACACACAGTTTGACGAAACGGCGGTATGCAGGTAATTTAACTTATGCGCATGCATTGCTGCAACTTGTGCTGTATAATTTAGAATTTTTGTTACCGCGCCATCCGATTATTATACATGTGGAAATACTCGTACACGCTGCATTGTATTTTCTTCCGCACGCGACAAGGAGGGGACAGAGGCGAGGTCCGGCTAGCGTCTGTCCCCTCCCCCCGTCCCACCCCCCTGGTCGGCCCGCATAAAACTTAAAAATATGATAAAATAAACGATAAAATCTATAAATGAAAACGTGTATAGATAAAATAGATCAAATAAAAGTCTATAAATAAATAAATAATAATAAGTAAATAAATACAATGGACAAACCACAACAAACCCAAGAAGGGGGGGCAAAATAAAGGGGAATAAAAGATAAAGATGAACTTTATAATATAGAATATAAAATATATATAGAATAAAATGAAATATTATAAAATAAAAGGAGGGGGGTCGACCGGCAGGTCGCATCTTTGTAGAGGGGAGGGATTATTGCTCCACCTCGCCCCCCGCGACCTGCCCACCTCGGGGGCGCCTTAACGGCCAGCCCCCCTTGGCGGCGTTATCACAATCTCGCAGAAGGAGGCAAACGCTGCTCTTGACCTCTCGCTGCCGATCATGTGGTCGACCACGACCGGCAACGAGAGGTCCATCCCAATAACGCCCCTTAGGTCTCTGCGCGGCGCCGACCACGCAGGACATTCTCCCAGCGTATGCCGCGCAGAGTCCTGGGCCTCCTCGCAGTGGTGGCACTGCGATCCTCCCAGTGCCAGTTATGAACACACAGTTTGAGGAAACGGCGGTATGCAGGTAATTTAACTTATGCGCATGCATTGCTGCAACTTGTGCTGTATAATTTAGAATTTTTGTTACCGCGCCATCCGATTTTTATACATGTGCAAATACTCGTACACGCTGCATTGTATTTTCTTCCGCACGCAACAAGGAGGGGACAGATCCGAGGTCCGGCTAGCGTCTGTCCCCTCCCCCCGTCCCACCTCCCTGGTCGGCCCGCATAAAACTTAAAAATATGATAAAATAAACGATAAAATCTATAAATGAAAACGTGTATAGATAAAATAGATAAAATAAAAGTCAATAAATAAATAAATAATAATAAGTAAATAAATACAATGGACAAACCACAACAAACATAAGAAGGGGGGGGCAAAATAAAGGGGAATAAAAGATAAAGATGAAATTTATAATATAGAATATAAAATATATATAGAATAAAATGAAATATTATAAAATAAAAGGAGGGGGGTCGACCGGCAGGTCGCATCTTTGTAGAGGGGGGGAGGGGATTATTGCTCCACCTCGCCCGCCGCGACCTGCCCACCTCGGGGGCGCCTTAACAGCCAGCCCCCCTTGGCGGCGGTGGAAGTACTAAGTATTCCCACCGCCGCCATTACGTCTGCGGCCCCTTACCGGGGGGCCGTCGGCCTCGTCGGGGTTGCCCCGCCGATGCTAGCCTCCTGGCGGAGAGGGGGTCGGCTTCCCTCTCCCTCTCCGTTGCCTCCTTCCGCGTTATCATAATCTCGCACAAGGAGGCAAACGCTGCTCTTGACCTCTCGCTGCCGATCATGTGGTCGACCACGACCGGCAACGACAGGTCCGTCCCAATAACGCCCCTTAGGACTCTGCGCGGCGCCGACCACGCAGGACATTCTCCCAGCGTATGCCGCGCAGAGTCCTGGGCCTCCTCGCAGTGGTGGCACTGCGATCCTCCCAGTGCCAATTATGAACACACAGTTTGACGAAACGGCGGTATGCAGGTAATTTAACTTATGCGCATGCATTGCTGCAACTTGTGCTGTATAATTTAGAATTTTTGTTACCGCGCCATCCGATTTTTATACATGTGCAAATACTCGTACACGCTGCATTGTATTTTCTTCCGCACGCGACAAGGAGGGAACAGAGGCGAGGTCCGGCTAGCGTCTGTCCCCTCCCCCCGTCCCACCCCCCTGGTCGGCCCGCATAAAACTTAAAAAAATGTTAAAATAAACGATAAAATCATTAAATGAAAACGTGTATAGATAAAATAGATAAAATAAAAGTCAATAAATAAATTAATAATAATAAGTAAATAAATACAATGGACAAACCACAACAAACATAAGAAGGGGGGGGCAAAATAAAGGGGTATAAAAGATAAAGATGAAATTTATAATATAGAATATGAAATATATATAGAATAAAATGAAATATTATAAAATAAAAGGAGGGGGGTCGACCGGCAGGTCGCATCTTTGTAGAGGGGGGGAGGGGATTATTGCTCCACCTCGCCCGCCGCGACCTGCCCACCTCGGGGGCGCCTTAACCGCCAGCCCCCCTTGACGGCAGTGGAAGTACTAAGTAGTCCCACCGCCGCCATTACGTCTGCAGCCCCTTACCGGGAGGCCGTCGGCCTCGTCGGGGTTGCCCCGCCGATGCTAGCCTCCTGGCGGAGAGTGGTCGGCTTCCCTCTCCCTCTCCGCTGCCTCCTTCTGCGTTATCACAATCTCGCAGAAGGAGGCAAACGCTGCTCTTGACCTCTCGCTGCCGATCATGTGGTCGACCACGACCGGCAACGAGAGGTCCATCCCAATAACGCCCCTTAGGTCTCTGCGCGGCGCCTACCACGCTGGACATTCTTCCAGCGTATGCCACTCAGAGTCCTGGGCCTCCTCGCAGTGGTGGCACTGCGATCCTCCCAGTGCCAGTTATGAACACACAGTTTGAGGAAACGGCGGTATGCAGGTAATTTAACTTATGCGCATGCATTGCTGCAACTTGTGCTGTATAATTTAGAATTTTTGTTACCGCGCCATCCGATTTTTATACATGTGCAAATACTCGTACACGCTGCATTGTATTTTCTTCCGCACGCGACAAGGAGGGGACAGAGGCGAGTTCCGGCTATCGTCTGTCCCCTCCCCCCGTCCCACCCCCCTGGTCGGCCCGCATAAAACTTAAAAATATGATAAAATAGAAGATAAAATCAATAAATGAAAACGTGTATAGATAAAATAGATAAAATAAAAGTCAATAAATAAATAAATAATAATAAGTAAATAAATACAATGGACAAACCACAACAAACATAAGAAGGGGGGGAAAAATAATGGGGAATAAAAGATAAAGATGAAATTTATAATATAGAATATAAAATACATATAGAATAAAATGAAATATTATAAAATAAAAGGAGGGGGGTCGACCGGCAGGTCGCATCTTTGTAGAGGGGGAAGTGATTATTGCTCCACCTCGCCCGCCGCGACCTGCCCACCTCGGGGGCGCCTTAACAGCCAGCCCCCCTTGGCGGCGGTGGAAGTACTAAGTATTCCCACCGCCGCCATTACGTCTGCGGCCCCTTACCGGGGGGCCGTCGGCCTCGTCGGGGTTGCCCCGCCGATGCTAGCCTCCTGGCGGAGAGGGGGTCGGCTTCCCTCTCCCTCTCCGCTGCCTCCTTCCGCGTTATCATAATCTCGCACAAGGAGGCAAACGCTGCTCTTGACCTCTCGCTGCCGATCATGTGGTCGACCACGACCGGCAACGACTGGTCCGTCCCAATAACGCCCCTTAGGTCTCTGCGCGGCGCCGACCACGCTGGACATTCTTCCAGCGTATGCCACTCAGAGTCCTGGGCCTCCTCGCAGTGGTGGCACTGCGATCCTCCCAGTGCCAGTTATGAACACACAGTTTGGGGAAACGGCGGTATGCAGGTAATTTAACTTATGCGCATGCATTGCTGCAACTTGTGCTGTATAATTTAGAATTTTTGTTTCCGCGCCATCCGATTTTTATACATGTGCAAATACTCGTACACGCTGCATTGTATTTTCTTCCGCACGCGACAAGGAGGGAACAGAGGCGAGGTCCGGCTAGCGTCTGTCCCCTCCCCCCGTCCCACCCCCCTGGTCGGCCCGCATAAAACTTAAAAATATGTTAAAATAAACGATAAAATCATTAAATGAAAACGTGTATAGATAAAATAGATAAAATAAAAGTCAATAAATAAATTAATAATAATAAGTAAATAAATACAATGGACAAACCACAACAAACATAAGAAGGGGGGGCAAAATAAAGGGGTATAAAAGATAAAGATGAAATTTATAATATAGAATATGAAATATATATAGAATAAAATGAAATATTATAAAATAAAAGGAGGGGGGTCGACCGGCAGGTCGCATCTTTGTAGAGGGGGGGAGGGGATTATTGCTCCACCTCGCCCGCCGCGACCTGCCCACCTCGGGGGCGCCTTAACCGCCAGCCCCCCTTGGCGGCGGTGGAAGTACTAAGTAGTCCCACCGCCGCCATTACGTCTGCAGCCCCTTACCGGGAGGCCGTCGGCCTCGTCGGGGTTGCCCCGCCGATGCTAGCCTCCTGGCGGAGAGGGGGTCGGCTTCCCTCTCCCTCTCCGCTGCCTCCTTCCGCGTTATCATAATCTCGCACAAGGAGGCAAACGCTGCTCTTGACCTCTCGCTGCCGATCATGTGGTCGACCACGACCGGCAACGACAGGTCCGTCCCAATAACGCCCCTTAGGTCTCTGCGCGGCGCCGACCACGCTGGACATTCTTCCAGCGTATGCCACTCAGAGTCCTGGGCCTCCTCGCAGTGGTGGCACTGCGATCCTCCCAGTGCCAGTTATGAACACACAGTTTGGGGAAACGGCGGTATGCAGGTAATTTAACTTATGCGCATGCATTGCTGCAACTTGTGCTGTATAATTTAGAATTTTTGTTACCGCGCCATCCGATTTTTATACATGTGCAAATACTCGTACACGCTGCATTGTATTTTCTTCCGCACGCGACAAGGAGGGAACAGAGGCGAGGTCCGGCTAGCGTCTGTCCCCTCCCCCCGTCCCACCCCCCTGGTCGGCCCGCATAAAACTTAAAAATATGTTAAAATAAACGATAAAATCATTAAATGAAAACGTGTATAGATAAAATAGATAAAATAAAAGTCAATAAATAAATTAATAATAATAAGTAAATAAATACAATGGACAAACCACAACAAACATAAGAAGGGGGGGGCAAAATAAAGGGGTACAAAGATAAAGATGAAATTTATAATATAGAATATGAAATATATATAGAATAAAATGAAATATTATAAAATAAAAGGAGGGGGGTCGACCGGCAGGTCGCATCTTTGTAGAGGGGGGGAGGGGATTATTGCTCCACCTCGCCCGCCGCGACCTGCCCACCTCGGGGGCGCCTTAACCGCCAGCCCCCCTTGGCGGCGGTGGAAGTACTAAGTAGTCCCACCGCCGCCATTACGTCTGCAGCCCCTTACCGGGAGGCCGTCGGCCTCGTCGGGGTTGCCCCGCCGATGCTAGCCTCCTGGCGGAGAGTGGTCGGCTTCCCTCTCCCTCTCCGCTGCCTCCTTCTGCGTTATCACAATCTCGCAGAAGGAGGCAAACGCTGCTCTTGACCTCTCGCTGCCGATCATGTGGTCGACCACGACCGGCAACGAGAGGTCCATCCCAATAACGCCCCTTAGGTCTCTGCGCGGCGCCGACCACGCTGGACATTCTTCCAGCGTATGCCACTCAGAGTCCTGGGCCTCCTCGCAGTGGTGGCACTGCGATCCTCCCAGTGCCAATTATGAACACACAGTTTGAGGAAACGGCGGTATGCAGGTAATTTAACTTATGCGCATGCATTGCTGCAACTTGTGCTGTATAATTTAGAATTTTTGTTACCGCGCCATCCGATTTTTATACATGTGCAAATACTCGTACACGCTGCATTGTATTTTCTTCCGCACGCTACAAGGAGGGAACAGAGGCGAGGTCCGGCTAGCGTCTGTCCCCTCCCCCCGTCCCACCCCCCTGGTCGGCCCGCATAAATCTTAAAAATATGATAAAATAGAAGATAAAATCAATAAATGAAAACGTGTATAGATAAAATAGAAGTCAATAAATAAATAAATAATAATAAGTAAATAAATACAATCGACAAACCACAACAAACATAAGAAGAGGGGGGCAAAATAAAGGGGAACAAAAGATAAAGATGAAATTTATAATATAGAATATGAAATATATATAGAATAAAATGAAATATTATAAAATAAAAGGAGGGGGGTCGACCGGCAGGTCGCATCTTTGTAGAGGGGGGAGGGGATTATTGCTCCACCTCGCCCGCCGCGACCTGCCCACCTCGGGGGCGCCTTAACAGCCAGCCCCCCTTGGCGGCGGTGGAAGTACTATGTATTCCCACCGCCGCCATTACGTCTGCGGCCCCTTACCGGGGGGCCGTCGGCCTCGTCGGGGTTGCCCCGCCGATGCTAGCCTCCTGGCGGAGAGGGGGTCGGCTTCCCTCTCCCTCTCCGCTGCTTCCTTCTGCGTTATCACAATCTCGCAGAAGGAGGCAAACGCTGCTCTTGACCTCTCGCTGCCGATCATGTGGTCGACCACGACCGGCAACGAGAGGTCCATCCCAATAACGCCCCTTAGGACTCTGCGCGGCGCCGACCACGCAGGACATTCTCTCAGCGTATGCCACTCAGAGTCCTGGGCCTCCTCGCAGTGGTGGCACTGCGATCCTCCCAATGCCAGTTATGAACACACAGTTTGAGGAAACGGCGGTATGCAGGTAATTTAACTTATGCGCATGCATTGCTGCAACTTGTGCTGTATAATTTAGAATTTTTGTTACCGTGCCATCCGATTTTTATACATGTGCAAATACTCGTACACGCTGCATTGTATTTTCTTCCGCACGCGACAAGGAGGGGACAGAGGCGAGTTCCGGCTATCGTCTGTCCCCTCCCCCCGTCCCACCCCCCTGGTCGGCCCGCATAAAACTTAAAAATATGATAAAATAGAAGATAAAATCAATAAATGAAAACGTGTATAGATAAAATAGATAAAATAAAAGTCAATAAATAAATAAATAATAATAAGTAAATAAATACAATGGACAAACCACAACAAACATAAGAAGGGGGGGAAAAATAATGGGGAATAAAAGATAAAGATGAAATTTATAATATAGAATATAAAATACATATAGAATAAAATGAAATATTATAAAATAAAAGGAGGGGGGTCGACCGGCAGGTCGCATCTTTGTAGAGGGGGAAGTGATTATTGCTCCACCTCGCCCGCCGCGACCTGCCCACCTCGGGGGCGCCTTAACAGCCAGCCCCCCTTGGCGGCGGTGGAAGTACTAAGTATTCCCACCGCCGCCATTACGTCTGCGGCCCCTTACCGGGGGGCCGTCGGCCTCGTCGGGGTTGCCCCGCCGATGCTAGCCTCCTGGCGGAGAGGGGGTCGGCTTCCCTCTCCCTCTCCGCTGCCTCCTTCCGCGTTATCATAATCTCGCACAAGGAGGCAAACGCTGCTCTTGACCTCTCGCTGCCGATCATGTGGTCGACCACGACCGGCAACGACAGGTCCGTCCCAATAACGCCCCTTAGGTCTCTGCGCGGCGCCGACCACGCTGGACATTCTTCCAGCGTATGCCACTCAGAGTCCTGGGCCTCCTCGCAGTGGTGGCACTGCGATCCTCCCAGTGCCAGTTATGAACACACAGTTTGACGAAACGGCGGTATGCAGGTAATTTAACTTATGCGCATGCATTGCTGCAACTTGTGCTGTATAATTTAGAATTTTTGTTACCGCGCCATCCGATTATTATACATGTGGAAATACTCGTACACGCAGCATTGTATTTTCTTCCGCACGCGACAAGGAGGGGACAGAGGCGAGGTCCGGCTAGCGTCTGTCCCCTCCCCCCGTCCCACCCCCCTGGTCGGCCCGCACAAAACTTAAAAATATGATAAAATAAACGATAAAATCTATAAATGAAAACGTGTATAGATAAAATAGATAAAATAAAAGTCAATAAATAAATAAATAATAATAAGTAAATAAATACAATGGACAAACCACAACAAACATAAGAAGGGGGGGGCAAAATAAAGGGGAATAAAAGATAAAGATGAAATTTATAATATAGAATATGAAATATATATAGAATAAAATGAAATATTATAAAATAAAAGGAGGGGGGTCGACCGGCAGGTCGCATCTTTGTAGAGGGGGGGGATTATTGCTCCACCTCGCCCGCCGCGACCTGCCCACGTCGGGGGCGCCTTAACAGCCAGCCCCCCTTGGCGGCGGTGGAAGTACTAAGTATTCCCACCGCCGCCATTACGTCTGCGGCCCCTTACCGGGGGACCATCGGCCTCGTCGGGGTTGCCCCGCCGATGCTAGCCTCCTGGCGGAGAGGGGGTCGGCTTCCCTCTCCCTCTCCGCTGCCTCCTTCTGCGTTATCACAATCTCGCAGAAGGAGGCAAACGCTGCTCTTGACCTCTCGCTGCCGATCATGTGGTCGACCACGACCGACAACGAGAGGTCCATCCCAATAACGCCCCTTAGGACTCTGCGCGGCGCCGACCACGCAGGACATTCTCCCAGCGTATGCCGCGCAGAGTCCTGGGCCTCCTCGCAGTGGTGGCACTGCGATCCTCCCAGTGCCAGTTATGAACACACAGTTTGACGAAACGGCGGTATGCAGGTAATTTAACTTATGCGCATGCATTGCTGCAACTTGTGCTGTATAATTTAGAATTTTTGTTACCGCGCCATCCGATTTTTATACATGTGCAAATACCCGTACTCGCAGCATTGTATTTTCTTCCGCACGCGACAAGAAGGGGACAGAGGCGAGTTCCGGCTAGCGTCTGTCCCCTCCCCTGGTCCACCCGCATAAAACTTAAAAATAAGATAAAATAGAAGATAAAATCAATAAATGAAAACGTGTATAGATAAAATAGATCAAATAAAAGTCAATAAATAAACAAATAATAATAAGTAAATAAATACAATGGACAAACCACAACAAACATAAGAAGGGGGGGGGAAATAAAGGGGAATAAAAGATAAAGATGAAATTTATAATATAGAATATAAAATGTATATAGAATAAAATGAAATATTATAAAATAAAAGGAGGGGGGTCGACCGGCAGGTCGCATCTTTGTAGAGGGGGGGGATTATTGCTCCACCTCGCCCCCCGCGACCTGCCCACCACGGGGGCGCCTTAACGGCCAGCCCCCCTTGGCGGCGGTGGAAGTACTAAGTATTCCCACCGCCGCCATTACGTCTGCGGCCCCTTACCGGGGGGCCGTCGGCCTCGTCGGGGTTGCCCCGCCGATGCTAGCCTCCTGGCGGAGAGGGGGTCGGCTTCCCTCTCCCTCTCCGCTGCCTCCTTCTGCGTTATCACAATCTCGCAGAAGGAGGCAAACGCTGCTCTTGACCTCTCACTGCCGATCATGTGGTCCACCACGACCGACAACGAGAGGTCCATCCCAATAAAGCCCCTTAGGACTCTGCGCGGCGCCGACCACGCAGGACATTCTCCCAGCGTATGCCGCGCAGAGTCCTGGGCCTCCTCGCAGTGGTGGCACTGCGATCCTCCCAGTGCCAGTTATGAACACACAGTTTGACGAAACGGCGGTATGCAGTGTGACGTTGCAAGCGTGCGACGTCACTTCGCCGTTTGAACTCGGTCAAACAGCCGAATTACGTGTGGACCGGACCGACCTTTTTCGGTTACGTAAGCCACCCGCAGGCCATAAGAGCACTCCGAGAGGAAAATCTTCCGATTTCGTGCACCGTACTAATGCCATCTGTTGTGCGTACGGAGTACAACGTTTCAGGCAATTATCGACCCTAAAGAAAGCGTACGAGTCCGAAAAGGTGCCGAAGGATCAAATACCGAATAAAAGGATGGCCAACGAACAAATCCGGCGCCGGAAGCAGCAAAACAAGTCACCACACACGGGCGAACAAACCCGGAGGCGCCGTCGTGGGACAAAGAGATCCTATAGCGAACAACAGCATGCCCGAGTCCCGCCGCCGTCTCATCCCGCTCAACTAGGATCTCAGCGTGGGTGGTGTGTCGAATTGGCTGCCGAGGATTATGCGAACCGCTCGCCGAGGGCGAGCGGGAATTCAAAGGTCGCGGTAAATTAAGTGGTCGCGTAAAGTCTGGGGCCCTAGGACTTTTTCGTAGTTGCGATCCTGCGACAACCTAGTCGCGTTGCGTACGGCACCTATCGGAAAATTCGGCAATACGCTCAGAGTGGGGGGAACCAGGATCGATGCGTTCCGTCGATGCGGATCGAGGAACCACTGTCGCACCGAGACTCCTTGAGTACAGTCGTATTTACGCTCCATCAATATCGTTCTTTCCGACTACCGAATCCCGCAAATACCGTAGTTGTATCGCGTCGCGGGTGGCTTTATTCCGGGTTCCTTTCAACGCGGAAATTGTAACGAGAAACGACCTACTACGAGGGTCCAGAAGTCTGGTGAACGGCTCGAACAAATATCGTCAACGGTAAGTCGATTCTGTGATTCCTCGATTCGTTAATCGTGGTGGCTCGTGTTATTCGCGCGAGGACGACACGTGTTCGTCTCGTCCTCGGAGATTTCGTAAGAGCCGAGGCGCAGGGCGCCTCGAGCCTTCGCTCGCGTCCTTCTGAAGGACGCTGTGAGCCTTCGCGACAAGAGTTCCCTTAATTGCGTAAATCGGAAGTCTTCCTCGGGAGTTGGGTCGGTATCGAATAAGTCTCGAATAGTCTTCGGTTCGGATAGTCGGCGACGATAGAAGCGTAGGCGGAATTACGCGTGAACCGCGGCGGTCTACGCGCCTTGAATCCCGCGTACGGCCGTGGATTATCCATCGCACGTCGGCAATTTCGCTTCGCCTCGGACTCTCGCGACAGTCGTAGGAATTGCGCCGTTCATCCGCGCCTCGCGGAATCTTGTATCGACGAACAAATCGTATATTGTACCGTAGCATCGTACGTCCGCGATAGAATCACGATAGACTAACGCGCTCAGCGAACGATCATCTTCCGCTAAAGTGTACAAGGAGCGCGGGCTCCCGGTTCGCGGCCTCGTGGCCGCTCGCCTGTATCTTTTACTTTCGTGACCATTAAAGATTAAGAGCCAATTCCGTTTGTTGATTCTTCACCTGCGAGATCCGTCCTGCCGTGAGGGCTGTCCCCGTTATCTCCTGCGCTCGAATCATCTGGCCGTTCGCGTCATTATTTCAGACCGCGTTTCGTGGAGGCTTGACTCTCGGACTCGGCTTCCCCGAGTTCGAGGTCACCATCGTGTTTCGCGTGGTATTTTCTAAATACCTGGCGCCCGAACTATCGTCGCGTTGTTCGTTCAAGCCTCCATCGAGTTCCGCCTTTGCACCGAGAGGACCGTGTCCGCACGGCCGCGCACGGCCCGGTCTCAGAGCCTATAAAATCTCGGGGTTGACCGTTTTTCGTCGGCCATAAAACCGTTCGAAAAAGGGACAACGTCGCAAATTGGCGCCCGAACAGGGACCTCTCTCTCGCAAGGGTTTTTCCCGACAACGGAGAGAGGCACAGGAAAATAACGGGTGACTCTCGCAGGTAGCGTACGGTACTACCTGATCGTGGTAAATTACGGGAATCTCGAGGTCGTATTCTCGTAGAATCGTGAAATCGCGAACGTTCGAAAGAGACTGTTCGATCCGACCCAGTAAGACACGAGAAACACACTCAATTCGAAAGCGAAAAATTTTGATTTCGATTCGTTGCGAGTCTGGCGAGGAAGATTCCGAAGAGCCAGCACGAAATATTCTGTGTACAAAATTGACGAGCAATTTTATTGCCATGATTTACTGATTTTCGTGTAATAATTGTGAAATTGTAATAAATTGTATTACGGGAGTGTACGTCTTACGGTGCTGGGCCAGAATTTCGTAGCCTAGAATTTCGTCGTACACGTCTTTGTTCGTGAACAGAATATTTACGCGATCGGTAAAAATTTGTTTTTCTTCGCGACCTTGTTGAAGCAAGAACGCTTCAAGGTAATAGGAACAATAGGCGTACTGTGTGGCAACGGTTTCAAATTCGAGAGTCAGGGTTATCGAGAACAAAGAGACTTTCGAGAGACAATTTCGAGCCGCGTGGCGACAGAGCGTAACAAGAGATCTCGTACGGGGAGATAGAGCGTCCGGACGCGGAAGGTAAACAACGCGAGCGACCGAAGGCCTTGGCGACGAAGGACCGCGCGCTAGCTATCGTAGGGAAAATAAACATCCGAATTTCGTACCGAATATATCGGGTGACTCGAAAATGGACAGAGACTATCGCTCCGCTTACAGCGATAGCGATTATGATCCGGGAGAAGGGACGTCTCGCGATCCTCCCTCGCACGGTCCATTCATACAGGAAGAGACCGTAAACGAAACGAAAGCTAGCGATAATACGAGACTTCGGCCACCACGCCCGTCCCCACGTCAATACGGATCGCGTAAAGTACCGGAGATTCGAGGAGGAAGGACAGACGATAGTTCCGAATCATCAGACGATGAGCGAGATAAATCCTCAGCAGCATTCGACACCATTAGAAAGTGGCGTTTGAATTTTGCCGGGAGAGCGGACGAGGACGCGGAAACGTTTCTCTCCACTCTAGAGGATTTGAGATCGAGTTCGAAAATCGAGGACGAAGACCTCCTCGACTGTCTACCAATTTGTTTTTCGGGAAACGCGGCCTTCTGGTATAAGACTCGCGGAAGATTAACCTCGTGGGCCGAATTCGTCTCCGAGTGGCGACAAAATTTTTTCGATCCCGATTATCAGGAATTATTAGAACACGATTTACGAGTACGGAAACAGGGCGAAGAAGAACCGGTACGAGATTATCTTGCTTGCATGGAAATTATGATGAGCCGATTAGATAAACCGTGGTCGGAGGAAAAATGCGTAAAGAGAATAATCTGGAACGCGAGGGAAAAGCTTCGAAATGTATTAGGGATCGATAACATCAAAACGATGAAAGAGGTAGAAAAGAAACTACGCGAAGCGGAAAGCAACGTGCCGCCCGGTAGAGCAGATAATTATCGATCGCAGCAGATCGCCAATAAAATTTATGCATATCAACCGCCGAAGGATAGTAATCAGTCGAAGGAATCTGGTCGCGGTAGATTTTATCGAAATCCGCGTTACGAATCGGTAAACGCCATCGCCGAGACCGAATGTAAGGGAGGTTGCCGAGGACGGAATCCCCGTCCCCGCGAACAGTCCCGTCCGGTAACACGACACGCGTGCCAGAGAGAAAATCCGAGTAGGCGCGGTAACGCCCGAAATCAGCCGAATAGCAAACGCGTCGAATACGAAACCATCTGCGCTATCTGCTCCTCGGAATTCAAACCGAGAAGCAACGAGCTTTGTTGGAATTGCACTAAACCTGGTCATCGATCCAGGAATTGCAAGGAAAAACCGCGTATTCATTGCTATCGCTGCGGAGAACCGGACGTAACAACTCGCGACTGTCGTAAATGCGATCGGAAGTCGGAAAACTACCGACGGAACCGCTCGTAGGGGTCGGAACGGTTTCCCAAATGATAATCTCGGCCCGAATTTCGGAAACTAACGCGGAGAACGATTCCAAGTCTCGACCGTCTTTATTAATTATCGACGCGCAAATCGGCACGTACAGGGCACGAGCGTTAATAGATTCCGGATCATCCATTTCGTTTGCTAATCGAGCGTTAATACAAGCTGTCGGAAATCACGCGAAGTTAACAATCTCGGAGAGACCTTGCTACTTTCTGTTAGCAACAGGGGCCGTAGATAGAGCTTCGGAACAGGCCGAATTAAATATAACAATACGGAACGAAACTCGAAAAATTTTCGTCCGCGTTCTCGATAACCTTGTGAATCCATTGTTGCTAGGGATTGACGTAATAGCGCAATTCGGTATCGTTGTCGAATACCACCGGGGAAGCTGGTACTTCGCGTCGCGACCGAGAATCGAATTCCCTTTCGGTTCAATTTCGAACGAGCAACTTTGCTGCGGCCTACAAATATTATCGGGCGGCGAAAAAGAACAATTATGCGAATTCTTGGAAAAGGAACTCAGTGACTTTGCCAAAGTACCGGGATTAACCACGTTGACTACTCACAGAATTGATGTGGGAGAGAATAGGCCTATTAAACAAAGGTACTATCCTGTCTCACCTATGGTACAGGAAGCGATTTACAAGGAGGTAGATTCGTTACTGGCCAACGATATTATTGAACCATCTGAAAGTGAATGGTCCAGTCCGGTAGTAATGGTGAAAAAACCCAACGGCAAATACCGATTTTGTCTAGATTTTCGCAAAGTCAATGCGGTTTCCAAGAAGGACGCGTACCCGCTACCGATAATGACGAGCATTCTCGATAAATTACGCGCCGCGCGCTACATTTCCACTCTCGATCTGAGCCAGGCTTATTTCCAAATACCGCTAGAGAAAGACAGCCGTGAGATTACCGCGTTTACAGTCCCCGGAAAAGGGCTATTTCAATTTAAGCGAATGCCGTACGGACTCACAGGAGCACCGGCAACATTTCAGAGACTGTTAGATCGATTGATCGGTCCAGAAATGGAGCCACATGTTTTTGCGTATCTGGACGATATAATTATCGCAACAACAACTTTCGAAAAGCACCTCGAGTGGCTGCGTCGGGTATTAAATAAAATAAAATCAGCTGGATTAATTATAAATCCCGAAAAATGCGAGTTCTGCAGGGAAGAAGTTCGGTACCTGGGATTTGTAGTGAGTCGCGAAGGGTTAAAAGTTGACGCGGATAAAATTGAACCCGTCTTGTCTTTCCCAGCTCCTAAGAATTTAAAACAGTTACGACGATTTCTCGGAATGGCTTCGTGGTATCGAAGATTTATTCCGGATTTCGCGACTGTAGCGGAGCCCTTAAATATCTTACTACGGAAAGGCAAGACGTGGAAATGGGAGGACGGACAACAAACCGCCTTCGAAAAATTAAGATCGTTAGTGGCAACCGCGCCAACTCTCGCTTGTCCACATTTTGACATCCCATTCGTCCTGCAGACCGACGCAAGCACGGTAGGGCTCGGTGCAGTACTGGTTCAAGAAATCGAGGGGGAGGAAAGGGTAGTCGCGTTCGCGAGCCGCTCGTTGAATTCCGCCGAACGAAAGTACTCCGCGACGGAATTAGAGTGTCTCGCTATCGTGTGGGCCGTGGAAAAATTTCGAGCATACCTCGAAGGGTATCATTTTACGATCATTACGGATCATAGTAGTTTGCGTTGGTTACGGCAATTGAAAAACCCTTCGGGAAGGCTCGCGCGGTGGGCATTACAACTGCTAGAGTATGATTTCGACATTACATACCGACAAGGAGCGTTAAATCACGTACCAGACGCACTTTCGCGAATGTTCGAAGGAACAGAAGGAGAAGGGGAACAGATTCCGATAGTAGCCGCGACACAGTTAGACTGGCATGACGAGAGATTCAAAGTAGTAGAATCGAATCCGGAAAAATACCCCGACTGGTCAATTCGCGAGGGTAGGCTATATCACCGTCGTACCGACCCATTGATTTCGGAAATTCTTGGGGGAGATTTAAATGAGTGGAAACTCGTAGTCCCGTTAGCCGAAAGAACCGAGATACTAAGAGAGGCACACGACGAAGTGCAAGCGGCGCACCTAGGGGTAGAGAAAACATATCATCGCATCGCGACCAAGTATTATTGGCCGGGGATGTTTCGAACCGCCGTGGAATACGTGCGACGCTGCCCTACGTGCCAAGCTACGAAGGTGGAACAATCCCTCCCCTCCGGGCTCATGGGAAGGCGTCACATCGCAGCACCATGGATGGTCGTAGCCACTGATATAATGGGCCCGCTTCCACCCAGTCGTGCTGGATTCTCGTATCTATTAGTAATGCAAGATTTATTCACGAAATGGGTTGAATGTTGCCCCCTCCGTAGAGCCACGGGACCGAAAATTTCCGAAGTATTAGAAGATCAAATATTTTCGCGATGGGGAACCCCCGACGTATTACTAACAGACAACGGTACCGAATTTGTCAATAAGGCCATTCACGAATTGGCAGAAGATTACGGGATAACAATCGCGACAACTCCGCCGTACCATCCCCAAGCAAATCCCGTCGAACGGGTTAATAGGATATTGAAAACAATGATCGTCGCGTATATCGGAAAAGACCATCGCGATTGGGATGCGAATATCTCGAAATTTCGATTCGCATACAATACCGCACACCACACAGTACTGCAAACATCGCCAGCGTTCCTAAACTTCGGACGAGAGCCGAGACCTGCAAAATGTTGTCGAGCGGAACAGGAACCGCCGGTAGATCTTGAAGTATCGTTCACAGGAGAGTGGAGGGATCGCATGACTCACCTCGCGACCCTACGACATTGGGTAACCGAAAATCTGGATAGGGCGTACGAAACGCAATCGCGGTATTACAATCTACGGCATAGGGACACGCGTTTTGAGGTAGGAGACTTAGTGCTGCGACGAAATCGCGTATTGTCATCCGCAGCGCAGAACATAGCTGCGAAATTATGTCCGAAATACGCCGGACCGTTGCGAATTGCGAAAAAACTTTCGACGGTAGTTTACGGCCTGACCACAATGGAAGGCAAAGACGTAGGAAAAGCACACGTGTCAGACCTTAAGACGTACACCCCGCCGAAGCAGAGCGAGGAAGAACAACTCGATACGACAACGGAATCAATTACAGATGCAGAATCTCGAGGTGAATCCGGAGGTGCGGGAGCAGTACCGCCAAATCGACTCCGACCTCGAGTCACTCGAGAAAACTCTCGAAGGTCTCGAGTTGGCACTCCGTCCGCCGACCAAGACCAACGAGGAAGTCCCGATCGACGACTTATTGGGACCCTTGGTCGAAGAGGAGAGTAACTTGACGTTACTGCTTACTCCCGAGCCGGTCTCAGTGGAGAAGGGGACCATGACGGAGGAACCACGCGATGAACCAGAAGAGGAGGCCTTAATAGTCCGGCCGGAGCTGGACAGTTGCTACCAGGCGGTAGCCAAGGACTTCGGCAAGGCCATCCAGCACTTGAGGGCCGTGAGAGAATACTTCCGCCAGCCTCCAAAAACGGAACCGAAGTGCCCCGTTTGTGAGGCCAGACGAGCAGCCCCGTACGGGCTAATGGCAATAGCCCCGAGGAGAGAGGAATTGCCAATCTCGGCACCCGCACCGTCGGCACGGCCACCGACACCGAATCCACCCCAGCAAGCGACCGCGGAGGTACCGGAGTACCATAAACCCCGCCGCCAACTCCCGAACTGGAAGCAGTTCGAGGCCAGGATCGAGGGGACGAGCACCAGCAGGGCCAAAGACCCGGACGCTTGCTGGAATTGCGGTGAATATGGCCACGTCCGCAGCCAGTGTAAGAAGGAAGCGGAGGAGCACTGTTACAAATGCGGCCAGCCCGGCAAGTCGGTGCCCACGTGTCCGACGTGCGGACCTGCTTGGCGGAAAATGAATGAAGAATACCGCGCGAAGATCGGGGCCCCAAAAAGGGAATATTACGAAGTATAAAAGCTTGAGGAGCAATACCGACTCCCGAAACAACTTCGGTCACCCAAAGAGTTTGCCAAAGAGTTACGTTAAAAATCGAATCAAAATCGTTTTGTTTAGTATAGATTTCAGTTCCATACGGACCCGATCCACTGACTGTAAATCCGCAGCAGCGGAAAGTTGACAGTCCCGACCGTTAGGCGGGAATAAATAAAACTTTATATTTTCGTATGTAACAGGTAGTAACATTCATTGCGAGTTTGCGAACCTTCTCCCTCCGTTTTTGTGTAGTGAACAGGTCTCGTCCGAAGTAGAAGGAAAAAGCATGAAGAAGATAGCGGTTATCGAAGGGTGAGAATTGGGTATGTGTTTGTCCACTGGTGGAGGCTCTACTGTAAAGGTTGACTTCCGAAGGGAATGCTCTTATTTGGCGAGCCATAGGTCACAGAGTCGACAAGCCACGGGGCAGTCCGGTCCATTTTTAAGGGGGGGGGAGTTGTGACGTTGCAAGCGTGCGACGTCACTTCGCCGTTTGAACTCGGTCAAACAGCCGAATTACGTGTGGACCGGACCGACCTTTTTCGGTTACGTAAGCCACCCGCAGGCCATAAGAGCACTCCGAGAGGAAAATCTTCCGATTTCGTGCACCGTACTAATGCCATCTGTTGTGCGTACGGAGTACAACGTTTCAGGCAATTATCGACCCTAAAGAAAGCGTACGAGTCCGAAAAGGTGCCGAAGGATCAAATACCGAATAAAAGGATGGCCAACGAACAAATCCGGCGCCGGAAGCAGCAAAACAAGTCACCACACACGGGCGAACAAACCCGGAGGCGCCGTCGTGGGACAAAGAGATCCTATAGCGAACAACAGCATGCCCGAGTCCCGCCGCCGTCTCATCCCGCTCAACTAGGATCTCAGCGTGGGTGGTGTGTCGAATTGGCTGCCGAGGATTATGCGAACCGCTCGCCGAGGGCGAGCGGGAATTCAAAGGTCGCGGTAAATTAAGTGGTCGCGTAAAGTCTGGGGCCCTAGGACTTTTTCGTAGTTGCGATCCTGCGACAACCTAGTCGCGTTGCGTACGGCACCTATCGGAAAATTCGGCAATACGCTCAGAGTGGGGGGAACCAGGATCGATGCGTTCCGTCGATGCGGATCGAGGAACCACTGTCGCACCGAGACTCCTTGAGTACAGTCGTATTTACGCTCCATCAATATCGTTCTTTCCGACTACCGAATCCCGCAAATACCGTAGTTGTATCGCGTCGCGGGTGGCTTTATTCCGGGTTCCTTTCAACGCGGAAATTGTAACGAGAAACGACCTACTACGAGGGTCCAGAAGTCTGGTGAACGGCTCGAACAAATATCGTCAACGGTAAGTCGATTCTGTGATTCCTCGATTCGTTAATCGTGGTGGCTCGTGTTATTCGCGCGAGGACGACACGTGTTCGTCTCGTCCTCGGAGATTTCGTAAGAGCCGAGGCGCAGGGCGCCTCGAGCCTTCGCTCGCGTCCTTCTGAAGGACGCTGTGAGCCTTCGCGACAAGAGTTCCCTTAATTGCGTAAATCGGAAGTCTTCCTCGGGAGTTGGGTCGGTATCGAATAAGTCTCGAATAGTCTTCGGTTCGGATAGTCGGCGACGATAGAAGCGTAGGCGGAATTACGCGTGAACCGCGGCGGTCTACGCGCCTTGAATCCCGCGTACGGCCGTGGATTATCCATCGCACGTCGGCAATTTCGCTTCGCCTCGGACTCTCGCGACAGTCGTAGGAATTGCGCCGTTCATCCGCGCCTCGCGGAATCTTGTATCGACGAAAAAATCGTATATTGTACCGTAGCATCGTACGTCCGCGATAGAATCACGATAGACTAACGCGCTCAGCGAACGATCATCTTCCGCTAAAGTGTACAAGGAGCGCGGGCTCCCGGTTCGCGGCCTCGTGGCCGCTCGCCTGTATCTTTTACTTTCGTGACCATTAAAGATTAAGAGCCAATTCCGTTTGTTGATTCTTCACCTGCGAGATCCGTCCTGCCGTGAGGGCTGTCCCCGTTATCTCCTGCGCTCGAATCATCTGGCCGTTCGCGTCATTATTTCAGACCGCGTTTCGTGGAGGCTTGACTCTCGGACTCGGCTTCCCCGAGTTCGAGGTCACCATCGTGTTTCGCGTGGTATTTTCTAAATACCTGGCGCCCGAACTATCGTCGCGTTGTTCGTTCAAGCCTCCATCGAGTTCCGCCTTTGCACCGAGAGGACCGTGTCCGCACGGCCGCGCACGGCCCGGTCTCAGAGCCTATAAAATCTCGGGGTTGACCGTTTTTCGTCGGCCATAAAACCGTTCGAAAAAGGGACAACGTCGCAGCAGGTAATTTAACTTATGCGCATGCATTGCTGCAACTTGTGCTGTATAATTTAGAATTTTTGTTACCGCGCCATCCGATTTTTATACATGTGCAAATACTCGTACATGCTGCATTGTATTTTCTTCCGCACGCTACAAGGAGGGAACAGAGGCGAGGTCCGGCTAGCGTCTGTCCCCTCCCCCCGTCCCACCCCCCTGGTCGGCCCGCATAAAACTTAAAAATAAGATAAAATAAACGATAAAATCTATAAATGAAAACGTGTATAGATAAAATAGAAGTCAATAAATAAATAAATAATAATAAGTAAATAAATACAATGGACAAACCACAACAAACATAAGAAGGGGGGGGCAAAGTAAAGGGTAATAAAAGATAAAGATGAAATATATAATATAGAATATGAAATATATATAGAATAAAATGAAATATTATAAAATAAAAGGAGGGGGGTCGACCGGCAGGTCGCATCTTTGTAGAGGGGGGGAGGGGATTATTGCTCCACCTCGCCCGCCGCGACCTGCCCACCTCGGGGGCGCCTTAACAGCCAGCCCCCCTTGGCGGCGGTGGAAGTACTAAGTATTCCCACCGCCGCCATTACGTCTGCAGCCCCTTACCGGGGGACCATCGGCCTCGTCGGGGTTGCCCCGCCGATGCTAGCCTCCTGGCGGAGAGGGGGTCGGCTTGCCTCTCCCTCTCCGCTGCCTCCTTCTGCGTTATCACAATCTCGCAGAAGGAGGCAAACGCTGCTCTTGACCTCTCGCTGCCGATCATGTGGTCGACCACGACCGGCAACGAGAGGTCCATCCCAATAACGCCCCTTAGGTCTCTGCGCGGCGCCGACCACGCAGGACATTCTCCCAGCGTATGCCGCGCAGAGTCCTGGGCCTCCTCGCAGTGGTGGCACTGCGATCCTCCCAGTGCCAGTTATGAACACATAGTTTGACGAAACGGCGGTATGCAGGTAATTTAACTTATGCGCATGCATTGCTGCAACTTGTGCTGTATAATTTAGAATTTTTGTTACCGCGCCATCCGATTATTATACATGTGGAAATACTCGTACACGCTGCATTGTATTTTCTTCCGCACGCGACAAGGAGGGGACAGAGGCGAGGTCCGGCTAGCGTCTGTCCCCTCCCCCCGTCCCACCCCCCTGGTCGGCCCGCATAAAACTTAAAAATATGATAAAATAAACGATAAAATCTATAAATGAAAACGTGTATAGATAAAATAGATCAAATAAAAGTCTATAAATAAATAAATAATAATAAGTAAATAAATACAATGGACAAACCACAACAAACACAAGAAGGGGGGGCAAAATAAAGGGGAATAAAAGATAAAGATGAACTTTATAATATAGAATATAAAATATATATAGAATAAAATGAAATATTATAAAATAAAAGGAGGGGGGTCGACCGGCAGGTCGCATCTTTGTAGAGGGGAGGGATTATTGCTCCACCTCGCCCCCCGCGACCTGCCCACCTCGGGGGCGCCTTAACGGCCAGCCCCCCTTGGCGGCGTTATCACAATCTCGCAGAAGGAGGCAAACGCTGCTCTTGACCTCTCGCTGCCGATCATGTGGTCGACCACGACCGGCAACGACAGGTCCGTCCCAATAACGCCCCTTAGGACTCTGCGCGGCGCCGACCACGCAGGACATTCTCCCAGCGTATGCCGCGCAGAGTCCTGGGCCTCCTCGCAGTGGTGGCACTGCGATCCTCCCAGTGCCAATTATGAACACACAGTTTGACGAAACGGCGGTATGCAGGTAATTTAACTTATGCGCATGCATTGCTGCAACTTGTGCTGTATAATTTAGAATTTTTGTTACCGCGCCATCCGATTTTTATACATGTGCAAATACTCGTACACGCTGCATTGTATTTTCTTCCGCACGCGACAAGGAGGGAACAGAGGCGAGGTCCGGCTAGCGTCTGTCCCCTCCCCCCGTCCCACCCCCCTGGTCGGCCCGCATAAAACTTAAAAATATGTTAAAATAAACGATAAAATCATTAAATGAAAACGTGTATAGATAAAATAGATAAAATAAAAGTCAATAAATAAATTAATAATAATAAGTAAATAAATACAATGGACAAACCACAACAAACATAAGAAGGGGGGGGCAAAATAAAGGGGTATAAAAGATAAAGATGAAATTTATAATATAGAATATGAAATATATATAGAATAAAATGAAATATTATAAAATAAAAGGAGGGGGGTCGACCGGCAGGTCGCATCTTTGTAGAGGGGGGGAGGGGATTATTGCTCCACCTCGCCCGCCGCGACCTGCCCACCTCGGGGGCGCCTTAACCGCCAGCCCCCCTTGGCGGCGGTGGAAGTACTAAGTAGTCCCACCGCCGCCATTACGTCTGCAGCCCCTTACCGGGAGGCCGTCGGCCTCGTCGGGGTTGCCCCGCCGATGCTAGCCTCCTGGCGGAGAGTGGTCGGCTTCCCTCTCCCTCTCCGCTGCCTCCTTCTGCGTTATCACAATCTCGTAGAAGGAGGCAAACGCTGCTCTTGACCTCTCGCTGCCGATCATGTGGTCGACCACGACCGGCAACGAGAGGTCCATCCCAATAACGCCCCTTAGGTCTCTGCGCGGCGCCTACCACGCTGGACATTCTTCCAGCGTATGCCACTCAGAGTCCTGGGCCTCCTCGCAGTGGTGGCACTGCGATCCTCCCAGTGCCAGTTATGAACACACAGTTTGAGGAAACGGCGGTATGCAGGTAATTTAACTTATGCGCATGCATTGCTGCAACTTGTGCTGTATAATTTAGAATTTTTGTTACCGCGCCATCCGATTTTTATACATGTGCAAATACTCGTACACGCTGCATTGTATTTTCTTCCGCACGCGACAAGGAGGGGACAGAGGCGAGTTCCGGCTATCGTCTGTCCCCTCCCCCCGTCCCACCCCCCTGGTCGGCCCGCATAAAACTTAAAAATATGATAAAATAGAAGATAAAATCAATAAATGAAAACGTGTATAGATAAAATAGATAAAATAAAAGTCAATAAATAAATAAATAATAATAAGTAAATAAATACAATGGACAAACCACAACAAACATAAGAAGGGGGGGAAAAATAATGGGGAATAAAAGATAAAGATGAAATTTATAATATAGAATATAAAATACATATAGAATAAAATGAAATATTATAAAATAAAAGGAGGGGGGTCGACCGGCAGGTCGCATCTTTGTAGAGGGGGAAGTGATTATTGCTCCACCTCGCCCGCCGCGACCTGCCCACCTCGGGGGCGCCTTAACAGCCAGCCCCCCTTGGCGGCGGTGGAAGTACTAAGTATTCCCACCGCCGCCATTACGTCTGCGGCCCCTTACCGGGGGGCCGTCGGCCTCGTCGGGGTTGCCCCGCCGATGCTAGCCTCCTGGCGGAGAGGGGGTCGGCTTCCCTCTCCCTCTCCGCTGCCTCCTTCCGCGTTATCATAATCTCGCACAAGGAGGCAAACGCTGCTCTTGACCTCTCGCTGCCGATCATGTGGTCGACCACGACCGGCAACGACAGGTCCGTCCCAATAACGCCCCTTAGGTCTCTGCGCGGCGCCGACCACGCTGGACATTCTTCCAGCGTATGCCACTCAGAGTCCTGGGCCTCCTCGCAGTGGTGGCACTGCGATCCTCCCAGTGCCAGTTATGAACACACAGTTTGGGGAAACGGCTGTATGCAGGTAATTTAACTTATGCGCATGCATTGCTGCAACTTGTGCTGTATAATTTAGAATTTTTGTTACCGCGCCATCCGATTTTTATACATGTGCAAATACTCGTACACGCTGCATTGTATTTTCTTCCGCACGCGACAAGGAGGGAACAGAGGCGAGGTCCGGCTAGCGTCTGTCCCCTCCCCCCGTCCCACCCCCCTGGTCGGCCCGCATAAAACTTAAAAATATGTTAAAATAAACGATAAAATCATTAAATGAAAATGTGTATAGATAAAATAGATAAAATAAAAGTCAATAAATAAATTAATAATAATAAGTAAATAAATACAATGGACAAACCACAACAAACATAAGAAGGGGGGGGCAAAATAAAGGGGTATAAAAGATAAAGATGAAATTTATAATATAGAATATGAAATATATATAGAATAAAATGAAATATTATAAAATAAAAGGAGGGGGGTCGACCGGCAGGTCGCATCTTTGTAGAGGGGGGGAGGGGATTATTGCTCCACCTCGCCCGCCGCGACCTGCCCACCTCGGGGGCGCCTTAACCGCCAGCCCCCCTTGGCGGCGGTGGAAGTACTTAGTACTTCCACCGCCGCCATTACGTCTGCAGCCCCTTACCGGGAGGCCGTCGGCCTCGTCGGGGTTGCCCCGCCGATGCTAGCCTCCTGGCGGAGAGTGGTCGGCTTCCCTCTCCCTCTCCGCTGCCTCCTTCTGCGTTATCACAATCTCGCAGAAGGAGGCAAACGCTGCTCTTGACCTCTCGCTGCCGATCATGTGGTCGACCACGACCGGCAACGAGAGGTCCATCCCAATAACGCCCCTTAGGTCTCTGCGCGGCGCCGACCACGCTGGACATTCTTCCAGCGTATGCCACTCAGAGTCCTGGGCCTCCTCGCAGTGGTGGCACTGCGATCCTCCCAGTGCCAGTTATGAACACACAGTTTGAGGAAATGGCGGTATGCAGGTAATTTAACTTATGCGCATGCATTGCTGCAACTTGTGCTGTATAATTTAGAATTTTTGTTACCGCGCCATCCGATTTTTATACATGTGCAAATACTCGTACACGCTGCATTGTATTTTCTTCCGCACGCTACAAGGAGGGAACAGAGGCGAGGTCCGGCTAGCGTCTGTCCCCTCCCCCCGTCCCACCCCCCTGGTCGGCCCGCATAAAACTTAAAAATATGATAAAATAGAAGATAAAATCAATAAATGAAAACGTGTATAGATAAAATAGAAGTCAATAAATAAATAAATAATAATAAGTAAATAAATACAATCGACAAACCACAACAAACATAAGAAGAGGGGGGCAAAATAAAGGGGAACAAAAGATAAAGATGAAATTTATAATATAGAATATGAAATATATATAGAATAAAATGAAATATTATAAAATAAAAGGAGGGGGGTCGACCGGCAGGTCGCATCTTTGTAGAGGGGAGGGATTATTGCTCCACCTCGCCCCCCGCGACCTGCCCACCTCGGGGGCGCCTTAACGGCCAGCCCCCCTTGGCGGCGTTATCACAATCTCGCAGAAGGAGGCAAACGCTGCTCTTGACCTCTCGCTGCCGATCATGTGGTCGACCACGACCGGCAACGACAGGTCCGTCCCAATAACGCCCCTTAGGACTCTGCGCGGCGCCGACCACGCAGGACATTCTCCCAGCGTATGCCGCGCAGAGTCCTGGGCCTCCTCGCAGTGGTGGCACTGCGATCCTCCCAGTGCCAATTATGAACACACAGTTTGACGAAACGGCGGTATGCAGGTAATTTAACTTATGCGCATGCATTGCTGCAACTTGTGCTGTATAATTTAGAATTTTTGTTACCGCGCCATCCGATTTTTATACATGTGCAAATACTCGTACACGCTGCATTGTATTTTCTTCCGCACGCGACAAGGAGGGAACAGAGGCGAGGTCCGGCTAGCGTCTGTCCCCTCCCCCCGTCCCACCCCCCTGGTCGGCCCGCATAAAACTTAAAAATATGTTAAAATAAACGATAAAATCATTAAATGAAAACGTGTATAGATAAAATAGATAAAATAAAAGTCAATAAATAAATTAATAATAATAAGTAAATAAATACAATGGACAAACCACAACAAACATAAGAAGGGGGGGGCAAAATAAAGGGGTATAAAAGATAAAGATGAAATTTATAATATAGAATATGAAATATATATAGAATAAAATGAAATATTATAAAATAAAAGGAGGGGGGTCGACCGGCAGGTCGCATCTTTGTAGAGGGGGGGAGGGGATTATTGCTCCACCTCGCCCGCCGCGACCTGCCCACCTCGGGGGCGCCTTAACCGCCAGCCCCCCTTGGCGGCGGTGGAAGTACTAAGTAGTCCCACCGCCGCCATTACGTCTGCAGCCCCTTACCGGGAGGCCGTCGGCCTCGTCGGGGTTGCCCCGCCGATGCTAGCCTCCTGGCGGAGAGTGGTCGGCTTCCCTCTCCCTCTCCGCTGCCTCCTTCTGCGTTATCACAATCTCGCAGAAGGAGGCAAACGCTGCTCTTGACCTCTCGCTGCCGATCATGTGGTCGACCACGACCGGCAACGAGAGGTCCATCCCAATAACGCCCCTTAGGTCTCTGCGCGGCGCCTACCACGCTGGACATTCTTCCAGCGTATGCCACTCAGAGTCCTGGGCCTCCTCGCAGTGGTGGCACTGCGATCCTCCCAGTGCCAGTTATGAACACACAGTTTGAGGAAACGGCGGTATGCAGGTAATTTAACTTATGCGCATGCATTGCTGCAACTTGTGCTGTATAATTTAGAATTTTTGTTACCGCGCCATCCGATTTTTATACATGTGCAAATACTCGTACACGCTGCATTGTATTTTCTTCCGCACGCGACAAGGAGGGAACAGAGGCGAGGTCCGGCTAGCGTCTGTCCCCTCCCCCCGTCCCACCCCCCTGGTCGGCCCGCATAAAACTTAAAAATATGTTAAAATAAACGATAAAATCATTAAATGAAAACGTGTATAGATAAAATAGATAAAATAAAAGTCAATAAATAAATTAATAATAATAAGTAAATAAATACAATGGACAAACCACAACAAACATAAGAAGGGGGGGGCAAATTAAAGGGGTATAAAAGATAAAGATGAAATTTATAATATAGAATATGAAATATATATAGAATAAAATGAAATATTATAAAATAAAAGGAGGGGGGTCGACCGGCAGGTCGCATCTTTGTAGAGGGGGGGAGGGGATTATTGCTCCACCTCGCCCGCCGCGACCTGCCCACCTCGGGGGCGCCTTAACCGCCAGCCCCCCTTGGCGGCGGTGGAAGTACTAAGTAGTCCCACCGCCGCCATTACGTCTGCAGCCCCTTACCGGGAGGCCGTCGGCCTCGTCGGGGTTGCCCCGCCGATGCTAGCCTCCTGGCGGAGAGTGGTCGGCTTCCCTCTCCCTCTCCGCTGCCTCCTTCTGCGTTATCACAATCTCGCAGAAGGAGGCAAACGCTGCTCTTGACCTCTCGCTGCCGATCATGTGGTCGACCACGACCGGCAACGAGAGGTCCATCCCAATAACGCCCCTTAGGTCTCTGCGCGGCGCCGACCACGCTGGACATTCTTCCAGCGTATGCCACTCAGAGTCCTGGGCCTCCTCGCAGTGGTGGCACTGCGATCCTCCCAGTGCCAGTTATGAACACACAGTTTGAGGAAATGGCGGTATGCAGGTAATTTAACTTATGCGCATGCATTGCTGCAACTTGTGCTGTATAATTTAGAATTTTTGTTACCGCGCCATCCGATTTTTATACATGTGCAAATACTCGTACACGCTGCATTGTATTTTCTTCCGCACGCTACAAGGAGGGAACAGAGGCGAGGTCCGGCTAGCGTCTGTCCCCTCCCCCCGTCCCACCCCCCTGGTCGGCCCGCATAAAACTTAAAAATATGATAAAATAGAAGATAAAATCAATAAATGAAAACGTGTATAGATAAAATAGAAGTCAATAAATAAATAAATAATAATAAGTAAATAAATACAATCGACAAACCACAACAAACATAAGAAGAGGGGGGCAAAATAAAGGGGAACAAAAGATAAAGATGAAATTTATAATATAGAATATGAAATATATATAGAATAAAATGAAATATTATAAAATAAAAGGAGGGGGGTCGACCGGCAGGTCGCATCTTTGTAGAGGGGGGGAGGGGATTATTGCTCCACCTCGCCCGCCGCGACCTGCCCACCTCGGGGGCGCCTTAACAGCCAGCCCCCCTTGGCGGCGGTGGAAGTACTATGTATTCCCACCGCCGCCATTACGTCTGCGGCCCCTTACCGGGGGGCCGTCGGCCTCGTCGGGGTTGCCCCGCCGATGCTAGCCTCCTGGCGGAGAGGGGGTCGGCTTCCCTCTCCCTCTCCGCTGCTTCCTTCTGCGTTATCACAATCTCGCAGAAGGAGGCAAACGCTGCTCTTGACCTCTCGCTGCCGATCATGTGGTCGACCACGACCGGCAACGAGAGGTCCATCCCAATAACGCCCCTTAGGACTCTGCGCGGCGCCGACCACGCAGGACATTCTCCCAGCGTATGCCACTCAGAGTCCTGGGCCTCCTCGCAGTGGTGGCACTGCGATCCTCCCAATGCCAGTTATGAACACACAGTTTGAGGAAACGGCGGTATGCAGGTAATTTAACTTATGCGCATGCATTGCTGCAACTTGTGCTGTATAATTTAGAATTTTTGTTACCGCGCCATCCGATTTTTATACATGTGCAAATACTCGTACACGCTGCATTGTATTTTCTTCCGCACGCGACAAGGAGGGGACAGAGGCGAGTTCCGGCTCTCGTCTGTCCCCTCCCCCCGTCCCACCCCCCTGGTCGGCCCGCATAAAACTTAAAAATATGATAAAATAGAAGATAAAATCAATAAATGAAAACGTGTATAGATAAAATAGATAAAATAAAAGTCAATAAATAAATAAATAATAATAAGTAAATAAATACAATGGACAAACCACAACAAACATAAGAAGGGGGGGAAAAATAATGGGGAATAAAAGATAAAGATGAAATTTATAATATAGAATATAAAATACATATAGAATAAAATGAAATATTATAAAATAAAAGGAGGGGGGTCGACCGGCAGGTCGCATCTTTGTAGAGGGGGAAGTGATTATTGCTCCACCTCGCCCGCCGCGACCTGCCCACCTCGGGGGCGCCTTAACAGCCAGCCCCCCTTGGCGGCGGTGGAAGTACTAAGTAATCCCACCGCCGCCATTACGTCTGCGGCCCCTTACCGGGGGGCCGTCGGCCTCGTCGGGGTTGCCCCGCCGATGCTAGCCTCCTGGCGGAGAGGGGGTCGGCTTCCCTCTCCCTCTCCGCTGCCTCCTTCCGCGTTATCATAATCTCGCACAAGGAGGCAAACGCTGCTCTTGACCTCTCGCTGCCGATCATGTGGTCGACCACGACCGGCAACGACAGGTCCGTCCCAATAACGCCCCTTAGGTCTCTGCGCGGCGCCGACCACGCTGGACATTCTTCCAGCGTATGCCACTCAGAGTCCTGGGCCTCCTCGCAGTGGTGGCACTGCGAACCTCCCAGTGCCAGTTATGAACACACAGTTTGGGGAAACGGCGGTATGCAGGTAATTTAACTTATGCGCATGCATTGCTGCAACTTGTGCTGTATAATTTAGAATTTTTGTTACCGCGCCATCCGATTTTTATACATGTGCAAATACTCGTACACGCTGCATTGTATTTTCTTCCGCACGCGACAAGGAGGGAACAGAGGCGAGGTCCGGCTAGCGTCTGTCCCCTCCCCCCGTCCCACCCCCCTGGTCGGCCCGCATAAAACTTAAAAATATGTTAAAATAAACGATAAAATCATTAAATGAAAACGTGTATAGATAAAATAGATAAAATAAAAGTCAATAAATAAATTAATAATAATAAGTAAATAAATACAATGGACAAACCACAACAAACATAAGAAGGGGGGGGGGCAAAATAAAGGGGTATAAAAGATAAAGATGAAATTTATAATATAGAATATGAAATATATATAGAATAAAATGAAATATTATAAAATAAAAGGAGGGGGGTCGACCGGCAGGTCGCATCTTTGTAGAGGGGGGGAGGGGATTATTGCTCCACCTCGCCCGCCGCGACCTGCCCACCTCGGGGGCGCCTTAACCGCCAGCCCCCCTTGGCGGCGGTGGAAGTACTAAGTAGTCCCACCGCCGCCATTACGTCTGCAGCCCCTTACCGGGAGGCCGTCGGCCTCGTCGGGGTTGCCCCGCCGATGCTAGCCTCCTGGCGGAGAGTGGTCGGCTTCCCTCTCCCTCTCCGCTGCCTCCTTCTGCGTTATCACAATCTCGCAGAAGGAGGCAAACGCTGCTCTTGACCTCTCGCTGCCGATCATGTGGTCGACCACGACCGGCAACGAGAGGTCCATCCCAATAACGCCCCTTAGGTCTCTGCGCGGCGCCTACCACGCTGGACATTCTTCCAGCGTATGCCACTCAGAGTCCTGGGCCTCCTCGCAGTGGTGGCACTGCGATCCTCCCAGTGCCAGTTATGAACACACAGTTTGAGGAAACGGCGGTATGCAGGTAATTTAACTTATGCGCATGCATTGCTGCAACTTGTGCTGTATAATTTAGAATTTTTGTTACCGCGCCATCCGATTTTTATACATGTGCAAATACTCGTACACGCTGCATTGTATTTTCTTCCGCACGCGACAAGGAGGGGACAGAGGCGAGTTCCGGCTATCGTCTGTCCCCTCCCCCCGTCCCACCCCCCTGGTCGGCCCGCATAAAACTTAAAAATATGATAAAATAGAAGATAAAATCAATAAATGAAAACGTGTATAGATAAAATAGATAAAATAAAAGTCAATAAATAAATAAATAATAATAAGTAAATAAATACAATGGACAAACCACAACAAACATAAGAAGGGGGGGAAAAATAATGGGGAATAAAAGATAAAGATGAAATTTATAATATAGAATATAAAATACATATAGAATAAAATGAAATATTATAAAATAAAAGGAGGGGGGTCGACCGGCAGGTCGCATCTTTGTAGAGGGGGAAGTGATTATTGCTCCACCTCGCCCGCCGCGACCTGCCCACCTCGGGGGCGCCTTAACAGCCAGCCCCCCTTGGCGGCGGTGGAAGTACTAAGTATTCCCACCGCCGCCATTACGTCTGCGGCCCCTTACCGGGGGGCCGTCGGCCTCGTCGGGGTTGCCCCGCCGATGCTAGCCTCCTGGCGGAGAGGGGGTCGGCTTCCCTCTCCCTCTCCGCTGCCTCCTTCCGCGTTATCATAATCTCGCACAAGGAGGCAAACGCTGCTCTTGACCTCTCGCTGCCGATCATGTGGTCGACCACGACCGGCAACGACAGGTCCGTCCCAATAACGCCCCTTAGGTCTCTGCGCGGCGCCGACCACGCTGGACATTCTTCCAGCGTATGCCACTCAGAGTCCTGGGCCTCCTCGCAGTGGTGGCACTGCGATCCTCCCAGTGCCAGTTATGAACACACAGTTTGGGGAAACGGCGGTATGCAGGTAATTTAACTTATGCGCATGCATTGCTGCAACTTGTGCTGTATAATTTAGAATTTTTGTTACCGCGCCATCCGATTTTTATACATGTGCAAATACTCGTACACGCTGCATTGTATTTTCTTCCGCACGCGACAAGGAGGGAACAGAGGCGAGGTCCGGCTAGCGTCTGTCCCCTCCCCCCGTCCCACCCCCCTGGTCGGCCCGCATAAAACTTAAAAATATGTTAAAATAAAAGATAAAATCATTAAATGAAAACGTGTATAGATAAAATAGATAAAATAAAAGTCAATAAATAAATTAATAATAATAAGTAAATAAATACAATGGACAAACCACAACAAACATAAGAAGGGGGGGGGGGCAAAATAAAGGGGTATAAAAGATAAAGATGAAATTTATAATATAGAATATGAAATATATATAGAATAAAATGAAATATTATAAAATAAAAGGAGGGGGGTCGACCGGCAGGTCGCATCTTTGTAGAGGGGGGGAGGGGATTATTGCTCCACCTCGCCCGCCGCGACCTGCCCACCTCGGGGGCGCCTTAACCGCCAGCCCCCCTTGGCGGCGGTGGAAGTACTAAGTAGTCCCACCGCCGCCATTACGTCTGCAGCCCCTTACCGGGAGGCCGTCGGCCTCGTCGGGGTTGCCCCGCCGATGCTAGCCTCCTGGCGGAGAGTGGTCGGCTTCCCTCTCCCTCTCCGCTGCCTCCTTCTGCGTTATCACAATCTCGCAGAAGGAGGCAAACGCTGCTCTTGACCTCTCGCTGCCGATCATGTGGTCGACCACGACCGGCAACGAGAGGTCCATCCCAATAACGCCCCTTAGGTCTCTGCGCGGCGCCGACCACGCTGGACATTCTTCCAGCGTATGCCACTCAGAGTCCTGGGCCTCCTCGCAGTGGTGGCACTGCGATCCTCCCAGTGCCAATTATGAACACACAGTTTGAGGAAACGGCGGTATGCAGGTAATTTAACTTATGCGCATGCATTGCTGCAACTTGTGCTGTATAATTTAGAATTTTTGTTACCGCGCCATCCGATTTTTATACATGTGCAAATACTCGTACACGCTGCATTGTATTTTCTTCCGCACGCTACAAGGAGGGAACAGAGGCGAGGTCCGGCTAGCGTCTGTCCCCTCCCCCCGTCCCACCCCCCTGGTCGGCCCGCATAAAACTTAAAAATATGATAAAATAGAAGATAAAATCAATAAATGAAAACGTGTATAGATAAAATAGAAGTCAATAAATAAATAAATAATATTAAGTAAATAAATACAATCGACAAACCACAACAAACATAAGAAGAGGGGGGCAAAATAAAGGGGAACAAAAGATAAAGATGAAATTTATAATATAGAATATGAAATATATATAGAATAAAATGAAATATTATAAAATAAAAGGAGGGGGGTCGACCGGCAGGTCGCATCTTTGTAGAGGGGGGAGGGGATTATTGCTCCACCTCGCCCGCCGCGACCTGCCCACCTCGGGGGCGCCTTAACAGCCAGCCCCCCTTGGCGGCGGTGGAAGTACTATGTATTCCCACCGCCGCCATTACGTCTGCGGCCCCTTACCGGGGGGCCGTCGGCCTCGTCGGGGTTGCCCCGCCGATGCTAGCCTCCTGGCGGAGAGGGGGTCGGCTTCCCTCTCCCTCTCCGCTGCTTCCTTCTGCGTTATCACAATCTCGCAGAAGGAGGCAAACGCTGCTCTTGACCTCTCGCTGCCGATCATGTGGTCGACCACGACCGGCAACGAGAGGTCCATCCCAATAACGCCCCTTAGGACTCTGCGCGGCGCCGACCACGCAGGACATTCTCTCAGCGTATGCCACTCAGAGTCCTGGGCCTCCTCGCAGTGGTGGCACTGCGATCCTCCCAATGCCAGTTATGAACACACAGTTTGAGGAAACGGCGGTATGCAGGTAATTTAACTTATGCGCATGCATTGCTGCAACTTGTGCTGTATAATTTAGAATTTTTGTTACCGTGCCATCCGATTTTTATACATGTGCAAATACTCGTACACGCTGCATTGTATTTTCTTCCGCACGCGACAAGGAGGGGACAGAGGCGAGTTCCGGCTATCGTCTGTCCCCTCCCCCCGTCCCACCCCCCTGGTCGGCCCGCATAAAACTTAAAAATATGATAAAATAGAAGATAAAATCAATAAATGAAAACGTGTATAGATAAAATAGATAAAATAAAAGTCAATAAATAAATAAATAATAATAAGTAAATAAATACAATGGACAAACCACAACAAACATAAGAAGGGGGGGAAAAATAATGGGGAATAAAAGATAAAGATGAAATTTATAATATAGAATATGAAATACATATAGAATAAAATGAAATATTATAAAATAAAAGGAGGGGGGTCGACCGGCAGGTCGCATCTTTGTAGAGGGGGAAGTGATTATTGCTCCACCTCGCCCGCCGCGACCTGCCCACCTCGGGGGCGCCTTAACAGCCAGCCCCCCTTGGCGGCGGTGGAAGTACTAAGTATTCCCACCGCCGCCATTACGTCTGCGGCCCCTTACCGGGGGGCCGTCGGCCTCGTCGGGGTTGCCCCGCCGATGCTAGCCTCCTTGCGGAGAGGGGGTCGGCTTCCCTCTCCCTCTCCGCTGCCTCCTTCCGCGTTATCATAATCTCGCACAAGGAGGCAAACGCTGCTCTTGACCTCTCGCTGCCGATCATGTGGTCGACCACGACCGGCAACGACAGGTCCGTCCCAATAACGCCCCTTAGGTCTCTGCGCGGCGCCGACCACGCTGGACATTCTTCCAGCGTATGCCACTCAGAGTCCTGGGCCTCCTCGCAGTGGTGGCACTGCGATCCTCCCAGTGCCAGTTATGAACACACAGTTTGGGGAAACGGCGGTATGCAGGTAATTTAACTTATGCGCATGCATTGCTGCAACTTGTGCTGTATAATTTAGAATTTTTGTTACCGCGCCATCCGATTTTTATACATGTGCAAATACTCGTACACGCTGCATTGTATTTTCTTCCGCACGCGACAAGGAGGGAACAGAGGCGAGGTCCGGCTAGCGTCTGTCCCCTCCCCCCGTCCCACCCCCCTGGTCGGCCCGCATAAAACTTAAAAATATGTTAAAATAAACGCTAAAATCTATAAATGAAAACGTGTATAGATAAAATAGATAAAATAAAAGTCAATAAATAAATTAATAATAATAAGTAAATAAATACAATGGACAAACCACAACAAACATAAGAAGGGGGGGGCAAAATAAAGGGGTATAAAAGATAAAGATGAAATTTATAATATAGAATATGAAATATATATAGAATAAAATGAAATATTATAAAATAAAAGGAGGGGGGTCGACCGGCAGGTCGCATCTTTGTAGAGGGGGGGAGGGGATTATTGCTCCACCTCGCCCGCCGCGACCTGCCCACCTCGGGGGCGCCTTAACCGCCAGCCCCCCTTGGCGGCGGTGGAAGTACTAAGTAGTCCCACCGCCGCCATTACGTCTGCAGCCCCTTACCGGGAGGCCGTCGGCCTCGTCGGGGTTGCCCCGCCGATGCTAGCCTCCTGGCGGAGAGTGGTCGGCTTCCCTCTCCCTCTCCGCTGCCTCCTTCTGCGTTATCACAATCTCGCAGAAGGAGGCAAACGCTGCTCTTGACCTCTCGCTGCCGATCATGTGGTCGACCACGACCGGCAACGAGAGGTCCATCCCAATAACGCCCCTTAGGTCTCTGCGCGGCGCCGACCACGCTGGACATTCTTCCAGCGTATGCCACTCAGAGTCCTGGGCCTCCTCGCAGTGGTGGCACTGCGATCCTCCCAGTGCCAGTTATGAACACACAGTTTGAGGAAACGGCGGTATGCAGGTAATTTAACTTATGCGCATGCATTGCTGCAACTTGTGCTGTATAATTTAGAATTTTTGTTACCGCGCCATCCGATTTTTATACATGTGCAAATACTCGTACACGCTGCGTTGTATTTTCTTCCGC
Organism: Lasioglossum baleicum; assembly: GCF_051020765.1. Classification (NCBI taxonomy): domain Eukaryota; kingdom Metazoa; phylum Arthropoda; class Insecta; order Hymenoptera; family Halictidae; genus Lasioglossum; species Lasioglossum baleicum. The sequence goes on from NW_027469084.1 coordinate 669,226, forward strand.
ACGCTACAAGGAGGGAACAGAGGCGAGGTCCGGCTAGCGTCTGTCCCCTCCCCCCGTCCCACCCCCCTGGTCGGCCCGCATAAAACTTAAAAATATGATAAAATAGAAGATAAAATCAATAAATGAAAACGTGTATAGATAAAATAGAAGTCAATAAATAAATAAATAATAATAAGTAAATAAATACAATCGACAAACCACAACAAACATAAGAAGAGGGGGGCAAAATAAAGGGGAACAAAAGATAAAGATGAAATTTATAATATAGAATATGAAATATATATAGAATAAAATGAAATATTATAAAATAAAAGGAGGGGGGTCGACCGGCAGGTCGCATCTTTGTAGAGGGGGGAGGGGATTATTGCTCCACCTCGCCCGCCGCGACCTGCCCACCTCGGGGGCGCCTTAACAGCCAGCCCCCCTTGGCGGCGGTGGAAGTACTATGTATTCCCACCGCCGCCATTACGTCTGCGGCCCCTTACCGGGGGGCCGTCGGCCTCGTCGGGGTTGCCCCGCCGATGCTAGCCTCCTGGCGGAGAGGGGGTCGGCTTCCCTCTCCCTCTCCGCTGCTTCCTTCTGCGTTATCACAATCTCGCAGAAGGAGGCAAACGCTGCTCATGACCTCTCGCTGCCGATCATGTGGTCGACCACGACCGGCAACGAGAGGTCCATCCCAATAACGCCCCTTAGGACTCTGCGCGGCGCCGACCACGCAGGACATTCTCCCAGCGTATGCCACTCAGAGTCCTGGGCCTCCTCGCAGTGGTGGCACTGCGATCCTCCCAATGCCAGTTATGAACACACAGTTTGAGGAAACGGCGGTATGCAGGTAATTTAACTTATGCGCATGCATTGCTGCAACTTGTGCTGTATAATTTAGAATTTTTGTTACCGCGCCATCCGATTTTTATACATGTGCAAATACTCGTACACGCTGCATTGTATTTTCTTCCGCACGCGACAAGGAGGGGACAGAGGCGAGTTCCGGCTATCCCCTCCACCCGCCCCACCCCCCTGGTCGGCCCGCATAAAACTTAAAAATATGATAAAATAGAAGATAAAATCAATAAATGAAAACGTGTATAGATAAAATAGATAAAATAAAAGTCAATAAATAAATAAATAATGATAAGTAAATAAATACAATGGACAAACCACAACAAACATAAGAAGGGGGGGGCAAAATAAAGGGGAATAAAAGATAAAGATGAAATTTATAATATAGAATATAAAATACATATAGAATAAAATGAAATATTATAAAATAAAAGGAGGGGGGTCGACCGGCAGGTCGCATCTTTGTAGAGGGCGGGAGGGGATTATTGCTCCACCTCGCCCGCCGCGACCTGCCCACCTCGGGGGCGCCTTAACAGCCAGCCCCCCTTGGCGGCGGTGGAAGTACTAAGTATTCCCACCGCCGCCATTACGTCTGCGGCCCCTTACCGAGGGGCCGTCGGCCTCGTCGGGGTTGCCCCGCCGATGCTAGCCTCCTGGCGGAGAGGGGGTCGGCTTCCCTCTCCCTCTCCGCTGCCTCCTTCCGCGTTATCATAATCTCGCACAAGGAGGCAAACGCTGCTCTTGACCTCTCGCTGCCGATCATGTGGTCGACCACGACCGGCAACGACAGGTCCGTCCCAATAACGCCCCTTAGGACTCTGCGCGGCGCCGACCACGCAGGACATTCTCCCAGCGTATGCCGCGCAGAGTCCTGGGCCTCCTCGCAGTGGTGGCACTGCGATCCTCCCAGTGCCAATTATGAACACACAGTTTGACGAAACGGCGGTATGCAGGTAATTTAACTTATGCGCATGCATTGCTGCAACTTGTGCTGTATAATTTAGAATTTTTGTTACCGCGCCATCCGATTTTTATACATGTGCAAATACTCGTACACGCTGCATTGTATTTTCTTCCGCACGCGACAAGGAGGGAACAGAGGCGAGGTCCGGCTAGCGTCTGTCCCCTCCCCCCGTCCCACCCCCCTGGTCGGCCCGCATAAAACTTAAAAATATGTTAAAATAAACGATAAAATCATTAAATGAAAACGTGTATAGATAAAATAGATAAAATAAAAGTCAATAAATAAATTAATAATAATAAGTAAATAAATACAATGGACAAACCACAACAAACATTAGAAGGGGGGGGCAAAATAAAGGGGTATAAAAGATAAAGATGAAATTTATAATATAGAATATGAAATATATATAGAATAAAATGAAATATTATAAAATAAAAGGAGGGGGGTCGACCGGCAGGTCGCATCTTTGTAGAGGGGGGGAGGGGATTATTGCTCCATCTCGCCCGCCGCGACCTGCCCACCTCGGGGGCGCCTTAACCGCCAGCCCCCCTTGGCGGCGGTGGAAGTACTAAGTAGTCCCACCGCCGCCATTACGTCTGCAGCCCCTTACCGGGAGGCCGTCGGCCTCGTCGGGGTTGCCCCGCCGATGCTAGCCTCCTGGCGGAGAGTGGTCGGCTTCCCTCTCCCTCTCCGCTGCCTCCTTCTGCGTTATCACAATCTCGCAGAAGGAGGCAAACGCTGCTCTTGACCTCTCGCTGCCGATCATGTGGTCGACCACGACCGACAACGAGAGGTCCATCCCAATAACGCCCCTTAGGACTCTGCGCGGCGCCGACCACGCAGGACATTCTCCCAGCGTATGCCGCGCAGAGTCCTGGGCCTCCTCGCAGTGGTGGCACTGCGATCCTCCCAGTGCCAGTTATGAACACACAGTTTGACGAAACGGCGGTATGCAGGTAATTTAACTTATGCGCATGCATTGCTGCAACTTGTGCTGTATAATTTAGAATTTTTGTTACCGCGCCATCCGATTTTTATACATGTGCAAATACCCGTGCTCGCAGCATTGTATTTTCTTCCGCACGCGACAAGAAGGGGACAGAGGCGAGTTCCGGCTAGCGTCTGTCCCCTCCCCTGGTCCACCCGCATAAAACTTAAAAATAAGATAAAATAGAAGATAAAATCAATAAATGAAAACGTGTATAGATAAAATAGATCAAATAAAAGTCAATAAATAAACAAATAATAATAAGTAAATAAATACAATGGACAAACCACAACAAACATAAGAAGGGGGGGGGGGAAATAAAGGGGAATAAAAGATAAAGATGAAATTTATAATATAGAATATAAAACGTATATAGAATAAAATGAAATATTATAAAATAAAAGGAGGGGGGTCGACCGGCAGGTCGCATCTTTGTAGAGGGGGGGGATTATTGCTCCACCTCGCCCCCCGCGACCTGCCCACCACGGGGGCGCCTTAACGGCCAGCCCCCCTTGGCGGCGGTGGAAGTACTAAGTATTCCCACCGCCGCCATTACGTCTGCGGCCCCTTACCGGGGGGCCGTCGGCCTCGTCGGGGTTGCCCCGCCGATGCTAGCCTCCTGGCCGAGAGTGGTCGGCTTCCCTCTCCCTCTCCGCTGCCTCCTTCTGCGTTATCACAATCTCGCAGAAGGAGGCAAACGCTGCTCTTGACCTCTCGCTGCCGATCATGTGGTCGACCACGACCGACAACGAGAGGTCCATCCCAATAACGCCCCTTAGGACTCTGCGCGGCGCCGACCACGCAGGACATTCTCCCAGCGTATGCCGCGCAGAGTCCTGGGCCTCCTCTCAGTGGTGGCACTGCGATCCTCCCGGTGCCAGTTATGAACACACAGTTTGACGAAACGGCGGTATGCAGGTAATTTAACTTATGCGCATGCATTGCTGCAACTTGTGCTGTATAATTTAGAATTTTTGTTACCGCGCCATCCGATTATTATACATGTGGAAATACTCGTACACGCTGCATTGTATTTTCTTCCGCACGCGACAAGGAGGGGACAGAGGCGAGGTCCGGCTAGCGTCTGTCCCCTCCCCCCGTCCCACCCCCCTGGTCGGCCCGCATAAAACTTAAAAATATGATGAAATAAACGATAAAATCTATAAATGAAAACGTGTATAGATAAAATAGATAAAATAAAAGTCAATAAATAAATAAATAATAATAAGTAAATAAATTCAATGGACAAACCACAACAAACATAAGAAGGGGGGGGGCAAAATAAAGGGGAATAAAAGATAAAGATGAAATTTATAATATAGAATATGAAATATATATAGAATAAAATGAAATATTATAAAATAAAAGGAGGGGGGTCGACCGGCAGGTCGCATCTTTGTAGAGGGGGGGGATTATTGCTCCACCTCGCCCCCCGCGACCTGCCCACCTCGGGGGCGCCATAACGGCCAGCCCCCCTTGGCGGCGGTGGAAGTACTAAGTAGTCCCACCGCCGCCATTACGACTGCAGCCCCTTACCGGGAGGCCGTCGGCCTCGTCGGGATTGCCCCGCCGATGCTAGCCTCCTGGCGGAGAGGGGGTCGGCTTCCCTCTCCCTCTCCGCTGCCTCCTTCTGCGTTATCATAATCTCGCACAAGGAGGCAAACGCTGCTCTTGACCTCTCGCTGCCGATCATGTGGTCCACCACGACCGACAACGAGAGGTCCATCCCAATAACGCCCCTTAGGACTCTGCGCGGCGCCGACCACGCAGGACATTCTCCCAGCGTATGCCGCGCAGAGTCCTGGGCCTCCTCGCAGTGGTGGCACTGCGAACCTCCCAGTGCCAGTTATGAACACACAGTTTGGGGAAACGGCGGTATGCAGGTAATTTAACTTATGCGCATGCATTGCTGCAACTTGTGCTGTATAATTTAGAATTTTTGTTACCGCGCCATCCGATTTTTATACATGTGCAAATACTCGTACACGCTGCATTGTATTTTCTTCCGCACGCGACAAGGAGGGAACAGAGGCGAGGTCCGGCTAGCGTCTGTCCCCTCCCCCCGTCCCACCCCCCTGGTCGGCCCGCATAAAACTTAAAAATATGTTAAAATAAACGATAAAATCATTAAATGAAAACGTGTATAGATAAAATAGATAAAATAAAAGTCAATAAATAAATTAATAATAATAAGTAAATAAATACAATGGACAAACCACAACAAACATAAGAAGGGGGGGGGGCAAAATAAAGGGGTATAAAAGATAAAGATGAAATTTATAATATAGAATATGAAATATATATAGAATAAAATGAAATATTATAAAATAAAAGGAGGGGGGTCGACCGGCAGGTCGCATCTTTGTAGAGGGGGGGAGGGGATTATTGCTCCACCTCGCCCGCCGCGACCTGCCCACCTCGGGGGCGCCTTAACCGCCAGCCCCCCTTGGCGGCGGTGGAAGTACTAAGTAGTCCCACCGCCGCCATTACGTCTGCAGCCCCTTACCGGGAGGCCGTCGGCCTCGTCGGGGTTGCCCCGCCGATGCTAGCCTCCTGGCGGAGAGTGGTCGGCTTCCCTCTCCCTCTCCGCTGCCTCCTTCTGCGTTATCACAATCTCGCAGAAGGAGGCAAACGCTGCTCTTGACCTCTCGCTGCCGATCATGTGGTCGACCACGACCGGCAACGAGAGGTCCATCCCAATAACGCCCCTTAGGTCTCTGCGCGGCGCCTACCACGCTGGACATTCTTCCAGCGTATGCCACTCAGAGTCCTGGGCCTCCTCGCAGTGGTGGCACTGCGATCCTCCCAGTGCCAGTTATGAACACACAGTTTGAGGAAACGGCGGTATGCAGGTAATTTAACTTATGCGCATGCATTGCTGCAACTTGTGCTGTATAATTTAGAATTTTTGTTACCGCGCCATCCGATTTTTATACATGTGCAAATACTCGTACACGCTGCATTGTATTTTCTTCCGCACGCGACAAGGAGGGGACAGAGGCGAGTTCCGGCTATCGTCTGTCCCCTCCCCCCGTCCCACCCCCCTGGTCGGCCCGCATAAAACTTAAAAATATGATAAAATAGAAGATAAAATCAATAAATGAAAACGTGTATAGATAAAATAGATAAAATAAAAGTCAATAAATAAATAAATAATAATAAGTAAATAAATACAATGGACAAACCACAACAAACATAAGAAGGGGGGGAAAAATAATGGGGAATAAAAGATAAAGATGAAATTTATAATATAGAATATAAAATACATATAGAATAAAATGAAATATTATAAAATAAAAGGAGGGGGGTCGACCGGCAGGTCGCATCTTTGTAGAGGGGGAAGTGATTATTGCTCCACCTCGCCCGCCGCGACCTGCCCACCTCGGGGGCGCCTTAACAGCCAGCCCCCCTTGGCGGCGGTGGAAGTACTAAGTATTCCCACCGCCGCCATTACGTCTGCGGCCCCTTACCGGGGGGCCGTCGGCCTCGTCGGGGTTGCCCCGCCGATGCTAGCCTCCTGGCGGAGAGGGGGTCGGCTTCCCTCTCCCTCTCCGCTGCCTCCTTCCGCGTTATCATAATCTCGCACAAGGAGGCAAACGCTGCTCTTGACCTCTCGCTGCCGATCATGTGGTCGACCACGACCGGCAACGACAGGTCCGTCCCAATAACGCCCCTTAGGTCTCTGCGCGGCGCCGACCACGCTGGACATTCTTCCAGCGTATGCCACTCAGAGTCCTGGGCCTCCTCGCAGTGGTGGCACTGCGATCCTCCCAGTGCCAGTTATGAACACACAGTTTGGGGAAACGGCGGTATGCAGGTAATTTAACTTATGCGCATGCATTGCTGCAACTTGTGCTGTATAATTTAGAATTTTTGTTACCGCGCCATCCGATTTTTATACATGTGCAAATACTCGTACACGCTGCATTGTATTTTCTTCCGCACGCGACAAGGAGGGAACAGAGGCGAGGTCCGGCTAGCGTCTGTCCCCTCCCCCCGTCCCACCCCCCTGGTCGGCCCGCATAAAACTTAAAAATATGTTAAAATAAACGATAAAATCATTAAATGAAAACGTGTATAGATAAAATAGATAAAATAAAAGTCAATAAATAAATTAATAATAATAAGTAAATAAATACAATGGACAAACCACAACAAACATAAGAAGGGGGGGGGGCAAAATAAAGGGGTATAAAAGATAAAGATGAAATTTATAATATAGAATATGAAATATATATAGAATAAAATGAAATATTATAAAATAAAAGGAGGGGGGTCGACCGGCAGGTCGCATCTTTGTAGAGGGGGGGAGGGGATTATTGCTCCACCTCGCCCGCCGCGACCTGCCCACCTCGGGGGCGCCTTAACCGCCAGCCCCCCTTGGCGGCGGTGGAAGTACTAAGTAGTCCCACCGCCGCCATTACGTCTGCAGCCCCTTACCGGGAGGCCGTCGGCCTCGTCGGGGTTGCCCCGCCGATGCTAGCCTCCTGGCGGAGAGTGGTCGGCTTCCCTCTCCCTCTCCGCTGCCTCCTTCTGCGTTATCACAATCTCGCAGAAGGAGGCAAACGCTGCTCTTGACCTCTCGCTGCCGATCATGTGGTCGACCACGACCGGCAACGAGAGGTCCATCCCAATAACGCCCCTTAGGTCTCTGCGCGGCGCCGACCACGCTGGACATTCTTCCAGCGTATGCCACTCAGAGTCCTGGGCCTCCTCGCAGTGGTGGCACTGCGATCCTCCCAGTGCCAATTATGAACACACAGTTTGAGGAAACGGCGGTATGCAGGTAATTTAACTTATGCGCATGCATTGCTGCAACTTGTGCTGTATAATTTAGAATTTTTGTTACCGCGCCATCCGATTTTTATACATGTGCAAATACTCGTACACGCTGCATTGTATTTTCTTCCGCACGCTACAAGGAGGGAACAGAGGCGAGGTCCGGCTAGCGTCTGTCCCCTCCCCCCGTCCCACCCCCCTGGTCGGCCCGCATAAAACTTAAAAATATGATAAAATAGAAGATAAAATCAATAAATGAAAACGTGTATAGATAAAATAGAAGTCAATAAATAAATAAATAATATTAAGTAAATAAATACAATCGACAAACCACAACAAACATAAGAAGAGGGGGGCAAAATAAAGGGGAACAAAAGATAAAGATGAAATTTATAATATAGAATATGAAATATATATAGAATAAAATGAAATATTATAAAATAAAAGGAGGGGGGTCGACCGGCAGGTCGCATCTTTGTAGAGGGGGGAGGGGATTATTGCTCCACCTCGCCCGCCGCGACCTGCCCACCTCGGGGGCGCCTTAACAGCCAGCCCCCCTTGGCGGCGGTGGAAGTACTATGTATTCCCACCGCCGCCATTACGTCTGCGGCCCCTTACCGGGGGGCCGTCGGCCTCGTCGGGGTTGCCCCGCCGATGCTAGCCTCCTGGCGGAGAGGGGGTCGGCTTCCCTCTCCCTCTCCGCTGCTTCCTTCTGCGTTATCACAATCTCGCAGAAGGAGGCAAACGCTGCTCTTGACCTCTCGCTGCCGATCATGTGGTCGACCACGACCGGCAACGAGAGGTCCATCCCAATAACGCCCCTTAGGACTCTGCGCGGCGCCGACCACGCAGGACATTCTCTCAGCGTATGCCACTCAGAGTCCTGGGCCTCCTCGCAGTGGTGGCACTGCGATCCTCCCAATGCCAGTTATGAACACACAGTTTGAGGAAACGGCGGTATGCAGGTAATTTAACTTATGCGCATGCATTGCTGCAACTTGTGCTGTATAATTTAGAATTTTTGTTACCGTGCCATCCGATTTTTATACATGTGCAAATACTCGTACACGCTGCATTGTATTTTCTTCCGCACGCGACAAGGAGGGGACAGAGGCGAGTTCCGGCTATCGTCTGTCCCCTCCCCCCGTCCCACCCCCCTGGTCGGCCCGCATAAAACTTAAAAATATGATAAAATAGAAGATAAAATCAATAAATGAAAACGTGTATAGATAAAATAGATAAAATAAAAGTCAATAAATAAATAAATAATAATAAGTAAATAAATACAATGGACAAACCACAACAAACATAAGAAGGGGGGGAAAAATAATGGGGAATAAAAGATAAAGATGAAATTTATAATATAGAATATGAAATACATATAGAATAAAATGAAATATTATAAAATAAAAGGAGGGGGGTCGACCGGCAGGTCGCATCTTTGTAGAGGGGGAAGTGATTATTGCTCCACCTCGCCCGCCGCGACCTGCCCACCTCGGGGGCGCCTTAACAGCCAGCCCCCCTTGGCGGCGGTGGAAGTACTAAGTATTCCCACCGCCGCCATTACGTCTGCGGCCCCTTACCGGGGGGCCGTCGGCCTCGTCGGGGTTGCCCCGCCGATGCTAGCCTCCTGGCGGAGAGGGGGTCGGCTTCCCTCTCCCTCTCCGCTGCCTCCTTCCGCGTTATCATAATCTCGCACAAGGAGGCAAACGCTGCTCTTGACCTCTCGCTGCCGATCATGTGGTCGACCACGACCGGCAACGACAGGTCCGTCCCAATAACGCCCCTTAGGTCTCTGCGCGGCGCCGACCACGCTGGACATTCTTCCAGCGTATGCCACTCAGAGTCCTGGGCCTCCTCGCAGTGGTGGCACTGCGATCCTCCCAGTGCCAGTTATGAACACACAGTTTGGGGAAACGGCGGTATGCAGGTAATTTAACTTATGCGCATGCATTGCTGCAACTTGTGCTGTATAATTTAGAATTTTTGTTACCGCGCCATCCGATTTTTATACATGTGCAAATACTCGTACACGCTGCATTGTATTTTCTTCCGCACGCGACAAGGAGGGAACAGAGGCGAGGTCCGGCTAGCGTCTGTCCCCTCCCCCCGTCCCACCCCCCTGGTCGGCCCGCATAAAACTTAAAAATATGTTAAAATAAACGCTAAAATCTATAAATGAAAACGTGTATAGATAAAATAGATAAAATAAAAGTCAATAAATAAATTAATAATAATAAGTAAATAAATACAATGGACAAACCACAACAAACATAAGAAGGGGGGGGCAAAATAAAGGGGTATAAAAGATAAAGATGAAATTTATAATATAGAATATGAAATATATATAGAATAAAATGAAATATTATAAAATAAAAGGAGGGGGGTCGACCGGCAGGTCGCATCTTTGTAGAGGGGGGGAGGGGATTATTGCTCCACCTCGCCCGCCGCGACCTGCCCACCTCGGGGGCGCCTTAACCGCCAGCCCCCCTTGGCGGCGGTGGAAGTACTAAGTAGTCCCACCGCCGCCATTACGTCTGCAGCCCCTTACCGGGAGGCCGTCGGCCTCGTCGGGGTTGCCCCGCCGATGCTAGCCTCCTGGCGGAGAGTGGTCGGCTTCCCTCTCCCTCTCCGCTGCCTCCTTCTGCGTTATCACAATCTCGCAGAAGGAGGCAAACGCTGCTCTTGACCTCTCGCTGCCGATCATGTGGTCGACCACGACCGGCAACGAGAGGTCCATCCCAATAACGCCCCTTAGGTCTCTGCGCGGCGCCGACCACGCTGGACATTCTTCCAGCGTATGCCACTCAGAGTCCTGGGCCTCCTCGCAGTGGTGGCACTGCGATCCTCCCAGTGCCAGTTATGAACACACAGTTTGAGGAAACGGCGGTATGCAGGTAATTTAACTTATGCGCATGCATTGCTGCAACTTGTGCTGTATAATTTAGAATTTTTGTTACCGCGCCATCCGATTTTTATACATGTGCAAATACTCGTACACGCTGCGTTGTATTTTCTTCCGCACGCTACAAGGAGGGAACAGAGGCGAGGTCCGGCTAGCGTCTGTCCCCTCCCCCCGTCCCACCCCCCTGGTCGGCCCGCATAAAACTTAAAAATATGATAAAATAGAAGATAAAATCAATAAATGAAAACGTGTATAGATAAAATAGAAGTCAATAAATAAATAAATAATAATAAGTAAATAAATACAATCGACAAACCACAACAAACATAAGAAGAGGGGGGCAAAATAAAGGGGAACAAAAGATAAAGATGAAATTTATAATATAGAATATGAAATATATATAGAATAAAATGAAATATTATAAAATAAAAGGAGGGGGGTCGACCGGCAGGTCGCATCTTTGTAGAGGGGGGGAGGGGATTATTGCTCCACCTCGCCCGCCGCGACCTGCCCACCTCGGGGGCGCCTTAACCGCCAGCCCCCCTTGGCGGCGGTGGAAGTACTAAGTAGTCCCACCGCCGCCATTACGTCTGCAGCCCCTTACCGGGAGGCCGTCGGCCTCGTCGGGGTTGCCCCGCCGATGCTAGCCTCCTGGCGGAGAGTGGTCGGCTTCCCTCTCCCTCTCCGCTGCCTCCTTCTGCGTTATCACAATCTCGCAGAAGGAGGCAAACGCTGCTCTTGACCTCTCGCTGCCGATCATGTGGTCGACCACGACCGGCAACGAGAGGTCCATCCCAATAACGCCCCTTAGGTCTCTGCGCGGCGCCGACCACGCTGGACATTCTTCCAGCGTATGCCACTCAGAGTCCTGGGCCTCCTCGCAGTGGTGGCACTGCGATCCTCCCAGTGCCAATTATGAACACACAGTTTGAGGAAACGGCGGTATGCAGGTAATTTAACTTATGCGCATGCATTGCTGCAACTTGTGCTGTATAATTTAGAATTTTTGTTACCGTGCCATCCGATTTTTATACATGTGCAAATACTCGTACACGCTGCATTGTATTTTCTTCCGCACGCGACAAGGAGGGGACAGAGGCGAGTTCCGGCTATCGTCTGTCCCCTCCCCCCGTCCCACCCCCCTGGTCGGCCCGCATAAAACTTAAAAATATGATAAAATAGAAGATAAAATCAATAAATGAAAACGTGTATAGATAAAATAGATAAAATAAAAGTCAATAAATAAATAAATAATAATAAGTAAATAAATACAATGGACAAACCACAACAAACATAAGAAGGGGGGGAAAAATAATGGGGAATAAAAGATAAAGATGAAATTTATAATATAGAATATGAAATACATATAGAATAAAATGAAATATTATAAAATAAAAGGAGGGGGGTCGACCGGCAGGTCGCATCTTTGTAGAGGGGGAAGTGATTATTGCTCCACCTCGCCCGCCGCGACCTGCCCACCTCGGGGGCGCCTTAACAGCCAGCCCCCCTTGGCGGCGGTGGAAGTACTAAGTATTCCCACCGCCGCCATTACGTCTGCGGCCCCTTACCGGGGGGCCGTCGGCCTCGTCGGGGTTGCCCCGCCGATGCTAGCCTCCTGGCGGAGAGGGGGTCGGCTTCCCTCTCCCTCTCCGCTGCCTCCTTCCGCGTTATCATAATCTCGCACAAGGAGGCAAACGCTGCTCTTGACCTCTCGCTGCCGATCATGTGGTCGACCACGACCGGCAACGACAGGTCCGTCCCAATAACGCCCCTTAGGTCTCTGCGCGGCGCCGACCACGCTGGACATTCTTCCAGCGTATGCCACTCAGAGTCCTGGGCCTCCTCGCAGTGGTGGCACTGCGATCCTCCCAGTGCCAGTTATGAACACACAGTTTGGGGAAACGGCGGTATGCAGGTAATTTAACTTATGCGCATGCATTGCTGCAACTTGTGCTGTATAATTTAGAATTTTTGTTACCGCGCCATCCGATTTTTATACATGTGCAAATACTCGTACACGCTGCATTGTATTTTCTTCCGCACGCGACAAGGAGGGAACAGAGGCGAGGTCCGGCTAGCGTCTGTCCCCTCCCCCCGTCCCACCCCCCTGGTCGGCCCGCATAAAACTTAAAAATATGTTAAAATAAACGCTAAAATCTATAAATGAAAACGTGTATAGATAAAATAGATAAAATAAAAGTCAATAAATAAATTAATAATAATAAGTAAATAAATACAATGGACAAACCACAACAAACATAAGAAGGGGGGGGCAAAATAAAGGGGTATAAAAGATAAAGATGAAATTTATAATATAGAATATGAAATATATATAGAATAAAATGAAATATTATAAAATAAAAGGAGGGGGGTCGACCGGCAGGTCGCATCTTTGTAGAGGGGGGGAGGGGATTATTGCTCCACCTCGCCCGCCGCGACCTGCCCACCTCGGGGGCGCCTTAACCGCCAGCCCCCCTTGGCGGCGGTGGAAGTACTAAGTAGTCCCACCGCCGCCATTACGTCTGCAGCCCCTTACCGGGAGGCCGTCGGCCTCGTCGGGGTTGCCCCGCCGATGCTAGCCTCCTGGCGGAGAGTGGTCGGCTTCCCTCTCCCTCTCCGCTGCCTCCTTCTGCGTTATCACAATCTCGCAGAAGGAGGCAAACGCTGCTCTTGACCTCTCGCTGCCGATCATGTGGTCGACCACGACCGGCAACGAGAGGTCCATCCCAATAACGCCCCTTAGGTCTCTGCGCGGCGCCGACCACGCTGGACATTCTTCCAGCGTATGCCACTCAGAGTCCTGGGCCTCCTCGCAGTGGTGGCACTGCGATCCTCCCAGTGCCAGTTATGAACACACAGTTTGAGGAAACGGCGGTATGCAGGTAATTTAACTTATGCGCATGCATTGCTGCAACTTGTGCTGTATAATTTAGAATTTTTGTTACCGCGCCATCCGATTTTTATACATGTGCAAATACTCGTACACGCTGCGTTGTATTTTCTTCCGCACGCTACAAGGAGGGAACAGAGGCGAGGTCCGGCTAGCGTCTGTCCCCTCCCCCCGTCCCACCCCCCTGGTCGGCCCGCATAAAACTTAAAAATATGATAAAATAGAAGATAAAATCAATAAATGAAAACGTGTATAGATAAAATAGAAGTCAATAAATAAATAAATAATAATAAGTAAATAAATACAATCGACAAACCACAACAAACATAAGAAGAGGGGGGCAAAATAAAGGGGAACAAAAGATAAAGATGAAATTTATAATATAGAATATGAAATATATATAGAATAAAATGAAATATTATAAAATAAAAGGAGGGGGGTCGACCGGCAGGTCGCATCTTTGTAGAGGGGGGAGGGGATTATTGCTCCACCTCGCCCGCCGCGACCTGCCCACCTCGGGGGCGCCTTAACAGCCAGCCCCCCTTGGCGGCGGTGGAAGTACTATGTATTCCCACCGCCGCCATTACGTCTGCGGCCCCTTACCGGGGGGCCGTCGGCCTCGTCGGGGTTGCCCCGCCGATGCTAGCCTCCTGGCGGAGAGGGGGTCGGCTTCCCTCTCCCTCTCCGCTGCTTCCTTCTGCGTTATCACAATCTCGCAGAAGGAGGCAAACGCTGCTCATGACCTCTCGCTGCCGATCATGTGGTCGACCACGACCGGCAACGAGAGGTCCATCCCAATAACGCCCCTTAGGACTCTGCGCGGCGCCGACCACGCAGGACATTCTCCCAGCGTATGCCACTCAGAGTCCTGGGCCTCCTCGCAGTGGTGGCACTGCGATCCTCCCAATGCCAGTTATGAACACACAGTTTGAGGAAACGGCGGTATGCAGGTAATTTAACTTATGCGCATGCATTGCTGCAACTTGTGCTGTATAATTTAGAATTTTTGTTACCGCGCCATCCGATTTTTATACATGTGCAAATACTCGTACACGCTGCATTGTATTTTCTTCCGCACGCGACAAGGAGGGGACAGAGGCGAGTTCCGGCTATCCCCTCCACCCGCCCCACCCCCCTGGTCGGCCCGCATAAAACTTAAAAATATGATAAAATAGAAGATAAAATCAATAAATGAAAACGTGTATAGATAAAATAGATAAAATAAAAGTCAATAAATAAATAAATAATGATAAGTAAATAAATACAATGGACAAACCACAACAAACATAAGAAGGGGGGGGCAAAATAAAGGGGAATAAAAGATAAAGATGAAATTTATAATATAGAATATAAAATACATATAGAATAAAATGAAATATTATAAAATAAAAGGAGGGGGGTCGACCGGCAGGTCGCATCTTTGTAGAGGGCGGGAGGGGATTATTGCTCCACCTCGCCCGCCGCGACCTGCCCACCTCGGGGGCGCCTTAACAGCCAGCCCCCCTTGGCGGCGGTGGAAGTACTAAGTATTCCCACCGCCGCCATTACGTCTGCGGCCCCTTACCGAGGGGCCGTCGGCCTCGTCGGGGTTGCCCCGCCGATGCTAGCCTCCTGGCGGAGAGGGGGTCGGCTTCCCTCTCCCTCTCCGCTGCCTCCTTCCGCGTTATCATAATCTCGCACAAGGAGGCAAACGCTGCTCTTGACCTCTCGCTGCCGATCATGTGGTCGACCACGACCGGCAACGACAGGTCCGTCCCAATAACGCCCCTTAGGACTCTGCGCGGCGCCGACCACGCAGGACATTCTCCCAGCGTATGCCGCGCAGAGTCCTGGGCCTCCTCGCAGTGGTGGCACTGCGATCCTCCCAGTGCCAATTATGAACACACAGTTTGACGAAACGGCGGTATGCAGGTAATTTAACTTATGCGCATGCATTGCTGCAACTTGTGCTGTATAATTTAGAATTTTTGTTACCGCGCCATCCGATTTTTATACATGTGCAAATACTCGTACACGCTGCATTGTATTTTCTTCCGCACGCGACAAGGAGGGAACAGAGGCGAGGTCCGGCTAGCGTCTGTCCCCTCCCCCCGTCCCACCCCCCTGGTCGGCCCGCATAAAACTTAAAAATATGTTAAAATAAACGATAAAATCATTAAATGAAAACGTGTATAGATAAAATAGATAAAATAAAAGTCAATAAATAAATTAATAATAATAAGTAAATAAATACAATGGACAAACCACAACAAACATTAGAAGGGGGGGGCAAAATAAAGGGGTATAAAAGATAAAGATGAAATTTATAATATAGAATATGAAATATATATAGAATAAAATGAAATATTATAAAATAAAAGGAGGGGGGTCGACCGGCAGGTCGCATCTTTGTAGAGGGGGGGAGGGGATTATTGCTCCATCTCGCCCGCCGCGACCTGCCCACCTCGGGGGCGCCTTAACCGCCAGCCCCCCTTGGCGGCGGTGGAAGTACTAAGTAGTCCCACCGCCGCCATTACGTCTGCAGCCCCTTACCGGGAGGCCGTCGGCCTCGTCGGGGTTGCCCCGCCGATGCTAGCCTCCTGGCGGAGAGTGGTCGGCTTCCCTCTCCCTCTCCGCTGCCTCCTTCTGCGTTATCACAATCTCGCAGAAGGAGGCAAACGCTGCTCTTGACCTCTCGCTGCCGATCATGTGGTCGACCACGACCGACAACGAGAGGTCCATCCCAATAACGCCCCTTAGGACTCTGCGCGGCGCCGACCACGCAGGACATTCTCCCAGCGTATGCCGCGCAGAGTCCTGGGCCTCCTCGCAGTGGTGGCACTGCGATCCTCCCAGTGCCAGTTATGAACACACAGTTTGACGAAACGGCGGTATGCAGGTAATTTAACTTATGCGCATGCATTGCTGCAACTTGTGCTGTATAATTTAGAATTTTTGTTACCGCGCCATCCGATTTTTATACATGTGCAAATACCCGTGCTCGCAGCATTGTATTTTCTTCCGCACGCGACAAGAAGGGGACAGAGGCGAGTTCCGGCTAGCGTCTGTCCCCTCCCCTGGTCCACCCGCATAAAACTTAAAAATAAGATAAAATAGAAGATAAAATCAATAAATGAAAACGTGTATAGATAAAATAGATCAAATAAAAGTCAATAAATAAACAAATAATAATAAGTAAATAAATACAATGGACAAACCACAACAAACATAAGAAGGGGGGGGGGGAAATAAAGGGGAATAAAAGATAAAGATGAAATTTATAATATAGAATATAAAACGTATATAGAATAAAATGAAATATTATAAAATAAAAGGAGGGGGGTCGACCGGCAGGTCGCATCTTTGTAGAGGGGGGGGATTATTGCTCCACCTCGCCCCCCGCGACCTGCCCACCACGGGGGCGCCTTAACGGCCAGCCCCCCTTGGCGGCGGTGGAAGTACTAAGTATTCCCACCGCCGCCATTACGTCTGCGGCCCCTTACCGGGGGGCCGTCGGCCTCGTCGGGGTTGCCCCGCCGATGCTAGCCTCCTGGCCGAGAGTGGTCGGCTTCCCTCTCCCTCTCCGCTGCCTCCTTCTGCGTTATCACAATCTCGCAGAAGGAGGCAAACGCTGCTCTTGACCTCTCGCTGCCGATCATGTGGTCGACCACGACCGACAACGAGAGGTCCATCCCAATAACGCCCCTTAGGACTCTGCGCGGCGCCGACCACGCAGGACATTCTCCCAGCGTATGCCGCGCAGAGTCCTGGGCCTCCTCTCAGTGGTGGCACTGCGATCCTCCCGGTGCCAGTTATGAACACACAGTTTGACGAAACGGCGGTATGCAGGTAATTTAACTTATGCGCATGCATTGCTGCAACTTGTGCTGTATAATTTAGAATTTTTGTTACCGCGCCATCCGATTATTATACATGTGGAAATACTCGTACACGCTGCATTGTATTTTCTTCCGCACGCGACAAGGAGGGGACAGAGGCGAGGTCCGGCTAGCGTCTGTCCCCTCCCCCCGTCCCACCCCCCTGGTCGGCCCGCACAAAACTTAAAAATATGATAAAATAAACGATAAAATCTATAAATGAAAACGTGTATAGATAAAATAGATAAAATAAAAGTCAATAAATAAATAAATAATAATAAGTAAATAAATACAATGGACAAACCACAACAAACATAAGAAGGGGGGGGCAAAATAAAGGGGAATAAAAGATAAAGATGAAATTTATAATATAGAATATGAAATATATATAGAATAAAATGAAATATTATAAAATAAAAGGAGGGGGGTCGACCGGCAGGTCGCATCTTTGTAGAGGGGGGGGATTATTGCTCCACCTCGCCCGCCGCGACCTGCCCACGTCGGGGGCGCCTTAACAGCCAGCCCCCCTTGGCGGCGGTGGAAGTACTAAGTATTCCCACCGCCGCCATTACGTCTGCGGCCCCTTACCGGGGGACCATCGGCCTCGTCGGGGTTGCCCCGCCGATGCTAGCCTCCTGGCGGAGAGGGGGTCGGCTTCCCTCTCCCTCTCCGCTGCCTCCTTCTGCGTTATCACAATCTCGCAGAAGGAGGCAAACGCTGCTCTTGACCTCTCGCTGCCGATCATGTGGTCGACCACGACCGACAACGAGAGGTCCATCCCAATAACGCCCCTTAGGACTCTGCGCGGCGCCGACCACGCAGGACATTCTCCCAGCGTATGCCGCGCAGAGTCCTGGGCCTCCTCGCAGTGGTGGCACTGCGATCCTCCCAGTGCCAGTTATGAACACACAGTTTGACGAAACGGCGGTATGCAGGTAATTTAACTTATGCGCATGCATTGCTGCAACTTGTGCTGTATAATTTAGAATTTTTGTTACCGCGCCATCCGATTTTTATACATGTGCAAATACCCGTACTCGCAGCATTGTATTTTCTTCCGCACGCGACAAGAAGGGGACAGAGGCGAGTTCCGGCTAGCGTCTGTCCCCTCCCCTGGTCCACCCGCATAAAACTTAAAAATAAGATAAAATAGAAGATAAAATCAATAAATGAAAACGTGTATAGATAAAATAGATCAAATAAAAGTCAATAAATAAACAAATAATAATAAGTAAATAAATACAATGGACAAACCACAACAAACATAAGAAGGGGGGGGGAAATAAAGGGGAATAAAAGATAAAGATGAAATTTATAATATAGAATATAAAATGTATATAGAATAAAATGAAATATTATAAAATAAAAGGAGGGGGGTCGACCGGCAGGTCGCATCTTTGTAGAGGGGGGGGATTATTGCTCCACCTCGCCCCCCGCGACCTGCCCACCACGGGGGCGCCTTAACGGCCAGCCCCCCTTGGCGGCGGTGGAAGTACTAAGTATTCCCACCGCCGCCATTACGTCTGCGGCCCCTTACCGGGGGGCCGTCGGCCTCGTCGGGGTTGCCCCGCCGATGCTAGCCTCCTGGCGGAGAGGGGGTCGGCTTCCCTCTCCCTCTCCGCTGCCTCCTTCTGCGTTATCACAATCTCGCAGAAGGAGGCAAACGCTGCTCTTGACCTCTCACTGCCGATCATGTGGTCCACCACGACCGACAACGAGAGGTCCATCCCAATAAAGCCCCTTAGGACTCTGCGCGGCGCCGACCACGCAGGACATTCTCCCAGCGTATGCCGCGCAGAGTCCTGGGCCTCCTCGCAGTGGTGGCACTGCGATCCTCCCAGTGCCAGTTATGAACACACAGTTTGACGAAACGGCGGTATGCAGTGTGACGTTGCAAGCGTGCGACGTCACTTCGCCGTTTGAACTCGGTCAAACAGCCGAATTACGTGTGGACCGGACCGACCTTTTTCGGTTACGTAAGCCACCCGCAGGCCATAAGAGCACTCCGAGAGGAAAATCTTCCGATTTCGTGCACCGTACTAATGCCATCTGTTGTGCGTACGGAGTACAACGTTTCAGGCAATTATCGACCCTAAAGAAAGCGTACGAGTCCGAAAAGGTGCCGAAGGATCAAATACCGAATAAAAGGATGGCCAACGAACAAATCCGGCGCCGGAAGCAGCAAAACAAGTCACCACACACGGGCGAACAAACCCGGAGGCGCCGTCGTGGGACAAAGAGATCCTATAGCGAACAACAGCATGCCCGAGTCCCGCCGCCGTCTCATCCCGCTCAACTAGGATCTCAGCGTGGGTGGTGTGTCGAATTGGCTGCCGAGGATTATGCGAACCGCTCGCCGAGGGCGAGCGGGAATTCAAAGGTCGCGGTAAATTAAGTGGTCGCGTAAAGTCTGGGGCCCTAGGACTTTTTCGTAGTTGCGATCCTGCGACAACCTAGTCGCGTTGCGTACGGCACCTATCGGAAAATTCGGCAATACGCTCAGAGTGGGGGGAACCAGGATCGATGCGTTCCGTCGATGCGGATCGAGGAACCACTGTCGCACCGAGACTCCTTGAGTACAGTCGTATTTACGCTCCATCAATATCGTTCTTTCCGACTACCGAATCCCGCAAATACCGTAGTTGTATCGCGTCGCGGGTGGCTTTATTCCGGGTTCCTTTCAACGCGGAAATTGTAACGAGAAACGACCTACTACGAGGGTCCAGAAGTCTGGTGAACGGCTCGAACAAATATCGTCAACGGTAAGTCGATTCTGTGATTCCTCGATTCGTTAATCGTGGTGGCTCGTGTTATTCGCGCGAGGACGACACGTGTTCGTCTCGTCCTCGGAGATTTCGTAAGAGCCGAGGCGCAGGGCGCCTCGAGCCTTCGCTCGCGTCCTTCTGAAGGACGCTGTGAGCCTTCGCGACAAGAGTTCCCTTAATTGCGTAAATCGGAAGTCTTCCTCGGGAGTTGGGTCGGTATCGAATAAGTCTCGAATAGTCTTCGGTTCGGATAGTCGGCGACGATAGAAGCGTAGGCGGAATTACGCGTGAACCGCGGCGGTCTACGCGCCTTGAATCCCGCGTACGGCCGTGGATTATCCATCGCACGTCGGCAATTTCGCTTCGCCTCGGACTCTCGCGACAGTCGTAGGAATTGCGCCGTTCATCCGCGCCTCGCGGAATCTTGTATCGACGAACAAATCGTATATTGTACCGTAGCATCGTACGTCCGCGATAGAATCACGATAGACTAACGCGCTCAGCGAACGATCATCTTCCGCTAAAGTGTACAAGGAGCGCGGGCTCCCGGTTCGCGGCCTCGTGGCCGCTCGCCTGTATCTTTTACTTTCGTGACCATTAAAGATTAAGAGCCAATTCCGTTTGTTGATTCTTCACCTGCGAGATCCGTCCTGCCGTGAGGGCTGTCCCCGTTATCTCCTGCGCTCGAATCATCTGGCCGTTCGCGTCATTATTTCAGACCGCGTTTCGTGGAGGCTTGACTCTCGGACTCGGCTTCCCCGAGTTCGAGGTCACCATCGTGTTTCGCGTGGTATTTTCTAAATACCTGGCGCCCGAACTATCGTCGCGTTGTTCGTTCAAGCCTCCATCGAGTTCCGCCTTTGCACCGAGAGGACCGTGTCCGCACGGCCGCGCACGGCCCGGTCTCAGAGCCTATAAAATCTCGGGGTTGACCGTTTTTCGTCGGCCATAAAACCGTTCGAAAAAGGGACAACGTCGCAAATTGGCGCCCGAACAGGGACCTCTCTCTCGCAAGGGTTTTTCCCGACAACGGAGAGAGGCACAGGAAAATAACGGGTGACTCTCGCAGGTAGCGTACGGTACTACCTGATCGTGGTAAATTACGGGAATCTCGAGGTCGTATTCTCGTAGAATCGTGAAATCGCGAACGTTCGAAAGAGACTGTTCGATCCGACCCAGTAAGACACGAGAAACACACTCAATTCGAAAGCGAAAAATTTTGATTTCGATTCGTTGCGAGTCTGGCGAGGAAGATTCCGAAGAGCCAGCACGAAATATTCTGTGTACAAAATTGACGAGCAATTTTATTGCCATGATTTACTGATTTTCGTGTAATAATTGTGAAATTGTAATAAATTGTATTACGGGAGTGTACGTCTTACGGTGCTGGGCCAGAATTTCGTAGCCTAGAATTTCGTCGTACACGTCTTTGTTCGTGAACAGAATATTTACGCGATCGGTAAAAATTTGTTTTTCTTCGCGACCTTGTTGAAGCAAGAACGCTTCAAGGTAATAGGAACAATAGGCGTACTGTGTGGCAACGGTTTCAAATTCGAGAGTCAGGGTTATCGAGAACAAAGAGACTTTCGAGAGACAATTTCGAGCCGCGTGGCGACAGAGCGTAACAAGAGATCTCGTACGGGGAGATAGAGCGTCCGGACGCGGAAGGTAAACAACGCGAGCGACCGAAGGCCTTGGCGACGAAGGACCGCGCGCTAGCTATCGTAGGGAAAATAAACATCCGAATTTCGTACCGAATATATCGGGTGACTCGAAAATGGACAGAGACTATCGCTCCGCTTACAGCGATAGCGATTATGATCCGGGAGAAGGGACGTCTCGCGATCCTCCCTCGCACGGTCCATTCATACAGGAAGAGACCGTAAACGAAACGAAAGCTAGCGATAATACGAGACTTCGGCCACCACGCCCGTCCCCACGTCAATACGGATCGCGTAAAGTACCGGAGATTCGAGGAGGAAGGACAGACGATAGTTCCGAATCATCAGACGATGAGCGAGATAAATCCTCAGCAGCATTCGACACCATTAGAAAGTGGCGTTTGAATTTTGCCGGGAGAGCGGACGAGGACGCGGAAACGTTTCTCTCCACTCTAGAGGATTTGAGATCGAGTTCGAAAATCGAGGACGAAGACCTCCTCGACTGTCTACCAATTTGTTTTTCGGGAAACGCGGCCTTCTGGTATAAGACTCGCGGAAGATTAACCTCGTGGGCCGAATTCGTCTCCGAGTGGCGACAAAATTTTTTCGATCCCGATTATCAGGAATTATTAGAACACGATTTACGAGTACGGAAACAGGGCGAAGAAGAACCGGTACGAGATTATCTTGCTTGCATGGAAATTATGATGAGCCGATTAGATAAACCGTGGTCGGAGGAAAAATGCGTAAAGAGAATAATCTGGAACGCGAGGGAAAAGCTTCGAAATGTATTAGGGATCGATAACATCAAAACGATGAAAGAGGTAGAAAAGAAACTACGCGAAGCGGAAAGCAACGTGCCGCCCGGTAGAGCAGATAATTATCGATCGCAGCAGATCGCCAATAAAATTTATGCATATCAACCGCCGAAGGATAGTAATCAGTCGAAGGAATCTGGTCGCGGTAGATTTTATCGAAATCCGCGTTACGAATCGGTAAACGCCATCGCCGAGACCGAATGTAAGGGAGGTTGCCGAGGACGGAATCCCCGTCCCCGCGAACAGTCCCGTCCGGTAACACGACACGCGTGCCAGAGAGAAAATCCGAGTAGGCGCGGTAACGCCCGAAATCAGCCGAATAGCAAACGCGTCGAATACGAAACCATCTGCGCTATCTGCTCCTCGGAATTCAAACCGAGAAGCAACGAGCTTTGTTGGAATTGCACTAAACCTGGTCATCGATCCAGGAATTGCAAGGAAAAACCGCGTATTCATTGCTATCGCTGCGGAGAACCGGACGTAACAACTCGCGACTGTCGTAAATGCGATCGGAAGTCGGAAAACTACCGACGGAACCGCTCGTAGGGGTCGGAACGGTTTCCCAAATGATAATCTCGGCCCGAATTTCGGAAACTAACGCGGAGAACGATTCCAAGTCTCGACCGTCTTTATTAATTATCGACGCGCAAATCGGCACGTACAGGGCACGAGCGTTAATAGATTCCGGATCATCCATTTCGTTTGCTAATCGAGCGTTAATACAAGCTGTCGGAAATCACGCGAAGTTAACAATCTCGGAGAGACCTTGCTACTTTCTGTTAGCAACAGGGGCCGTAGATAGAGCTTCGGAACAGGCCGAATTAAATATAACAATACGGAACGAAACTCGAAAAATTTTCGTCCGCGTTCTCGATAACCTTGTGAATCCATTGTTGCTAGGGATTGACGTAATAGCGCAATTCGGTATCGTTGTCGAATACCACCGGGGAAGCTGGTACTTCGCGTCGCGACCGAGAATCGAATTCCCTTTCGGTTCAATTTCGAACGAGCAACTTTGCTGCGGCCTACAAATATTATCGGGCGGCGAAAAAGAACAATTATGCGAATTCTTGGAAAAGGAACTCAGTGACTTTGCCAAAGTACCGGGATTAACCACGTTGACTACTCACAGAATTGATGTGGGAGAGAATAGGCCTATTAAACAAAGGTACTATCCTGTCTCACCTATGGTACAGGAAGCGATTTACAAGGAGGTAGATTCGTTACTGGCCAACGATATTATTGAACCATCTGAAAGTGAATGGTCCAGTCCGGTAGTAATGGTGAAAAAACCCAACGGCAAATACCGATTTTGTCTAGATTTTCGCAAAGTCAATGCGGTTTCCAAGAAGGACGCGTACCCGCTACCGATAATGACGAGCATTCTCGATAAATTACGCGCCGCGCGCTACATTTCCACTCTCGATCTGAGCCAGGCTTATTTCCAAATACCGCTAGAGAAAGACAGCCGTGAGATTACCGCGTTTACAGTCCCCGGAAAAGGGCTATTTCAATTTAAGCGAATGCCGTACGGACTCACAGGAGCACCGGCAACATTTCAGAGACTGTTAGATCGATTGATCGGTCCAGAAATGGAGCCACATGTTTTTGCGTATCTGGACGATATAATTATCGCAACAACAACTTTCGAAAAGCACCTCGAGTGGCTGCGTCGGGTATTAAATAAAATAAAATCAGCTGGATTAATTATAAATCCCGAAAAATGCGAGTTCTGCAGGGAAGAAGTTCGGTACCTGGGATTTGTAGTGAGTCGCGAAGGGTTAAAAGTTGACGCGGATAAAATTGAACCCGTCTTGTCTTTCCCAGCTCCTAAGAATTTAAAACAGTTACGACGATTTCTCGGAATGGCTTCGTGGTATCGAAGATTTATTCCGGATTTCGCGACTGTAGCGGAGCCCTTAAATATCTTACTACGGAAAGGCAAGACGTGGAAATGGGAGGACGGACAACAAACCGCCTTCGAAAAATTAAGATCGTTAGTGGCAACCGCGCCAACTCTCGCTTGTCCACATTTTGACATCCCATTCGTCCTGCAGACCGACGCAAGCACGGTAGGGCTCGGTGCAGTACTGGTTCAAGAAATCGAGGGGGAGGAAAGGGTAGTCGCGTTCGCGAGCCGCTCGTTGAATTCCGCCGAACGAAAGTACTCCGCGACGGAATTAGAGTGTCTCGCTATCGTGTGGGCCGTGGAAAAATTTCGAGCATACCTCGAAGGGTATCATTTTACGATCATTACGGATCATAGTAGTTTGCGTTGGTTACGGCAATTGAAAAACCCTTCGGGAAGGCTCGCGCGGTGGGCATTACAACTGCTAGAGTATGATTTCGACATTACATACCGACAAGGAGCGTTAAATCACGTACCAGACGCACTTTCGCGAATGTTCGAAGGAACAGAAGGAGAAGGGGAACAGATTCCGATAGTAGCCGCGACACAGTTAGACTGGCATGACGAGAGATTCAAAGTAGTAGAATCGAATCCGGAAAAATACCCCGACTGGTCAATTCGCGAGGGTAGGCTATATCACCGTCGTACCGACCCATTGATTTCGGAAATTCTTGGGGGAGATTTAAATGAGTGGAAACTCGTAGTCCCGTTAGCCGAAAGAACCGAGATACTAAGAGAGGCACACGACGAAGTGCAAGCGGCGCACCTAGGGGTAGAGAAAACATATCATCGCATCGCGACCAAGTATTATTGGCCGGGGATGTTTCGAACCGCCGTGGAATACGTGCGACGCTGCCCTACGTGCCAAGCTACGAAGGTGGAACAATCCCTCCCCTCCGGGCTCATGGGAAGGCGTCACATCGCAGCACCATGGATGGTCGTAGCCACTGATATAATGGGCCCGCTTCCACCCAGTCGTGCTGGATTCTCGTATCTATTAGTAATGCAAGATTTATTCACGAAATGGGTTGAATGTTGCCCCCTCCGTAGAGCCACGGGACCGAAAATTTCCGAAGTATTAGAAGATCAAATATTTTCGCGATGGGGAACCCCCGACGTATTACTAACAGACAACGGTACCGAATTTGTCAATAAGGCCATTCACGAATTGGCAGAAGATTACGGGATAACAATCGCGACAACTCCGCCGTACCATCCCCAAGCAAATCCCGTCGAACGGGTTAATAGGATATTGAAAACAATGATCGTCGCGTATATCGGAAAAGACCATCGCGATTGGGATGCGAATATCTCGAAATTTCGATTCGCATACAATACCGCACACCACACAGTACTGCAAACATCGCCAGCGTTCCTAAACTTCGGACGAGAGCCGAGACCTGCAAAATGTTGTCGAGCGGAACAGGAACCGCCGGTAGATCTTGAAGTATCGTTCACAGGAGAGTGGAGGGATCGCATGACTCACCTCGCGACCCTACGACATTGGGTAACCGAAAATCTGGATAGGGCGTACGAAACGCAATCGCGGTATTACAATCTACGGCATAGGGACACGCGTTTTGAGGTAGGAGACTTAGTGCTGCGACGAAATCGCGTATTGTCATCCGCAGCGCAGAACATAGCTGCGAAATTATGTCCGAAATACGCCGGACCGTTGCGAATTGCGAAAAAACTTTCGACGGTAGTTTACGGCCTGACCACAATGGAAGGCAAAGACGTAGGAAAAGCACACGTGTCAGACCTTAAGACGTACACCCCGCCGAAGCAGAGCGAGGAAGAACAACTCGATACGACAACGGAATCAATTACAGATGCAGAATCTCGAGGTGAATCCGGAGGTGCGGGAGCAGTACCGCCAAATCGACTCCGACCTCGAGTCACTCGAGAAAACTCTCGAAGGTCTCGAGTTGGCACTCCGTCCGCCGACCAAGACCAACGAGGAAGTCCCGATCGACGACTTATTGGGACCCTTGGTCGAAGAGGAGAGTAACTTGACGTTACTGCTTACTCCCGAGCCGGTCTCAGTGGAGAAGGGGACCATGACGGAGGAACCACGCGATGAACCAGAAGAGGAGGCCTTAATAGTCCGGCCGGAGCTGGACAGTTGCTACCAGGCGGTAGCCAAGGACTTCGGCAAGGCCATCCAGCACTTGAGGGCCGTGAGAGAATACTTCCGCCAGCCTCCAAAAACGGAACCGAAGTGCCCCGTTTGTGAGGCCAGACGAGCAGCCCCGTACGGGCTAATGGCAATAGCCCCGAGGAGAGAGGAATTGCCAATCTCGGCACCCGCACCGTCGGCACGGCCACCGACACCGAATCCACCCCAGCAAGCGACCGCGGAGGTACCGGAGTACCATAAACCCCGCCGCCAACTCCCGAACTGGAAGCAGTTCGAGGCCAGGATCGAGGGGACGAGCACCAGCAGGGCCAAAGACCCGGACGCTTGCTGGAATTGCGGTGAATATGGCCACGTCCGCAGCCAGTGTAAGAAGGAAGCGGAGGAGCACTGTTACAAATGCGGCCAGCCCGGCAAGTCGGTGCCCACGTGTCCGACGTGCGGACCTGCTTGGCGGAAAATGAATGAAGAATACCGCGCGAAGATCGGGGCCCCAAAAAGGGAATATTACGAAGTATAAAAGCTTGAGGAGCAATACCGACTCCCGAAACAACTTCGGTCACCCAAAGAGTTTGCCAAAGAGTTACGTTAAAAATCGAATCAAAATCGTTTTGTTTAGTATAGATTTCAGTTCCATACGGACCCGATCCACTGACTGTAAATCCGCAGCAGCGGAAAGTTGACAGTCCCGACCGTTAGGCGGGAATAAATAAAACTTTATATTTTCGTATGTAACAGGTAGTAACATTCATTGCGAGTTTGCGAACCTTCTCCCTCCGTTTTTGTGTAGTGAACAGGTCTCGTCCGAAGTAGAAGGAAAAAGCATGAAGAAGATAGCGGTTATCGAAGGGTGAGAATTGGGTATGTGTTTGTCCACTGGTGGAGGCTCTACTGTAAAGGTTGACTTCCGAAGGGAATGCTCTTATTTGGCGAGCCATAGGTCACAGAGTCGACAAGCCACGGGGCAGTCCGGTCCATTTTTAAGGGGGGGGGAGTTGTGACGTTGCAAGCGTGCGACGTCACTTCGCCGTTTGAACTCGGTCAAACAGCCGAATTACGTGTGGACCGGACCGACCTTTTTCGGTTACGTAAGCCACCCGCAGGCCATAAGAGCACTCCGAGAGGAAAATCTTCCGATTTCGTGCACCGTACTAATGCCATCTGTTGTGCGTACGGAGTACAACGTTTCAGGCAATTATCGACCCTAAAGAAAGCGTACGAGTCCGAAAAGGTGCCGAAGGATCAAATACCGAATAAAAGGATGGCCAACGAACAAATCCGGCGCCGGAAGCAGCAAAACAAGTCACCACACACGGGCGAACAAACCCGGAGGCGCCGTCGTGGGACAAAGAGATCCTATAGCGAACAACAGCATGCCCGAGTCCCGCCGCCGTCTCATCCCGCTCAACTAGGATCTCAGCGTGGGTGGTGTGTCGAATTGGCTGCCGAGGATTATGCGAACCGCTCGCCGAGGGCGAGCGGGAATTCAAAGGTCGCGGTAAATTAAGTGGTCGCGTAAAGTCTGGGGCCCTAGGACTTTTTCGTAGTTGCGATCCTGCGACAACCTAGTCGCGTTGCGTACGGCACCTATCGGAAAATTCGGCAATACGCTCAGAGTGGGGGGAACCAGGATCGATGCGTTCCGTCGATGCGGATCGAGGAACCACTGTCGCACCGAGACTCCTTGAGTACAGTCGTATTTACGCTCCATCAATATCGTTCTTTCCGACTACCGAATCCCGCAAATACCGTAGTTGTATCGCGTCGCGGGTGGCTTTATTCCGGGTTCCTTTCAACGCGGAAATTGTAACGAGAAACGACCTACTACGAGGGTCCAGAAGTCTGGTGAACGGCTCGAACAAATATCGTCAACGGTAAGTCGATTCTGTGATTCCTCGATTCGTTAATCGTGGTGGCTCGTGTTATTCGCGCGAGGACGACACGTGTTCGTCTCGTCCTCGGAGATTTCGTAAGAGCCGAGGCGCAGGGCGCCTCGAGCCTTCGCTCGCGTCCTTCTGAAGGACGCTGTGAGCCTTCGCGACAAGAGTTCCCTTAATTGCGTAAATCGGAAGTCTTCCTCGGGAGTTGGGTCGGTATCGAATAAGTCTCGAATAGTCTTCGGTTCGGATAGTCGGCGACGATAGAAGCGTAGGCGGAATTACGCGTGAACCGCGGCGGTCTACGCGCCTTGAATCCCGCGTACGGCCGTGGATTATCCATCGCACGTCGGCAATTTCGCTTCGCCTCGGACTCTCGCGACAGTCGTAGGAATTGCGCCGTTCATCCGCGCCTCGCGGAATCTTGTATCGACGAAAAAATCGTATATTGTACCGTAGCATCGTACGTCCGCGATAGAATCACGATAGACTAACGCGCTCAGCGAACGATCATCTTCCGCTAAAGTGTACAAGGAGCGCGGGCTCCCGGTTCGCGGCCTCGTGGCCGCTCGCCTGTATCTTTTACTTTCGTGACCATTAAAGATTAAGAGCCAATTCCGTTTGTTGATTCTTCACCTGCGAGATCCGTCCTGCCGTGAGGGCTGTCCCCGTTATCTCCTGCGCTCGAATCATCTGGCCGTTCGCGTCATTATTTCAGACCGCGTTTCGTGGAGGCTTGACTCTCGGACTCGGCTTCCCCGAGTTCGAGGTCACCATCGTGTTTCGCGTGGTATTTTCTAAATACCTGGCGCCCGAACTATCGTCGCGTTGTTCGTTCAAGCCTCCATCGAGTTCCGCCTTTGCACCGAGAGGACCGTGTCCGCACGGCCGCGCACGGCCCGGTCTCAGAGCCTATAAAATCTCGGGGTTGACCGTTTTTCGTCGGCCATAAAACCGTTCGAAAAAGGGACAACGTCGCAGCAGGTAATTTAACTTATGCGCATGCATTGCTGCAACTTGTGCTGTATAATTTAGAATTTTTGTTACCGCGCCATCCGATTTTTATACATGTGCAAATACTCGTACATGCTGCATTGTATTTTCTTCCGCACGCTACAAGGAGGGAACAGAGGCGAGGTCCGGCTAGCGTCTGTCCCCTCCCCCCGTCCCACCCCCCTGGTCGGCCCGCATAAAACTTAAAAATAAGATAAAATAAACGATAAAATCTATAAATGAAAACGTGTATAGATAAAATAGAAGTCAATAAATAAATAAATAATAATAAGTAAATAAATACAATGGACAAACCACAACAAACATAAGAAGGGGGGGGCAAAGTAAAGGGTAATAAAAGATAAAGATGAAATATATAATATAGAATATGAAATATATATAGAATAAAATGAAATATTATAAAATAAAAGGAGGGGGGTCGACCGGCAGGTCGCATCTTTGTAGAGGGGGGGAGGGGATTATTGCTCCACCTCGCCCGCCGCGACCTGCCCACCTCGGGGGCGCCTTAACAGCCAGCCCCCCTTGGCGGCGGTGGAAGTACTAAGTATTCCCACCGCCGCCATTACGTCTGCAGCCCCTTACCGGGGGACCATCGGCCTCGTCGGGGTTGCCCCGCCGATGCTAGCCTCCTGGCGGAGAGGGGGTCGGCTTGCCTCTCCCTCTCCGCTGCCTCCTTCTGCGTTATCACAATCTCGCAGAAGGAGGCAAACGCTGCTCTTGACCTCTCGCTGCCGATCATGTGGTCGACCACGACCGGCAACGAGAGGTCCATCCCAATAACGCCCCTTAGGTCTCTGCGCGGCGCCGACCACGCAGGACATTCTCCCAGCGTATGCCGCGCAGAGTCCTGGGCCTCCTCGCAGTGGTGGCACTGCGATCCTCCCAGTGCCAGTTATGAACACATAGTTTGACGAAACGGCGGTATGCAGGTAATTTAACTTATGCGCATGCATTGCTGCAACTTGTGCTGTATAATTTAGAATTTTTGTTACCGCGCCATCCGATTATTATACATGTGGAAATACTCGTACACGCTGCATTGTATTTTCTTCCGCACGCGACAAGGAGGGGACAGAGGCGAGGTCCGGCTAGCGTCTGTCCCCTCCCCCCGTCCCACCCCCCTGGTCGGCCCGCATAAAACTTAAAAATATGATAAAATAAACGATAAAATCTATAAATGAAAACGTGTATAGATAAAATAGATCAAATAAAAGTCTATAAATAAATAAATAATAATAAGTAAATAAATACAATGGACAAACCACAACAAACACAAGAAGGGGGGGCAAAATAAAGGGGAATAAAAGATAAAGATGAACTTTATAATATAGAATATAAAATATATATAGAATAAAATGAAATATTATAAAATAAAAGGAGGGGGGTCGACCGGCAGGTCGCATCTTTGTAGAGGGGAGGGATTATTGCTCCACCTCGCCCCCCGCGACCTGCCCACCTCGGGGGCGCCTTAACGGCCAGCCCCCCTTGGCGGCGTTATCACAATCTCGCAGAAGGAGGCAAACGCTGCTCTTGACCTCTCGCTGCCGATCATGTGGTCGACCACGACCGGCAACGACAGGTCCGTCCCAATAACGCCCCTTAGGACTCTGCGCGGCGCCGACCACGCAGGACATTCTCCCAGCGTATGCCGCGCAGAGTCCTGGGCCTCCTCGCAGTGGTGGCACTGCGATCCTCCCAGTGCCAATTATGAACACACAGTTTGACGAAACGGCGGTATGCAGGTAATTTAACTTATGCGCATGCATTGCTGCAACTTGTGCTGTATAATTTAGAATTTTTGTTACCGCGCCATCCGATTTTTATACATGTGCAAATACTCGTACACGCTGCATTGTATTTTCTTCCGCACGCGACAAGGAGGGAACAGAGGCGAGGTCCGGCTAGCGTCTGTCCCCTCCCCCCGTCCCACCCCCCTGGTCGGCCCGCATAAAACTTAAAAATATGTTAAAATAAACGATAAAATCATTAAATGAAAACGTGTATAGATAAAATAGATAAAATAAAAGTCAATAAATAAATTAATAATAATAAGTAAATAAATACAATGGACAAACCACAACAAACATAAGAAGGGGGGGGCAAAATAAAGGGGTATAAAAGATAAAGATGAAATTTATAATATAGAATATGAAATATATATAGAATAAAATGAAATATTATAAAATAAAAGGAGGGGGGTCGACCGGCAGGTCGCATCTTTGTAGAGGGGGGGAGGGGATTATTGCTCCACCTCGCCCGCCGCGACCTGCCCACCTCGGGGGCGCCTTAACCGCCAGCCCCCCTTGGCGGCGGTGGAAGTACTAAGTAGTCCCACCGCCGCCATTACGTCTGCAGCCCCTTACCGGGAGGCCGTCGGCCTCGTCGGGGTTGCCCCGCCGATGCTAGCCTCCTGGCGGAGAGTGGTCGGCTTCCCTCTCCCTCTCCGCTGCCTCCTTCTGCGTTATCACAATCTCGTAGAAGGAGGCAAACGCTGCTCTTGACCTCTCGCTGCCGATCATGTGGTCGACCACGACCGGCAACGAGAGGTCCATCCCAATAACGCCCCTTAGGTCTCTGCGCGGCGCCTACCACGCTGGACATTCTTCCAGCGTATGC
The DNA here is from genome assembly GCF_051020765.1 of Lasioglossum baleicum. NCBI lineage: Eukaryota > Metazoa > Arthropoda > Insecta > Hymenoptera > Halictidae > Lasioglossum > Lasioglossum baleicum. The sequence goes on from NW_027469084.1 coordinate 701,246, forward strand.
CACTCAGAGTCCTGGGCCTCCTCGCAGTGGTGGCACTGCGATCCTCCCAGTGCCAGTTATGAACACACAGTTTGAGGAAACGGCGGTATGCAGGTAATTTAACTTATGCGCATGCATTGCTGCAACTTGTGCTGTATAATTTAGAATTTTTGTTACCGCGCCATCCGATTTTTATACATGTGCAAATACTCGTACACGCTGCATTGTATTTTCTTCCGCACGCGACAAGGAGGGGACAGAGGCGAGTTCCGGCTATCGTCTGTCCCCTCCCCCCGTCCCACCCCCCTGGTCGGCCCGCATAAAACTTAAAAATATGATAAAATAGAAGATAAAATCAATAAATGAAAACGTGTATAGATAAAATAGATAAAATAAAAGTCAATAAATAAATAAATAATAATAAGTAAATAAATACAATGGACAAACCACAACAAACATAAGAAGGGGGGGAAAAATAATGGGGAATAAAAGATAAAGATGAAATTTATAATATAGAATATAAAATACATATAGAATAAAATGAAATATTATAAAATAAAAGGAGGGGGGTCGACCGGCAGGTCGCATCTTTGTAGAGGGGGAAGTGATTATTGCTCCACCTCGCCCGCCGCGACCTGCCCACCTCGGGGGCGCCTTAACAGCCAGCCCCCCTTGGCGGCGGTGGAAGTACTAAGTATTCCCACCGCCGCCATTACGTCTGCGGCCCCTTACCGGGGGGCCGTCGGCCTCGTCGGGGTTGCCCCGCCGATGCTAGCCTCCTGGCGGAGAGGGGGTCGGCTTCCCTCTCCCTCTCCGCTGCCTCCTTCCGCGTTATCATAATCTCGCACAAGGAGGCAAACGCTGCTCTTGACCTCTCGCTGCCGATCATGTGGTCGACCACGACCGGCAACGACAGGTCCGTCCCAATAACGCCCCTTAGGTCTCTGCGCGGCGCCGACCACGCTGGACATTCTTCCAGCGTATGCCACTCAGAGTCCTGGGCCTCCTCGCAGTGGTGGCACTGCGATCCTCCCAGTGCCAGTTATGAACACACAGTTTGGGGAAACGGCTGTATGCAGGTAATTTAACTTATGCGCATGCATTGCTGCAACTTGTGCTGTATAATTTAGAATTTTTGTTACCGCGCCATCCGATTTTTATACATGTGCAAATACTCGTACACGCTGCATTGTATTTTCTTCCGCACGCGACAAGGAGGGAACAGAGGCGAGGTCCGGCTAGCGTCTGTCCCCTCCCCCCGTCCCACCCCCCTGGTCGGCCCGCATAAAACTTAAAAATATGTTAAAATAAACGATAAAATCATTAAATGAAAATGTGTATAGATAAAATAGATAAAATAAAAGTCAATAAATAAATTAATAATAATAAGTAAATAAATACAATGGACAAACCACAACAAACATAAGAAGGGGGGGGCAAAATAAAGGGGTATAAAAGATAAAGATGAAATTTATAATATAGAATATGAAATATATATAGAATAAAATGAAATATTATAAAATAAAAGGAGGGGGGTCGACCGGCAGGTCGCATCTTTGTAGAGGGGGGGAGGGGATTATTGCTCCACCTCGCCCGCCGCGACCTGCCCACCTCGGGGGCGCCTTAACCGCCAGCCCCCCTTGGCGGCGGTGGAAGTACTTAGTACTTCCACCGCCGCCATTACGTCTGCAGCCCCTTACCGGGAGGCCGTCGGCCTCGTCGGGGTTGCCCCGCCGATGCTAGCCTCCTGGCGGAGAGTGGTCGGCTTCCCTCTCCCTCTCCGCTGCCTCCTTCTGCGTTATCACAATCTCGCAGAAGGAGGCAAACGCTGCTCTTGACCTCTCGCTGCCGATCATGTGGTCGACCACGACCGGCAACGAGAGGTCCATCCCAATAACGCCCCTTAGGTCTCTGCGCGGCGCCGACCACGCTGGACATTCTTCCAGCGTATGCCACTCAGAGTCCTGGGCCTCCTCGCAGTGGTGGCACTGCGATCCTCCCAGTGCCAGTTATGAACACACAGTTTGAGGAAATGGCGGTATGCAGGTAATTTAACTTATGCGCATGCATTGCTGCAACTTGTGCTGTATAATTTAGAATTTTTGTTACCGCGCCATCCGATTTTTATACATGTGCAAATACTCGTACACGCTGCATTGTATTTTCTTCCGCACGCTACAAGGAGGGAACAGAGGCGAGGTCCGGCTAGCGTCTGTCCCCTCCCCCCGTCCCACCCCCCTGGTCGGCCCGCATAAAACTTAAAAATATGATAAAATAGAAGATAAAATCAATAAATGAAAACGTGTATAGATAAAATAGAAGTCAATAAATAAATAAATAATAATAAGTAAATAAATACAATCGACAAACCACAACAAACATAAGAAGAGGGGGGCAAAATAAAGGGGAACAAAAGATAAAGATGAAATTTATAATATAGAATATGAAATATATATAGAATAAAATGAAATATTATAAAATAAAAGGAGGGGGGTCGACCGGCAGGTCGCATCTTTGTAGAGGGGAGGGATTATTGCTCCACCTCGCCCCCCGCGACCTGCCCACCTCGGGGGCGCCTTAACGGCCAGCCCCCCTTGGCGGCGTTATCACAATCTCGCAGAAGGAGGCAAACGCTGCTCTTGACCTCTCGCTGCCGATCATGTGGTCGACCACGACCGGCAACGACAGGTCCGTCCCAATAACGCCCCTTAGGACTCTGCGCGGCGCCGACCACGCAGGACATTCTCCCAGCGTATGCCGCGCAGAGTCCTGGGCCTCCTCGCAGTGGTGGCACTGCGATCCTCCCAGTGCCAATTATGAACACACAGTTTGACGAAACGGCGGTATGCAGGTAATTTAACTTATGCGCATGCATTGCTGCAACTTGTGCTGTATAATTTAGAATTTTTGTTACCGCGCCATCCGATTTTTATACATGTGCAAATACTCGTACACGCTGCATTGTATTTTCTTCCGCACGCGACAAGGAGGGAACAGAGGCGAGGTCCGGCTAGCGTCTGTCCCCTCCCCCCGTCCCACCCCCCTGGTCGGCCCGCATAAAACTTAAAAATATGTTAAAATAAACGATAAAATCATTAAATGAAAACGTGTATAGATAAAATAGATAAAATAAAAGTCAATAAATAAATTAATAATAATAAGTAAATAAATACAATGGACAAACCACAACAAACATAAGAAGGGGGGGGCAAAATAAAGGGGTATAAAAGATAAAGATGAAATTTATAATATAGAATATGAAATATATATAGAATAAAATGAAATATTATAAAATAAAAGGAGGGGGGTCGACCGGCAGGTCGCATCTTTGTAGAGGGGGGGAGGGGATTATTGCTCCACCTCGCCCGCCGCGACCTGCCCACCTCGGGGGCGCCTTAACCGCCAGCCCCCCTTGGCGGCGGTGGAAGTACTAAGTAGTCCCACCGCCGCCATTACGTCTGCAGCCCCTTACCGGGAGGCCGTCGGCCTCGTCGGGGTTGCCCCGCCGATGCTAGCCTCCTGGCGGAGAGTGGTCGGCTTCCCTCTCCCTCTCCGCTGCCTCCTTCTGCGTTATCACAATCTCGCAGAAGGAGGCAAACGCTGCTCTTGACCTCTCGCTGCCGATCATGTGGTCGACCACGACCGGCAACGAGAGGTCCATCCCAATAACGCCCCTTAGGTCTCTGCGCGGCGCCTACCACGCTGGACATTCTTCCAGCGTATGCCACTCAGAGTCCTGGGCCTCCTCGCAGTGGTGGCACTGCGATCCTCCCAGTGCCAGTTATGAACACACAGTTTGAGGAAACGGCGGTATGCAGGTAATTTAACTTATGCGCATGCATTGCTGCAACTTGTGCTGTATAATTTAGAATTTTTGTTACCGCGCCATCCGATTTTTATACATGTGCAAATACTCGTACACGCTGCATTGTATTTTCTTCCGCACGCGACAAGGAGGGAACAGAGGCGAGGTCCGGCTAGCGTCTGTCCCCTCCCCCCGTCCCACCCCCCTGGTCGGCCCGCATAAAACTTAAAAATATGTTAAAATAAACGATAAAATCATTAAATGAAAACGTGTATAGATAAAATAGATAAAATAAAAGTCAATAAATAAATTAATAATAATAAGTAAATAAATACAATGGACAAACCACAACAAACATAAGAAGGGGGGGGCAAATTAAAGGGGTATAAAAGATAAAGATGAAATTTATAATATAGAATATGAAATATATATAGAATAAAATGAAATATTATAAAATAAAAGGAGGGGGGTCGACCGGCAGGTCGCATCTTTGTAGAGGGGGGGAGGGGATTATTGCTCCACCTCGCCCGCCGCGACCTGCCCACCTCGGGGGCGCCTTAACCGCCAGCCCCCCTTGGCGGCGGTGGAAGTACTAAGTAGTCCCACCGCCGCCATTACGTCTGCAGCCCCTTACCGGGAGGCCGTCGGCCTCGTCGGGGTTGCCCCGCCGATGCTAGCCTCCTGGCGGAGAGTGGTCGGCTTCCCTCTCCCTCTCCGCTGCCTCCTTCTGCGTTATCACAATCTCGCAGAAGGAGGCAAACGCTGCTCTTGACCTCTCGCTGCCGATCATGTGGTCGACCACGACCGGCAACGAGAGGTCCATCCCAATAACGCCCCTTAGGTCTCTGCGCGGCGCCGACCACGCTGGACATTCTTCCAGCGTATGCCACTCAGAGTCCTGGGCCTCCTCGCAGTGGTGGCACTGCGATCCTCCCAGTGCCAGTTATGAACACACAGTTTGAGGAAATGGCGGTATGCAGGTAATTTAACTTATGCGCATGCATTGCTGCAACTTGTGCTGTATAATTTAGAATTTTTGTTACCGCGCCATCCGATTTTTATACATGTGCAAATACTCGTACACGCTGCATTGTATTTTCTTCCGCACGCTACAAGGAGGGAACAGAGGCGAGGTCCGGCTAGCGTCTGTCCCCTCCCCCCGTCCCACCCCCCTGGTCGGCCCGCATAAAACTTAAAAATATGATAAAATAGAAGATAAAATCAATAAATGAAAACGTGTATAGATAAAATAGAAGTCAATAAATAAATAAATAATAATAAGTAAATAAATACAATCGACAAACCACAACAAACATAAGAAGAGGGGGGCAAAATAAAGGGGAACAAAAGATAAAGATGAAATTTATAATATAGAATATGAAATATATATAGAATAAAATGAAATATTATAAAATAAAAGGAGGGGGGTCGACCGGCAGGTCGCATCTTTGTAGAGGGGGGGAGGGGATTATTGCTCCACCTCGCCCGCCGCGACCTGCCCACCTCGGGGGCGCCTTAACAGCCAGCCCCCCTTGGCGGCGGTGGAAGTACTATGTATTCCCACCGCCGCCATTACGTCTGCGGCCCCTTACCGGGGGGCCGTCGGCCTCGTCGGGGTTGCCCCGCCGATGCTAGCCTCCTGGCGGAGAGGGGGTCGGCTTCCCTCTCCCTCTCCGCTGCTTCCTTCTGCGTTATCACAATCTCGCAGAAGGAGGCAAACGCTGCTCTTGACCTCTCGCTGCCGATCATGTGGTCGACCACGACCGGCAACGAGAGGTCCATCCCAATAACGCCCCTTAGGACTCTGCGCGGCGCCGACCACGCAGGACATTCTCCCAGCGTATGCCACTCAGAGTCCTGGGCCTCCTCGCAGTGGTGGCACTGCGATCCTCCCAATGCCAGTTATGAACACACAGTTTGAGGAAACGGCGGTATGCAGGTAATTTAACTTATGCGCATGCATTGCTGCAACTTGTGCTGTATAATTTAGAATTTTTGTTACCGCGCCATCCGATTTTTATACATGTGCAAATACTCGTACACGCTGCATTGTATTTTCTTCCGCACGCGACAAGGAGGGGACAGAGGCGAGTTCCGGCTCTCGTCTGTCCCCTCCCCCCGTCCCACCCCCCTGGTCGGCCCGCATAAAACTTAAAAATATGATAAAATAGAAGATAAAATCAATAAATGAAAACGTGTATAGATAAAATAGATAAAATAAAAGTCAATAAATAAATAAATAATAATAAGTAAATAAATACAATGGACAAACCACAACAAACATAAGAAGGGGGGGAAAAATAATGGGGAATAAAAGATAAAGATGAAATTTATAATATAGAATATAAAATACATATAGAATAAAATGAAATATTATAAAATAAAAGGAGGGGGGTCGACCGGCAGGTCGCATCTTTGTAGAGGGGGAAGTGATTATTGCTCCACCTCGCCCGCCGCGACCTGCCCACCTCGGGGGCGCCTTAACAGCCAGCCCCCCTTGGCGGCGGTGGAAGTACTAAGTAATCCCACCGCCGCCATTACGTCTGCGGCCCCTTACCGGGGGGCCGTCGGCCTCGTCGGGGTTGCCCCGCCGATGCTAGCCTCCTGGCGGAGAGGGGGTCGGCTTCCCTCTCCCTCTCCGCTGCCTCCTTCCGCGTTATCATAATCTCGCACAAGGAGGCAAACGCTGCTCTTGACCTCTCGCTGCCGATCATGTGGTCGACCACGACCGGCAACGACAGGTCCGTCCCAATAACGCCCCTTAGGTCTCTGCGCGGCGCCGACCACGCTGGACATTCTTCCAGCGTATGCCACTCAGAGTCCTGGGCCTCCTCGCAGTGGTGGCACTGCGAACCTCCCAGTGCCAGTTATGAACACACAGTTTGGGGAAACGGCGGTATGCAGGTAATTTAACTTATGCGCATGCATTGCTGCAACTTGTGCTGTATAATTTAGAATTTTTGTTACCGCGCCATCCGATTTTTATACATGTGCAAATACTCGTACACGCTGCATTGTATTTTCTTCCGCACGCGACAAGGAGGGAACAGAGGCGAGGTCCGGCTAGCGTCTGTCCCCTCCCCCCGTCCCACCCCCCTGGTCGGCCCGCATAAAACTTAAAAATATGTTAAAATAAACGATAAAATCATTAAATGAAAACGTGTATAGATAAAATAGATAAAATAAAAGTCAATAAATAAATTAATAATAATAAGTAAATAAATACAATGGACAAACCACAACAAACATAAGAAGGGGGGGGGGCAAAATAAAGGGGTATAAAAGATAAAGATGAAATTTATAATATAGAATATGAAATATATATAGAATAAAATGAAATATTATAAAATAAAAGGAGGGGGGTCGACCGGCAGGTCGCATCTTTGTAGAGGGGGGGAGGGGATTATTGCTCCACCTCGCCCGCCGCGACCTGCCCACCTCGGGGGCGCCTTAACCGCCAGCCCCCCTTGGCGGCGGTGGAAGTACTAAGTAGTCCCACCGCCGCCATTACGTCTGCAGCCCCTTACCGGGAGGCCGTCGGCCTCGTCGGGGTTGCCCCGCCGATGCTAGCCTCCTGGCGGAGAGTGGTCGGCTTCCCTCTCCCTCTCCGCTGCCTCCTTCTGCGTTATCACAATCTCGCAGAAGGAGGCAAACGCTGCTCTTGACCTCTCGCTGCCGATCATGTGGTCGACCACGACCGGCAACGAGAGGTCCATCCCAATAACGCCCCTTAGGTCTCTGCGCGGCGCCTACCACGCTGGACATTCTTCCAGCGTATGCCACTCAGAGTCCTGGGCCTCCTCGCAGTGGTGGCACTGCGATCCTCCCAGTGCCAGTTATGAACACACAGTTTGAGGAAACGGCGGTATGCAGGTAATTTAACTTATGCGCATGCATTGCTGCAACTTGTGCTGTATAATTTAGAATTTTTGTTACCGCGCCATCCGATTTTTATACATGTGCAAATACTCGTACACGCTGCATTGTATTTTCTTCCGCACGCGACAAGGAGGGGACAGAGGCGAGTTCCGGCTATCGTCTGTCCCCTCCCCCCGTCCCACCCCCCTGGTCGGCCCGCATAAAACTTAAAAATATGATAAAATAGAAGATAAAATCAATAAATGAAAACGTGTATAGATAAAATAGATAAAATAAAAGTCAATAAATAAATAAATAATAATAAGTAAATAAATACAATGGACAAACCACAACAAACATAAGAAGGGGGGGAAAAATAATGGGGAATAAAAGATAAAGATGAAATTTATAATATAGAATATAAAATACATATAGAATAAAATGAAATATTATAAAATAAAAGGAGGGGGGTCGACCGGCAGGTCGCATCTTTGTAGAGGGGGAAGTGATTATTGCTCCACCTCGCCCGCCGCGACCTGCCCACCTCGGGGGCGCCTTAACAGCCAGCCCCCCTTGGCGGCGGTGGAAGTACTAAGTATTCCCACCGCCGCCATTACGTCTGCGGCCCCTTACCGGGGGGCCGTCGGCCTCGTCGGGGTTGCCCCGCCGATGCTAGCCTCCTGGCGGAGAGGGGGTCGGCTTCCCTCTCCCTCTCCGCTGCCTCCTTCCGCGTTATCATAATCTCGCACAAGGAGGCAAACGCTGCTCTTGACCTCTCGCTGCCGATCATGTGGTCGACCACGACCGGCAACGACAGGTCCGTCCCAATAACGCCCCTTAGGTCTCTGCGCGGCGCCGACCACGCTGGACATTCTTCCAGCGTATGCCACTCAGAGTCCTGGGCCTCCTCGCAGTGGTGGCACTGCGATCCTCCCAGTGCCAGTTATGAACACACAGTTTGGGGAAACGGCGGTATGCAGGTAATTTAACTTATGCGCATGCATTGCTGCAACTTGTGCTGTATAATTTAGAATTTTTGTTACCGCGCCATCCGATTTTTATACATGTGCAAATACTCGTACACGCTGCATTGTATTTTCTTCCGCACGCGACAAGGAGGGAACAGAGGCGAGGTCCGGCTAGCGTCTGTCCCCTCCCCCCGTCCCACCCCCCTGGTCGGCCCGCATAAAACTTAAAAATATGTTAAAATAAAAGATAAAATCATTAAATGAAAACGTGTATAGATAAAATAGATAAAATAAAAGTCAATAAATAAATTAATAATAATAAGTAAATAAATACAATGGACAAACCACAACAAACATAAGAAGGGGGGGGGGGCAAAATAAAGGGGTATAAAAGATAAAGATGAAATTTATAATATAGAATATGAAATATATATAGAATAAAATGAAATATTATAAAATAAAAGGAGGGGGGTCGACCGGCAGGTCGCATCTTTGTAGAGGGGGGGAGGGGATTATTGCTCCACCTCGCCCGCCGCGACCTGCCCACCTCGGGGGCGCCTTAACCGCCAGCCCCCCTTGGCGGCGGTGGAAGTACTAAGTAGTCCCACCGCCGCCATTACGTCTGCAGCCCCTTACCGGGAGGCCGTCGGCCTCGTCGGGGTTGCCCCGCCGATGCTAGCCTCCTGGCGGAGAGTGGTCGGCTTCCCTCTCCCTCTCCGCTGCCTCCTTCTGCGTTATCACAATCTCGCAGAAGGAGGCAAACGCTGCTCTTGACCTCTCGCTGCCGATCATGTGGTCGACCACGACCGGCAACGAGAGGTCCATCCCAATAACGCCCCTTAGGTCTCTGCGCGGCGCCGACCACGCTGGACATTCTTCCAGCGTATGCCACTCAGAGTCCTGGGCCTCCTCGCAGTGGTGGCACTGCGATCCTCCCAGTGCCAATTATGAACACACAGTTTGAGGAAACGGCGGTATGCAGGTAATTTAACTTATGCGCATGCATTGCTGCAACTTGTGCTGTATAATTTAGAATTTTTGTTACCGCGCCATCCGATTTTTATACATGTGCAAATACTCGTACACGCTGCATTGTATTTTCTTCCGCACGCTACAAGGAGGGAACAGAGGCGAGGTCCGGCTAGCGTCTGTCCCCTCCCCCCGTCCCACCCCCCTGGTCGGCCCGCATAAAACTTAAAAATATGATAAAATAGAAGATAAAATCAATAAATGAAAACGTGTATAGATAAAATAGAAGTCAATAAATAAATAAATAATATTAAGTAAATAAATACAATCGACAAACCACAACAAACATAAGAAGAGGGGGGCAAAATAAAGGGGAACAAAAGATAAAGATGAAATTTATAATATAGAATATGAAATATATATAGAATAAAATGAAATATTATAAAATAAAAGGAGGGGGGTCGACCGGCAGGTCGCATCTTTGTAGAGGGGGGAGGGGATTATTGCTCCACCTCGCCCGCCGCGACCTGCCCACCTCGGGGGCGCCTTAACAGCCAGCCCCCCTTGGCGGCGGTGGAAGTACTATGTATTCCCACCGCCGCCATTACGTCTGCGGCCCCTTACCGGGGGGCCGTCGGCCTCGTCGGGGTTGCCCCGCCGATGCTAGCCTCCTGGCGGAGAGGGGGTCGGCTTCCCTCTCCCTCTCCGCTGCTTCCTTCTGCGTTATCACAATCTCGCAGAAGGAGGCAAACGCTGCTCTTGACCTCTCGCTGCCGATCATGTGGTCGACCACGACCGGCAACGAGAGGTCCATCCCAATAACGCCCCTTAGGACTCTGCGCGGCGCCGACCACGCAGGACATTCTCTCAGCGTATGCCACTCAGAGTCCTGGGCCTCCTCGCAGTGGTGGCACTGCGATCCTCCCAATGCCAGTTATGAACACACAGTTTGAGGAAACGGCGGTATGCAGGTAATTTAACTTATGCGCATGCATTGCTGCAACTTGTGCTGTATAATTTAGAATTTTTGTTACCGTGCCATCCGATTTTTATACATGTGCAAATACTCGTACACGCTGCATTGTATTTTCTTCCGCACGCGACAAGGAGGGGACAGAGGCGAGTTCCGGCTATCGTCTGTCCCCTCCCCCCGTCCCACCCCCCTGGTCGGCCCGCATAAAACTTAAAAATATGATAAAATAGAAGATAAAATCAATAAATGAAAACGTGTATAGATAAAATAGATAAAATAAAAGTCAATAAATAAATAAATAATAATAAGTAAATAAATACAATGGACAAACCACAACAAACATAAGAAGGGGGGGAAAAATAATGGGGAATAAAAGATAAAGATGAAATTTATAATATAGAATATGAAATACATATAGAATAAAATGAAATATTATAAAATAAAAGGAGGGGGGTCGACCGGCAGGTCGCATCTTTGTAGAGGGGGAAGTGATTATTGCTCCACCTCGCCCGCCGCGACCTGCCCACCTCGGGGGCGCCTTAACAGCCAGCCCCCCTTGGCGGCGGTGGAAGTACTAAGTATTCCCACCGCCGCCATTACGTCTGCGGCCCCTTACCGGGGGGCCGTCGGCCTCGTCGGGGTTGCCCCGCCGATGCTAGCCTCCTGGCGGAGAGGGGGTCGGCTTCCCTCTCCCTCTCCGCTGCCTCCTTCCGCGTTATCATAATCTCGCACAAGGAGGCAAACGCTGCTCTTGACCTCTCGCTGCCGATCATGTGGTCGACCACGACCGGCAACGACAGGTCCGTCCCAATAACGCCCCTTAGGTCTCTGCGCGGCGCCGACCACGCTGGACATTCTTCCAGCGTATGCCACTCAGAGTCCTGGGCCTCCTCGCAGTGGTGGCACTGCGATCCTCCCAGTGCCAGTTATGAACACACAGTTTGGGGAAACGGCGGTATGCAGGTAATTTAACTTATGCGCATGCATTGCTGCAACTTGTGCTGTATAATTTAGAATTTTTGTTACCGCGCCATCCGATTTTTATACATGTGCAAATACTCGTACACGCTGCATTGTATTTTCTTCCGCACGCGACAAGGAGGGAACAGAGGCGAGGTCCGGCTAGCGTCTGTCCCCTCCCCCCGTCCCACCCCCCTGGTCGGCCCGCATAAAACTTAAAAATATGTTAAAATAAACGCTAAAATCTATAAATGAAAACGTGTATAGATAAAATAGATAAAATAAAAGTCAATAAATAAATTAATAATAATAAGTAAATAAATACAATGGACAAACCACAACAAACATAAGAAGGGGGGGGCAAAATAAAGGGGTATAAAAGATAAAGATGAAATTTATAATATAGAATATGAAATATATATAGAATAAAATGAAATATTATAAAATAAAAGGAGGGGGGTCGACCGGCAGGTCGCATCTTTGTAGAGGGGGGGAGGGGATTATTGCTCCACCTCGCCCGCCGCGACCTGCCCACCTCGGGGGCGCCTTAACCGCCAGCCCCCCTTGGCGGCGGTGGAAGTACTAAGTAGTCCCACCGCCGCCATTACGTCTGCAGCCCCTTACCGGGAGGCCGTCGGCCTCGTCGGGGTTGCCCCGCCGATGCTAGCCTCCTGGCGGAGAGTGGTCGGCTTCCCTCTCCCTCTCCGCTGCCTCCTTCTGCGTTATCACAATCTCGCAGAAGGAGGCAAACGCTGCTCTTGACCTCTCGCTGCCGATCATGTGGTCGACCACGACCGGCAACGAGAGGTCCATCCCAATAACGCCCCTTAGGTCTCTGCGCGGCGCCGACCACGCTGGACATTCTTCCAGCGTATGCCACTCAGAGTCCTGGGCCTCCTCGCAGTGGTGGCACTGCGATCCTCCCAGTGCCAGTTATGAACACACAGTTTGAGGAAACGGCGGTATGCAGGTAATTTAACTTATGCGCATGCATTGCTGCAACTTGTGCTGTATAATTTAGAATTTTTGTTACCGCGCCATCCGATTTTTATACATGTGCAAATACTCGTACACGCTGCGTTGTATTTTCTTCCGCACGCTACAAGGAGGGAACAGAGGCGAGGTCCGGCTAGCGTCTGTCCCCTCCCCCCGTCCCACCCCCCTGGTCGGCCCGCATAAAACTTAAAAATATGATAAAATAGAAGATAAAATCAATAAATGAAAACGTGTATAGATAAAATAGAAGTCAATAAATAAATAAATAATAATAAGTAAATAAATACAATCGACAAACCACAACAAACATAAGAAGAGGGGGGCAAAATAAAGGGGAACAAAAGATAAAGATGAAATTTATAATATAGAATATGAAATATATATAGAATAAAATGAAATATTATAAAATAAAAGGAGGGGGGTCGACCGGCAGGTCGCATCTTTGTAGAGGGGGGAGGGGATTATTGCTCCACCTCGCCCGCCGCGACCTGCCCACCTCGGGGGCGCCTTAACAGCCAGCCCCCCTTGGCGGCGGTGGAAGTACTATGTATTCCCACCGCCGCCATTACGTCTGCGGCCCCTTACCGGGGGGCCGTCGGCCTCGTCGGGGTTGCCCCGCCGATGCTAGCCTCCTGGCGGAGAGGGGGTCGGCTTCCCTCTCCCTCTCCGCTGCTTCCTTCTGCGTTATCACAATCTCGCAGAAGGAGGCAAACGCTGCTCATGACCTCTCGCTGCCGATCATGTGGTCGACCACGACCGGCAACGAGAGGTCCATCCCAATAACGCCCCTTAGGACTCTGCGCGGCGCCGACCACGCAGGACATTCTCCCAGCGTATGCCACTCAGAGTCCTGGGCCTCCTCGCAGTGGTGGCACTGCGATCCTCCCAATGCCAGTTATGAACACACAGTTTGAGGAAACGGCGGTATGCAGGTAATTTAACTTATGCGCATGCATTGCTGCAACTTGTGCTGTATAATTTAGAATTTTTGTTACCGCGCCATCCGATTTTTATACATGTGCAAATACTCGTACACGCTGCATTGTATTTTCTTCCGCACGCGACAAGGAGGGGACAGAGGCGAGTTCCGGCTATCCCCTCCACCCGCCCCACCCCCCTGGTCGGCCCGCATAAAACTTAAAAATATGATAAAATAGAAGATAAAATCAATAAATGAAAACGTGTATAGATAAAATAGATAAAATAAAAGTCAATAAATAAATAAATAATGATAAGTAAATAAATACAATGGACAAACCACAACAAACATAAGAAGGGGGGGGCAAAATAAAGGGGAATAAAAGATAAAGATGAAATTTATAATATAGAATATAAAATACATATAGAATAAAATGAAATATTATAAAATAAAAGGAGGGGGGTCGACCGGCAGGTCGCATCTTTGTAGAGGGCGGGAGGGGATTATTGCTCCACCTCGCCCGCCGCGACCTGCCCACCTCGGGGGCGCCTTAACAGCCAGCCCCCCTTGGCGGCGGTGGAAGTACTAAGTATTCCCACCGCCGCCATTACGTCTGCGGCCCCTTACCGAGGGGCCGTCGGCCTCGTCGGGGTTGCCCCGCCGATGCTAGCCTCCTGGCGGAGAGGGGGTCGGCTTCCCTCTCCCTCTCCGCTGCCTCCTTCCGCGTTATCATAATCTCGCACAAGGAGGCAAACGCTGCTCTTGACCTCTCGCTGCCGATCATGTGGTCGACCACGACCGGCAACGACAGGTCCGTCCCAATAACGCCCCTTAGGACTCTGCGCGGCGCCGACCACGCAGGACATTCTCCCAGCGTATGCCGCGCAGAGTCCTGGGCCTCCTCGCAGTGGTGGCACTGCGATCCTCCCAGTGCCAATTATGAACACACAGTTTGACGAAACGGCGGTATGCAGGTAATTTAACTTATGCGCATGCATTGCTGCAACTTGTGCTGTATAATTTAGAATTTTTGTTACCGCGCCATCCGATTTTTATACATGTGCAAATACTCGTACACGCTGCATTGTATTTTCTTCCGCACGCGACAAGGAGGGAACAGAGGCGAGGTCCGGCTAGCGTCTGTCCCCTCCCCCCGTCCCACCCCCCTGGTCGGCCCGCATAAAACTTAAAAATATGTTAAAATAAACGATAAAATCATTAAATGAAAACGTGTATAGATAAAATAGATAAAATAAAAGTCAATAAATAAATTAATAATAATAAGTAAATAAATACAATGGACAAACCACAACAAACATTAGAAGGGGGGGGCAAAATAAAGGGGTATAAAAGATAAAGATGAAATTTATAATATAGAATATGAAATATATATAGAATAAAATGAAATATTATAAAATAAAAGGAGGGGGGTCGACCGGCAGGTCGCATCTTTGTAGAGGGGGGGAGGGGATTATTGCTCCATCTCGCCCGCCGCGACCTGCCCACCTCGGGGGCGCCTTAACCGCCAGCCCCCCTTGGCGGCGGTGGAAGTACTAAGTAGTCCCACCGCCGCCATTACGTCTGCAGCCCCTTACCGGGAGGCCGTCGGCCTCGTCGGGGTTGCCCCGCCGATGCTAGCCTCCTGGCGGAGAGTGGTCGGCTTCCCTCTCCCTCTCCGCTGCCTCCTTCTGCGTTATCACAATCTCGCAGAAGGAGGCAAACGCTGCTCTTGACCTCTCGCTGCCGATCATGTGGTCGACCACGACCGACAACGAGAGGTCCATCCCAATAACGCCCCTTAGGACTCTGCGCGGCGCCGACCACGCAGGACATTCTCCCAGCGTATGCCGCGCAGAGTCCTGGGCCTCCTCGCAGTGGTGGCACTGCGATCCTCCCAGTGCCAGTTATGAACACACAGTTTGACGAAACGGCGGTATGCAGGTAATTTAACTTATGCGCATGCATTGCTGCAACTTGTGCTGTATAATTTAGAATTTTTGTTACCGCGCCATCCGATTTTTATACATGTGCAAATACCCGTGCTCGCAGCATTGTATTTTCTTCCGCACGCGACAAGAAGGGGACAGAGGCGAGTTCCGGCTAGCGTCTGTCCCCTCCCCTGGTCCACCCGCATAAAACTTAAAAATAAGATAAAATAGAAGATAAAATCAATAAATGAAAACGTGTATAGATAAAATAGATCAAATAAAAGTCAATAAATAAACAAATAATAATAAGTAAATAAATACAATGGACAAACCACAACAAACATAAGAAGGGGGGGGGGGAAATAAAGGGGAATAAAAGATAAAGATGAAATTTATAATATAGAATATAAAACGTATATAGAATAAAATGAAATATTATAAAATAAAAGGAGGGGGGTCGACCGGCAGGTCGCATCTTTGTAGAGGGGGGGGATTATTGCTCCACCTCGCCCCCCGCGACCTGCCCACCACGGGGGCGCCTTAACGGCCAGCCCCCCTTGGCGGCGGTGGAAGTACTAAGTATTCCCACCGCCGCCATTACGTCTGCGGCCCCTTACCGGGGGGCCGTCGGCCTCGTCGGGGTTGCCCCGCCGATGCTAGCCTCCTGGCCGAGAGTGGTCGGCTTCCCTCTCCCTCTCCGCTGCCTCCTTCTGCGTTATCACAATCTCGCAGAAGGAGGCAAACGCTGCTCTTGACCTCTCGCTGCCGATCATGTGGTCGACCACGACCGACAACGAGAGGTCCATCCCAATAACGCCCCTTAGGACTCTGCGCGGCGCCGACCACGCAGGACATTCTCCCAGCGTATGCCGCGCAGAGTCCTGGGCCTCCTCTCAGTGGTGGCACTGCGATCCTCCCGGTGCCAGTTATGAACACACAGTTTGACGAAACGGCGGTATGCAGGTAATTTAACTTATGCGCATGCATTGCTGCAACTTGTGCTGTATAATTTAGAATTTTTGTTACCGCGCCATCCGATTATTATACATGTGGAAATACTCGTACACGCTGCATTGTATTTTCTTCCGCACGCGACAAGGAGGGGACAGAGGCGAGGTCCGGCTAGCGTCTGTCCCCTCCCCCCGTCCCACCCCCCTGGTCGGCCCGCATAAAACTTAAAAATATGATGAAATAAACGATAAAATCTATAAATGAAAACGTGTATAGATAAAATAGATAAAATAAAAGTCAATAAATAAATAAATAATAATAAGTAAATAAATTCAATGGACAAACCACAACAAACATAAGAAGGGGGGGGGCAAAATAAAGGGGAATAAAAGATAAAGATGAAATTTATAATATAGAATATGAAATATATATAGAATAAAATGAAATATTATAAAATAAAAGGAGGGGGGTCGACCGGCAGGTCGCATCTTTGTAGAGGGGGGGGATTATTGCTCCACCTCGCCCCCCGCGACCTGCCCACCTCGGGGGCGCCATAACGGCCAGCCCCCCTTGGCGGCGGTGGAAGTACTAAGTAGTCCCACCGCCGCCATTACGACTGCAGCCCCTTACCGGGAGGCCGTCGGCCTCGTCGGGATTGCCCCGCCGATGCTAGCCTCCTGGCGGAGAGGGGGTCGGCTTCCCTCTCCCTCTCCGCTGCCTCCTTCTGCGTTATCATAATCTCGCACAAGGAGGCAAACGCTGCTCTTGACCTCTCGCTGCCGATCATGTGGTCCACCACGACCGACAACGAGAGGTCCATCCCAATAACGCCCCTTAGGACTCTGCGCGGCGCCGACCACGCAGGACATTCTCCCAGCGTATGCCGCGCAGAGTCCTGGGCCTCCTCGCAGTGGTGGCACTGCGAACCTCCCAGTGCCAGTTATGAACACACAGTTTGGGGAAACGGCGGTATGCAGGTAATTTAACTTATGCGCATGCATTGCTGCAACTTGTGCTGTATAATTTAGAATTTTTGTTACCGCGCCATCCGATTTTTATACATGTGCAAATACTCGTACACGCTGCATTGTATTTTCTTCCGCACGCGACAAGGAGGGAACAGAGGCGAGGTCCGGCTAGCGTCTGTCCCCTCCCCCCGTCCCACCCCCCTGGTCGGCCCGCATAAAACTTAAAAATATGTTAAAATAAACGATAAAATCATTAAATGAAAACGTGTATAGATAAAATAGATAAAATAAAAGTCAATAAATAAATTAATAATAATAAGTAAATAAATACAATGGACAAACCACAACAAACATAAGAAGGGGGGGGGGCAAAATAAAGGGGTATAAAAGATAAAGATGAAATTTATAATATAGAATATGAAATATATATAGAATAAAATGAAATATTATAAAATAAAAGGAGGGGGGTCGACCGGCAGGTCGCATCTTTGTAGAGGGGGGGAGGGGATTATTGCTCCACCTCGCCCGCCGCGACCTGCCCACCTCGGGGGCGCCTTAACCGCCAGCCCCCCTTGGCGGCGGTGGAAGTACTAAGTAGTCCCACCGCCGCCATTACGTCTGCAGCCCCTTACCGGGAGGCCGTCGGCCTCGTCGGGGTTGCCCCGCCGATGCTAGCCTCCTGGCGGAGAGTGGTCGGCTTCCCTCTCCCTCTCCGCTGCCTCCTTCTGCGTTATCACAATCTCGCAGAAGGAGGCAAACGCTGCTCTTGACCTCTCGCTGCCGATCATGTGGTCGACCACGACCGGCAACGAGAGGTCCATCCCAATAACGCCCCTTAGGTCTCTGCGCGGCGCCTACCACGCTGGACATTCTTCCAGCGTATGCCACTCAGAGTCCTGGGCCTCCTCGCAGTGGTGGCACTGCGATCCTCCCAGTGCCAGTTATGAACACACAGTTTGAGGAAACGGCGGTATGCAGGTAATTTAACTTATGCGCATGCATTGCTGCAACTTGTGCTGTATAATTTAGAATTTTTGTTACCGCGCCATCCGATTTTTATACATGTGCAAATACTCGTACACGCTGCATTGTATTTTCTTCCGCACGCGACAAGGAGGGGACAGAGGCGAGTTCCGGCTATCGTCTGTCCCCTCCCCCCGTCCCACCCCCCTGGTCGGCCCGCATAAAACTTAAAAATATGATAAAATAGAAGATAAAATCAATAAATGAAAACGTGTATAGATAAAATAGATAAAATAAAAGTCAATAAATAAATAAATAATAATAAGTAAATAAATACAATGGACAAACCACAACAAACATAAGAAGGGGGGGAAAAATAATGGGGAATAAAAGATAAAGATGAAATTTATAATATAGAATATAAAATACATATAGAATAAAATGAAATATTATAAAATAAAAGGAGGGGGGTCGACCGGCAGGTCGCATCTTTGTAGAGGGGGAAGTGATTATTGCTCCACCTCGCCCGCCGCGACCTGCCCACCTCGGGGGCGCCTTAACAGCCAGCCCCCCTTGGCGGCGGTGGAAGTACTAAGTATTCCCACCGCCGCCATTACGTCTGCGGCCCCTTACCGGGGGGCCGTCGGCCTCGTCGGGGTTGCCCCGCCGATGCTAGCCTCCTGGCGGAGAGGGGGTCGGCTTCCCTCTCCCTCTCCGCTGCCTCCTTCCGCGTTATCATAATCTCGCACAAGGAGGCAAACGCTGCTCTTGACCTCTCGCTGCCGATCATGTGGTCGACCACGACCGGCAACGACAGGTCCGTCCCAATAACGCCCCTTAGGTCTCTGCGCGGCGCCGACCACGCTGGACATTCTTCCAGCGTATGCCACTCAGAGTCCTGGGCCTCCTCGCAGTGGTGGCACTGCGATCCTCCCAGTGCCAGTTATGAACACACAGTTTGGGGAAACGGCGGTATGCAGGTAATTTAACTTATGCGCATGCATTGCTGCAACTTGTGCTGTATAATTTAGAATTTTTGTTACCGCGCCATCCGATTTTTATACATGTGCAAATACTCGTACACGCTGCATTGTATTTTCTTCCGCACGCGACAAGGAGGGAACAGAGGCGAGGTCCGGCTAGCGTCTGTCCCCTCCCCCCGTCCCACCCCCCTGGTCGGCCCGCATAAAACTTAAAAATATGTTAAAATAAACGATAAAATCATTAAATGAAAACGTGTATAGATAAAATAGATAAAATAAAAGTCAATAAATAAATTAATAATAATAAGTAAATAAATACAATGGACAAACCACAACAAACATAAGAAGGGGGGGGGGCAAAATAAAGGGGTATAAAAGATAAAGATGAAATTTATAATATAGAATATGAAATATATATAGAATAAAATGAAATATTATAAAATAAAAGGAGGGGGGTCGACCGGCAGGTCGCATCTTTGTAGAGGGGGGGAGGGGATTATTGCTCCACCTCGCCCGCCGCGACCTGCCCACCTCGGGGGCGCCTTAACCGCCAGCCCCCCTTGGCGGCGGTGGAAGTACTAAGTAGTCCCACCGCCGCCATTACGTCTGCAGCCCCTTACCGGGAGGCCGTCGGCCTCGTCGGGGTTGCCCCGCCGATGCTAGCCTCCTGGCGGAGAGTGGTCGGCTTCCCTCTCCCTCTCCGCTGCCTCCTTCTGCGTTATCACAATCTCGCAGAAGGAGGCAAACGCTGCTCTTGACCTCTCGCTGCCGATCATGTGGTCGACCACGACCGGCAACGAGAGGTCCATCCCAATAACGCCCCTTAGGTCTCTGCGCGGCGCCGACCACGCTGGACATTCTTCCAGCGTATGCCACTCAGAGTCCTGGGCCTCCTCGCAGTGGTGGCACTGCGATCCTCCCAGTGCCAATTATGAACACACAGTTTGAGGAAACGGCGGTATGCAGGTAATTTAACTTATGCGCATGCATTGCTGCAACTTGTGCTGTATAATTTAGAATTTTTGTTACCGCGCCATCCGATTTTTATACATGTGCAAATACTCGTACACGCTGCATTGTATTTTCTTCCGCACGCTACAAGGAGGGAACAGAGGCGAGGTCCGGCTAGCGTCTGTCCCCTCCCCCCGTCCCACCCCCCTGGTCGGCCCGCATAAAACTTAAAAATATGATAAAATAGAAGATAAAATCAATAAATGAAAACGTGTATAGATAAAATAGAAGTCAATAAATAAATAAATAATATTAAGTAAATAAATACAATCGACAAACCACAACAAACATAAGAAGAGGGGGGCAAAATAAAGGGGAACAAAAGATAAAGATGAAATTTATAATATAGAATATGAAATATATATAGAATAAAATGAAATATTATAAAATAAAAGGAGGGGGGTCGACCGGCAGGTCGCATCTTTGTAGAGGGGGGAGGGGATTATTGCTCCACCTCGCCCGCCGCGACCTGCCCACCTCGGGGGCGCCTTAACAGCCAGCCCCCCTTGGCGGCGGTGGAAGTACTATGTATTCCCACCGCCGCCATTACGTCTGCGGCCCCTTACCGGGGGGCCGTCGGCCTCGTCGGGGTTGCCCCGCCGATGCTAGCCTCCTGGCGGAGAGGGGGTCGGCTTCCCTCTCCCTCTCCGCTGCTTCCTTCTGCGTTATCACAATCTCGCAGAAGGAGGCAAACGCTGCTCTTGACCTCTCGCTGCCGATCATGTGGTCGACCACGACCGGCAACGAGAGGTCCATCCCAATAACGCCCCTTAGGACTCTGCGCGGCGCCGACCACGCAGGACATTCTCTCAGCGTATGCCACTCAGAGTCCTGGGCCTCCTCGCAGTGGTGGCACTGCGATCCTCCCAATGCCAGTTATGAACACACAGTTTGAGGAAACGGCGGTATGCAGGTAATTTAACTTATGCGCATGCATTGCTGCAACTTGTGCTGTATAATTTAGAATTTTTGTTACCGTGCCATCCGATTTTTATACATGTGCAAATACTCGTACACGCTGCATTGTATTTTCTTCCGCACGCGACAAGGAGGGGACAGAGGCGAGTTCCGGCTATCGTCTGTCCCCTCCCCCCGTCCCACCCCCCTGGTCGGCCCGCATAAAACTTAAAAATATGATAAAATAGAAGATAAAATCAATAAATGAAAACGTGTATAGATAAAATAGATAAAATAAAAGTCAATAAATAAATAAATAATAATAAGTAAATAAATACAATGGACAAACCACAACAAACATAAGAAGGGGGGGAAAAATAATGGGGAATAAAAGATAAAGATGAAATTTATAATATAGAATATGAAATACATATAGAATAAAATGAAATATTATAAAATAAAAGGAGGGGGGTCGACCGGCAGGTCGCATCTTTGTAGAGGGGGAAGTGATTATTGCTCCACCTCGCCCGCCGCGACCTGCCCACCTCGGGGGCGCCTTAACAGCCAGCCCCCCTTGGCGGCGGTGGAAGTACTAAGTATTCCCACCGCCGCCATTACGTCTGCGGCCCCTTACCGGGGGGCCGTCGGCCTCGTCGGGGTTGCCCCGCCGATGCTAGCCTCCTGGCGGAGAGGGGGTCGGCTTCCCTCTCCCTCTCCGCTGCCTCCTTCCGCGTTATCATAATCTCGCACAAGGAGGCAAACGCTGC
This sequence comes from Lasioglossum baleicum, assembly GCF_051020765.1. Taxonomy (NCBI): domain Eukaryota; kingdom Metazoa; phylum Arthropoda; class Insecta; order Hymenoptera; family Halictidae; genus Lasioglossum; species Lasioglossum baleicum. The sequence continues at coordinate 723,141 of NW_027469084.1, forward strand.
TCTTGACCTCTCGCTGCCGATCATGTGGTCGACCACGACCGGCAACGACAGGTCCGTCCCAATAACGCCCCTTAGGTCTCTGCGCGGCGCCGACCACGCTGGACATTCTTCCAGCGTATGCCACTCAGAGTCCTGGGCCTCCTCGCAGTGGTGGCACTGCGATCCTCCCAGTGCCAGTTATGAACACACAGTTTGGGGAAACGGCGGTATGCAGGTAATTTAACTTATGCGCATGCATTGCTGCAACTTGTGCTGTATAATTTAGAATTTTTGTTACCGCGCCATCCGATTTTTATACATGTGCAAATACTCGTACACGCTGCATTGTATTTTCTTCCGCACGCGACAAGGAGGGAACAGAGGCGAGGTCCGGCTAGCGTCTGTCCCCTCCCCCCGTCCCACCCCCCTGGTCGGCCCGCATAAAACTTAAAAATATGTTAAAATAAACGCTAAAATCTATAAATGAAAACGTGTATAGATAAAATAGATAAAATAAAAGTCAATAAATAAATTAATAATAATAAGTAAATAAATACAATGGACAAACCACAACAAACATAAGAAGGGGGGGGCAAAATAAAGGGGTATAAAAGATAAAGATGAAATTTATAATATAGAATATGAAATATATATAGAATAAAATGAAATATTATAAAATAAAAGGAGGGGGGTCGACCGGCAGGTCGCATCTTTGTAGAGGGGGGGAGGGGATTATTGCTCCACCTCGCCCGCCGCGACCTGCCCACCTCGGGGGCGCCTTAACCGCCAGCCCCCCTTGGCGGCGGTGGAAGTACTAAGTAGTCCCACCGCCGCCATTACGTCTGCAGCCCCTTACCGGGAGGCCGTCGGCCTCGTCGGGGTTGCCCCGCCGATGCTAGCCTCCTGGCGGAGAGTGGTCGGCTTCCCTCTCCCTCTCCGCTGCCTCCTTCTGCGTTATCACAATCTCGCAGAAGGAGGCAAACGCTGCTCTTGACCTCTCGCTGCCGATCATGTGGTCGACCACGACCGGCAACGAGAGGTCCATCCCAATAACGCCCCTTAGGTCTCTGCGCGGCGCCGACCACGCTGGACATTCTTCCAGCGTATGCCACTCAGAGTCCTGGGCCTCCTCGCAGTGGTGGCACTGCGATCCTCCCAGTGCCAGTTATGAACACACAGTTTGAGGAAACGGCGGTATGCAGGTAATTTAACTTATGCGCATGCATTGCTGCAACTTGTGCTGTATAATTTAGAATTTTTGTTACCGCGCCATCCGATTTTTATACATGTGCAAATACTCGTACACGCTGCGTTGTATTTTCTTCCGCACGCTACAAGGAGGGAACAGAGGCGAGGTCCGGCTAGCGTCTGTCCCCTCCCCCCGTCCCACCCCCCTGGTCGGCCCGCATAAAACTTAAAAATATGATAAAATAGAAGATAAAATCAATAAATGAAAACGTGTATAGATAAAATAGAAGTCAATAAATAAATAAATAATAATAAGTAAATAAATACAATCGACAAACCACAACAAACATAAGAAGAGGGGGGCAAAATAAAGGGGAACAAAAGATAAAGATGAAATTTATAATATAGAATATGAAATATATATAGAATAAAATGAAATATTATAAAATAAAAGGAGGGGGGTCGACCGGCAGGTCGCATCTTTGTAGAGGGGGGGAGGGGATTATTGCTCCACCTCGCCCGCCGCGACCTGCCCACCTCGGGGGCGCCTTAACCGCCAGCCCCCCTTGGCGGCGGTGGAAGTACTAAGTAGTCCCACCGCCGCCATTACGTCTGCAGCCCCTTACCGGGAGGCCGTCGGCCTCGTCGGGGTTGCCCCGCCGATGCTAGCCTCCTGGCGGAGAGTGGTCGGCTTCCCTCTCCCTCTCCGCTGCCTCCTTCTGCGTTATCACAATCTCGCAGAAGGAGGCAAACGCTGCTCTTGACCTCTCGCTGCCGATCATGTGGTCGACCACGACCGGCAACGAGAGGTCCATCCCAATAACGCCCCTTAGGTCTCTGCGCGGCGCCGACCACGCTGGACATTCTTCCAGCGTATGCCACTCAGAGTCCTGGGCCTCCTCGCAGTGGTGGCACTGCGATCCTCCCAGTGCCAATTATGAACACACAGTTTGAGGAAACGGCGGTATGCAGGTAATTTAACTTATGCGCATGCATTGCTGCAACTTGTGCTGTATAATTTAGAATTTTTGTTACCGTGCCATCCGATTTTTATACATGTGCAAATACTCGTACACGCTGCATTGTATTTTCTTCCGCACGCGACAAGGAGGGGACAGAGGCGAGTTCCGGCTATCGTCTGTCCCCTCCCCCCGTCCCACCCCCCTGGTCGGCCCGCATAAAACTTAAAAATATGATAAAATAGAAGATAAAATCAATAAATGAAAACGTGTATAGATAAAATAGATAAAATAAAAGTCAATAAATAAATAAATAATAATAAGTAAATAAATACAATGGACAAACCACAACAAACATAAGAAGGGGGGGAAAAATAATGGGGAATAAAAGATAAAGATGAAATTTATAATATAGAATATGAAATACATATAGAATAAAATGAAATATTATAAAATAAAAGGAGGGGGGTCGACCGGCAGGTCGCATCTTTGTAGAGGGGGAAGTGATTATTGCTCCACCTCGCCCGCCGCGACCTGCCCACCTCGGGGGCGCCTTAACAGCCAGCCCCCCTTGGCGGCGGTGGAAGTACTAAGTATTCCCACCGCCGCCATTACGTCTGCGGCCCCTTACCGGGGGGCCGTCGGCCTCGTCGGGGTTGCCCCGCCGATGCTAGCCTCCTGGCGGAGAGGGGGTCGGCTTCCCTCTCCCTCTCCGCTGCCTCCTTCCGCGTTATCATAATCTCGCACAAGGAGGCAAACGCTGCTCTTGACCTCTCGCTGCCGATCATGTGGTCGACCACGACCGGCAACGACAGGTCCGTCCCAATAACGCCCCTTAGGTCTCTGCGCGGCGCCGACCACGCTGGACATTCTTCCAGCGTATGCCACTCAGAGTCCTGGGCCTCCTCGCAGTGGTGGCACTGCGATCCTCCCAGTGCCAGTTATGAACACACAGTTTGGGGAAACGGCGGTATGCAGGTAATTTAACTTATGCGCATGCATTGCTGCAACTTGTGCTGTATAATTTAGAATTTTTGTTACCGCGCCATCCGATTTTTATACATGTGCAAATACTCGTACACGCTGCATTGTATTTTCTTCCGCACGCGACAAGGAGGGAACAGAGGCGAGGTCCGGCTAGCGTCTGTCCCCTCCCCCCGTCCCACCCCCCTGGTCGGCCCGCATAAAACTTAAAAATATGTTAAAATAAACGCTAAAATCTATAAATGAAAACGTGTATAGATAAAATAGATAAAATAAAAGTCAATAAATAAATTAATAATAATAAGTAAATAAATACAATGGACAAACCACAACAAACATAAGAAGGGGGGGGCAAAATAAAGGGGTATAAAAGATAAAGATGAAATTTATAATATAGAATATGAAATATATATAGAATAAAATGAAATATTATAAAATAAAAGGAGGGGGGTCGACCGGCAGGTCGCATCTTTGTAGAGGGGGGGAGGGGATTATTGCTCCACCTCGCCCGCCGCGACCTGCCCACCTCGGGGGCGCCTTAACCGCCAGCCCCCCTTGGCGGCGGTGGAAGTACTAAGTAGTCCCACCGCCGCCATTACGTCTGCAGCCCCTTACCGGGAGGCCGTCGGCCTCGTCGGGGTTGCCCCGCCGATGCTAGCCTCCTGGCGGAGAGTGGTCGGCTTCCCTCTCCCTCTCCGCTGCCTCCTTCTGCGTTATCACAATCTCGCAGAAGGAGGCAAACGCTGCTCTTGACCTCTCGCTGCCGATCATGTGGTCGACCACGACCGGCAACGAGAGGTCCATCCCAATAACGCCCCTTAGGTCTCTGCGCGGCGCCGACCACGCTGGACATTCTTCCAGCGTATGCCACTCAGAGTCCTGGGCCTCCTCGCAGTGGTGGCACTGCGATCCTCCCAGTGCCAGTTATGAACACACAGTTTGAGGAAACGGCGGTATGCAGGTAATTTAACTTATGCGCATGCATTGCTGCAACTTGTGCTGTATAATTTAGAATTTTTGTTACCGCGCCATCCGATTTTTATACATGTGCAAATACTCGTACACGCTGCGTTGTATTTTCTTCCGCACGCTACAAGGAGGGAACAGAGGCGAGGTCCGGCTAGCGTCTGTCCCCTCCCCCCGTCCCACCCCCCTGGTCGGCCCGCATAAAACTTAAAAATATGATAAAATAGAAGATAAAATCAATAAATGAAAACGTGTATAGATAAAATAGAAGTCAATAAATAAATAAATAATAATAAGTAAATAAATACAATCGACAAACCACAACAAACATAAGAAGAGGGGGGCAAAATAAAGGGGAACAAAAGATAAAGATGAAATTTATAATATAGAATATGAAATATATATAGAATAAAATGAAATATTATAAAATAAAAGGAGGGGGGTCGACCGGCAGGTCGCATCTTTGTAGAGGGGGGAGGGGATTATTGCTCCACCTCGCCCGCCGCGACCTGCCCACCTCGGGGGCGCCTTAACAGCCAGCCCCCCTTGGCGGCGGTGGAAGTACTATGTATTCCCACCGCCGCCATTACGTCTGCGGCCCCTTACCGGGGGGCCGTCGGCCTCGTCGGGGTTGCCCCGCCGATGCTAGCCTCCTGGCGGAGAGGGGGTCGGCTTCCCTCTCCCTCTCCGCTGCTTCCTTCTGCGTTATCACAATCTCGCAGAAGGAGGCAAACGCTGCTCATGACCTCTCGCTGCCGATCATGTGGTCGACCACGACCGGCAACGAGAGGTCCATCCCAATAACGCCCCTTAGGACTCTGCGCGGCGCCGACCACGCAGGACATTCTCCCAGCGTATGCCACTCAGAGTCCTGGGCCTCCTCGCAGTGGTGGCACTGCGATCCTCCCAATGCCAGTTATGAACACACAGTTTGAGGAAACGGCGGTATGCAGGTAATTTAACTTATGCGCATGCATTGCTGCAACTTGTGCTGTATAATTTAGAATTTTTGTTACCGCGCCATCCGATTTTTATACATGTGCAAATACTCGTACACGCTGCATTGTATTTTCTTCCGCACGCGACAAGGAGGGGACAGAGGCGAGTTCCGGCTATCCCCTCCACCCGCCCCACCCCCCTGGTCGGCCCGCATAAAACTTAAAAATATGATAAAATAGAAGATAAAATCAATAAATGAAAACGTGTATAGATAAAATAGATAAAATAAAAGTCAATAAATAAATAAATAATGATAAGTAAATAAATACAATGGACAAACCACAACAAACATAAGAAGGGGGGGGCAAAATAAAGGGGAATAAAAGATAAAGATGAAATTTATAATATAGAATATAAAATACATATAGAATAAAATGAAATATTATAAAATAAAAGGAGGGGGGTCGACCGGCAGGTCGCATCTTTGTAGAGGGCGGGAGGGGATTATTGCTCCACCTCGCCCGCCGCGACCTGCCCACCTCGGGGGCGCCTTAACAGCCAGCCCCCCTTGGCGGCGGTGGAAGTACTAAGTATTCCCACCGCCGCCATTACGTCTGCGGCCCCTTACCGAGGGGCCGTCGGCCTCGTCGGGGTTGCCCCGCCGATGCTAGCCTCCTGGCGGAGAGGGGGTCGGCTTCCCTCTCCCTCTCCGCTGCCTCCTTCCGCGTTATCATAATCTCGCACAAGGAGGCAAACGCTGCTCTTGACCTCTCGCTGCCGATCATGTGGTCGACCACGACCGGCAACGACAGGTCCGTCCCAATAACGCCCCTTAGGACTCTGCGCGGCGCCGACCACGCAGGACATTCTCCCAGCGTATGCCGCGCAGAGTCCTGGGCCTCCTCGCAGTGGTGGCACTGCGATCCTCCCAGTGCCAATTATGAACACACAGTTTGACGAAACGGCGGTATGCAGGTAATTTAACTTATGCGCATGCATTGCTGCAACTTGTGCTGTATAATTTAGAATTTTTGTTACCGCGCCATCCGATTTTTATACATGTGCAAATACTCGTACACGCTGCATTGTATTTTCTTCCGCACGCGACAAGGAGGGAACAGAGGCGAGGTCCGGCTAGCGTCTGTCCCCTCCCCCCGTCCCACCCCCCTGGTCGGCCCGCATAAAACTTAAAAATATGTTAAAATAAACGATAAAATCATTAAATGAAAACGTGTATAGATAAAATAGATAAAATAAAAGTCAATAAATAAATTAATAATAATAAGTAAATAAATACAATGGACAAACCACAACAAACATTAGAAGGGGGGGGCAAAATAAAGGGGTATAAAAGATAAAGATGAAATTTATAATATAGAATATGAAATATATATAGAATAAAATGAAATATTATAAAATAAAAGGAGGGGGGTCGACCGGCAGGTCGCATCTTTGTAGAGGGGGGGAGGGGATTATTGCTCCATCTCGCCCGCCGCGACCTGCCCACCTCGGGGGCGCCTTAACCGCCAGCCCCCCTTGGCGGCGGTGGAAGTACTAAGTAGTCCCACCGCCGCCATTACGTCTGCAGCCCCTTACCGGGAGGCCGTCGGCCTCGTCGGGGTTGCCCCGCCGATGCTAGCCTCCTGGCGGAGAGTGGTCGGCTTCCCTCTCCCTCTCCGCTGCCTCCTTCTGCGTTATCACAATCTCGCAGAAGGAGGCAAACGCTGCTCTTGACCTCTCGCTGCCGATCATGTGGTCGACCACGACCGACAACGAGAGGTCCATCCCAATAACGCCCCTTAGGACTCTGCGCGGCGCCGACCACGCAGGACATTCTCCCAGCGTATGCCGCGCAGAGTCCTGGGCCTCCTCGCAGTGGTGGCACTGCGATCCTCCCAGTGCCAGTTATGAACACACAGTTTGACGAAACGGCGGTATGCAGGTAATTTAACTTATGCGCATGCATTGCTGCAACTTGTGCTGTATAATTTAGAATTTTTGTTACCGCGCCATCCGATTTTTATACATGTGCAAATACCCGTGCTCGCAGCATTGTATTTTCTTCCGCACGCGACAAGAAGGGGACAGAGGCGAGTTCCGGCTAGCGTCTGTCCCCTCCCCTGGTCCACCCGCATAAAACTTAAAAATAAGATAAAATAGAAGATAAAATCAATAAATGAAAACGTGTATAGATAAAATAGATCAAATAAAAGTCAATAAATAAACAAATAATAATAAGTAAATAAATACAATGGACAAACCACAACAAACATAAGAAGGGGGGGGGGGAAATAAAGGGGAATAAAAGATAAAGATGAAATTTATAATATAGAATATAAAACGTATATAGAATAAAATGAAATATTATAAAATAAAAGGAGGGGGGTCGACCGGCAGGTCGCATCTTTGTAGAGGGGGGGGATTATTGCTCCACCTCGCCCCCCGCGACCTGCCCACCACGGGGGCGCCTTAACGGCCAGCCCCCCTTGGCGGCGGTGGAAGTACTAAGTATTCCCACCGCCGCCATTACGTCTGCGGCCCCTTACCGGGGGGCCGTCGGCCTCGTCGGGGTTGCCCCGCCGATGCTAGCCTCCTGGCCGAGAGTGGTCGGCTTCCCTCTCCCTCTCCGCTGCCTCCTTCTGCGTTATCACAATCTCGCAGAAGGAGGCAAACGCTGCTCTTGACCTCTCGCTGCCGATCATGTGGTCGACCACGACCGACAACGAGAGGTCCATCCCAATAACGCCCCTTAGGACTCTGCGCGGCGCCGACCACGCAGGACATTCTCCCAGCGTATGCCGCGCAGAGTCCTGGGCCTCCTCTCAGTGGTGGCACTGCGATCCTCCCGGTGCCAGTTATGAACACACAGTTTGACGAAACGGCGGTATGCAGGTAATTTAACTTATGCGCATGCATTGCTGCAACTTGTGCTGTATAATTTAGAATTTTTGTTACCGCGCCATCCGATTATTATACATGTGGAAATACTCGTACACGCTGCATTGTATTTTCTTCCGCACGCGACAAGGAGGGGACAGAGGCGAGGTCCGGCTAGCGTCTGTCCCCTCCCCCCGTCCCACCCCCCTGGTCGGCCCGCATAAAACTTAAAAATATGATGAAATAAACGATAAAATCTATAAATGAAAACGTGTATAGATAAAATAGATAAAATAAAAGTCAATAAATAAATAAATAATAATAAGTAAATAAATTCAATGGACAAACCACAACAAACATAAGAAGGGGGGGGGCAAAATAAAGGGGAATAAAAGATAAAGATGAAATTTATAATATAGAATATGAAATATATATAGAATAAAATGAAATATTATAAAATAAAAGGAGGGGGGTCGACCGGCAGGTCGCATCTTTGTAGAGGGGGGGGATTATTGCTCCACCTCGCCCCCCGCGACCTGCCCACCTCGGGGGCGCCATAACGGCCAGCCCCCCTTGGCGGCGGTGGAAGTACTAAGTAGTCCCACCGCCGCCATTACGACTGCAGCCCCTTACCGGGAGGCCGTCGGCCTCGTCGGGATTGCCCCGCCGATGCTAGCCTCCTGGCGGAGAGGGGGTCGGCTTCCCTCTCCCTCTCCGCTGCCTCCTTCTGCGTTATCATAATCTCGCACAAGGAGGCAAACGCTGCTCTTGACCTCTCGCTGCCGATCATGTGGTCCACCACGACCGACAACGAGAGGTCCATCCCAATAACGCCCCTTAGGACTCTGCGCGGCGCCGACCACGCAGGACATTCTCCCAGCGTATGCCGCGCAGAGTCCTGGGCCTCCTCGCAGTGGTGGCACTGCGATCCTCCCAGTGCCAGTTATGAACACACAGTTTGACGAAACGGCGGTATGCAGGTAATTTAACTTATGCGCATGCATTGCTGCAACTTGTGCTGTATAATTTAGAATTTTTGTTACCGCGCCATCCGATTATTATACATGTGGAAATACTCGTACACGCTGCATTGTATTTTCTTCCGCACGCGACAAGGAGGGGACAGAGGCGAGGTCCGGCTAGCGTCTGTCCCATCCCCCCGTCCCACCCCCCTGGTCGACCCGCATAAATCTTGAAAATATGATAAAATAAACTATAAAATCTATAAATGAAAACGTGTATAGATAAAATAGATCAAATAAAAGTCTATAAATAAATAAATAATAATAAGTAAATAAATACAATGGACAAACCACAACAAACACAAGAAGGGGGGGCAAAATAAAGGGGAATAAAAGATAAAGATGAACTTTATAATATAGAATATAAAATATATATAGAATAAAATGAAATATTATAAAATAAAAGGAAGGGGGTCGACCGGCAGGTCGCATCTTTGTAGAGGGGAGGGATTATTGCTCCACCTCGCCCCCCGCGACCTGCCCACCTCGGGGGCGCCTTAACGGCCAGCCCCCCTTGGCGGCGGTGGAAGTACTAAGTAGTCCCACCGCCGCCATTACGTCTGCAGCCCCTTACCGGGAGGCCGTCGGCCTCGTCGGGGTTGCCCCGCCGATGCTAGCCTCCTGGCCGAGAGTGGTCGGCTTCCCTCTCCCTCTCCGCTGCCTCCTTCTGCGTTATCACAATCTCGCAGAAGGAGGCAAACGCTGCTCTTGACCTCTCACTGCCGATCATGTGGTCCACCACGACCGACAACGAGAGGTCCATCCCAATGACGCCCCTTAGGACTCTGCGCGGCGCCGACCACGCAGGACATTCTCCCAGCGTATGCCGCGCAGTGTCCTGGGCCTCCTCGCAGTGGTGGCACTGCGATCCTCCCAGTGCCAGTTATGAACACACAGTTTGACGAAACGGCGGTATGCAGGTAATTTAACTTATGCGCATGCATTGCTGCAACTTGTGCTGTATAATTTAGAATTTTTGTTACCGCGCCATCCGATTATTATACATGTGGAAATACTCGTACACGCTGCATTGTATTTTCTTCCGCACGCGACAAGGAGGGGACAGAGGCGAGGTCCGGCTAGCGTCTGTCCCATCCCCCCGTCCCACCCCCCTGGTCGACCCGCATAAATCTTGAAAATATGATAAAATAAACGCTAAAATCTATAAATGAAAACGTGTATAGATAAAATAGATCAAATAAAAGTCTATAAATAAATAAATAATAATAAGTAAATAAATACAATGGACAAACCACAACAAACACAAGAAGGGGGGGCAAAATAAAGGGGAATAAAAGATAAAGATGAACTTTATAATATAGAATATAAAATATATATAGAATAAAATGAAATATTATAAAATAAAAGGAGGGGGGTCGACCGGCAGGTCGCATCTTTGTAGAGGGGAGGGATTATTGCTCCACCTCGCCCCCCGCGACCTGCCCACCTCGGGGGCGCCTTAACGGCCAGCCCCCCTTGGCGGCGGTGGAAGTACTAAGTAGTCCCACCGCCGCCATTACGTCTGCAGCCCCTTACCAGGAGGCCGTCGGCCTCGTCGGGGTTGCCCCGCCGATGCTAGCCTCCTGGCCGAGAGTGGTCGGCTTCCCTCTCCCTCTCCGCTGCCTCCTTCTGCGTTATCACAATCTCGCAGAAGGAGGCAAACGCTGCTCTTGACCTCTCACTGCCGATCATGTGGTCCACCACGACCGACAACGAGAGGTCCATCCCAATAAAGCCCCTTAGGACTCTGCGCGGCGCCGACCACGCAGGACATTCTCCCAGCGTATGCCGCGCAGAGTCCTGGGCCTCCTCGCAGTGGTGGCACTGCGATCCTCCCAGTGCCAGTTATGAACACACAGTTTGACGAAACGGCGGTATGCAGGTAATTTAACTTATGCGCATGCATTGCTGCAACTTGTGCTGTATAATTTAGAATTTTTGTTACCGCGCCATCCGATTTTTATACATGTGCAAATACTCGTACATGCTGCATTGTATTTTCTTCCGCACGCTACAAGGAGGGAACAGAGGCGAGGTCCGGCTAGCGTCTGTCCCCTCCCCCCGTCCCACCCCCCTGGTCGGCCCGCATAAAACTTAAAAATAAGATAAAATAAACGATAAAATCTATAAATGAAAACGTGTATAGATAAAATAGAAGTCAATAAATAAATAAATAATAATAAGTAAATAAATACAATGGACAAACCACAACAAACATAAGAAGGGGGGGGGCAAAATAAAGGGTAATAAAAGATAAAGATGAAATATATAATATAGAATATGAAATATATATAGAATAAAATGAAATATTATAAAATAAAAGGAGGGGGGTCGACCGGCAGGTCGCATCTTTGTAGAGGGGGGGAGGGGATTATTGCTCCACCTCGCCCGCCGCGACCTGCCCACCTCGGGGGCGCCTTAACAGCCAGCCCCCCTTGGCGGCGGTGGAAGTACTAAGTATTCCCACCGCCGCCATTACGTCTGCAGCCCCTTACCGGGGGACCATCGGCCTCGTCGGGGTTGCCCCGCCGATGCTAGCCTCCTGGCGGAGAGGGGGTCGGCTTGCCTCTCCCTCTCCGCTGCCTCCTTCTGCGTTATCACAATCTCGCAGAAGGAGGCAAACGCTGCTCTTGACCTCTCGCTGCCGATCATGTGGGCGACCACGACCGGCAACGAGAGGTCCATCCCAATAACGCCCCTTAGGACTCTGCGCGGCGCCGACCACGCAGGACATTCTCCCAGCGTATGCCGCGCAGAGTCCTGGGCCTCCTCGCAGTGGTGGCACTGCGATCCTCCCAGTGCCAGTTATGAACACACAGTTTGACGAAACGGCGGTATGCAGGTAATTTAACTTATGCGCATGCATTGCTGCAACTTGTGCTGTATAATTTAGAATTTTTGTTACCGCGCCATCCGATTATTATACATGTGGAAATACTCGTACACGCTGCATTGTATTTTCTTCCGCACGCGACAAGGAGGGGACAGAGGCGAGGTCCGGCTAGCGTCTGTCCCATCCCCCCGTCCCACCCCCCTGGACGACCCGCATAAATCTTGAAAATATGATAAAATAAACGCTAAAATCTATAAATGAAAACGTGTATAGATAAAATAGATCAAATAAAAGTCTATAAATAAATAAATAATAATAAGTAAATAAATACAATGGACAAACCACAACAAACACAAGAAGGGGGGGCAAAATAAAGGGGAATAAAAGATAAAGATGAACTTTATAATATAGAATATAAAATATATATAGAATAAAATGAAATATTATAAAATAAAAGGAGGGGGGTCGACCGGCAGGTCGCATCTTTGTAGAGGGGAGGGATTATTGCTCCACCTCGCCCCCCGCGACCTGCCCACCTCGGGGGCGCCTTAACGGCCAGCCCCCCTTGGCGGCGGTGGAAGTACTAAGTAGTCCCACCGCCGCCATTACGTCTGCAGCCCCTTACCAGGAGGCCGTCGGCCTCGTCGGGGTTGCCCCGCCGATGCTAGCCTCCTGGCCGAGAGTGGTCGGCTTCCCTCTCCCTCTCCGCTGCCTCCTTCTGCGTTATCACAATCTCGCAGAAGGAGGCAAACGCTGCTCTTGACCTCTCACTGCCGATCATGTGGTCCACCACGACCGACAACGAGAGGTCCATCCCAATAACGCCCCTTAGGACTCTGCGCGGCGCCGACCACGCAGGACATTCTCCCAGCGTATGCCGCGCAGAGTCCTGGGCCTCCTCGCAGTGGTGGCACTGCGATCCTCCCAGTGCCAGTTATGAACACACAGTTTGACGAAACGGCGGTATGCAGGTAATTTAACTTATGCGCATGCATTGCTGCAACTTGTGCTGTATAATTTAGAATTTTTGTTACCGCGCCATCCGATTATTATACATGTGGAAATACTCGTACACGCTGCATTGTATTTTCTTCCGCACGCGACAAGGAGGGGACAGAGGCGAGGTCCGGCTAGCGTCTGTCCCATCCCCCCGTCCCACCCCCCTGGTCGACCCGCATAAATCTTGAAAATATGATAAAATAAACTATAAAATCTATAAATGAAAACGTGTATAGATAAAATAGATCAAATAAAAGTCTATAAATAAATAAATAATAATAAGTAAATAAATACAATGGACAAACCACAACAAACACAAGAAGGGGGGGCAAAATAAAGGGGAATAAAAGATAAAGATGAACTTTATAATATAGAATATAAAATATATATAGAATAAAATGAAATATTATAAAATAAAAGGAAGGGGGTCGACCGGCAGGTCGCATCTTTGTAGAGGGGAGGGATTATTGCTCCACCTCGCCCCCCGCGACCTGCCCACCTCGGGGGCGCCTTAACGGCCAGCCCCCCTTGGCGGCGGTGGAAGTACTAAGTAGTCCCACCGCCGCCATTACGTCTGCAGCCCCTTACCGGGAGGCCGTCGGCCTCGTCGGGGTTGCCCCGCCGATGCTAGCCTCCTGGCCGAGAGTGGTCGGCTTGCCTCTCCCTCTCCGCTGCCTCCTTCTGCGTTATCACAATCTCGCAGAAGGAGGCAAACGCTGCTCTTGACCTCTCACTGCCGATCATGTGGTCCACCACGACCGACAACGAGAGGTCCATCCCAATAAAGCCCCTTAGGACTCTGCGCGGCGCCGACCACGCAGGACATTCTCCCAGCGTATGCCGCGCAGAGTCCTGGGCCTCCTCGCAGTGGTGGCACTGCGATCCTCCCAGTGCCCGTTATGAACACACAGTTTGACGAAACGGCGGTATGCAGGTAATTTAACTTATGCGCATGCATTGCTGCAACTTGTGCTGTATAATTTAGAATTTTTGTTACCGCGCCATCCGATTTTTATACATGTGCAAATACTCGTACATGCTGCATTGTATTTTCTTCCGCACGCTACAAGGAGGGAACAGAGGCGAGGTCCGGCTAGCGTCTGTCCCCTCCCCCCGTCCCACCCCCCTGGTCGGCCCGCATAAAACTTAAAAATAAGATAAAATAAACGATAAAATCTATAAATGAAAACGTGTATAGATAAAATAGAAGTCAATAAATAAATAAATAATAATAAGTAAATAAATACAATGGACAAACCACAACAAACATAAGAAGGGGGGGGGCAAAATAAAGGGTAATAAAAGATAAAGATGAAATATATAATATAGAATATGAAATATATATAGAATAAAATGAAATATTATAAAATAAAAGGAGGGGGGTCGACCGGCAGGTCGCATCTTTGTAGAGGGGGGGAGGGGATTATTGCTCCACCTCGCCCGCCGCGACCTGCCCACCTCGGGGGCGCCTTAACAGCCAGCCCCCCTTGGCGGCGGTGGAAGTACTAAGTATTCCCACCGCCGCCATTACGTCTGCAGCCCCTTACCGGGGGACCATCGGCCTCGTCGGGGTTGCCCCGCCGATGCTAGCCTCCTGGCGGAGAGGGGGTCGGCTTGCCTCTCCCTCTCCGCTGCCTCCTTCTGCGTTATCACAATCTCGCAGAAGGAGGCAAACGCTGCTCTTGACCTCTCGCTGCCGATCATGTGGGCGACCACGACCGGCAACGAGAGGTCCATCCCAATAACGCCCCTTAGGACTCTGCGCGGCGCCGACCACGCAGGACATTCTCCCAGCGTATGCCGCGCAGAGTCCTGGGCCTCCTCGCAGTGGTGGCACTGCGATCCTCCCAGTGCCAGTTATGAACACACAGTTTGACGAAACGGCGGTATGCAGGTAATTTAACTTATGCGCATGCATTGCTGCAACTTGTGCTGTATAATTTAGAATTTTTGTTACCGCGCCATCCGATTATTATACATGTGGAAATACTCGTACACGCTGCATTGTATTTTCTTCCGCACGCGACAAGGAGGGGACAGAGGCGAGGTCCGGCTAGCGTCTGTCCCATCCCCCCGTCCCGCCCCCCTGGACGACCCGCATAAATCTTGAAAATATGATAAAATAAACGCTAAAATCTATAAATGAAAACGTGTATAGATAAAATAGATCAAATAAAAGTCTATAAATAAATAAATAATAATAAGTAAATAAATACAATGGACAAACCACAACAAACACAAGAAGGGGGGGCAAAATAAAGGGGAATAAAAGATAAAGATGAACTTTATAATATAGAATATAAAATATATATAGAATAAAATGAAATATTATAAAATAAAAGGAGGGGGGTCGACCGGCAGGTCGCATCTTTGTAGAGGGGAGGGATTATTGCTCCACCTCGCCCCCCGCGACCTGCCCACCTCGGGGGCGCCTTAACGGCCAGCCCCCCTTGGCGGCGGTGGAAGTACTAAGTAGTCCCACCGCCGCCATTACGTCTGCAGCCCCTTACCAGGAGGCCGTCGGCCTCGTCGGGGTTGCCCCGCCGATGCTAGCCTCCTGGCCGAGAGTGGTCGGCTTCCCTCTCCCTCTCCGCTGCCTCCTTCTGCGTTATCACAATCTCGCAGAAGGAGGCAAACGCTGCTCTTGACCTCTCACTGCCGATCATGTGGTCCACCACGACCGACAACGAGAGGTCCATCCCAATAACGCCCCTTAGGACTCTGCGCGGCGCCGACCACGCAGGACATTCTCCCAGCGTATGCCGCGCAGAGTCCTGGGCCTCCTCGCAGTGGTGGCACTGCGATCCTCCCAGTGCCAGTTATGAACACACAGTTTGACGAAACGGCGGTATGCAGGTAATTTAACTTATGCGCATGCATTGCTGCAACTTGTGCTGTATAATTTAGAATTTTTGTTACCGCGCCATCCGATTATTATACATGTGGAAATACTCGTACACGCTGCATTGTATTTTCTTCCGCACGCGACAAGGAGGGGACAGAGGCGAGGTCCGGCTAGCGTCTGTCCCATCCCCCCGTCCCACCCCCCTGGTCGACCCGCATAAATCTTGAAAATATGATAAAATAAACTATAAAATCTATAAATGAAAACGTGTATAGATAAAATAGATCAAATAAAAGTCTATAAATAAATAAATAATAATAAGTAAATAAATACAATGGACAAACCACAACAAACACAAGAAGGGGGGGCAAAATAAAGGGGAATAAAAGATAAAGATGAACTTTATAATATAGAATATAAAATATATATAGAATAAAATGAAATATTATAAAATAAAAGGAAGGGGGTCGACCGGCAGGTCGCATCTTTGTAGAGGGGAGGGATTATTGCTCCACCTCGCCCCCCGCGACCTGCCCACCTCGGGGGCGCCTTAACGGCCAGCCCCCCTTGGCGGCGGTGGAAGTACTAAGTAGTCCCACCGCCGCCATTACGTCTGCAGCCCCTTACCGGGAGGCCGTCGGCCTCGTCGGGGTTGCCCCGCCGATGCTAGCCTCCTGGCCGAGAGTGGTCGGCTTGCCTCTCCCTCTCCGCTGCCTCCTTCTGCGTTATCACAATCTCGCAGAAGGAGGCAAACGCTGCTCTTGACCTCTCACTGCCGATCATGTGGTCCACCACGACCGACAACGAGAGGTCCATCCCAATAAAGCCCCTTAGGACTCTGCGCGGCGCCGACCACGCAGGACATTCTCCCAGCGTATGCCGCGCAGAGTCCTGGGCCTCCTCGCAGTGGTGGCACTGCGATCCTCCCAGTGCCAGTTATGAACACACAGTTTGACGAAACGGCGGTATGCAGGTAATTTAACTTATGCGCATGCATTGCTGCAACTTGTGCTGTATAATTTAGAATTTTTGTTACCGCGCCATCCGATTTTTATACATGTGCAAATACTCGTACATGCTGCATTGTATTTTCTTCCGCACGCTACAAGGAGGGAACAGAGGCGAGGTCCGGCTAGCGTCTGTCCCCTCCCCCCGTCCCACCCCCCTGGTCGGCCCGCATAAAACTTAAAAATAAGATAAAATAAACGATAAAATCTATAAATGAAAACGTGTATAGATAAAATAGAAGTCAATAAATAAATAAATAATAATAAGTAAATAAATACAATGGACAAACCACAACAAACATAAGAAGGGGAGGGGCAAAATAAAGGGTAATAAAAGATAAAGATGAAATATATAATATAGAATATGAAATATATATACAAATAAAATGAAATATTATAAAATAAAAGGAGGGGGGTCGACCGGCAGGTCGCATCTTTGTAGAGGGGGGGAGGGGATTATTGCTCCACCTCGCCCGCCGCGACCTGCCCACCTCGGGGGCGCCTTAACAGCCAGCCCCCCCTGGCGGCGGTGGAAGTACTAAGTATTCCCACCGCCGCCATTACGTCTGCAGCCCCTTACCGGGGGACCATCGGCCTCGTCGGGGTTGCCCCGCCGATGCTAGCCTCCTGGCGGAGAGGGGGTCGGCTTGCCTCTCCCTCTCCGCTGCCTCCTTCTGCGTTATCACAATCTCGCAGAAGGAGGCAAACGCTGCTCTTGACCTCTCGCTGCCGATCATGTGGGCGACCACGACCGGCAACGAGAGGTCCATCCCAATAACGCCCCTTAGGCCTCTGCGCGGCGCCGACCACGCAGGACATTCTCCCAGCGTATGCCGCGCAGAGTCCTGGGCCTCCTCGCAGTGGTGGCACTGCGATCCTCCCAGTGCCAGTTATGAACACACAGTTTGACGAAACGGCGGTATGCAGGTAATTTATCTTATGCGCATGCATTGCTGCAACTTGTGCTGTATAATTTAGAATTTTTGTTACCGCGCCATCCGATTATTATACATGTGGAAATACTCGTACACGCTGCATTGTATTTTCTTCCGCACGCGACAAGGAGGGGACAGAGGCGAGGTCCGGCTAGCGTCTGTCCCCACCCCCCGTCCCACCCCCCTGGTCGGCCCGCATAAAACTTAAAAATATGATAAAATAAACGATAAAATCTATAAATGAAAACGTGTATAGATAAAATAGATAAAATAAAAGTCAATAAATAAATAAATAATAATAAGTAAATAAATACAATGGACAAACCACAACAAACATAAGAAGGGGGGGCAAATAAAGGGGAATAAAAGATAAAGATGAAATTTATAATATAGAATATGAAATATATATAGAATAAAATGAAATATTATAAAATAAAAGGAGGGGGGTCGACCGGCAGGTCGCATCTTTGTAGAGGGGAGGGATTATTGCTCCACCTCGCCCCCCGCGACCTGCCCACCTCGGGGGCGCCTTAACGGCCAGCCCCCCTTGGCGGCGTTATCACAATCTCGCAGAAGGAGGCAAACGCTGCTCTTGACCTCTCGCTGCCGATCATGTGGTCGACCACGACCGGCAACGAGAGGTCCATCCCAATAACGCCCCTTAGGTCTCTGCGCGGCGCCGACCACGCAGGACATTCTCCCAGCGTATGCCGCGCAGAGTCCTGGGCCTCCTCGCAGTGGTGGCACTGCGATCCTCCCAGTGCCAGTTATGAACACACAGTTTGAGGAAACGGCGGTATGCAGGTAATTTAACTTATGCGCATGCATTGCTGCAACTTGTGCTGTATAATTTAGAATTTTTGTTACCGCGCCATCCGATTTTTATACATGTGCAAATACTCGTACACGCTGCATTGTATTTTCTTCCGCACGCAACAAGGAGGGGACAGATCCGAGGTCCGGCTAGCGTCTGTCCCCTCCCCCCGTCCCACCTCCCTGGTCGGCCCGCATAAAACTTAAAAATATGATAAAATAAACGATAAAATCTATAAATGAAAACGTGTATAGATAAAATAGATAAAATAAAAGTCAATAAATAAATAAATAATAATAAGTAAATAAATACAATGGGCAAACCACAACAAACATAAGAAGGAGGGGCAAAATAAAGGGGAATAAAAGATAAAGATGAACTTTATAATATAGAATATAAAATATATATAGAATAAAATGAAATATTATAAAATAAAAGGAGGGGGGTCGACCGGCAGGTCGCATCTTTGTAGAGGGGAGGGATTATTGCTCCACCTCGCCCCCCGCGACCTGCCCACCTCGGGGGCGCCTTAACGGCCAGCCCCCCTTGGCGGCGTTATCACAATCTCGCAGAAGGAGGCAAACGCTGCTCTTGACCTCTCGCTGCCGATCATGTGGTCGACCACGACCGGCAACGAGAGGTCCATCCCAATAACGCCCCATAGGTCTCTGCGCGGCGCCGACCACGCAGGACATTCTCCCAGCGTATGCCGCGCAGAGTCCTGGGCCTCCTCGCAGTGGTGGCACTGCGATCCTCCCAGTGCCAGTTATGAACACACAGTTTGAGGAAACGGCGGTATGCAGGTAATTTAACTTATGCGCATGCATTGCTGCAACTTGTGCTGTATAATTTAGAATTTTTGTTACCGCGCTATCCGATTTTTATACATGTGCAAATACTCGTACAAGCTGCATTGTATTTTCTTCCGCACGCGACAAGGAGGGGACAGAGGCGAGGTCCGGCTAGCGTCTGTCCCCTCCCCCCGCCCCACCCCGTGGTCCACCCGCATAAAACTTAAAAATATGATAAAATAGAAGATAAAATCAATAAATGAAAACGTGTATAGATAAAATAGATCAAATAAAAGTCTATAAATAAATAAATAATAATAAGTAAATAAATACAATGGACAAACCACAACAAACACAAGAAGGGGGGGCAAAATAAAGGGGAATAAAAGATAAAGACAAACTTTATAATATAGAATATAAAATATATATAGAATAAAATGAAATATTATAAAATAAAAGGAGGGGGGTCGACCGGCAGGTCGCATCTTTGTAGAGGGGAGGGATTATTGCTCCACCTCGCCCCCCGCGACCTGCCCACCTCGGGGGCGCCTTAACGGCCAGCCCCCCTTGGCGGCGGTGGAAGTACTAAGTAGTACCACCGCCGCCATTACGTCTGCAGCCCCTTACCGGGAGGCCGTCGGCCTCGTCGGGGTTGCCCCGACGATGCTAGCCTCCTGGCCGAGAGTGGTCGGCTTCCCTCTCCCTCTCCGCTGCCTCCTTCTGCGTTATCACAATCTCGCAGAAGGAGGCAAACGCTGCTCTTGACCTCTCACTGCCGATCATGTGGTCGACCGCGACAGACAACGAGAGGTCCATCCCAATAACGCCCCTTAGGACTCTGCGCGGCGCCGACCACGCAGGACATTCTCCCAGCGTATGCCGCGCAGAGTCCTGGGCCTCCTCGCAGTGGTGGCACTGCGATCCTCCCAGTGCCAGTTATGAACACACAGTTTGACGAAACGGCGGTATGCAGGTAATTTAACTTATGCGCATGCATTGCTGCAACTTGTGCTGTATAATTTAGAATTTTTGTTACCGCGCCATCCGATTATTATACATGTGGAAATACTCGTACACGCTGCATTGTATTTTCTTCCGCACGCGACAAGGAGTGGACAGAGGCGAGTTCCGGCTATCGTCTGTCCCCTCCCCCCGTCCCACCCCCCTGGTCGGCCCGCATAAAACTTAAAAATATGATAAAATAGAAGATAAAATCAATAAATGAAAACGTGTATAGATAAAATAGATAAAATAAAAGTCAATAAATAAATAAATAATAATAAGTAAATAAATACAATGGACAAACCACAACAAACATAAGAAGGGGGGGAAAAATAATGGGGAATAAAAGATAAAGATGAAATTTATAATATAGAATATAAAATATATATAGAATAAAATGAAATATTATAAAATAAAAGGGGGGGGTCGACCGGCAGGTCGCATCTTTGTAGAGGGGGGGGATTATTGCTCCACCTCGCCCGACGCGACCTGCCCACCTCGGGGGCGCCTTAACAGCCAGCCCCCCTTGGCGGCGGTGGAAGTACTAAGTATTCCCACCGCCGCCATTACGTCTGCGGCCCCTTACCGGGGGGCCGTCGGCCTCGTCGGGGTTGCCCCGCCGATGCTAGCCTCCTGGCCGAGAGTGGTCGGCTTCCCTCTCCCTCTCCGCTGCCTCCTTCTGCGGTATCACAATCTCGCAGAAGGAGGCAAACGGTGCTCTTGACCTCTCACTGCCGATCATGTGGTCGACCGCGACCGACAACGAGAGGTCCATCCCAATAACGCCCCTTAGGACTCCGCGCGGCACCGACCACGCACGACATTCTCCCAGCGTAAGCCGCGCAGAGTCCTGGGCATCCTCGCAGTGGTGGCACTGCGATCCTCCCAGTGCCAGTTATGAACACACAGTTTGACGAAACGGCGGTATGCAGGTAATTTAACTTATGCGCATGCATTGCTGCAACTTGTGCTGTATAATTTAGAATTTTTGTTACCGCGCCATCCGATTATTATACATGTGGAAATACTCGTAGACGCTGCATTGTATTTTCTTCCGCACGCGACAAGGAGGGGACAGAGGCGAGGTCCGGCTAGCGTCTGTCCCCTCCCCCCGTCCCACCCCCCTGGTCGGCCCGCATAAAACTTAAAAATATGATAAAATAAACGATAAAATCTATAAATGAAAACGTGTATAGATAAAATAGATCAAATAAAAGTCTATAAATAAATAAATAATAATAAGTAAATAAATACAATGGACAAACCACAACAAACACAAGAAGGGGGGGCAAAATAAAGGGGAATAAAAGATAAAGATGAACTTTATAATATAGAATATAAAATATATATAGAATAAAATGAAATATTATAAAATAAAAGGAGGGGGGTCGACCGGCAGGTCGCATCTTTGTAGAGGGGAGGGATTATTGCTCCACCTCGCCCCCCGCGACCTGCCCACCTCGGGGGCGCCTTAACGGCCAGCCCCCCTTGGCGGCGTTATCACAATCTCGCAGAAGGAGGCAAACGCTGCTCTTGACCTCTCGCTGCCGATCATGTGGTCGACCACGACCGGCAACGAGAGGTCCATCCCAATAACGCCCCTTAGGTCTCTGCGCGGCGCCGACCACGCAGGACATTCTCCCAGCGTATGCCGCGCAGAGTCCTGGGCCTCCTCGCAGTGGTGGCACTGCGATCCTCCCAGTGCCAGCTATGAACACACAGTTTGAGGAAACGGCGGTATGCAGGTAATTTAACTTATGCGCATGCATTGCTGCAACTTGTGCTGTATAATTTAGAATTTTTGTTACCGCGCCATCCGATTTTTATACATGTGCAAATACTCGTACACGCTGCATTGTATTTTCTTCCGCACGCAACAAGGAGGGGACAGATCCGAGGTCCGGCTAGCGTCTGTCCCCTCCCCCCGTCCCACCACCCTGGTCGGCCCGCATAAAACTTAAAAATATGATAAAATAAACGATAAAATCTATAAATGAAAGCGTGTATAGATAAAATAGATAAAATAAAAGTCAATAAATAAATAAATAATAATAAGTAAATAAATACAATGGACAAACCACAACAAACATAAGAAGGGGGGGGCAAAATAAAGGGGAATAAAAGATAAAGATGAAATTTATAATATAGAATATGAAATATATATAGAATAAAATGAAATATTATAACATAAAAGGAGGGGGGTCGACCGGCAGGTCGCATCTTTGTAGAGGGGGGGAGGGGATTATTGCTCCACCTCGCCCGCCGCGACCTGCCCACCTCGGGGGCGCCTTAACAGCCAGCCCCCCTTGGCGGCGGTGGAAGTACTAAGTATTCCCACCGCCGCCATTACGTCTGCGGCCCCTTACCGGGGGGCCGTCGGCCTCGTCGGGGTTGCCCCGCCGATGCTAGCCTCCTGGCGGAGAGGGGGTCGGCTTCCCTCTCCCTCTCCGCTGCCTCCTTCCGCGTTATCATAATCTCGCACAAGGAGGCAAACGCTGCTCTTGACCTCTCGCTGCCGATCATGTGGTCGACCACGACCGGCAACGACAGGTCCGTCCCAATAACGCCCCTTAGGACTCTGCGCGGCGCCGACCACGCAGGACATTCTCCCAGCGTATGCCGCGCAGAGTCCTGGGCCTCCTCGCAGTGGTGGCACTGCGATCCTCCCAGTGCCAATTATGAACACACAGTTTGACGAAACGGCGGTATGCAGGTAATTTAACTTATGCGCATGCATTGCTGCAACTTGTGCTGTATAATTTAGAATTTTTGTTACCGCGCCATCCGATTTTTATACATGTGCAAATACTCGTACACGCTGCATTGTATTTTCTTCCGCACGCGACAAGGAGGGAACAGAGGCGAGGTCCGGCTAGCGTCTGTCCCCTCCCCCCGTCCCACCCCCCTGGTCGGCCCGCATAAAACTTAAAAATATGTTAAAATAAACGATAAAATCATTAAATGAAAACGTGTATAGATAAAATAGATAAAATAAAAGTCAATAAATAAATTAATAATAATAAGTAAATAAATACAATGGACAAACCACAACAAACATAAGAAGGGGGGGACAAAATAAAGGGGTATAAAAGATAAAGATGAAATTTATAATATAGAATATGAAATATATATAGAATAAAATGAAATATTATAAAATAAAAGGAGGGGGGTCGACCGGCAGGTCGCATCTTTGTAGAGGGGGGGAGGGGATTATTGCTCCACCTCGCCCGCCGCGACCTGCCCACCTCGGGGGCGCCTTAACCGCCAGCCCTCCTTGGCGGCGGTGGAAGTACTAAGTAGTCCCACCGCCGCCATTACGTCTGCAGCCCCTTACCGGGAGGCCGTCGGCCTCGTCGGGGTTCCCCCGCCGATGCTAGCCTCCTGGCGGAGAGTGGTCGGCTTCCCTCTCCCTCTCCGCTGCCTCCTTCTGCGTTATCACAATCTCGCAGAAGGAGGCAAACGCTGCTCTTGACCTCTCGCTGCCGATCATGTGGTCGACCACGACCGGCAACGAGAGGTCCATCCCAATAACGCCCCTTAGGTCTCTGCGCGGCGCCGACCACGCTGGACATTCTTCCAGCGTATGCCACTCAGAGTCCTGGGCCTCCTCGCAGTGGTGGCACTGCGATCCTCCCAGTGCCAGTTATGAACACACAGTTTGAGGAAACGGCGGTATGCAGGTAATTTAACTTATGCGCATGCATTGCTGCAACTTGTGCTGTATAATTTAGAATTTTTGTTACCGCGCCATCCGATTTTTATACATGTGTAAATACTCGTACACGCTGCATTGTATTTTCTTCCGCACGCTACAAGGAGGGAACAGAGGCGAGGTCCGGCTAGCGTCTGTCCCCTCCCCCCGTCCCACCCCCCTGGTCGGCCCGCATAAAACTTAAAAATATGATAAAATAGAAGATAAAATCAATAAATGAAAACGTGTATAGATAAAATAGAAGTCAATAAATAAATAAATAATAATAAGTAAATAAATACAATCGACAAACCACAACAAACATAAGAAGAGGGGGGCAAAATAAAGGGGAACAGAAGATAAAGATGAAATTTATAATATAGAATATGAAATATATATAGAATAAAATGAAATATTATAAAATAAAAGGAGGGGGGTCGACCGGCAGGTCGCATCTTTGTAGAGGGGGGGAGGGGATTATTGCTCCACCTCGCCCGCCGCGACCTGCCCACCTCGGGGGCGCCTTAACAGCCAGCCCCCCTTGGCGGCGGTGGAAGTACTATGTATTCCCACCGCCGCCATTACGTCTGCGGCCCCTTACCGGGGGGCCGTCGGCCTCGTCGGGGTTGCCCCGCCGATGCTAGCCTCCTGGCGGAGAGGGGGTCGGCTTCCCTCTCCCTCTCCGCTGCTTCCTTCTGTGTTTATCACAATCTCGCAGAAGGAGGCAAACGCTGCTCTTGACCTCTCGCTGCCGATCATGTGGTCGACCACGACCGGCAACGAGAGGTCCATCCCAATAACGCCCCTTAGGACTCTGCGCGGCGCCGACCACGCAGGACATTCTCCCAGCGTATGCCACTCAGAGTCCTGGGCCTCCTCGCAGTGGTGGCACTGCGATCCTCCCAATGCCAGTTATGAACACACAGTTTGAGGAAACGGCGGTATGCAGGTAATTTAACTTATGCGCATGCATTGCTGCAACTTGTGCTGTATAATTTAGAATTTTTGTTACCGCGCCATCCGATTTTTATACATGTGCAAATACTCGTACACGCTGCATTGTATTTTCTTCCGCACGCGACAAGGAGGGGACAGAGGCGAGTTCCGGCTATCGTCTGTCCCCTCCCCCCGTCCCACCCCCCTGGTCGGCCCGCATAAAACTTAAAAATATGATAAAATAGAAGATAAAATCAATAAATGAAAACGTGTATAGATAAAATAGATAAAATAAAAGTCAATAAATAAATAAATAATAATAAGTAAATAAATACAATGGACAAACCACAACAAACATAAGAAGGGGGGGAAAAATAATGGGGAATAAAAGATAAAGATGAAATTTATAATATAGAATATAAAATACATATAGAATAAAATGAAATATTATAAAATAAAAGGAGGGGGGTCGACCGGCAGGTCGCATCTTTGTAGAGGGGGAAGTGATTATTGCTCCACCTCGCCCGCCGCGACCTGCCCACCTCGGGGGCGCCTTAACAGCCAGCCCCCCTTGGCGGCGGTGGAAGTACTAAGTATTCCCACCGCCGCCATTACGTCTGCGGCCCCTTACCGGGGGGCCGTCGGCCTCGTCGGGGTTGCCCCGCCGATGCTAGCCTCCTGGCGGAGAGGGGGTCGGCTTCCCTCTCCCTCTCCGCTGCCTCCTTCCGCGTTATCATAATCTCGCACAAGGAGGCAAACGCTGCTCTTGACCTCTCGCTGCCGATCATGTGGTCGACCACGACCGGCAACGACAGGTCCGTCCCAATAACGCCCCTTAGGTCTCTGCGCGGCGCCGACCACGCTGGACATTCTTCCAGCGTATGCCACTCAGAGTCCTGGGCCTCCTCGCAGTGGTGGCACTGCGATCCTCCCAGTGCCAGTTATGAACACACAGTTTGGGGAAACGGCGGTATGCAGGTAATTTAACTTATGCGCATGCATTGCTGCAACTTGTGCTGTATAATTTAGAATTTTTGTTACCGCGCCATCCGATTTTTATACATGTGCAAATACTCGTACACGCTGCATTGTATTTTCTTCCGCACGCGACAAGGAGGGAACAGAGGCGAGGTCCGGCTAGCGTCTGTCCCCTCCCCCCGTCCCACCCCCCTGGTCGGCCCGCATAAAACTTAAAAATATGATAAAATAGAAGATAAAATCAATAAATGAAAACGTGTATAGATAAAATAGAAGTCAATAAATAAATAAATAATAATAAGTAAATAAATACAATCGACAAACCACAACAAACATAAGAAGAGGGGGGCAAAATAAAGGGGAACAAAAGATAAAGATGAAATTTATAATATAGAATATGAAATATATATAGAATAAAATGAAATATTATAAAATAAAAGGAGGGGGGTCGACCGGCAGGTCGCATCTTTGTAGAGGGGGGGGA
The DNA here is from genome assembly GCF_051020765.1 of Lasioglossum baleicum. Classification (NCBI taxonomy): domain Eukaryota; kingdom Metazoa; phylum Arthropoda; class Insecta; order Hymenoptera; family Halictidae; genus Lasioglossum; species Lasioglossum baleicum. The sequence goes on from NW_027469084.1 coordinate 749,370, forward strand.
GGGGATTATTGCTCCACCTCGCCCGCCGCGACCTGCCCACCTCGGGGGCGCCTTAACAGCCAGCCCCCCTTGGCGGCGGTGGAAGTACTATGTATTCCCACCGCCGCCATTACGTCTGCGGCCCCTTACCGGGGGGCCGTCGGCCTCGTCGGGGTTGCCCCGCCGATGCTAGCCTCCTGGCGGAGAGGGGGTCGGCTTCCCTCTCCCTCTCCGCTGCTTCCTTCTGTGTTTATCACAATCTCGCAGAAGGAGGCAAACGCTGCTCTTGACCTCTCGCTGCCGATCATGTGGTCGACCACGACCGGCAACGAGAGGTCCATCCCAATAACGCCCCTTAGGACTCTGCGCGGCGCCGACCACGCAGGACATTCTCCCAGCGTATGCCACTCAGAGTCCTGGGCCTCCTCGCAGTGGTGGCACTGCGATCCTCCCAATGCCAGTTATGAACACACAGTTTGAGGAAACGGCGGTATGCAGGTAATTTAACTTATGCGCATGCATTGCTGCAACTTGTGCTGTATAATTTAGAATTTTTGTTACCGTGCCATCCGATTTTTATACATGTGCAAATACTCGTACACGCTGCATTGTATTTTCTTCCGCACGCGACAAGGAGGGGACAGAGGCGAGTTCCGGCTATCGTCTGTCCCCTCCTCCCGTCCCACCCCCCTGGTCGGCCCGCATAAAACTTAAAAATATGATAAAATAGAAGATAAAATCAATAAATGAAAACGTGTATAGATAAAATAGATAAAATAAAAGTCAATAAATAAATAAATAATAATAAGTAAATAAATACAATGGACAAACCACAACAAACAAATGAAGGGGGGGAAAAATAATGGGGAATAAAAGATAAAGATGAAATTTATAATATAGAATATAAAATACATATAGAATAAAATGAAATATTATAAAATAAAAGGAGGGGGGTCGACCGGCAGGTCGCATCTTTGTAGAGGGGGAAGTGATTATTGCTCCACCTCGCCCGCCGCGACCTGCCCACCTCGGGGGCGCCTTAACAGCCAGCCCCCCTTGGCGGCGGTGGAAGTACTAAGTATTCCCACCGCCGCCATTACGTCTGCGGCCCCTTACCGGGGGGCCGTCGGCCTCGTCGGGGTTGCCCCGCCGATGCTAGCCTCCTGGCGGAGAGGGGGTCGGCTTCCCTCTCCCTCTCCGCTGCCTCCTTCCGCGTTATCATAATCTCGCACAAGGAGGCAAACGCTGCTCTTGACCTCTCGCTGCCGATCATGTGGTCGACCACGACCGGCAACGACAGGTCCGTCCCAATAACGCCCCTTAGGTCTCTGCGCGGCGCCGACCACGCTGGACATTCTTCCAGCGTATGCCACTCAGAGTCCTGGGCCTCCTCGCAGTGGTGGCACTGCGATCCTCCCAGTGCCAGTTATGAACACACAGTTTGGGGAACGGCGGTATGCAGGTAATTTAACTTATGCGCATGCATTGCTGCAACTTGTGCTGTATAATTTAGAATTTTTGTTACCGCGCCATCCGATTTTTATACATGTGCAAATACTCGTACACGCTGCATTGTATTTTCTTCCGCACGCGACAAGGAGGGAACAGAGGCGAGGTCCGGCTAGCGTCTGTCCCCTCCCCCCGTCCCACCCCCCTGGTCGGCCCGCATAAAACTTAAAAATATGTTAAAATAAACGCTAAAATCTATAAATGAAAACGTGTATAGATAAAATAGATAAAATAAAAGTCAATAAATAAATTAATAATAATAAGTAAATAAATACAATGGACAAACCACAACAAACATAAGAAGGGGGGGGCAAAATAAAGGGGTATAAAAGATAAAGATGAAATTTATAATATAGAATATGAAATATATATAGAATAAAATGAAATATTATAAAATAAAAGGAGGGGGGTCGACCGGCAGGTCGCATCTTTGTAGAGGGGGGGAGGGGATTATTGCTCCATCTCGCCCGCCGCGACCTGCCCACCTCGGGGGCGCCTTAACAGCCAGCCCCCCTTGGCGGCGGTGGAAGTACTATGTATTCCCACCGCCGCCATTACGTCTGCGGCCCCTTACCGGGGGGCCGTCGGCCTCGTCGGGGTTGCCCCGCCGATGCTAGCCTCCTGGCGGAGAGGGGGTCGGCTTCCCTCTCCCTCTCCGCTGCTTCCTTCTGTGTTTATCACAATCTCGCAGAAGGAGGCAAACGCTGCTCTTGACCTCTCGCTGCCGATCATGTGGTCGACCACGACCGGCAACGAGAGGTCCATCCCAATAACGCCCCTTAGGACTCTGCGCGGCGCCGACCACGTAGGACATTCTCCCAGCGTATGCCACTCAGAGTCCTGGGCCTCCTCGCAGTGGTGGCACTGCGATCCTCCCAATGCCAGTTATGAACACACAGTTTGAGGAAACGGCGGTATGCAGGTAATTTAACTTATGCGCATGCATTGCTGCAACTTGTGCTGTATAATTTAGAATTTTTGTTACCGCGCCATCCGATTATTACACATGTGGAAATACTCGTACACGCTGCATTGTATTTTCTTCCGCACGCGACAAGGAGGGGACAGAGGCGAGGTCCGGCTAGCGTCTGTCCCATCCCCCCGTCCCACCCCCCTGGTCGGCCCGCATAAAACTTAAAAATATGATAAAATAAACGATAAAATCTATAAATGAAAACGTGTATAGATAAAATAGATAAAATAAAAGTCAATAAATAAATAAATAATAATAAGTAAATAAATACAATGGACAAACCACAACAAACAAAAGAAGGGGGGGGCAAAATAAAGGGGAATAAAAGATAAAGATGAAATTTATAATATAGAATATAAAATATATATAGAATAAAATGAAATATTATAAAATAAAAGGAGGGGGGTCGACCGGCAGGTCGCATCTTTGTAGAGGGGGGGAGGGGATTATTGCTCCACCTCGCCCGCCGCGACCTGCCCACCTCGGGGGCGCCTTAACAGCCAGCCCCCCTTGGCGGCGGTGGAAGTACTAAGTATTCCCACCGCCGCCATTACGTCTGCGGCCCCTTACCGGGGGGCCGTCGGCCTCGTCGGGGTTGCCCCGCCGATGCTAGCCTCCTGGCGGAGAGGGGGTCGGCTTCCCTCTCCCTCTCCGCTGCCTCCTTCCGCGTTATCATAATCTCGCACAAGGAGGCAAACGCTGCTCTTGACCGCTCGCTGCCGATCATGTGGTCGACCACGACCGGCAACGACAGGTCCGTCCCAATAACGCCCCTTAGGACTCTGCGCGGCGCCGACCACGCAGGACATTCTCCCAGCGTATGCCGCGCAGAGTCCTGGGCCTCCTCGCAGTGGTGGCACTGCGATCCTCCCAGTGCCAATTATGAACACACAGTTTGACGAAACGGCGGTATGCAGGTAATTTAACTTATGCGCATGCATTGCTGCAACTTGTGCTGTATAATTTAGAATTTTTGTTACCGCGCCATCCGATTTTTATACATGTGCAAATACTCGTACACGCTGCATTGTATTTTCTTCCGCACGCGACAAGGAGGGGACAGAGGCGAGTTCCGGCTATCGTCTGTCCCCTCCCCCCGTCCCACCCCCCTGGTCGGCCCGCATAAAACTTAAAAATATGATAAAATAGAAGATAAAATCAATAAATGAAAACGTGTATAGATAAAATAGATAAAATAAAAGTCAATAAATAAATAAATAATAATAAGTAAATAAATACAATGGACAAACCACAACAAACATAAGAAGGGGGGGAAAAATAATGGGGAATAAAAGATAAAGATGAAATTTATAATATAGAATATAAAATACATATAGAATAAAATGAAATATTATAAAATAAAAGGAGGGGGGGCGACCGGCAGGTCGCATCTTTGTAGAGGGGGAAGTGATTATTGCTCCACCTCGCCCGCCGCGACCTGCCCACCTCGGGGGCGCCTTAACAGCCAGCCCCCCTTGGCGGCGGTGGAAGTACTAAGTATTCCCACCGCCGCCATTACGTCTGCGGCCCCTTACCGGGGGGCCGTCGGCCTCGTCGGGGTTGCCCCGCCGATGCTAGCCTCCTGGCGGAGAGGGGGTCGGCTTCCCTCTCCCTCTCCGCTGCCTCCTTCCGCGTTATCATAATCTCGCACAAGGAGGCAAACGCTGCTCTTGACCTCTCGCTGCCGATCATGTGGTCGACCACGACCGGCAACGACAGGTCCGTCCCAATAACGCCCCTTAGGTCTCTGCGCGGCGCCGACCACGCTGGACATTCTTCCAGCGTATGCCACTCAGAGTCCTGGGCCTCCTCGCAGTGGTGGCACTGCAATCCTCCCAGTGCCAGTTATGAACACACAGTTTGGGGAAACGGCGGTATGCAGGTAATTTAACTTATGCGCATGCATTGCTGCAACTTGTGCTGTATAATTTAGAATTTTTGTTACCGCGCCATCCGATTTTTATACATGTGCAAATACTCGTACACGCTGCATTGTATTTTCTTCCGCACGCTACAAGGAGGGAACAGAGGCGAGGTCCGGCTAGCGTCTGTCCCCTCCCCCCGTCCCACCCCCCTGGTCGGCCCGCATAAAACTTAAAAATATGTTAAAATAAACGCTAAAATCTATAAATGAAAACGTGTATAGATAAAATAGATAAAATAAAAGTCAATAAATAAATTAATAATAATAAGTAAATAAATACAATGGACAAACCACAACAAACATAAGAAGGGGGGGGCAAAATAAAGGGGTATAAAAGATAAAGATGAAATTTATAATATAGAATATGAAATATATATAGAATAAAATGAAATATTATAAAATAAAAGGAGGGGGGTCGACCGGCAGGTCGCATCTTTGTAGAGGGGGGGAGGGGATTATTGCTCCACCTCGCCCGCCGCGACCTGCCCACCTCGGGGGCGCCTTAACCGCCAGCCCCCCTTGGCGGCGGTGGAAGTACTAAGTAGTCCCACCGCCGCCATTACGTCTGCAGCCCCTTACCGGGAGGCCGTCGGCCTCGTCGGGGTTGCCCCGCCGATGCTAGCCTCCTGGCGGAGAGTGGTCGGCTTCCCTCTCCCTCTCCGCTGCCTCCTTCTGCGTTATCACAATCTCGCAGAAGGAGGCAAACGCTGCTCTTGACCTCTCGCTGCCGATCATGTGGTCGACCACGACCGGCAACGAGAGGTCCATCCCAATAACGCCCCTTAGGTCTCTGCGCGGCGCCGACCACGCTGGACATTCTTCCAGCGTATGCCACTCAGAGTCCTGGGCCTCCTCGCAGTGGTGGCACTGCGATCCTCCCAATGCCAGTTATGAACACACAGTTTGAGGAAACGGCGGTATGCAGGTAATTTAACTTATGCGCATGCATTGCTGCAACTTGTGCTGTATAATTTAGAATTTTTGTTACCGCGCCATCCGATTTTTATACATGTGCAAATACTCGTACACGCTGCATTGTATTTTCTTCCGCACGCGACAAGGAGGGGACAGAGGCGAGTTCCGGCTATCGTCTGTCCCCTCCACCCGCCCCACCCCCCTGGTCGGCCCGCATAAAACTTAAAAATATGATAAAATAGAAGATAAAATCAATAAATGAAAACGTGTATAGATAAAATAGATAAAATAAAAGTCAATAAATAAATAAATAATGATAAGTAAATAAATACAATGGACAAACCACAACAAACATAAGAAGGGGGGGGCAAAATAAAGTTGAATAAAAGATAAAGATGAAATTTATAATATAGAATATAAAATACATATAGAATAAAATGAAATATTATAAAATAAAAGGAGGGGGGTCGACCGGCAGGTCGCATCTTTGTAGAGGGCGGGAGGGGATTATTGCTCCACCTCGCCCGCCGCGACCTGCCCACCTCGGGGGCGCCTTAACAGCCAGCCCCCCTTGGCGGCGGTGGAAGTACTAAGTATTCCCACCGCCGCCATTACGTCTGCGGCCCCTTACCGGGGGGCCGTCGGCCTCGTCGGGGTTGCCCCGCCGATGCTAGCCTCCTGGCGGAGAGGGGGTCGGCTTCCCTCTCCCTCTCCGCTGCCTCCTTCCGCGTTATCATAATCTCGCACAAGGAGGCAAACGCTGCTCTTGACCTCTCGCTGCCGATCATGTGGTCGACCACGACCGGCAACGACAGGTCCGTCCCAATAACGCCCCTTAGGACTCTGCGCGGCGCCGACCACGCAGGACATTCTCCCAGCGTATGCCGCGCAGAGTCCTGGGCCTCCTCGCAGTGGTGGCACTGCGATCCTCCCAGTGCCAATTATGAACACACAGTTTGACGAAACGGCGGTATGCAGGTAATTTAACTTATGCGCATGCATTGCTGCAACTTGTGCTGTATAATTTAGAATTTTTGTTACCGCGCCATCCGATTTTTATACATGTGCAAATACTCGTACACGCTGCATTGTATTTTCTTCCGCACGCGACAAGGAGGGAACAGAGGCGAGGTCCGGCTAGCGTCTGTCCCCTCCCCCCGTCCCACCCCCCTGGTCGGCCCGCATAAAACTTAAAAATATGTTAAAATAAACGATAAAATCATTAAATGAAAACGTGTATAGATAAAATAGATAAAATAAAAGTCAATAAATAAATTAATAATAATAAGTAAATAAATACAATGGACAAACCACAACAAACATTAGAAGGGGGGGGCAAAATAAAGGGGTATAAAAGATAAAGATGAAATTTATAATATAGAATATGAAATATATATAGAATAAAATGAAATATTATAAAATAAAAGGAGGGGGGTCGACCGGCAGGTCGCATCTTTGTAGAGGGGGGGAGGGGATTATTGCTCCATCTCGCCCGCCGCGACCTGCCCACCTCGGGGGCGCCTTAACCGCCAGCCCCCCTTGGCGGCTGTGGAAGTACTAAGTAGTCCCACCGCCGCCATTACGTCTGCAGCCCCTTACCGGGAGGCCGTCGGCCTCGTCGGGGTTGCCCCGCCGATGCTAGCCTCCTGGCGGAGAGTGGTCGGCTTCCCTCTCCCTCTCCGCTGCCTCCTTCTGCGTTATCACAATCTCGCAGAAGGAGGCAAACGCTGCTCTTGACCTCTCGCTGCCGATCATGTGGTCGACCACGACCGGCAACGAGAGGTCCATCCCAATAACGCCCCTTAGGACTCTGCGCGGCGCCGACCACGTAGGACATTCTCCCAGCGTATGCCACTCAGAGTCCTGGGCCTCCTCGCAGTGGTGGCACTGCGATCCTCCCAATGCCAGTTATGAACACACAGTTTGAGGAAACGGCGGTATGCAGGTAATTTAACTTATGCGCATGCATTGCTGCAACTTGTGCTGTATAATTTAGAATTTTTGTTACCGCGCCATCCGATTATTATACATGTGGAAATACTCGTACACGCTGCATTGTATTTTCTTCCGCACGCGACAAGGAGGGGACAGAGGCGAGGTCCGGCTAGCGTCTGTCCCATCCCCCCGTCCCACCCCCCTGGTCGGCCCGCATAAAACTTAAAAATATGATAAAATAAACGATAAAATCTATAAATGAAAACGTGTATAGATAAAATAGATAAAATAAAAGTCCATAAATAAATAAATAATAATAAGTAAATAAATACAATCGACAAACCACAACAAACAAAAGAAGGGGGGGCAAAATAAAGGGGAATAAAAGATAAAGATGAAATTTATAATATAGAATATAAAATATATATAGAATAAAATGAAATATTATAAAATAAAAGGAGGGGGGTCGACCGGCAGGTCGCATCTTTGTAGAGGGGGGGAGGGGATTATTGCTTCACCTCGCCCGCCGCGACCTGCCCACCTCGGGGGCGCCTTAACAGCCAGCCCCCCTTGGCGGCGGTGGAAGTACTAAGTATTCCCACCGCCGCCATTACGTCTGCGGCCCCTTACCGGGGGGCCGTCGGCCTCGTCGGGGTTGCCCCGCCGATGCTAGCCTCCTGGCGGAGAGGGGGTCGGCTTCCCTCTCCCTCTCCGCTGCCTCCTTCCGCGTTATCATAATCTTGCACAAGGAGGCAAACGCTGCTCTTGACCTCTCGCTGCCGATCATGTGGTCGACCACGACCGGCAACGACAGGTCCGTCCCAATAACGCCCCTTAGGTCTCTGCGCGGCGCCGACCACGCTGGACATTCTTCCAGCGTATGCCACTCAGAGTCCTGGGCCTCCTCGCAGTGGTGGCACTGCGATCCTCCCAGTGCCAGTTATGAACACACAGTTTGGGGAAACGGCGGTATGCAGGTAATTTAACTTATGCGCATGCATTGCTGCAACTTGTGCTGTATAATTTAGAATTTTTGTTAGCGCGCCATCCGATTTTTATACATGTGCAAATACTCGTACACGCTGCATTGTATTTTCTTCCGCACGCGACAAGGAGGGAACAGAGGCGAGGTCCGGCTAGCGTCTGTCCCCTCCCCCCGTCCCACCCCCCTGGTCGGCCCGCATAAAACTTAAAAATATGTTAAAATAAACGATAAAATCATTAAATGAAAACGTGTATAGATAAAATAGATAAAATAAAAGTCAATAAATAAATTAATAATAATAAGTAAATAAATACAATGGACAAACCACAACAAACATAAGAAGGGGGGGGGCAAAATAAAGGGGTATAAAAGATAAAGATGAAATTTATAATATAGAATATGAAATATATATAGAATAAAATGAAATATTATAAAATAAAAGGAGGGGGGTCGACCGGCAGGTCGCATCTTTGTAGAGGGGGGGAGGGGATTATTGCTCCACCTCGCCCGCCGCGACCTGCCCACCTCGGGGGCGCCTTAACCGCCAGCCCCCCTTGGCGGCGGTGGAAGTACTAAGTAGTCCCACCGCCGCCATTACGTCTGCAGCCCCTTACCGGGAGGCCGTCGGCCTCGTCGGGGTTGCCCCGCCGATGCTAGCCTCCTGGCGGAGAGTGGTCGGCTTCCCTCTCCCTCTCCGCTGCCTCCTTCTGCGTTATCACAATCTCGCAGAAGGAGGCAAACGCTGCTCTTGACCTCTCGCTGCCGATCATGTGGTCGACCACGACCGGCAACGAGAGGTCCATCCCAATAACGCCCCTTAGGTCTCTGCGCGGCGCCGACCACGCTGGACATTCTTCCAGCGTATGCCACTCAGAGTCCTGGGCCTCCTCGCAGTGGTGGCACTGCGATCCTCCCAGTGCCAGTTATGAACACACAGTTTGAGGAAACGGCGGTATGCAGGTAATTTAACTTATGCGCATGCATTGCTGCAACTTGTGCTGTATAATTTAGAATTTTTGTTACCGCGCCATCCGATTATTATACATGTGGAAATACTCGTACACGCTGCATTGTATTTTCTTCCGCACGCTACAAGGAGGGGACAGAGGCGAGGTCCGGCTAGCGTCTGTCCCCTCCCCCCGTCCCACCCCCCTGGTCGGCCCGCATAAAACTTAAAAATATGATAAAATAGAAGATAAAATCAATAAATGAAAACGTGTATAGATAAAATAGAAGTCAATAAATAAATAAATAATAATAAGTAAATAAATACAATGGACAAACCACAACAAACACAAGAAGGGGGGGCAAAATAAAGGGGAATAAAAGATAAAGACGAACTTTATAATATAGAATATAAAATATATATAGAATAAAATGAAATATTATAAAATAAAAGGCGGGGGGTCGACCGGCAGGTCGCATCTTTGTAGAGGGGAGGGATTATTGCTCCACCTCGCCCCCCGCGACCTGCCCACCTCGGGGGCGCCTTAACGGCCAGCCCCCCTTGGCGGCGGTGGAAGTACTAAGTAGTCCCACCGCCGCCATTACGTCTGCAGCCCCTTACCGGGAGGCCGTCGGCCTCGTCGGGGTTGCCCCGCCGATGCTAGCCTCCTGGCGGAGAGGGGGTCGGCTTCCCTCTCCCTCTCCGCTGCCTCCTTCTGCGTTATCACAATCTCGCAGAAGGAGGCAAACGCTGCTCTTGACCTCTCGCTGCAGATCATGTGGTCGACCACGACCGGCAACGAGAGGTCCATCCCAATAACGCCCCTTAGGACTCCGCGCGGCACCGACCACGCACGACATTCTCCCAGCGTAAGCCGCGCAGAGTCCTGGGCCTCCTCGCAGTGGTGGCACTGCGATCCTCCCAGTGCCAGTTAAGAACACACAGTTTGACGAAACGGCGGTATGCAGGTAATTTAACTTATGCGCATGCATTGCTGCAACTTGTGCTGTATAATTTAGAATTTTTGTTACCGCGCCATCCGATTATTATACATGTGGAAATACTCGTACACGCTGCATTGTATTTTCTTCCGCACGCGACAAGGAGGGGACAGAGGCGAGGTCCGGCTAGCGTCTGTCCCATCCCCCCGTCCCACCCCCCTGGTCGACCCGCATAAATCTTGAAAATATGATAAAATAAACGATAAAATCTATAAATGAAAACGTGTATAGATAAAATAGATCAAATAAAAGTCTATAAATAAATAAATAATAATAAGTAAATAAATACAATGGACAAACCACAACAAACACAAGAAGGGGGGGCAAAATAAAGGGGAATAAAAGATAAAGACGAACTTTATAATATAGAATATAAAATATATATAGAATAAAATGAAATATTATAAAATAAAAGGAGGGGGGTCGACCGGCAGGTCGCATCTTTGTAGAGGGGAGGGATTATTGCTCCACCTCGCCCCCCGCGACCTGCCCACCTCGGGGGCGCCTTAACGGCCAGCCCCCCTTGGCGGCGTTATCACAATCTCGCAGAAGGAGGCAAACGCTGCTCTTGACCTCTCGCTGCCGATCATGTGGTCGACCACGACCGGCAACGAGAGGTCCATCCCAATAACGCCCCTTAGGTCTCTGCGCGGCGCCGACCACGCTGGACATTCTTCCAGCGTATGCCACTCAGAGTCCTGGGCCTCCTCGCAGTGGTGGCACTGCGATCCTCCCAGTGCCAGTTATGAATACACAGTTTGGGGAAACGGCGGTATGCAGGTAATTTAACTTATGCGCATGCATTGCTGCAACTTGTGCTGTATAATTTAGAATTTTTGTTACCGCGCCATCCGATTTTTATACATGTGCAAATACTCGTACACGCTGCATTGTATTTTCTTCCGCACGCGACAAGGAGGGAACAGAGGCGAGGTCCGGCTAGCGTCTGTCCCCTCCCCCCGTCCCACCCCCCTGGTCGGCCCGCATAAAACTTAAAAATATGTTAAAATAAACGATAAAATCATTAAATGAAAACGTGTATAGATAAAATAGATAAAATAAAAGTCAATAAATAAATTAATAATAATAAGTAAATAAATACAATGGACAAACCACAACAAACATAAGAAGGGGGGGGCAAAATAAAGGGGTATAAAAGATAAAGATGAAATTTATAATATAGAATATGAAATATATATAGAATAAAATGAAATATTATAAAATAAAAGGAGGGGGGTCGACCGGCAGGTCGCATCTTTGTAGAGGGGGGGAGGGGATTATTGCTCCACCTCGTCCGCCGCGACCTGCCCACCTCGGGGGCGCCTTAACCGCCAGCCCCCCTTGGCGGCGGTGGAAGTACTAAGTAGTCCCACCGCCGCCATTACGTCTGCAGCCCCTTACCGGGAGGCCGTCGGCCTCGTCGGGGTTGCCCCGCCGATGCTAGCCTCCTGGCGGAGAGTGGTCGGCTTCCCTCTCCCTCTCCGCTGCCTCCTTCTGCGTTATCACAATCTCGCAGAAGGAGGCAAACGCTGCTCTTGACCTCTCGCTGCCGATCATGTGGTCGACCACGACCGGCAACGAGAGGTCCATCCCAATAACGCCCCTTAGGTCTCTGCGCGGCGCCGACCACGCTGGACATTCTTCCAGCGTATGCCACTCAGAGTCCTGGGCCTCCTCGCAGTGGTGGCACTGCGATCCTCCCAGTGCCAGTTATGAACACACAGTTTGAGGAAACGGCGGTATGCAGGTAATTTAACTTATGCGCATGCATTGCTGCAACTTGTGCTGTATAATTTAGAATTTTTGTTACCGCGCCATCCGATTTTTATACATGTGCAAATACTCGTACACGCTGCATTGTATTTTCTTCCGCACGCTACAAGGAGGGAACAGAGGCGAGGTCCGGCTAGCGTCTGTCCCCTCCCCCCGTCCCACCCCCCTGGTCGGCCCGCATAAAACTTAAATATATGATAAAATAGAAGATAAAATCAATAAATGAAAACGTGTATAGATAAAATAGAAGTCAATAAATAAATAAATAATAATAAGTAAATAAATACAATGGACAAACCACAACAAACATAAGAAGAGGGGGGCAAAATAAAGGGGAATAAAAGATAAAGATGAAATTTATAATATAGAATATGAAATATATATAGAATAAAATGAAATATTATAAAATAAAAGGAGGGGGGTCGACCGGCAGGTCGCATCTTTGTAGAGGGGGGGAGGGGATCATTGCTCCACCTCGCCCGCCGCGACCTGCCCACCTCGGGGGCGCCTTAACAGCCAGCCCCCCTTGGCGGCGGTGGAAGTACTATGTATTCCCACCGCCGCCATTACGTCTGCGGCCCCTTACCGGGGGGCCGTCGGCCTCGTCGGGGTTGCCCCGCCGATGCTAGCCTCCTGGCGGAGAGGGGGTCGGCTTCCCTCTCCCTCTCCGCTGCTTCCTTCTGCGTTATCACAATCTCGCAGAAGGAGGCAAACGCTGCTCTTGACCTCTCGCTGCCGATCATGTGGTCGACCACGACCGGCAACGAGAGGTCCATCCCAATAACGCCCCTTAGGACTCTGCGCGGCGCCGACCACGCAGGACATTCTCCCAGCGTATGCCACTCAGAGTCCTGGGCCTCCTCGCAGTGGTGGCACTGCGATCCTCCCAGTGCCAGTTATGAACACACAGTTTGGGGAAACGGCGGTATGCAGGTAATTTAACTTATGCGCATGCATTGCTGCAACTTGTGCTGTATAATTTAGAATTTTTGTTACCGCGCCATCCGATTTTTATACATGTGCAAATACTCGTACACGCTGCATTGTATTTTCTTCCGCACGCGACAAGGAGGGCACAGAGGCGAGGTCCGGCTAGCGTCTGTCCCCTCCCCCCGTCCCACCCCCCTGGTCGGCCCGCATAAAACTTAAAAATATGTTAAAATAAACGCTAAAATCTATAAATGAAAACGTGTATAGATAAAATAGATAAAATAAAAGTCAATAAATAAATTAATAATAATAAGTAAATAAATACAATGGACAAACCACAACAAACATAAGAAGGGGGGGGCAAAATAAAGGGGTATAAAAGATAAAGATGAAATTTATAATATAGAATATGAAATATATATAGAATAAAATGAAATATTATAAAATAAAAGGAGGGGGGTCGACCGGCAGGTCGCATCTTTGTAGAGGGGGGGAGGGGATTATTGCTCCACCTCGCCCGCCGCGACATGCCCACCTCGGGGGCGCCTTAACCGCCAGCCCCCCTTGGCGGCGGTGGTAGTACTAAGTAGTCCCACCGCCGCCATTACGTCTGCAGCCCCTTACCGGGAGGCCGTCGGCCTCGTCGGGGTTGCCCCGCCGATGCTAGCCTCCTGGCGGAGAGTGGTCGGCTTCCCTCTCCCTCTCCGCTGCCTCCTTCTGCGTTATCACAATCTCGCAGAAGGAGGCAAACGCTGCTCTTGACCTCTCGCTGCCGATCATGTGGTCGACCACGACCGGCAACGAGAGGTCCATCCCAATAACGCCCCTTAGGTCTCTGCGCGGCGCCGACCACGCTGGACATTCTTCCAGCGTATGCCACTCAGAGTCCTGGGCCTCCTCGCAGTGGTGGCACTGCGATCCTCCCAGTGCCAGTTATGAACACACAGTTTGAGGAAACGGCGGTATGCAGGTAATTTAACTTATGCGCATGCATTGCTGCAACTTGTGCTGTATAATTTAGAATTTTTGTTACCGCGCCATCCGATTTTTATACATGTGCAAATACTCGTACACGCTGCATTGTATTTTCTTCCGCACGCTACAAGGAGGGAACAGAGGCGAGGTCCGGCTAGCGTCTGTCCCCTCCCCCCGTCCCACCCCCCTGGTCGGCCCGCATAAAACTTAAAAATATGATAAAATAGAAGATAAAATCAATAAATGAAAACGTGTATAGATAAAATAGAAGTCAATAAATAAATAAATAATAATAAGTAAATAAATACAATCGACAAACCACAACAAACATAAGAAGAGGGGGGCAAAATAAAGGGGAACAAAAGATAAAGATGAAATTTATAATATAGAATATGAAATATATATAGAATAAAATGAAATATTATAAAATAAAAGGAGGGGGGTCGACCGGCAGGTCGCATCTTTGTAGAGGGGGGGAGGGGATTATTGCTCCACCTCGCCCGCCGCGACCTGCCCACCTCGGGGGCGCCTTAACAGCCAGCCCCCCTTGGCGGCGGTGGAAGTACTATGTATTCCCACCGCCGCCATTACGTCTGCGGCCCCTTACCGGGGGGCCGTCGGCCTCGTCGGGGTTGCCCCGCCGATGCTAGCCTCCTGGCGGAGAGGGGGTCGGCTTCCCTCTCCCTCTCCGCTGCTTCCTTCTGCGTTATCACAATCTCGCAGAAGGAGGCAAACGCTGCTCTTGACCTCTCGCTGCCGATCATGTGGTCGACCACGACCGGCAACGAGAGGTCCATCCCAATAACGCCCCTTAGGACTCTGCGCGGCGCCGACCACGCAGGACATTCTCCCAGCGTATGCCACTCAGAGTCCTGGGCCTCCTCGCAGTGGTGGCACTGCGATCCTCCCAATGCCAGTTATGAACACACAGTTTGAGGAAACGGCGGTATGCAGGTAATTTAACTTATGCGCATGCATTGCTGCAACTTGTGCTGTATAATTTAGAATTTTTGTTACCGCGCCATCCGATTTTTATACATGTGCAAATACTCGTACACGCTGCATTGTATTTTCTTCCGCACGCGACAAGGAGGGGACAGAGGCGAGTTCCGGCTATCGTCTGTCCCCTCCACCCGCCCCACCCCCCTGGTCGGCCCGCATAAAACTTAAAAATATGATAAAATAGAAGATAAAATCAATAAATGAAAACGTGTATAGATAAAATAGATAAAATAAAAGTCAATAAATAAATAAATAATGATAAGTAAATAAATACAATGGACAAACCACAACAAACATAAGAAGGGGGGGGCAAAATAAAGGGGAATAAAAGATAAAGATGAAATTTATAATATAGAATATAAAATACATATAGAATAAAATGAAATATTATAAAATAAAAGGAGGGGGGTCGACCGGCAGGTCGCATCTTTGTAGAGGGCGGGAGGGGATTATTGCTCCACCTCGCCCGCCGCGACCTGCCCACCTCGGGGGCGCCTTAACAGCCAGCCCCCCTTGGCGGCGGTGGAAGTACTAAGTATTCCCACCGCCGCCATTACGTCTGCGGCCCCTTACCGGGGGGCCGTCGGCCTCGTCGGGGTTGCCCCGCCGATGCTAGCCTCCTGGCGGAGAGGGGGTCGGCTTCCCTCTCCCTCTCCGCTGCCTCCTTCCGCATTATCATAATCTCGCACAAGGAGGCAAACGCTGCTCTTGACCTCTCGCTGCCGATCATGTGGTCGACCACGACCGGCAACGACAGGTCCGTCCCAATAACGCCCCTTAGGACTCTGCGCGGCGCCGACCACGCAGGACATTCTCCCAGCGTATGCCGCGCAGAGTCCTGGGCCTCCTCGCAGTGGTGGCACTGCGATCCTCCCAGTGCCAATTATGAACACACAGTTTGACGAAACGGCGGTATGCAGGTAATTTAACTTATGCGCATGCATTGCTGCAACTTGTGCTGTATAATTTAGAATTTTTGTTACCGCGCCATCCGATTTTTATACATGTGCAAATACTCGTACACGCTGCATTGTACTTTCTTCCGCACGCGACAAGGAGGGAACAGAGGCGAGGTCCGGCTAGCGTCTGTCCCCTCCCCCCGTCCCACCCCCCTGGTCGGCCCGCATAAAACTTAAAAATATGTTAAAATAAACGATAAAATCATTAAATGAAAACGTGTATAGATAAAATAGATAAAATAAAAGTCAATAAATAAATTAATAATAATAAGTAAATAAATACAATGGACAAACCACAACAAACATTAGAAGGGGGGGGCAAAATAAAGGGGTATAAAAGATAAAGATGAAATTTATAATATAGAATATGAAATATATATAGAATAAAATGAAATATTATAAAATAAAAGGAGGGGGGTCGACCGGCAGGTCGCATCTTTGTAGAGGGGGGGAGGGGATTATTGCTCCATCTCGCCCGCCGCGACCTGCCCACCTCGGGGGCGCCTTAACCGCCAGCCCCCCTTGGCGGCGGTGGAAGTACTAAGTAGTCCCACCGCCGCCATTACGTCTGCAGCCCCTTACCGGGAGGCCGTCGGCCTCGTCGGGGTTGCCCCGCCGATGCTAGCCTCCTGGCGGAGAGTGGTCGGCTTCCCTCTCCCTCTCCGCTGCCTCCTTCTGCGTTATCACAATCTCGCAGAAGGAGGCAAACGCTGCTCTTGACCTCTCGCTGCCGATCATGTGGTCGACCACGACCGGCAACGAGAGGTCCATCCCAATAACGCCCCTTAGGACTCTGCGCGGCGCCGACCACGTAGGACATTCTCCCAGCGTATGCCACTCAGAGTCCTGGGCCTCCTCGCAGTGGTGGCACTGCGATCCTCCCAATGCCAGTTATGAACACACAGTTTGAGGAAACGGCGGTATGCAGGTAATTTAACTTATGCGCATGCATTGCTGCAACTTGTGCTGTATAATTTAGAATTTTTGTTACCGCGCCATCCGATTATTATACATGTGGAAATACTCGTACACGCTGCATTGTATTTTCTTCCGCACGCGACAAGGAGGGGACAGAGGCGAGGTCCGGCTAGCGTCTGTCCCATCCCCCCGTCCCACCCCCCTGGTCGGCCCGCATAAAACTTAAAAATATGATAAAATAAACGATAAAATCTATAAATGAAAACGTGTATAGATAAAATAGATCAAATAAAAGTCTATAAATAAATAAATAATAATAAGTAAATAAATACAATGGACAAACCACAACAAACACAAGAAGGGGGGGCAAAATAAAGGGGAATAAAAGATAAAGACGAACTTTATAATATAGAATATAAA
Organism: Lasioglossum baleicum; assembly: GCF_051020765.1. NCBI lineage: Eukaryota > Metazoa > Arthropoda > Insecta > Hymenoptera > Halictidae > Lasioglossum > Lasioglossum baleicum. Next base: position 766,514 of record NW_027469084.1, read on the forward strand.
ATATATATAGAATAAAATGAAATATTATAAAATAAAAGGAGGGGGGTCGACCGGCAGGTCGCATCTTTGTAGAGGGGAGGGATTATTGCTCCACCTCGCCCCCCGCGACCTGCCCACCTCGGGGGCGCCTTAACGGCCAGCCCCCCTTGGCGGCGTTATCACAATCTCGCAGAAGGAGGCAAACGCTGCTCTTGACCTCTCGCTGCCGATCATGTGGTCGACCACGACCGGCAACGAGAGGTCCATCCCAATAACGCCCCTTAGGTCTCTGCGCGGCGCCGACCACGCAGGACATTCTCCCAGCGTATGCCGCGCAGAGTCCTGGGCCTCCTCGCAGTGGTGGCACTGCGATCCTCCCAGTGCCAGTTATGAACACACAGTTTGAGGAAACGGCGGTATGCAGGTAATTTAACTTATGCGCATGCATTGCTGCAACTTGTGCTGTATAATTTAGAATTTTTGTTACCGCGCTATCCGATTTTTATACATGTGCAAATACTCGTACACGCTGCATTGTATTTTCTTCCGCACGCGACAAGGAGGGGACAGAGGCGAGGTCCGGCTAGCGTCTGTCCCCTCCCCCCGTCCCACCCCCTGGTCCACCCGCATAAAACTTAAAAATATGATAAAATAGAAGATAAAATCAATAAATGAAAACGTGTATAGATAAAATAGATCAAATAAAAGTCTATAAATAAATAAATAATAATAAGTAAATAAATACAATGGACAAACCACAACAAACACAAGAAGGGGGGGCAAAATAAAGGGGAATAAAAGATAAAGACGAACTTTATAATATAGAATATAAAATATATATAGAATAAAATGAAATATTATAAAATAAAAGGAGGGGGGTCGACCGGCAGGTCGCATCTTTGTAGAGGGGAGGGATTATTGCTCCACCTCGCCCCCCGCGACCTGCCCACCACGGGGGCGCCTTAACGGCCAGCCCCCCTTGGCGGCGGTGGAAGTACTAAGTAGTACCACCGCCGCCATTACGTCTGCAGCCCCTTACCGGGAGGCCGTCGGCCTCGTCGGGGTTGCCCCGACGATGCTAGCCTCCTGGCCGAGAGTGGTCGGCTTCCCTCTCCCTCTCCGCTGCCTCCTTCTGCGGTATCACAATCTCGCAGAAGGAGGCAAACGCTGCTCTTGACCTCTCACTGCCGATCATGTGGTCGACCGCGACCGACAACGAGAGGTCCATCCCAATGACGCCCCTTAGGACTCTGCGCGGCGCCGACCACGCAGGACATTCTCCCAGCGTATGCCGCGCAGAGTCCTGGGCCTCCTCGCAGTGGTGGCACTGCGATCCTCCCAGTGCCAGTTATGAACACACAGTTTCACGAAACGGCGGTATGCAGGTAATTTAACTTATGCGCATGCATTGCTGCAACTTGTGCTGTATAATTTAGAATTTTTGTTACCGCGCCATCCGATTATTATACATGTGGAAATACTCGTACACGCTGCATTGTATTTTCTTCCGCACGCGACAAGGAGGGGACAGAGGCGAGGTCCGGCTAGCGTCTGTCCCATCCCCCCGTCCCACCCCCCTGGTCGGCCCGCATAAAACTTAAAAATATGATAAAATAAACGATAAAATCTATAAATGAAAACGTGTATAGATAAAATAGATAAAATAAAAGTCAATAAATAAATAAATAATAATAAGTAAATAAATACAATGGACAAACCACAACAAACAAAAGAAGGGGGGGGCAAAATAAAGGGGAATAAAAGATAAAGATGAAATTTATAATATAGAATATAAAATACATATAGAATAAAATGAAATATTATAAAATAAAAGGAGGGCGGTCGACCGGCAGGTCGCATCTTTGTAGAGGGGGGGAGGGGATTATTGCTCCACCTCGCCCGCCGCGACCTGCCCACCTCGGGGGTGCCTTAACAGCCAGCCCCCCTTGGCGGCGGTGGAAGTACTAAGTATTCCCACCGCCGCCATTACGTCGGCGGCCCCTTACCGGGGGGCGTCGGCCTCGTCGGGGTTGCCCCGCCGATGCTAGCCTCCTGGCGGAGAGGGGGTCGGCTTCCCTCTCCCTCTCCGCTGCCTCCTTCTGCGTTATCACAATCTCGCAGAAGGAGGCAAACGCTGCTCTTGACCTCTCGCTGCCGATCATGTGGTCGACCACGACCGGCAACGAGAGGTCCATCCCAATAACGCCCCTTAGGACTCTGCGCGGCGCCGACCACGCAGGACATTCTCCCAGCGTATGCCGCGCATAGTCCTGAGCCTCCTCGCAGTGGTGGCACTGCGATCCTCCCAGTGCCAGTTATGAACACACAGTTTCACGAAACGGCGGTATGCAGGTAATTTAACTTATGCGCATACATTGCTGCAACTTGTGCTGTATAATTTAGAATTTTTGTTACCGCGCCATCCGATTTTTATACATGTGCAAATACTCGTACACGCAGCATTGTATTTTCTTCCGCACGCGACAAGGAGGGGACAGAGGCGAGTTCCGGCTAGCGTCTGTCCCCTCCCCCCGTCCCACCCCCTGGTCCACCCGCATAAAACTTAAAAATATGATAAAATAGAAGATAAAATCAATAAATGAAAACGTGTATAGATAAAATAGATCAAATAAAAGTCAATAAATAAACAAATAATAATAAGTAAATAAATACAATGGACAAACCACAACAAACATAAGAAGGGGGGGGCAAAATAAAGGGGAATAAAAGATAAAGATGAAATTTATAATATAGAATATAAAATATATATAGAATAAAATGAAATATTATAAAATAAAAGGGGGGGGGGTCGACCGGCAGGTCGCATCTTTGTAGAGGGGGGGGGTTATTGCTCCACCTCGCCCCCCGCGACCTGCCCACCTCGGGGGCGCCTTAACGGCCAGCCCCCCTTGGCGGCGGTGGAAGTACTAAGTATTTCCACCGCCGCCATTACGTCTGCGGCCCCTTACCGGGGGGCCGTCGGCCTCGTCGGGGTTGCCCCGGCGATGCTAGCCTCCTGGCCGAGAGTGGTCGGCTTCCCTCTCCCTCTCCGCTGCCTCCTTCTGCGTTATCACAATCTCGCAGAAGGAGGCAAACGCTGCTCTTGACCTCTCGCTGCCGATCATGTGGTCGACCACGACCGGCAACGAGAGGTCCATCCCAATAACGCCCCTTAGGACTCTGCGCGGCGCCGACCACGCAGGACATTCTCCCAGCGTATGCCACTCAGAGTCCTGGGCCTCCTCGCAGTGGTGGCACTGCGATCCTCCCAGTGCCAGTTATGAACACACAGTTTGGGGAAACGGCGGTATGCAGGTAATTTAACTTATGCGCATGCATTGCTGCAACTTGTGCTGTATAATTTAGAATTTTTGTTACCGCGCCATCCGATTTTTATACATGTGCAAATACTCGTACACGCAGCATTGTATTTTCTTCCGCACGCGACAAGGAGGGGACAGAGGCGAGTTCCGGCTAGCGTCTGTCCCCTCCCCCCGTCCCACCCCCTGGTCCACCCGCATAAAACTTAAAAATATGATAAAATAGAAGATAAAATCAATAAATGAAAACGTGTATAGATAAAATAGATCAAATAAAAGTCAATAAATAAACAAATAATAATAAGTAAATAAATACAATGGACAAACCACAACAAACATAAGAAGGGGGGGGCAAAATAAAGGGGAATAAAAGATAAAGATGAAATTTATAATATAGAATATAAAATATATATAGAGTAAAATGAAATATTATAAAATAAAAGGGGGGCGGTCGACCGGCAGGTCGCATCTTTGTAGAGGGGGGGATTATTGCTCCACCTCGCCCCCCGCGACCTGCCCACCTCGGGGGCGCCTTAACGGCCAGCCCCCCTTGGCGGCGGTGGAAGTACTAAGTATTTCCACCGCCGCCATTACGTCTGCGGCCCCTTACCGGGGGGCCGTCGGCCTCGTCGGGGTTGCCCCGCCGATGCTAGCCTCCTGGCCGAGAGTGGTCGGCTTCCCTCTCCCTCTCCGCTGCCTCCTTCTGCGTTATCACAATCTCGCAGAAGGAGGCAAACGCTGCTCTTGACCTCTCGCTGCCGATCATGTGGTCGACCACGACCGGCAACGAGAGGTCCATCCCAATAACGCCCCTTAGGACTCTGCGCGGCGCCGACCACGCAGGACATTCTCCCAGCGTATGCCGCGCAGAGTCCTGGGCCTCCTCGCAGTGGTGGCACTGCGATCCTCCCAGTGCCAGTTATGAACACACAGTTTCACGAAACGGCGGTATGCAGGTAATTTAACTTATGCGCATACATTGCTGCAACTTGTGCTGTATAATTTAGAATTTTTGTTACCGCGCCATCCGATTTTTATACATGTGCAAATACTCGTACACGCTGCATTGTATTTTCTTCCGCACGCGACAAGGAGGGGACAGAGGCGAGTTCCGGCTATCGTCTGTCCCCTCCCCCCGTCCCACCCCCCTGGTCGGCCCGCATAAAACTTAAAAAGATGATAAAATAGAAGATAAAATCAATAAATGAAAACGTGTATAGATAAAATAGATCAAATAAAAGTCAATAAATAAACAAATAATAATAAGTAAATAAATACAATGGACAAACCACAACAAACATAAGAAGGGGGGGGGGCAAAATAAAGGGGAATAAAAGATAAAGATGAAATTTATAATATAGAATATAAAATATATATAGAATAAAATGAAATATTATAAAATAAAAGGGGGGGGTCGACCGGCAGGTCGCATCTTTGTAGAGGGGGGGGATTATTGCTCCACCTCGCCCCCCGCGACCTGCCCACCTCGGGGGCGCCTTAACGGCCAGCCCCCCTTGGCGGCGGTGGAAGTACTAAGTATTCCCACCGCCGCCGTTACGTCTGCGGCCCCTTACCGGGGGGCCGTCGGCCTCGTCGGGGTTGCCCCGCCGATGCTAGCCTCCTGGCCGAGAGTGGTCGGCTTGCCTCTCCCTCTCCGCTGCCTCCTTCTGCGTTATCACAATCTCGCAGAAGGAGGCAAACGCTGCTCTTGACCTCTCGCTGCCGATCATGTGGTCGACCACGACCGACAACGAGAGGTCCGTCCCAATAACGCCCCTTAGGTCTCTGCGCGGCGCCGACCACGCTGGACATTCTTCCAGCGTATGCCACTCAGAGTCCTGGGCCTCCTCGCAGTGGTGGCACTGCGATCCTCCCAGTGCCAGTTATGAACACACAGTTTGGGGAAACGGCGGTATGCAGGTAATTTAACTTATGCGCATGCATTGCTGCAACTTGTGCTGTATAATTTAGAATTTTTGTTACCGCGCCATCCGATTTTTATACATGTGCAAATACTCGTACACGCTGCATTGTATTTTCTTCCGCACGCGACAAGGAGGGAACAGAGGCGAGGTCCGGCTAGCGTCTGTCCCCTCCCAGCGTCCCACCCCCCTGGTCGGCCCGCATAAAACTTAAAAATATGATAAAATAGAAGATAAAATCAATAAATGAAAACGTGTATAGATAAAATAGAAGTCAATAAATAAATAAATAATAATAAGTAAATAAATACAATCGACAAACCACAACAAACATAAGAAGAGGGGGGCAAAATAAAGGGGAACAAAAGATAAAGATGAAATTTATAATATAGAATATGAAATATATATAGAATAAAATGAAATATTATAAAATAAAAGGAGGGGGGTCGACCGGCAGGTCGCATCTTTGTAGAGGGGGGAGGGGATTATTGCTCCACCTCGCCCGCCGCGACCTGCCCACCTCGGGGGCGCCTTAACAGACAGCCCCCCTTGGCGGCGGTGGAAGTACTATGTATTCCCACCGCCGCCATTACGTCTGCGGCCCCTTACCGGGGGGCCGTCGGCCTCGTCGGGGTTGCCCCGCCGATGCTAGCCTCCTGGCGGAGAGGGGGTCGGCTTCCCTCTCCCTCTCCGCTGCTTCCTTCTGCGTTATCACAATCTCGCAGAAGGAGGCAAACGCTGCTCTTGACCTCCCGCTGCCGATCATGTGGTCGACCACGACCGGCAACGAGAGGTCCATCCCAATAACGCCCCTTAGGACTCTGCGCGGCGCCGACCACGCAGGACATTCTCCCAGCGTATGCCACTCAGAGTCCTGGGCCTCCTCGCAGTGGTGGCACTGCGATCCTCCCAATGCCAGTTATGAACACACAGTTTGAGGAAACGGCGGTATGCAGGTAATTTAACTTATGCGCATGCATTGCTGCAACTTGTGCTGTATAATTTAGAATTTTTGTTACCGCGCCATCCGATTTTTATACATGTGCAAATACTCGTACACGCTGCATTGTATTTTCTTCCGCACGCGACAAGGAGGGGACAGAGGCGAGTTCCGGCTATCGTCTGTCCCCTCCCCCCCGTCCCACCCCCCTGGTCGGCCCGCATAAAATTTAAAAATATGATAAAATAGAAGATAAAATCAATAAATGAAAACGTGTATAGATAAAATAGATAAAATAAAAGTCAATAAATAAATAAATAATAATAAGTAAATAAATACAATGGACAAACCACAACAAACATAAGAAGGGGGGGAAAAATAATGGGGAATAAAAGATAAAGATGAAATTTATAATATAGAATATAAAATACATATAGAATAAAATGAAATATTATAAAATAAAAGGAGGGGGGTCGACCGGCAGGTCGCATCTTTGTAGAGGGGGAAGTGATTATTGCTCCACCTCGCCCGCCGCGACCTGCCCACCTCGGGGGCGCCTTAACAGCCAGCCCCCCTTGGCGGCGGTGGAAGTACTAAGTATTCCCACCGCCGCCATTACGTCTGCGGCCCCTTACCGGGGGGCCGTCGGCCTCGTCGGGGTTGCCCCGCCGATGCTAGCCTCCTGGCGGAGAGGGGGTCGGCTTCCCTCTCCCTCTCCGCTGCCTCCTTCCGCGTTATCATAATCTCGCACAAGGAGGCAAACGCTGCTCTTGACCTCTCGCTGCCGATCATGTGGTCGACCACGACCGGCAACGACAGGTCCGTCCCAATAACGCCCCTTAGGTCTCTGCGCGGCGCCGACCACGCTGGACATTCTTCCAGCGTATGCCACTCAGAGTCCTGGGCCTCCTCGCAGTGGTGGCACTGCGATCCTCCCAGTGCCAGTTATGAACACACAGTTTGGGGAAACGGCGGTATGCAGGTAATTTAACTTATGCGCATGCATTGCTGCAACTTGTGCTGTATAATTTAGAATTTTTGTTACCGCGCCATCCGATTTTTATACATGTGCAAATACTCGTACACGCTGCATTGTATTTTCTTCCGCACGCGACAAGGAGGGAACAGAGGCGAGGTCCGGCTAGCGTCTGTCCCCTCCCCCCGTCCCACCCCCCTGGTCGGCCCGCATAAAACTTAAAAATATGTTAAAATAAACGCTAAAATCTATAAATGAAAACGTGTATAGATAAAATAGATAAAATAAAAGTCAATAAATAAATTAATAATAATAAGTAAATAAATACAATGGACAAACCACAACAAACATAAGAAGGGGGGGGCAAAATAAAGGGGTATAAAAGATAAAGATGAATTTTATAATATAGAATATGAAATATATATAGAATAAAATGAAATATTATAAAATAAAAGGAGGGGGGTCGACCGGCAGGTCGCATCTTTGTAGAGGGGGGGAGGGGATTATTGCTCCACCTCGCCCGCCGCGACCTGCCCACCTCGGATGCGCCTTAACCGCCAGCCCCCCTTGGCGGCGGTGGAAGTACTAAGTAGTCCCACCGCCGCCATTACGTCTGCAGCCCCTTACCGGGAGGCCGTCGGCCTCGTCGGGGTTGCCCCGCCGATGCTAGCCTCCTGGCGGAGAGTGGTCGGCTTCCCTCTCCCTCTCCGCTGCCTCCTTCTGCGTTATCACAATCTCGCAGAAGGAGGCAAACGCTGCTCTTGACCTCTCGCTGCCGATCATGTGGTCGACCACGACCGGCAACGAGAGGTCCATCCCAATAACGCCCCTTAGGTCTCTGCGCGGCGCCGACCACGCTGGACATTCTTCCAGCGTATGCCACTCAGAGTCCTGGGCCTCCTCGCAGTGGTGGCACTGCGATCCTCCCAGTGCCAGTTATGAACACACAGTTTGAGGAAACGGCGGTATGCAGGTAATTTAACTTATGCGCATGCATTGCTGCAACTTGTGCTGTATAATTTAGAATTTTTGTTACCGCGCCATCCGATTTTTATACATGTGCAAATACTCGTACACGCTGCATTGTATTTTCTTCCGCACGCTACAAGGAGGGAACAGAGGCGAGGTCCGGCTAGCGTCTGTCCCCTCCCCCCGCCCCACCCCCCTGGTCGGCCCGCATAAAACTTAAAAATATGATAAAATAGAAGATAAAATCAATAAATGAAAACGTGTATAGATAAAATAGATAAAATAAAAGTCAATAAATAAATAAATAATGATAAGTAAATAAATACAATGGACAAACCACAACAAACATAAGAAGGGGGGGGCAAAATAAAGGGGAATAAAAGATAAAGATGAAATTTATAATATAGAATATAAAATACATATAGAATAAAATGAAATATTATAAAATAAAAGGAGGGGGGTCGACCGGCAGGTCGCATCTTTGTAGAGGGCGGGAGGGGATTATTGCTCCACCTCGCCCGCCGCGACCTGCCCACCTCGGGGGCGCCTTAACAGCCAGCCCCCCTTGGCGGCGGTGGAAGTACTAAGTATTCCCACCGCCGCCATTACGTCTGCGGCCCCTTACCGGGGGGCCGTCGGCCTCGTCGGGGTTGCCCCGCCGATGCTAGCCTCCTGGCGGAGAGGGGGTCGGCTTCCCTCTCCCTCTCCGCTGCCTCCTTCCGCGTTATCATAATCTCGCACAAGGAGGCAAACGCTGCTCTTGACCTCTCGCTGCCGATCATGTGGTCGACCACGACCGGCAGCGACAGGTCCGTCCCAATAACGCCCCTTAGGACTCTGCGCGGCGCCGACCACGCAGGACATTCTCCCAGCGTATGCCGCGCAGAGTCCTGAGCCTCCTCGCAGTGGTGGCACTGCGATCCTCCCAGTGCCAATTATGAACACACAGTTTGACGAAACGGCGGTATGCAGGTAATTTAACTTATGCGCATGCATTGCTGCAACTTGTGCTGTATAATTTAGAATTTTTGTTACCGCGCCATCCGATTTTTATACATGTGCAAATACTCGTACACGCTGCATTGTATTTTCTTCCGCACGCGACAAGGAGGGAACAGAGGCGAGGTCCGGCTAGCGTCTGTCCCCTCCCCCCGTCCCACCCCCCTGGTCGGCCCGCATAAAACTTAAAAATATGTTAAAATAAACGATAAAATCATTAAATGAAAACGTGTATAGATAAAATAGATAAAATAAAAGTCAATAAATAAATTAATAATAATAAGTAAATAAATACAATGGACAAACCACAACAAACATTAGAAGGGGGGGGGCAAAATAAAGGGGTATAAAAGATAAAGATGAAATTTATAATATAGAATATGAAATATATATAGAATAAAATGAAATATTATAAAATAAAAGGAGGGGGGTCGACCGGCAGGTCGCATCTTTGTAGAGGGGGGGAGGGGATTATTGCTCCATCTCGCCCGCCGCGACCTGCCCACCTCGGGGGCTCCTTAACCGCCAGCCCCCCTTGGCGGCGGTGGAAGTACTAAGTAGTACCACCGCCGCCATTACGTCTGCAGCCCCTTACCGGGAGGCCGTCGGCCTCGTCGGGGTTGCCCCGCCGATGCTAGCCTCCTGGCGGAGAGTGGTCGGCTTCCCTCTCCCTCTCCGCTGCCTCCTTCTGCGTTATCACAATCTCGCAGAAGGAGGCAAACGCTGCTCTTGACCTCTCGCTGCCGATCATGTGGTCGACCACGACCGGCAACGAGAGGTCCATCCCAATAACGCCCCTTAGGACTCTGCGCGGCGCCGACCACGTAGGACATTCTCCCAGCGTATGCCACTCAGAGTCCTGGGCCTCCTCGCAGTGGTGGCACTGCGATCCTCCCAATGCCAGTTATGAACACACAGTTTGAGGAAACGGCGGTATGCAGGTAATTTAACTTATGCGCATGCATTGCTGCAACTTGTGCTGTATAATTTAGAATTTTTGTTACCGCGCCATCCGATTTTTATACATGTGCAAATACTCGTACACGCTGCATTGTATTTTCTTCCGCACGCGACAAGGAGGGGACAGAGGCGAGTTCCGGCTATCGTCTGTCCCCTCCCCCCGTCCCACCCCCCTGGTCGGCCCGCATAAAACTTAAAAATATGATAAAATAAACGATAAAATCTATAAATGAAAACGTGTATAGATAAAATAGATAAAATAAAAGTCAATAAATAAATAAATAATAATAAGTAAATAAATACAATGGACAAACCACAACAAACATAAGAAGGGGGGGGGCAAAATAAAGGGGAATAAAAGATAAAGATGAAATTTATAATATAGAATATGAAATATATATAGAATAAAATGAAATATTATAAAATAAAAGGAGGGGGGTCGACCGGCAGGTCGCATCTTTGTAGAGGGCGGGAGGGGATTATTGCTCCACCTCGCCCGCCGCGACCTGCCCACCTCGGGGGCGCCTTAACAGCCAGCCCCCCTTGGCGGCGGTGGAAGTACTAAGTATTCCCACCGCCGCCATTACGTCTGCGGCCCCTTACCGGGGGGCCGTCGGCCTCGTCGGGGTTGCCCCGCCGATGCTAGCCTCCTGGCGGAGAGGGGGTCGGCTTCCCTCTCCCTCTCCGCTGCCTCCTTCCGCGTTATCATAATCTCGCACAAGGAGGCAAACGCTGCTCTTGACCTCTCGCTGCCGATCATGTGGTCGACCACGACCGGCAACGACAGGTCCGTCCCAATAACGCCCCTTAGGACTCTGCGCGGCGCCGACCACGCAGGACATTCTCCCAGCGTATGCCGCGCAGAGTCCTGGGCCTCCTCGCAGTGGTGGCACTGCGATCCTCCCAGTGCCAATTATGAACACACAGTTTGACGAAACGGCGGTATGCAGGTAATTTAACTTATGCGCATGCATTGCTGCAACTTGTGCTGTATAATTTAGAATTTTTGTTACCGCGCCATCCGATTTTTATACATGTGCAAATACTCGTACACGCTGCATTGTATTTTCTTCCGCACGCTACAAGGAGGGAACAGAGGCGAGGTCCGGCTAGCGTCTGTCCCCTCCCCCCGTCCCACCCCCCTGGTCGGCCCGCATAAAACTTAAAAATATGTTAAAATAATCGATAAAATCATTAAATGAAAACGTGTATAGATAAAATAGATAAAATAAAAGTCAATAAATAAATTAATAATAATAAGTAAATAAATACAATGGACAAACCACAACAAACATTAGAAGGGGGGGGGCAAAATAAAGGGGTATAAAAGATAAAGATGAAATTTATAATATAGAATATGAAATATATATAGAATAAAATGAAATATTATAAAATAAAAGGAGGGGGGTCGACCGGCAGGTCGCATCTTTGTAGAGGGGGGGAGGGGATTATTGCTCCATCTCGCCCGCCGCGACCTGCCCACCTCGGGGGCTCCTTAACCGCCAGCCCCCCTTGGCGGCGGTGGAAGTACTAAGTAGTCCCACCGCCGCCATTACGTCTGCAGCCCCTTACCGGGAGGCCGTCGGCCTCGTCGGGGTTGCCCCGCCGATGCTAGCCTCCTGGCGGAGAGTGGTCGGCTTCCCTCTCCCTCTCCGCTGCCTCCTTCTGCGTTATCACAATCTCGCAGAAGGAGGCAAACGCTGCTCTTGACCTCTCGCTGCCGATCATGTGGTCGACCACGACCGGCAACGAGAGGTCCATCCCAATAACGCCCCTTAGGACTCTGCGCGGCGCCGACCACGTAGGACATTCTCCCAGCGTATGCCACTCAGAGTCCTGGGCCTCCTCGCAGTGGTGGCACTGCGATCCTCCCAATGCCAGTTATGAACACACAGTTTGAGGAAACGGCGGTATGCAGGTAATTTAACTTATGCGCATGCATTGCTGCAACTTGTGCTGTATAATTTAGAATTTTTGTTACCGCGCCATCCGATTTTTATACATGTGCAAATACTCGTACACGCTGCATTGTATTTTCTTCCGCACGCGACAAGGAGGGGACAGAGGCGAGTTCCGGCTATCGTCTGTCCCCTCCCCCCGTCCCACCCCCCTGGTCGGCCCGCATAAAACTTAAAAATATGATAAAATAAACGATAAAATCTATAAATGAAAACGTGTATAGATAAAATAGATAAAATAAAAGTCAATAAATAAATTAATAATAATAAGTAAATAAATACAATGGACAAACCACAACAAACATAAGAAGGGGGGGGCAAAATAAAGGGGTATAAAAGATAAAGATGAAATTTATAATATAGAATATGAAATATATATAGAATAAAATGAAATATTATAAAATAAAAGGAGGGGGGTCGACCGGCAGGTCGCATCTTTGTAGAGGGGGGGAGGGGATTATTGCTCCACCTCGCCCGCCGCGACCTGCCCACCTCGGGGGCGCCTTAACCGCCAGCCCCCCTTGGCGGCGGTGGAAGTACTAAGTAGTCCCACCGCCGCCATTACGTCTGCAGCCCCTTACCGGGAGGCCGTCGGCCTCGTCGGGGTTGCCCCGCCGATGCTAGCCTCCTGGCGGAGAGTGGTCGGCTTCCCTCTCCCTCTCCGCTGCCTCCTTCTGCGTTATCACAATCTCGCAGAAGGAGGCAAACGCTGCTCTTGACCTCTCGCTGCCGATCATGTGGTCGACCACGACCGGCAACGAGAGGTCCATCCCAATAACGCCCCTTAGGTCTCTGCGCGGCGCCGACCACGCAGGACATTCTTCCAGCGTATGCCACTCAGAGTCCTGGGCCTCCTCGCAGTGGTGGCACTGCGATCCTCCCAGTGCCAGTTATGAACACACAGTTTGAGGAAACGGCGGTATGCAGGTAATTTAACTTATGCGCATGCATTGCTGCAACTTGTGCTGTATAATTTAGAATTTTTGTTACCGCGCCATCCGATTTTTATACATGTGCAAATACTCGTACACGCTGCATTGTATTTTCTTCCGCACGCTACAAGGAGGGAACAGAGGCGAGGTCCGGCTAGCGTCTGTCCCCTCCCCCCGTCCCACCCCCCTGGTCGGCCCGCATAAAACTTAAAAATATGATAAAATAGAAGATAAAATCAATAAATGAAAACGTGTATAGATAAAATAGAAGTCAATAAATAAATAAATAATAATAAGTAAATAAATACAATCGACAAACCACAACAAACATAAGAAGAGGGGGGCAAAATAAAGGGGAACAAAAGATAAAGATGAAATTTATAGTATAGAATATGAAATATATATAGAATAAAATGAAATATTATAAAATAAAAGGAGGGGGGTCGACCGGCAGGTCGCATCTTTGTAGAGGGGGGGAGGGGATTATTGCTCCACCTCGCCCGCCGCGACCTGCCCACCTCGGGGGCGCCTTAACAGCCAGCCCCCCTTGGCGGCGGTGGAAGTACTATGTATTCCCACCGCCGCCATTACGTCTGCGGCCCCTTACCGGGGGGCCGTCGGCCTCGTCGGGGTTGCCCCGCCGATGCTAGCCTCCTGGCGGAGAGGGGGTCGGCTTCCCTCTCCCTCTCCGCTGCTTCCTTCTGCGTTATCACAATCTCGCAGGAGGAGGCAAACGCTGCTCTTGACCTCCCGCTGCCGATCATGTGGTCGACCACGACCGGCAACGAGAGGTCCATCCCAATAACGCCCCATAGGACTCCGCGCGGCACCGACCACGCACGACATTCTCCCAGCGTAAGCCGCGCAGAGTCCTGGGCCTCCTCGCAGTGGTGGCACTGCGATCCTCCCAGTGCCAGTTATGAACACACAGTTTGACGAAAAGGCGGTATGCAGGTAATTTAACTTATGCGCATGCATTGCTGCAACTTGTGCTGTATAATTTAGAATTTTTGTTACCGCGCCATCCGATTATTATACATGTGGAAATACTCGTACACGCTGCATTGTATTTTCTTCCGCACGCGACAAGGAGGGGACAGAGGCGAGGTCCGGCTAGCGTCTGTCCCATCCCCCCGTCCCACCCCCCTGGTCGACCCGCATAAATCTTGAAAATATGATAAAATAGAAGATAAAATCAATAAATGAAAACGTGTATAGATAAAATAGATCAAATAAAAGTCTATAAATAAATAAATAATAATAAGTAAATAAATACAATGGACAAACCACAACAAACACAAGAAGGGGGGGCAAAATAAAGGGGAATAAAAGATAAAGACGAACTTTATAATATAGAATATAAAATATATATAGAATAAAATGAAATATTATAAAATAAAAGGAGGGGGGTCGACCGGCAGGTCGCATCTTTGTAGAGGGGAGGGATTATTGCTCCACCTCGCCCCCCGCGACCTGCCCACCACGGGGGCGCCTTAACGGCCAGCCCCCCTTGGCGGCGGTGGAAGTACTAAGTAGTACCACCGCCGCCATTACGTCTGCAGCCCCTTACCGGGAGGCCGTCGGCCTCGTCGGGGTTGCCCCGACGATGCTAGCCTCCTGGCCGAGAGTGGTCGGCTACCCTCTCCCTCTCCGCTGCCTCCTTCTGCGGTATCACAATCTCGCAGAAGGAGGCAAACGCTGCTCTTGACCTCTCACTGCCGATCATGTGGTCGACCGCGACCGACAACGAGAGGTCCATCCCAATAACGCCCCTTAGGACTCTGCGCGGCGCCGACCACGCAGGACATTCTCCCAGCGTATGCCGCGCAGAGTCCTGGGCCTCCTCGCAGTGGTGGCACTGCGATCCTCCCAGTGCCAGTTATGAACACACAGTTTCACGAAACGGCGGTATGCAGGTAATTTAACTTATGCGCATGCATTGCTGCAACTTGTGCTGTATAATTTAGAATTTTTGTTACCGCGCCATCCGATTATTATACATGTGGAAATACTCGTACACGCTGCATTGTATTTTCTTCCGCACGCGACAAGGAGGGGACAGAGGCGAGGTCCGGCTAGCGTCTGTCCCATCCCCCCGTCCCACCCCCCTGGTCGGCCCGCATAAAACTTAAAAATATGATAAAATAAACGATAAAATCTATAAATGAAAACGTGTATAGATAAAATAGATAAAATAAAAGTCAATAAATAAATAAATAATAATAAGTAAATAAATACAATGGACAAACCACAACAAACAAAAGAAGGGGGGGGCAAAATAAAGGGGAATAAAAGATAAAGATGAAATTTATAATATAGAATATAAAATATATATAGAATAAAATGAAATATTATAAAATAAAAGGAGGGGGGTCGACCGGCAGGTCGCATCTTTGTAGAGGGGGGGAGGGGATTATTGCTCCACCTCGCCCGCCGCGACCTGCCCACCTCGGGGGTGCCTTAACAGCCAGCCCCCCTTGGCGGCGGTGGAAGTACTAAGTATTCCCACCGCCGCCATTACGTCTGCGGCCCCTTACCGGGGGGCGTCGGCCTCGTCGGGGTTGCCCCGCCGATGCTAGCCTCCTGGCGGAGAGGGGGTCGGCTTCCCTCTCCCTCTCCGCTGCCTCCTTCCGCGTTATCATAATCTCGCACAAGGAGGCAAACGCTGCTCTTGACCTCTCGCTGCCGATCATGTGGTCGACCACGACCGGCAACGACAGGTCCGTCCCAATAAGGCCCCTTAGGTCTCTGCGCGGCGCCGACCACGCTGGACATTCTTCCAGCGTATGCCACTCAGAGTCCTGGGCCTCCTCGCAGTGGTGGCACTGCGATCCTCCCAGTGCCAGTTATGAATACACAGTTTGGGGAAACGGCGGTATGCAGGTAATTTAACTTATGCGCATGCATTGCTGCAACTTGTGCTGTATAATTTAGAATTTTTGTTACCGCGCCATCCGATTTTTATACATGTGCAAATACTCGTACACGCTGCATTGTATTTTCTTCCGCACGCGACAAGGAGGGAACAGAGGCGAGGTCCGGCTAGCGTCTGTCCCCTCCCCCCGTCCCACGCCCCTGGTCGGCCCGCATAAAACTTAAAAATATGTTAAAATAAACGATAAAATCATTAAATGAAAACGTGTATAGATAAAATAGATAAAATAAAAGTCAATAAATAAATTAATAATAATAAGTAAATAAATACAATGGACAAACCACAACAAACATAAGAAGGGGGGGGCAAAATAAAGGGGTATAAAAGATAAAGATGAAATTTATAATATAGAATATGAAATATGTATAGAATAAAATGAAATATTATAAAATAAAAGGAGGGGGTTCGACCGGCAGGTCGCATCTTTGTAGAGGGGGGGAGGGGATTATTGCTCCACCTCGTCCGCCGCGACCTGCCCACCTCGGGGGCGCCTTAACCGCCAGCCCCCCTTGGCGGCGGTGGAAGTACTAAGTAGTCCCACCACCGCCATTACGTCTGCAGCCCCTTACCGGGAGGCCGTCGGCCTCGTCGGGGTTGCCCCGCCGATGCTAGCCTCCTGGCGGAGAGTGGTCGGCTTCCCTCTCCCTCTCCGCTGCCTCCTTCTGCGTTATCACAATCTCGCAGAAGGAGGCAAACGCTGCTCTTGACCTCTCGCTGCCGATCATGTGGTCGACCACGACCGGCAACGAGAGGTCCATCCCAATAACGCCCCTTAGGTCTCTGCGCGGCGCCGACCACGCTGGACATTCTTCCAGCGTATGCCACTCAGAGTCCTGGGCCTCCTCGCAGTGGTGGCACTGCGATCCTCCCAGTGCCAGTTATGAACACACAGTTTGGGGAAACGGCGGTATGCAGGTAATTTAACTTATGCGCATGCATTGCTGCAACTTGTGCTGTATAATTTAGAATTTTTGTTACCGCGCCATCCGATTTTTATACATGTGCAAATACTCGTACACGCTGCATTGTATTTTCTTCCGCACGCGACAAGGAGGGGACAGAGGCGAGTTCCGGCTATCGTCTGTCCCCTCCCCCCGTCCCACCCCCCTGGTCGGCCCGCATAAAACTTAAAAATATGATAAAATAGAAGATAAAATCAATAAATGAAAACGTGTATAGATAAAATAGATCAAATAAAAGTCAATAAATAAACAAATAATAATAAGTAAATAAATACAATGGACAAACCACAACAAACATAAGAAGGGGGGGGGCAAAATAAAGGGGAATAAAAGATAAAGATGAAATTTATAATATAGAATATAAAATATATATAGAATAAAATGAAATATTATAAAATAAAAGGGGGGCGGTCGACCGGCAGGTCGCATCTTTGTAGAGGGGGGGGATTATTGCTCCACCTCGCCCCCCGCGACCTGCCCACCTCGGGGGCGCCTTAACGGCCAGCCCCCCTTGGCGGCGGTGGAAGTACTAAGTATTTCCACCGCCGCCATTACGTCTGCGGCCCCTTACCGGGGGGCCGTCGGCCTCGTCGGGGTTGCCCCGCCGATGCTAGCCTCCTGGCCGAGAGTGGTCGGCTTCCCTCTCCCTCTCCGCTGCCTCCTTCTGCGTTATCACAATCTCGCAGAAGGAGGCAAACGCTGCTCTTGACCTCTCGCTGCCGATCATGTGGTCGACCACG
The DNA here is from genome assembly GCF_051020765.1 of Lasioglossum baleicum. NCBI lineage: Eukaryota > Metazoa > Arthropoda > Insecta > Hymenoptera > Halictidae > Lasioglossum > Lasioglossum baleicum. The sequence goes on from NW_027469084.1 coordinate 784,106, forward strand.
ACCGGCAACGAGAGGTCCATCCCAATAACGCCCCTTAGGACTCTGCGCGGCGCCGACCACGCAGGACATTCTCCCAGCGTATGCCGCGCAGAGTCCTGGGCCTCCTCGCAGTGGTGGCACTGCGATCCTCCCAGTGCCAGTTATGAACACACAGTTTCACGAAACGGCGGTATGCAGGTAATTTAACTTATGCGCATACATTGCTGCAACTTGTGCTGTATAATTTAGAATTTTTGTTACCGCGCCATCCGATTTTTATACATGTGCAAATACTCGTACACGCTGCATTGTATTTTCTTCCGCACGCGACAAGGAGGGAACAGAGGCGAGGTCCGGCTAGCGTCTGTCCCCTCCCCCCGTCCCACCCCCCTGGTCGGCCCGCATAAAACTTAAAAATATGTTAAAATAAACGATAAAATCATTAAATGAAAACGTGTATAGATAAAATAGATAAAATAAAAGTCAATAAATAAATTAATAATAATAAGTAAATAAATACAATGGACAAACCACAACAAACATAAGAAGGGGGGGGCAAAATAAAGGGGTATAAAAGATAAAGATGAAATTTATAATATAGAATATGAAATATATATAGAATAAAATGAAATATTATAAAATAAAAGGAGGGGGGTCGACCGGCAGGTCGCATCTTTGTAGAGGGGGGGAGGGGATTATTGCTCCACCTCGTCCGCCGCGACCTGCCCACCTCGGGGGCGCCTTAACCGCCAGCCCCCCTTGGCGGCGGTGGAAGTACTAAGTAGTCCCACCGCCGCCATTACGTCTGCAGCCCCTTACCGGGAGGCCGTCGGCCTCGTCGGGGTTGCCCCGCCGATGCTAGCCTCCTGGCGGAGAGTGGTCGGCTTCCCTCTCCCTCTCCGCTGCCTCCTTCTGCGTTATCACAATCTCGCAGAAGGAGGCAAACGCTGCTCTTGACCTCTCGCTGCCGATCATGTGGTCGACCACGACCGGCAACGAGAGGTCCATCCCAATAACGCCCCTTAGGTCTCTGCGCGGCGCCGACCACGCTGGACATTCTTCCAGCGTATGCCACTCAGAGTCCTGGGCCTCCTCGCAATGGTGGCACTGCGATCCTCCCAGTGCCAGTTATGAACACACAGTTTGAGGAAACGGCGGTATGCAGGTAATTTAACTTATGCGCATGCATTGCTGCAACTTGTGCTGTATAATTTAGAATTTTTGTTACCGCGCCATCCGATTTTTATACATGTGCAAATACTCGTACACGCTGCATTGTATTTTCTTCCGCACGCGACAAGGAGGGGACAGAGGCGAGTTCCGGCTATCGTCTGTCCCCTCCCCCCGTCCCACCCCCCTGGTCGGCCCGCATAAAACTTAAAAATATGATAAAATAGAAGATAAAATCAATAAATGAAAACGTGTATAGATAAAATAGATCAAATAAAAGTCAATAAATAAACAAATAATAATAAGTAAATAAATACAATGGACAAACCACAACAAACATAAGAAGGGGGGGGGCAAAATAAAGGGGAATAAAAGATAAAGATGAAATTTATAATATAGAATATAAAATATATATAGAATAAAATGAAATATTATAAAATAAAAGGGGGGCGGTCGACCGGCAGGTCGCATCTTTGTAGAGGGGGGGGATTATTGCTCCACCTCGCCCCCCGCGACCTGCCCACCTCGGGGGCGCCTTAACGGCCAGCCCCCCTTGGCGGCGGTGGAAGTACTAAGTATTTCCACCGCCGCCATTACGTCTGCGGCCCCTTACCGGGGGGCCGTCGGCCTCGTCGGGGTTGCCCCGCCGATGCTAGCCTCCTGGCCGAGAGTGGTCGGCTTCCCTCTCCCTCTCCGCTGCCTCCTTCTGCGTTATCACAATCTCGCAGAAGGAGGCAAACGCTGCTCTTGACCTCTCGCTGCCGATCATGTGGTCGACCACGACCGGCAACGAGAGGTCCATCCCAATAACGCCCCTTAGGACTCTGCGCGGCGCCGACCACGCAGGACATTCTCCCAGCGTATGCCGCGCAGAGTCCTGGGCCTCCTCGCAGTGGTGGCACTGCGATCCTCCCAGTGCCAGTTATGAACACACAGTTTCACGAAACGGCGGTATGCAGGTAATTTAACTTATCCGCATACATTGCTGCAACTTGTGCTGTATAATTTAGAATTTTTGTTACCGCGCCATCCGATTTTTATACATGTGCAAATACTCGTACACGCTGCATTGTATTTTCTTCCGCACGCGACAAGGAGGGAACAGAGGCGAGGTCCGGCTAGCGTCTGTCCCCTCCCCCCGTCCCACCCCCCTGGTCGGCCCGCATAAAACTTAAAAATATGTTAAAATAAACGATAAAATCATTAAATGAAAACGTGTATAGATAAAATAGATAAAATAAAAGTCAATAAATAAATTAATAATAATAAGTAAATAAATACAATGGACAAACCACAACAAACATAAGAAGGGGGGGGCAAAATAAAGGGGTATAAAAGATAAAGATGAAATTTATAATATAGAATATGAAATATATATAGAATAAAATGAAATATTATAAAATAAAAGGAGGGGGGTCGACCGGCAGGTCGCATCTTTGTAGAGGGGGGGAGGGGATTATTGCTCCACCTCGCCCGCCGCGACCTGCCCACCTCGGGGGCGCCTTATCCGCCAGCCCCCCTTGGCGGCGGTGGAAGTACTAAGTAGTCCCACCGCCGCCATTACGTCTGCGGCCCCTTACCGGGAGGCCGTCGGCCTCGTCGGGGTTGCCCCGCCGATGCTAGCCTCCTGGCGGAGAGTGGTCGGCTTCCCTCTCCCTCACCGCTGCCTCCTTCTGCGTTATCACAATCTCGCAGAAGGAGGCAAACGCTGCTCTTGACCTCTCGCTGCCGATCATGTGGTCGACCACGACCGGCAACGAGAGGTCCATCCCAATAACGCCCCTTAGGACTCCGCGCGGCACCGACCACGCACGACATTCTCCCAGCGTAAGCCGCGCAGAGTCCTGGGCCTCCTCGCAGTGGTGGCACTGCGATCCTCCCAGTGCCAGTTATGAACACACAGTTTGACGAAACGGCGGTATGCAGGTAATTTAACTTATGCGCATGCATTGCTGCAACTTGTGCTGTATAATTTAGAATTTTTGTTACCGCGCCATCCGATTTTTATACATGTGCAAATACTCGTACACGCTGCATTGTATTTTCTTCCGCACGCGACAAGGAGGGAACAGAGGCGAGGTCCGGCTAGCGTCTGTCCCCTCCCCCCGTCCCACCCCCCTGGTCGGCCCGCATAAAACTTAAAAATATGTTAAAATAAACGATAAAATCATTAAATGAAAACGTGTATAGATAAAATAGATAAAATAAAAGTCAATAAATAAATTAATAATAATAAGTAAATAAATACAATGGACAAACCACAACAAACATAAGAAGGGGGGGGCAAAATAAAGGGGTATAAAAGATAAAGATGAAATTTATAATATAGAATATGAAATATATATAGAATAAAATGAAATATTATAAAATAAAAGGAGGGGGGTCGACCGGCAGGTCGCATCTTTGTAGAGGGGGGGAGGGGATTATTGCTCCACCTCGCCCGCCGCGACCTGCCCACCTCGGGGGCGCCTTAACAGCCAGCCCCCCTTGGCGGAGGTGGAAGTACTATGTATTCCCACCGCCGCCATTACGTCTGCGGCCCCTTACCGGGGGGCCGTCGGCCTCGTCGGGGTTGCCCCGCCGATGCTAGCCTCCTGGCGGAGAGGGGGTCGGCTTCCCTCTCCCTCTCCGCTGCTTCCTTCTGCGTTATCACAATCTCGCAGAAGGAGGCAAACGCTGCTCTTGACCTCTCGCTGCCGATCATGTGGTCGACCACGACCGGCAACGAGAGGTCCATCCCAATAACGCCCCTTAGGACTCTGCGCGGCGCCGACCACGCAGGACATTCTCCCAGCGTATGCCACTCAGAGTCCTGGGCCTCCTCGCAGTGGTGGCACTGCGATCCTCCCAATGCCAGTTATGAACATACAGTTTGAGGAAACGGCGGTATGCAGGTAATTTAACTTATGCGCATGCATTGCTGCAACTTGTGCTGTATAATTTAGAATTTTTGTTACCGCGCCATCCGATTTTTATACATGTGCAAATACTCGTACACGCTGCATTGTATTTTCTTCCGCACGCGACAAGGAGGGGACAGAGGCGAGTTCCGGCTATCGTCTGTCCCCTCCACCCGCCCCACCCCCCTGGTCGGCCCGCATAAAACTTAAAAATATGATAAAATAGAAGATAAAATCAATAAATGAAAACGTGTATAGATAAAATAGATAAAATAAAAGTCAATAAATAAATAAATAATAATAAGTAAATAAATACAATGGACAAACCACAACAAACATAAGAAGGGGGGGAAAAATAATGGGGTATAAAAGATAAAGATGAAATTTATAATATAGAATATAAAATACATATAGAATAAAATGAAATATTATAAAATAAAAGGAGGGGGGTCGACCGGCAGGTCGCATCTTTGTAGAGGGGGAAGTGATTATTGCTCCACCTCGCCCGCCGCGACCTGCCCACCTCGGGGGCGCCTTAACAGCCAGCCCCCCTTGGCGGCGGTGGAAGTACTAAGTATTCCCACCGCCGCCATTACGTCTGCGGCCCCTTACCGGGGGGCCGTCGGCCTCGTCGGGGTTGCCCCGCCGATGCTAGCCTCCTGGCGGAGAGGGGGTCGGCTTCCCTCTCCCTCTCCGCTGCCTCCTTCCGCGTTATCATAATCTCGCACAAGGAGGCAAACGCTGCTCTTGACCTCTCGCTGCCGATCATGTGGTCGACCACGACCGGCAACGACAGGTCCGTCCCAATAACGCCCCTTAGGTCTCTGCGCGGCGCCGACCACGCTGGACATTCTTCCAGCGTATGCCACTCAGAGTCCTGGGCCTCCTCGCAGTGGTGGCACTGCGATCCTCCCAGTGCCAGTTATGAACACACAGTTTAGGGAAACGGCGGTATGCAGGTAATTTAACTTATGCGCATGCATTGCTGCAACTTGTGCTGTATAATTTAGAATTTTTGTTACCGCGCCATCCGATTTTTATACATGTGCAAATACTCGTACACGCTGCATTGTATTTTCTTCCGCACGCGACAAGGAGGGAACAGAGGCGAGGTCCGGCTAGCGTCTGTCCCCTCCCCCCGTCCCACCCCCCTGGTCGGCCCGCATAAAACTTAAAAATATGTTAAAATAAACGATAAAATCATTAAATGAAAACGTGTATAGATAAAATAGATAAAATAAAAGTCAATAAATAAATTAATAATAATAAGTAAATAAATACAATGGACAAACCACAACAAACATAAGAAGGGGGGGGGGGCAAAATAAAGGGGTATAAAAGATAAAGATGAAATTTATAATATAGAATATGAAATATATATAGAATAAAATGAAATATTATAAAATAAAAGGAGGGGGGTCGACCGGCAGGTCGCATCTTTGTAGAGGGGGGGAGGGGATTATTGCTCCACCTCGCCCGCCGCGACCTGCCCACCTCGGGGGCGCCTTAACCGCCAGCCCCCCTTGGCGGCGGTGGAAGTACTAAGTAGTCCCACCGCCGCCATTACGTCTGCAGCCCCTTACCGGGAGGCCGTCGGCCTCGTCGGGGTTGCCCCGCCGATGCTAGCCTCCTGGCGGAGAGTGGTCGGCTTCCCTCTCCCTCTCCGCTGCCTCCTTCTGCGTTATCACAATCTCGCAGAAGGAGGCAAACGCTGCTCTTGACCTCTCGCTGCCGATCATGTGGTCGACCACGACCGGCAACGAGAGGTCCATCCCAATAACGCCCCTTAGGACTCCGCGCGGCACCGACCACGCACGACATTCTCCCAGCGTAAGCCGCGCAGAGTCCTGGGCCTCCTCGCAGTGGTGGCACTGCGATCCTCCCAGTGCCAGTTATGAACACACAGTTTGACGAAACGGCGGTATGCAGGTAATTTAACTTATGCGCATGCATTGCTGCAACTTGTGCTGTATAATTTAGAATTTTTGTTACCGCGCCATCCGATTTTTATACATGTGCAAATACTCGTACACGCTGCATTGTATTTTCTTCCGCACGCGACAAGGAGGGAACAGAGGCGAGGTCCGGCTAGCGTCTGTCCCCTCCCCCCGTCCCACCCCCCTGGTCGGCCCGCATAAAACTTAAAAATATGTTAAAATAAACGATAAAATCATTAAATGAAAACGTGTATAGATAAAATAGATAAAATAAAAGTCAATAAATAAATTAATAATAATAAGTAAATAAATACAATGGACAAACCACAACAAACATAAGAAGGGGGGGGCAAAATAAAGGGGTATAACAGATAAAGATGAAATTTATAATATAGAATATGAAATATATATAGAATAAAATGAAATATTATAAAATAAAAGGAGGGGGGTCGACCGGCAGGTCGCATCTTTGTAGAGGGGGGGAGGGGATTATTGCTCCACCTCGCCCGCCGCGACCTGCCCACCTCGGGGGCGCCTTAACCGCCAGCCCCCCTTGGCGGCGGTGGAAGTACTAAGTAGTCCCACCGCCGCCTTTACGTCTGCAGCCCCTTACCGGGAGGCCGTCGGCCTCGTCGGGGTTGCCCCGCCGATGCTAGCCTCCTGGCGGAGAGTGGTCGGCTTCCCTCTCCCTCTCCGCTGCCTCCTTCTGCGTTATCACAATCTCGCAGAAGGAGGCAAACGCTGCTCTTGACCTCTCGCTGCCGATCATGTGGTCGACCACGACCGGCAACGAGAGGTCCATCCCAATAACGCCCCTTAGGTCTCTGCGCGGCGCCGACCACGCTGGACATTCTTCCAGCGTATGCCACTCAGAGTCCTGGGCCTCCTCGCAATGGTGGCACTGCGATCCTCCCAGTGCCAGTTATGAACACACAGTTTGAGGAAACGGCGGTATGCAGGTAATTTAACTTATGCGCATGCATTGCTGCAACTTGTGCTGTATAATTTAGAATTTTTGTTACCGCGCCATCCGATTTTTATACATGTGCAAATACTCGTACACGCTGCATTGTATTTTCTTCCGCACGCGACAAGGAGGGGACAGAGGCGAGTTCCGGCTATCGTCTGTCCCCTCCCCCCGTCCCACCCCCCTGGTCGGCCCGCATAAAACTTAAAAATATGATAAAATAGAAGATAAAATCAATAAATGAAAACGTGTATAGATAAAATAGATCAAATAAAAGTCAATAAATAAACAAATAATAATAAGTAAATAAATACAATGGACAAACCACAACAAACATAAGAAGGGGGGGGGGCAAAATAAAGGGGAATAAAAGATAAAGATGAAATTTATAATATAGAATATAAAATATATATAGAATAAAATGAAATATTATAAAATAAAAGGGGGGCGGTCGACCGGCAGGTCGCATCTTTGTAGAGGGGGGGGATTATTGCTCCACCTCGCCCCCCGCGACCTGCCCACCTCGGGGGCGCCTTAACGGCCAGCCCCCCTTGGCGGCGGTGGAAGTACTAAGTATTTCCACCGCCGCCATTACGTCTGCGGCCCCTTACCGGGGGGCCGTCGGCCTCGTCGGGGTTGCCCCGCCGATGCTAGCCTCCTGGCCGAGAGTGGTCGGCTTCCCTCTCCCTCTCCGCTGCCTCCTTCTGCGTTATCACAATCTCGCAGAAGGAGGCAAACGCTGCTCTTGACCTCTCGCTGCCGATCATGTGGTCGACCACGACCGGCAACGAGAGGTCCATCCCAATAACGCCCCTTAGGACTCTGCGCGGCGCCGACCACGCAGGACATTCTCCCAGCGTATGCCGCGCAGAGTCCTGGGCCTCCTCGCAGTGGTGGCACTGCGATCCTCCCAGTGCCAGTTATGAACACACAGTTTCACGAAACGGCGGTATGCAGGTAATTTAACTTATGCGCATACATTGCTGCAACTTGTGCTGTATAATTTAGAATTTTTGTTACCGCGCCATCCGATTTTTATACATGTGCAAATACTCGTACACGCTGCATTGTATTTTCTTCCGCACGCGACAAGGAGGGAACAGAGGCGAGGTCCGGCTAGCGTCTGTCCCCTCCCCCCGTCCCACCCCCCTGGTCGGCCCGCATAAAACTTAAAAATATGTTAAAATAAACGATAAAATCATTAAATGAAAACGTGTATAGATAAAATAGATAAAATAAAAGTCAATAAATAAATTAATAATAATAAGTAAATAAATACAATGGACAAACCACAACAAACATAAGAAGGGGGGGGCAAAATAAAGGGGTATAAAAGATAAAGATGAAATTTATAATATAGAATATGAAATATATATAGAATAAAATGAAATATTATAAAATAAAAGGAGGGGGGTCGACCGGCAGGTCGCATCTTTGTAGAGGGGGGGAGGGGATTATTGCTCCACCTCGCCCGCCGCGACCTGCCCACCTCGGGGGCGCCTTATCCGCCAGCCCCCCTTGGCGGCGGTGGAAGTACTAAGTAGTCCCACCGCCGCCATTACGTCTGCGGCCCCTTACCGGGAGGCCGTCGGCCTCGTCGGGGTTGCCCCGCCGATGCTAGCCTCCTGGCGGAGAGTGGTCGGCTTCCCTCTCCCTCACCGCTGCCTCCTTCTGCGTTATCACAATCTCGCAGAAGGAGGCAAACGCTGCTCTTGACCTCTCGCTGCCGATCATGTGGTCGACCACGACCGGCAACGAGAGGTCCATCCCAATAACGCCCCTTAGGACTCCGCGCGGCACCGACCACGCACGACATTCTCCCAGCGTAAGCCGCGCAGAGTCCTGGGCCTCCTCGCAGTGGTGGCACTGCGATCCTCCCAGTGCCAGTTATGAACACACAGTTTGACGAAACGGCGGTATGCAGGTAATTTAACTTATGCGCATGCATTGCTGCAACTTGTGCTGTATAATTTAGAATTTTTGTTACCGCGCCATCCGATTTTTATACATGTGCAAATACTCGTACACGCTGCATTGTATTTTCTTCCGCACGCGACAAGGAGGGAACAGAGGCGAGGTCCGGCTAGCGTCTGTCCCCTCCCCCCGTCCCACCCCCCTGGTCGGCCCGCATAAAACTTAAAAATATGTTAAAATAAACGATAAAATCATTAAATGAAAACGTGTATAGATAAAATAGATAAAATAAAAGTCAATAAATAAATTAATAATAATAAGTAAATAAATACAATGGACAAACCACAACAAACATAAGAAGGGGGGGGCAAAATAAAGGGGTATAAAAGATAAAGATGAAATTTATAATATAGAATATGAAATATATATAGAATAAAATGAAATATTATAAAATAAAAGGAGGGGGGTCGACCGGCAGGTCGCATCTTTGTAGAGGGGGGGAGGGGATTATTGCTCCACCTCGCCCGCCGCGACCTGCCCACCTCGGGGGCGCCTTAACAGCCAGCCCCCCTTGGCGGAGGTGGAAGTACTATGTATTCCCACCGCCGCCATTACGTCTGCGGCCCCTTACCGGGGGGCCGTCGGCCTCGTCGGGGTTGCCCCGCCGATGCTAGCCTCCTGGCGGAGAGGGGGTCGGCTTCCCTCTCCCTCTCCGCTGCTTCCTTCTGCGTTATCACAATCTCGCAGAAGGAGGCAAACGCTGCTCTTGACCTCTCGCTGCCGATCATGTGGTCGACCACGACCGGCAACGAGAGGTCCATCCCAATAACGCCCCTTAGGACTCTGCGCGGCGCCGACCACGCAGGACATTCTCCCAGCGTATGCCACTCAGAGTCCTGGGCCTCCTCGCAGTGGTGGCACTGCGATCCTCCCAATGCCAGTTATGAACATACAGTTTGAGGAAACGGCGGTATGCAGGTAATTTAACTTATGCGCATGCATTGCTGCAACTTGTGCTGTATAATTTAGAATTTTTGTTACCGCGCCATCCGATTTTTATACATGTGCAAATACTCGTACACGCTGCATTGTATTTTCTTCCGCACCCGACAAGGAGGGGACAGAGGCGAGTTCCGGCTATCGTCTGTCCCCTCCACCCGCCCCACCCCCCTGGTCGGCCCGCATAAAACTTAAAAATATGATAAAATAGAAGATAAAATCAATAAATGAAAACGTGTATAGATAAAATAGATAAAATAAAAGTCAATAAATAAATAAATAATAATAAGTAAATAAATACAATGGACAAACCACAACAAACATAAGAAGGGGGGGAAAAATAATGGGGAATAAAAGATAAAGATGAAATTTATAATATAGAATATAAAATACATATAGAATAAAATGAAATATTATAAAATAAAAGGAGGGGGGTCGACCGGCAGGTCGCATCTTTGTAGAGGGGGAAGTGATTATTGCTCCACCTCGCCCGCCGCGACCTGCCCACCTCGGGGGCGCCTTAACAGCCAGCCCCCCTTGGCGGCGGTGGAAGTACTAAGTATTCCCACCGCCGCCATTACGTCTGCGGCCCCTTACCGGGGGGCCGTCGGCCTCGTCGGGGTTGCCCCGCCGATGCTAGCCTCCTGGCGGAGAGGGGGTCGGCTTCCCTCTCCCTCTCCGCTGCCTCCTTCCGCGTTATCATAATCTCGCACAAGGAGGCAAACGCTGCTCTTGACCTCTCGCTGCCGATCATGTGGTCGACCACGACCGGCAACGACAGGTCCGTCCCAATAACGCCCCTTAGGTCTCTGCGCGGCGCCGACCACGCTGGACATTCTCCCAGCGTAAGCCGCGCAGAGTCCTGGGCCTCCTCGCAGTGGTGGCACTGCGATCCTCCCAGTGCCAGTTATGAACACACAGTTTGACGAAACGGCGGTATGCAGGTAATTTAACTTATGCGCATGCATTGCTGCAACTTGTGCTGTATAATTTAGAATTTTTGTTACCGCGCCATCCGATTTTTATACATGTGCAAATACTCGTACACGCTGCATTGTATTTTCTTCCGCACGCGACAAGGAGGGAACAGAGGCGAGGTCCGGCTAGCGTCTGTCCCCTCCCCCCGTCCCACCCCCCTGGTCGGCCCGCATAAAACTTAAAAATATGTTAAAATAAACGATAAAATCATTAAATGAAAACGTGTATAGATAAAATAGATAAAATAAAAGTCAATAAATAAATTAATAATAATAAGTAAATAAATACAATGGACAAACCACAACAAACATAAGAAGGGGGGGGCAAAATAAAGGGGTATAACAGATAAAGATGAAATTTATAATATAGAATATGAAATATATATAGAATAAAATGAAATATTATAAAATAAAAGGAGGGGGGTCGACCGGCAGGTCGCATCTTTGTAGAGGGGGGGAGGGGATTATTGCTCCACCTCGCCCGCCGCGACCTGCCCACCTCGGGGGCGCCTTAACCGCCAGCCCCCCTTGGCGGCGGTGGAAGTACTAAGTAGTCCCACCGCCGCCTTTACGTCTGCAGCCCCTTACCGGGAGGCCGTCGGCCTCGTCGGGGTTGCCCCGCCGATGCTAGCCTCCTGGCGGAGAGTGGTCGGCTTCCCTCTCCCTCTCCGCTGCCTCCTTCTGCGTTATCACAATCTCGCAGAAGGAGGCAAACGCTGCTCTTGACCTCTCGCTGCCGATCATGTGGTCGACCACGACCGGCAACGAGAGGTCCATCCCAATAACGCCCCTTAGGTCTCTGCGCGGCGCCGACCACGCTGGACATTCTTCCAGCGTATGCCACTCAGAGTCCTGGGCCTCCTCGCAGTGGTGGCACTGCGATCCTCCCAGTGCCAGTTATGAACACACAGTTTGAGGAAACGGCGGTATGCAGGTAATTTAACTTATGCGCATGCATTGCTGCAACTTGTGCTGTATAATTTAGAATTTTTGTTACCGCGCCATCCGATTTTTATACATGTGCAAATACTCGTACACGCTGCATTGTATTTTCTTCCGCACGCTACAAGGAGGGAACAGAGGCGAGGTCCGGCTAGCGTCTGTCCCCTCCCCCCGTCCCACCCCCCTGGTCGGCCCGCATAAAACTTAAAAATATGATAAAATAGAAGATAAAATCAATAAATGAAAACGTGTATAGATAAAATAGAAGTCAATAAATAAATAAATAATAATAAGTAAATAAATACAATCGACAAACCACAACAAACATAAGAAGAGGGGGGCAAAATAAAGGGGAACAAAAGATAAAGATGAAATTTATAATATAGAATATGAAATATATATAGAATAAAATGAAATATTATAAAATAAAAGGAGGGGGGTCGACCGGCAGGTCGTATCTTTGTAGAGGGGGGGAGGGGATTATTGCTCCACCTCGCCCGCCGCGACCTGCCCACCTCGGGGGCGCCTTAACAGCCAGCCCCCCTTGGCGGCGGTGGAAGTACTATGTATTCCCACCGCCGCCATTACGTCTGCGGCCCCTTACCGGGGGGCCGTCGGCCTCGTCGGGGTTGCCCCGCCGATGCTAGCCTCCTGGCGGAGAGGGGGTCGGCTTCCCTCTCCCTCTCCGCTGCTTCCTTCTGCGTTATCACAATCTCGCAGAAGGAGGCAAACGCTGCTCTTGACCTCCCGCTGCCGATCATGTGGTCGACCACGACCGGCAACGAGAGGTCCATCCCAATAACGCCCCTTAGGACTCTGCGCGGCGCCGACCACGCAGGACATTCTCCCAGCGTATGCCACTCAGAGTCCTGGGCCTCCTCGCAGTGGTGGCACTGCGATCCTCCCAGTGCCAGTTATGAACACACAGTTTGGGGAAACGGCGGTATGCAGGTAATTTAACTTATGCGCATGCATTGCTGCAACTTGTGCTGTATAATTTAGAATTTTTGTTACCGCGCCATCCGATTTTTATACATGTGCAAATACTCGTACACGCTGCATTGTATTTTCTTCCGCACGCGACAAGGAGGGGACAGAGGCGAGTTCCGGCTATCGTCTGTCCCCTCCCCCCGTCCCACCCCCCTGGTCGGCCCGCATAAAACTTAAAAATATGATAAAATAGAAGATAAAATCAATAAATGAAAACGTGTATAGATAAAATAGATAAAATAAAAGTCAATAAATAAATAAATAATAATAAGTAAATAAATACAATGGACAAACCACAACAAACATAAGAAGGGGGGGGAAAAATAATGGGGAATAAAAGATAAAGATGAAATTTATAATATAGAATATAAAATACATATAGAATAAAATGAAATATTATAAAATAAAAGGAGGGGGGTCGACCGGCAGGTCGCATCTTTGTAGAGGGGGAAGTGATTATTGCTCCACCTCGCCCGCCGCGACCTGCCCACCTCGGGGGCGCCTTAACAGCCAGCCCCCCTTGGCGGCGGTGGAAGTACTATGTATTCCCACCGCCGCCATTACGTCTGCGGCCCCTTACCGGGGGGCCGTCGGCCTCGTCGGGGTTGCCCCGCCGATGCTAGCCTCCTGGCGGAGAGGGGGTCGGCTTCCCTCTCCCTCTCCGCTGCTTCCTTCTGCGTTATCACAATCTCGCAGAAGGAGGCAAACCCTGCTCTTGACCTCCCGCTGCCGATCATGTGGTCGACCACGACCGGCAACGAGAGGTCCATCCCAATAACGCCCCTTAGGTCTCTGCGCGGCGCCGACCACGCTGGACATTCTTCCTGCGTATGCCACTCAGAGTCCTGGGCCTCCTCGCAGTGGTGGCACTGCGATCCTCCCAGTGCCAGTTATGAACACACAGTTTGAGGAAACGGCGGTATGCAGGTAATTTAACTTATGCGCATGCATTGCTGCAACTTGTGCTGTATAATTTAGAATTTTTGTTACCGCGCCATCCGATTTTTATACATGTGCAAATACTCGTACACGCTGCATTGTATTTTCTTCCGCACGCTACAAGGAGGGAACAGAGGCGAGGTCCGGCTAGCGTCTGTCCCCTCCCCCCGTCCCACCCCCCTGGTCGGCCCGCATAAAACTTAAAAATATGATAAAATAGAAGATAAAATCAATAAATGAAAACGTGTATAGATAAAATAGAAGTCAATAAATAAATAAATAATAATAAGTAAATAAATACAATCGACAAACCACAACAAACATAAGAAGAGGGGGGCAAAATAAAGGGGAACAAAAGATAAAGATGAAATTTATAATATAGAATATGAAATATATATAGAATAAAATGAAATATTATAAAATAAAAGGAGGGGGGTCGACCGGCAGGTCGTATCTTTGTAGAGGGGGGGAGGGGATTATTGCTCCACCTCGCCCGCCGCGACCTGCCCACCTCGGGGGCGCCTTAACAGCCAGCCCCCCTTGGCGGCGGTGGAAGTACTATGTATTCCCACCGCCGCCATTACGTCTGCGGCCCCTTACCGGGGGGCCGTCGGCCTCGTCGGGGTTGCCCCGCCGATGCTAGCCTCCTGGCGGAGAGGGGGTCGGCTTCCCTCTCCCTCTCCGCTGCTTCCTTCTGCGTTATCACAATCTCGCAGAAGGAGGCAAACGCTGCTCTTGACCTCCCGCTGCCGATCATGTGGTCGACCACGACCGGCAACGAGAGGTCCATCCCAATAACGCCCCTTAGGACTCTGCGCGGCGCCGACCACGCAGGACATTCTCCCAGCGTATGCCACTCAGAGTCCTGGGCCTCCTCGCAGTGGTGGCACTGCGATCCTCCCAGTGCCAGTTATGAACACACAGTTTGGGGAAACGGCGGTATGCAGGTAATTTAACTTATGCGCATGCATTGCTGCTACTTGTGCTGTATAATTTAGAATTTTTGTTACCGCGCCATCCGATTTTTATACATGTGCAAATACTCGTACACGCTGCATTGTATTTTCTTCCGCACGCGACAAGGAGGGGACAGAGGCGAGTTCCGGCTATCGTCTGTCCCCTCCCCCCGTCCCACCCCCCTGGTCGGTCCGCATAAAACTTAAAAATATGATAAAATAGAAGATAAAATCAATAAATGAAAACGTGTATAGATAAAATAGATAAAATAAAAGTCAATAAATAAATAAATAATAATAAGTAAATAAATACAATGGACAAACCACAACAAACATAAGAAGGGGGGGGAAAAATAATGGGGAATAAAAGATAAAGATGAAATTTATAATATAGAATATAAAATACATATAGAATAAAATGAAATATTATAAAATAAAAGGAGGGGGGTCGACCGGCAGGTCGCATCTTTGTAGAGGGGGAAGTGATTATTGCTCCACCTCGCCCGCCGCGACCTGCCCACCTCGGGGGCGCCTTAACAGCCAGCCCCCCTTGGCGGCGGTGGAAGTACTATGTATTCCCACCGCCGCCATTACGTCTGCGGCCCCTTACCGGGGGGCCGTCGGCCTCGTCGGGGTTGCCCCGCCGATGCTAGCCTCCTGGCGGAGAGGGGGTCGGCTTCCCTCTCCCTCTCCGCTGCTTCCTTCTGCGTTATCACAATCTCGCAGAAGGAGGCAAACGCTGCTCTTGACCTCCCGCTGCCGATCATGTGGTCGACCACGACCGGCAACGAGAGGTCCATCCCAATAACGCCCCTTAGGACTCTGCGCGGCGCCGACCACGCAGGACATTCTCCCAGCGTATGCCACTCAGAGTCCTGGGCCTCCTCGCAGTAGTGGCACTGCGATCCTCCCAGTGCCAGTTATGAACACACAGTTTGGGGAAACGGCGGTATGCAGGTAATTTAACTTATGCGCATGCATTGCTGCAACTTGTGCTGTATAATTTAGAATTTTTGTTACCGCGCCATCCGATTTTTATACATGTGCAAATACTCGTACACGCTGCATTGTATTTTCTTCCGCACGCGACAAGGAGGGGACAGAGGCGAGTTCCGGCTATCGTCTGTCCCCTCCCCCCGTCCCACCCCCCTGGTCGGCCCGCATAAAACTTAAAAATATGATAAAATAGAAGATAAAATCAATAAATGAAAACGTGTATAGATAAAATAGATAAAATAAAAGTCAATAAATAAATAAATAATAATAAGTAAATAAATACAATGGACAAACCACAACAAACATAAGAAGGGGGGGGGAAAAATAATGGGGAATAAAAGATAAAGATGAAATTTATAATATAGAATATAAAATACATATAGAATAAAATGAAATATTATAAAATAAAAGGAGGGGGGTCGACCGGCAGGTCGCATCTTTGTAGAGGGGGAAGTGATTATTGCTCCACCTCGCCCGCCGCGACCTGCCCACCTCGGGGGCGCCTTAACAGCCAGCCCCCCTTGGCGGCGGAGGAATTACAAAGTATTCCCACCGCCGCCATTACGTCTGCGGCCCCTTACCGGGGGGCCGTCGGCCTCGTCGGGGTTGCCCCGCCGATGCTAGCCTCCTGGCGGAGAGGGGGTCGGCTTCCCTCTCCCTCTCCGCTGCCTCCTTCTGCGTTATCACAATCTCGCAGAAGGAGGCAAACGCTGCTCTTGACCTCTCGCTGCCGATCATGTGGTCGACCACGACCGGCAACGAGAGGTCCATCCCAATAACGCCCCTTATGTCTCTGCGCGGCGCCGACCACGCTGGACATTCTTCCAGCGTATGCCACTCAGAGTCCTGGGCCTCCTCGCAGTGGTGGCAGTGCGATCCTCCCAGTGCCAGTTATGAACACACAGTTTGAGGAAACGGCGGTATGCAGGTAATTTAACTTATGCGCATGCATTGCTGCAACTTGTGCTGTATAATTTAGAATTTTTGTTACCGCGCCATCCGATTTTTATACATGTGCAAATACTCGTACACGCAGCATTGTATTTTCTTCCGCACGCGACAAGGAGGGGACAGAGGCGAGTTCCGGCTAGCGTCTGTCCCCTCCCCCCGTCCCACCCCCTGGTCCACCCGCATAAAACTTAAAAATATGATAAAATAGAAGATAAAATCAATAAATGAAAACGTGTATAGATAAAATAGATCAAATAAAAGTCAATAAATAAACAAATAATAATAAGTAAATAAATACAATGGACAAACCACAACAAACATAAGAAGGGGGGGGGGGCAAAATAAAGGGGAATAAAAGATAAAGATGAAATTTATAATATAGAATATAAATAGAGTAAATAGAATAGAATAGAGTAAAATGAAATATTATAAAATAAAAGGGGGGCGGTCGACCGGCAGGTCGCATCTTTGTAGAGGGGGGGGATTATTGCTCCACCTCGCCCCCCGCGACCTGCCCACCTCGGGGGCGCCTTAACGGCCAGCCCCCCTTGGCGGCGGTGGAAGTACTAAGTATTTCCACCGCCGCCATTACGTCTGCGGCCCCTTACCGGGGGGCCGTCGGCCTCGTCGGGGTTGCCCCGCCGATGCTAGCCTCCTGGCCGAGAGTGGTCGGCTTCCCTCTCCCTCTCCGCTGCCTCCTTCTGCGTTATCACAATCTCGCAGAAGGAGGCAAACGCTGCTCTTGACCTCTCGCTGCCGATCATGTGGTCGACCACGACCGGCAACGAGAGGTCCATCCCAATAACGCCCCTTAGGACTCTGCGCGGCGCCGACCACGCAGGACATTCTCCCAGCGTATGCCGCGCAGAGTCCTGGGCCTCCTCGCAGTGGTGGCACTGCGATCCTCCCAGTGCCAGTTATGAACACACAGTTTCACGAAACGGCGGTATGCAGGTAATTTAACTTATGCGCATACATTGCTGCAACTTGTGCTGTATAATTTAGAATTTTTGTTACCGCGCCATCCGATTTTTATACATGTGCAAATACTCGTACACGCTGCATTGTATTTTCTTCCGCACGCGACAAGGAGGGGACCGAGGCGAGTTCCGGCTATCGTCTGTCCCCTCCCCCCGTCCCACCCCCCTGGTCGGCCCGCATAAAACTTAAAAATATGATAAAATAGAAGATAAAATCAATAAATGAAAACGTGTATAGATAAAATAGATCAAATAAAAGTCAATAAATAAACAAATAATAATAAGTAAATAAATACAATGGACAAACCACAACAAACATAAGAAGGGGGGGGGGCAAAATAAAGGGGAATAAAAGATAAAGATGAAATTTATAATATAGAATATAAAATATATATAGAATAAAATGAAATATTATAAAATAAAAGGGGGGGGTCGACCGGCAGGTCGCATCTTTGTAGAGGGGGGGGATTATTGCTCCACCTCGCCCCCCGCGACCTGCCCACCTCGGGGGCGCCTTAACGGCCAGCCCCCCTTGGCGGCGGTGGAAGTACTAAGTATTCCCACCGCCGCCATTACGTCTGCGGCCCCTTACCGGGGGGCCGTCGGCCTCGTCGGGGTTGCCCCGCCGATGCTAGCCTCCTGGCCGAGAGTGGTCGGCTTGCCTCTCCCTCTCCGCTGCCTCCTTCTGCGTTATCACAATCTCGCAGAAGGAGGCAAACGCTGCTCTTGACCTCTCGCTGCCGATCATGTGGTCGACCACGACCGACAACGAGAGGTCCGTCCCAATAACGCCCCTTAGGTCTCTGCGCGGCGCCGACCACGCTGGACATTCTTCCAGCGTATGCCACTCAGAGTCCTGGGCCTCCTCGCAGTGGTGGCACTGCGATCCTCCCAGTGCCAGTTATGAACACACAGTTTGGGGAAACGGCGGTATGCAGGTAATTTAACTTATGCGCATGCATTGCTGCAACTTGTGCTGTATAATTTAGAATTTTTGTTACCGCGCCATCCGATTTTTATACATGTGCAAATACTCGTACACGCTGCATTGTATTTTCTTCCGCACGCGACAAGGAGGGAACAGAGGCGAGGTCCGGCTAGCGTCTGTCCCCTCCCCCCGTCCCACCCCCCTGGTCGGCCCGCATAAAACTTAAAAATATGTTAAAATAAACGATAAAATCATTAAATGAAAACGTGTATAGATAAAATAGATAAAATAAAAGTCAATAAATAAATTAATAATAATAAGTAAATAAATACAATGGACAAACCACAACAAACATAAGAAGGGGGGGGCAAAATAAAGGGGTATAAAAGATAAAGATGAAATTTATAATATAGAATATGAAATATATATAGAATAAAATGAAATATTATAAAATAAAAGGAGGGGGGTCGACCGGCAGGTCGCATCTTTGTAGAGGGGGGGAGGGGATTATTGCTCCACCTCGCCCGCCGCGACCTGCCCACGTCGGGGGCGCCTTAACCGCCAGCCCCCCTTGGCGGCGGTGGAAGTACTAAGTAGTCCCACCGCCGCCATTACGTCTGCAGCCCCTTACCGGGAGGCCGTCGGCCTCGTCGGGGTTGCCCCGCCGATGCTAGCCTCCTGGCGGAGAGTGGTCGGCTTCCCTCTCCCTCTCCGCTGCCTCCTTCTGCGTTATCACAATCTCGCAGAAGGAGGCAAACGCTGCTCTTGACCTCTCGCTGCCGATCATGTGGTCGACCACGACCGGCAACGAGAGGTCCATCCCAATAACGCCCCTTATGTCTCTGCGCGGCGCCGACCACGCTGGACATTCTTCCAGCGTATGCCACTCAGAGTCCTGGGCCTCCTCGCAGTGGTGGCAGTGCGATCCTCCCAGTGCCAGTTATGAACACACAGTTTGAGGAAACGGCGGTATGCAGGTAATTTAACTTATGCGCATGCATTGCTGCAACTTGTGCTGTATAATTTAGAATTTTTGTTACCGCGCCATCCGATTTTTATACATGTGCAAATACTCGTACACGCTGCATTGTATTTTCTTCCGCACGCTACAAGGAGGGAACAGAGGCGAGGTCCGGCTAGCGTCTGTCCCCTCCCCCCGTCCCACCCCCCTGGTCGGCCCGCATAAAACTTAAAAATATGATAAAATAGAAGATAAAATCAATAAATGAAAACGTGTATAGATAAAATAGAAGTCAATAAATAAATAAATAATAATAAGTAAATAAATACAATCGACAAACCACAACAAACATAAGAAGAGGGGGGCAAAATAAAGAGGAACAAAAGATAAAGATGAAATTTATAATATAGAATATGAAATATATATAGAATAAAATGAAATATTATAAAATAAAAGGAGGGGGGTCGACCGGCAGGTCGCATCTTTGTAGAGGGGGGGAGGGGATTATTGCTCCACCTCGCCCGCCGCGACCTGCCCACCTCGGGGGCGCCTTAACAGCCAGCCCCCCTTGGCGGCGGTGGAAGTACTATGTATTCCCACCGCCGCCATTACGTCTGCGGCCCCTTACCGGGGGGCCGTCGGCCTCGTCGGGGTTGCCCCGCCGATGCTAGCCTCCTGGCGGAGAGGGGGTCGGCTTCCCTCTCCCTCTCCGCTGCTTCCTTCTGCGTTATCACAATCTCGCAGAAGGAGGCAAACGCTGCTCTTGACCTCTCGCTGCCGATCATGTGGTCGACCACGACCGGCAACGAGAGGTCCATCCCAATAACGCCCCTTAGGACTCTGCGCGGCGCCGACCACGCAGGACATTCTCCCAGCGTATGCCACTCAGAGTCCTGGGCCTCCTCGCAGTGGTGGCACTGCGATCCTCCCTATGCCAGTTATGAACACACAGTTTGAGGAAACGGCGGTATGCAGGTAATTTAACTTATGCGCATGCATTGCTGCAACTTGTGCTGTATAATTTAGAATTTTTGTTACCGCGCCATCCGATTTTTATACATGTGCAAATACTCGTACACGCTGCATTGTATTTTCTTCCGCACGCGACAAGGAGGGGACAGAGGCGAGTTCCGGCTATCGTCTGTCCCCTCCACCCGCCCCACCCCCCTGGTCGGCCCGCATAAAACTTAAAAATATGATAAAATAGAAGATAAAATCAATAAATGAAAACGTGTATAGATAAAATAGATAAAATAAAAGTCAATAAATAAATAAATAATAATAAGTAAATAAATACAATGGACAAACCACAACAAACATAAGAAGGGGGGGAAAAATAATGGGGAATAAAAGATAAAGATGAAATTTATAATATAGAATATAAAATACATATAGAATAAAATGAAATATTATAAAATAAAAGGAGGGGGGTCGACCGGCAGGTCGCATCTTTGTAGAGGGGGAAGTGATTATTGCTCCACCTCGCCCGCCGCGACCTGCCCACCTCGGGGGCGCCTTAACAGCCAGCCCCCCTTGGCGGCGGTGGAAGTACTAAGTATTCCCACCGCCGCCATTACGTCTGCGGCCCCTTACCGGGGGGCCGTCGGCCTCGTCGGGGTTGCCCCGCCGATGCTAGCCTCCTGGCGGAGAGGGGGTCGGCTTCCCTCTCCCTCTCCGCTGCCTCCTTCCGCGTTATCATAATCTCGCACAAGGAGGCAAACGCTGCTCTTCACCTCTCGCTGCCGATCATGTGGTCGACCACGACCGGCAACGACAGGTCCGTCCCAATAACGCCCCTTAGGTCTCTGCGCGGCGCCGACCACGCTGGACATTCTTCCAGCGTATGCCACTCAGAGTCCTGGGCCTCCTCGCAGTGGTGGCACTGCGATCCTCCCAGTGCCAGTTATGAACACACAGTTTGGGGAAACGGCGGTATGCAGGTAATTTAACTTATGCGCATGCATTGCTGCAACTTGTGCTGTATAATTTAGAATTTTTGTTACCGCGCCATCCGATTTTTATACATGTGCAAATACTCGTACACGCTGCATTGTATTTTCTTCCGCACGCGACAAGGAGGGAACAGAGGCGAGGTCCGGCTAGCGTCTGTCCCCTCCCCCCGTCCCACCCCCCTGGTCGGCCCGCATAAAACTTAAAAATATGTTAAAATAAACGATAAAATCATTAAATGAAAACGTGTATAGATAAAATAGATAAAATAAAAGTCAATAAATAAATTAATAATAATAAGTAAATAAATACAATGGACAAACCACAACAAACATAAGAAGGGGGGGGGCAAAATAAAGGGGTATAAAAGATAAAGATGAAATTTATAATATAGAATATGAAATATATATAGAATAAAATGAAATATTATAAAATAAAAGGAGGGGGGTCGACCGGCAGGTCGCATCTTTGTAGAGGGGGGGAGGGGATTATTGCTCCACCTCGCCCGCCGCGACCTGCCCACCTCGGGGGCGCCTTAACCGCCAGCCCCCCTTGGCGGCGGTGGAAGTACTAAGTAGTCCCACCGCCGCCATTACGTCTGCGGCCCCTTACCGGGGGGCCGTCGGCCTCGTCGGGGTTGCCCCGCCGATGCTAGCCTCCTGGCGGAGAGGGGGTCGGCTTCCCTCTCCCTCTCCGCTGCCTCCTTCCGCGTTATCATAATCTCGCACAAGGAGGCAAACGCTGCTCTTGACCTCTCGCTGCCGATCATGTGGTCGACCACGACCGGCAACGACAGGTCCGTCCCAATAACGCCCCTTAGGTCTCTGCGCGGCGCCGACCACGCTGGACATTCTTCCAGCGTATGCCACTCAGAGTCCTGGGCCTCCTCGCAGTGGTGGCACTGCGATCCTCCCAGTGCCAGTTATGAACACACAGTTTGGGGAAACGGCGGTATGCAGGTAATTTAACTTATGCGCATGCATTGCTGCAACTTGTGCTGTATAATTTAGAATTTTTGTTACCGCGCCATCCGATTTTTATACATGTGCAAATACTCGTACACGCTGCATTGTATTTTCTTCCGCACGCGACAAGGAGGGAACAGAGGCGAGGTCCGGCTAGCGTCTGTCCCCTCCCCCCGTCCCACCCCCCTGGTCGGCCCGCATAAAACTTAAAAATATGTTAAAATAAACGATAAAATCATTAAATGAAAACGTGTATAGATAAAATAGATAAAATAAAAGTCAATAAATAAATTAATAATAATAAGTAAATAAATACAATGGACAAACCACAACAAACATAAGAAGGGGGGGGCAAAATAAAGGGGTATAAAAGATAAAGATGAAATTTATAATATAGAATATGAAATATATATAGAATAAAATGAAATATTATAAAATAAAAGGAGGGGGGTCGACCGGCAGGTCGCATCTTTGTAGAGGGGGGGAGGGGATTATTGCTCCACCTCGTCCGCCGCGACCTGCCCACCTCGGGGGCGCCTTAACCGCCAGCCCCCCTTGGCGGCGGTGGAAGTACTAAGTAGTCCCACCGCCGCCATTACGTCTGCAGCCCCTTACCGGGAGGCCGTCGGCCTCGTCGGGGTTGCCCCGCCGATGCTAGCCTCCTGGCGGAGAGTGGTCGGCTTCCCTCTCCCTCTCCGCTGCCTCCTTCTGCGTTATCACAATCTCGCAGAAGGAGGCAAACGCAGCTCTTGACCTCTCGCTGCCGATCATGTGGTCGACCACGACCGGCAACGAGAGGTCCATCCCAATAACGCCCCTTAGGTCTCTGCGCGGCGCCGACCACGCAGGACATTCTTCCAGCGTATGCCACTCAGAGTCCTGGGCCTCCTCGCAGTGGTGGCACTGCGATCCTCCCAGTGCCAGTTATGAACACACAGTTTGAGGAAACGGCGGTATGCAGGTAATTTAACTTATGCGCATGCATTGCTGCAACTTGTGCTGTATAATTTAGAATTTTTGTTACCGCGCCATCCGATTTTTATACATGTGCAAATACTCGTACACGCTGCATTGTATTTTCTTCCGCACGCTACAAGGAGGGAACAGAGGCGAGGTCCGGCTAGCGTCTGTCCCCTCCCCCCGTCCCACCCCCCTGGTCGGCCCGCATAAAACTTAAAAATATGATAAAATAGAAGATAAAATCAATAAATGAAAACGTGTATAGATAAAATAGAAGTCAATAAATAAATAAATAATAATAAGTAAATAAATACAATCGACAAACCACAACAAACATAAGAAGAGGGGGGCAAAATAAAGGGGAACAAAAGATAAAGATGAAATTTATAGTATAGAATATGAAATATATATAGAATAAAATGAAATATTATAAAATAAAAGGAGGGGGGTCGACCGGCAGGTCGCATCTTTGTAGAGGGGGGGAGGGGATTATTGCTCCACCTCGCCCGCCGCGACCTGCCCACCTCGGGGGCGCCTTAACAGCCAGCCCCCCTTGGCGGCGGTGGAAGTACTATGTATTCCCACCGCCGCCATTACGTCTGCGGCCCCTTACCGGGGGGCCGTCGGCCTCGTCGGGGTTGCCCCGCCGATGCTAGCCTCCTGGCGGAGAGGGGGTCGGCTTCCCTCTCCCTCTCCGCTGCTTCCTTCTGCGTTATCACAATCTCGCAGGAGGAGGCAAACGCTGCTCTTGACCTCCCGCTGCCGATCATGTGGTCGACCACGACCGGCAACGAGAGGTCCATCCCAATAACGCCCCTTAGGACTCCGCGCGGCACCGACCACGCACGACATTCTTCCAGCGTAAGCCGCGCAGAGTCCTGGGCCTCCTCGCAGTGGTGGCACTGCGATCCTCCCAGTGCCAGTTATGAACACACAGTTTGACGAAACGGCGGTATGCAGGTAATTTAACTTATGCGCATGCATTGCTGCAACTTGTGCTGTATAATTTAGAATTTTTGTTACCGCGCCATCCGATTATTATACATGTGGAAATACTCGTACACGCTGTATTGTATTTTCTTCCGCACGCGACAAGGAGGGGACAGAGGCGAGGTCCGGCTAGCGTCTGTCCCATCCCCCCGTCCCACCCCCCTGGTCGACCCGCATAAATCTTGAAAATATGATAAAATAAACGATAAAATCTATAAATGAAAACGTGTATAGATAAAATAGATCAAATAAAAGTCTATAAATAAATAAATAATAATAAGTAAATAAATACAATGGACAAACCACAACAAACACAAGAAGGGGGGGCAAAATAAAGGGGAATAAAAGATAAAGACGAACTTTATAATATAGAATATAAAATATATATAGAATAAAATGAAATATTATAAAATAAAAGGAGGGGGGTCGACCGGCAGGTCGCATCTTTGTAGAGGGGAGGGATTATTGCTCCACCTCGCCCCCCGCGACCTGCCCACCTCGGGGGCGCCTTAACGGCCAGCCCCCCTTGGCGGCGGTGGAAGTACTAAGTAGTCCCACCGCCGCCATTACGTCTGCAGCCCCTTACCGGGAGGCCGTCGGCCTCGTCGGGGTTGCCCCGCCGATGCTAGCCTCCTGGCGGAGAGGGGGTCGGCTTCCCTCTCCCTCTCCGCTGCCTCCTTCTGCGTTATCACAATCTCGCAGAAGGAGGCAAACGCTGCTCTTGACCTCTCGCTGCAGATCATGTGGTCGACCA
The DNA here is from genome assembly GCF_051020765.1 of Lasioglossum baleicum. Lineage (NCBI taxonomy): Eukaryota > Metazoa > Arthropoda > Insecta > Hymenoptera > Halictidae > Lasioglossum > Lasioglossum baleicum. The sequence continues at coordinate 809,211 of NW_027469084.1, forward strand.
CGACCGGCAACGAGAGGTCCATCCCAATAGCGCCCCTTAGGACTCCGCGCGGCACCGACCACGCACGACATTCTCCCAGCGTAAGCCGCGCAGAGTCCTGGGCCTCCTCGCAGTGGTGGCACTGCGATCCTCCCAGTGCCAGTTATGAACACACAGTTTGACGAAACGGCGGTATGCAGGTAATTTAACTTATGCGCATGCATTGCTGCAACTTGTGCTGTATAATTTAGAATTTTTGTTACCGCGCCATCCGATTATTATACATGTGGAAATACTCGTACACGCTGCATTGTATTTTCTTCCGCACGCGACAAGGAGGGGACAGAGGCGAGGTCCGGCTAGCGTCTGTCCCATCCCCCCGTCCCACCCCCCTGGTCGACCCGCATAAATCTTGAAAATATGATAAAATAAACGATAAAATCTATAAATGAAAACGTGTATAGATAAAATAGATCAAATAAAAGTCTATAAATAAATAAATAATAATAAGTAAATAAATACAATGGACAAACCACAACAAACACAAGAAGGGGGGGCAAAATAAAGGGGAATAAAAGATAAAGACGAACTTTATAATATAGAATATAAAATATATATAGAATAAAATGAAATATTATAAAATAAAAGGAGGGGGGTCGACCGGCAGGTCGCATCTTTGTAGAGGGGAGGGATTATTGCTCCACCTCGCCCCCCGCGACCTGCCCACCTCGGGGGCGCCTTAACGGCCAGCCCCCCTTGGCGGCGTTATCACAATCTCGCAGAAGGAGGCAAACGCTGCTCTTGACCTCTCGCTGCCTATCATGTGGTCGACCACGACCGGCAACGAGAGGTCCATCCCAATAACGCCCCTTAGGTCTCTGCGCGGCGCCGACCACGCAGGACATTCTCCCAGCGTATGCCGCGCAGAGTCCTGGGCCTCCTCGCAGTGGTGGCACTGCGATCCTCCCAGTGCCAGTTATGAACACACAGTTTGAGGAAACGGCGGTATGCAGGTAATTTAACTTATGCGCATGCATTGCTGCAACTTGTGCTGTATAATTTAGAATTTTTGTTACCGCGCTATCCGATTTTTATACATGTGCAAATACTCGTACACGCTGCATTGTATTTTCTTCCGCACGCGACAAGGAGGGGACAGAGGCGAGGTCCGGCTAGCGTCTGTCCCCTCCCCCCGTCCCACCCCCTGGTCCACCCGCATAAAACTTAAAAATATGATAAAATAGAAGATAAAATCAATAAATGAAAACGTGTATAGATAAAATAGATCAAATAAAAGTCTATAAATAAATAAATAATAATAAGTAAATAAATACAATGGACAAACCACAACAAACATAAGAAGGGGGGGGCAAAATAAAGGGGTATAAAAGATAAAGATGAAATTTATAATATAGAATATGAAATATATATAGAATAAAATGAAATATTATAAAATAAAAGGAGGGGGGTCGACCGGCAGGTCGCATCTTTGTAGAGGGGGGGAGGGGATTATTGCTCCACCTCGTCCGCCGCGACCTGCCCACCTCGGGGGCGCCTTAACCGCCAGCCCCCCTTGGCGGCGGTGGAAGTACTAAGTAGTCCCACCGCCGCCATTACGTCTGCAGCCCCTTACCGGGAGGCCGTCGGCCTCGTCGGGGTTGCCCCGCCGATGCTAGCCTCCTGGCGGAGAGTGGTCGGCTTCCCTCTCCCTCTCCGCTGCCTCCTTCTGCGTTATCACAATCTCGCAGAAGGAGGCAAACGCTGCTCTTGACCTCTCGCTGCCGATCATGTGGTCGACCACGACCGGCAACGAGAGGTCCATCCCAATAACGCCCCTTAGGTCTCTGCGCGGCGCCGACCACGCTGGACATTCTTCCAGCGTATGCCACTCAGAGTCCTGGGCCTCCTCGCAATGGTGGCACTGCGATCCTCCCAGTGCCAGTTATGAACACACAGTTTGAGGAAACGGCGGTATGCAGGTAATTTAACTTATGCGCATGCATTGCTGCAACTTGTGCTGTATAATTTAGAATTTTTGTTACCGCGCCATCCGATTTTTATACATGTGCAAATACTCGTACACGCTGCATTGTATTTTCTTCCGCACGCTACAAGGAGGGAACAGAGGCGAGGTCCGGCTAGCGTCTGTCCCCTCCCCCCGTCCCACCCCCCTGGTCGGCCCGCATAAAACTTAAATATATGATAAAATAGAAGATAAAATCAATAAATGAAAACGTGTATAGATAAAATAGAAGTCAATAAATAAATAAATAATAATAAGTAAATAAATACAATGGACAAACCACAACAAACATAAGAAGAGGGGGGCAAAATAAAGGGGAATAAAAGATAAAGATGAAATTTATAATATAGAATATGAAATATATATAGAATAAAATGAAATATTATAAAATAAAAGGAGGGGGGTCGACCGGCAGGTCGCATCTTTGTAGAGGGGGGGAGGGGATCATTGCTCCACCTCGCCCGCCGCGACCTGCCCACCTCGGGGGCGCCTTAACAGCCAGCCCCCCTTGGCGGCGGTGGAAGTACTATGTATTCCCACCGCCGCCATTACGTCTGCGGCCCCTTACCGGGGGGCCGTCGGCCTCGTCGGGGTTGCCCCGCCGATGCTAGCCTCCTGGCGGAGAGGGGGTCGGCTTCCCTCTCCCTCTCCGCTGCTTCCTTCTGCGTTATCACAATCTCGCAGAAGGAGGCAAACGCTGCTCTTGACCTCTCGCTGCCGATCATGTGGTCGACCACGACCGGCAACGAGAGGTACATCCCAATAACGCCCCTTAGGTCTCTGCGCGGCGCCGACCATGCTGGACTTTCTTCCAGCGTATGGCGCGCAGAGTCCTGGGCCTCCTCGCAGTGGTGGCACTGCGATCCTCCCAGTGCCAGTTATGAACACACAGTTTGAGGAAACGGCGGTATGCAGGTAATTTAACTTATGCGCATGCATTGCTGCAACTTGTGCTGTATAATTTAGAATTTTTGTTACCGCGGCATCCGATTTTTATACATGTGCAAATACTCGTACACGCTGCATTGTATTTTCTTCCGCACGCGACAAGGAGGGGACAGAGGCGAGTTCCGGCTAGCGTCTGTCCCCTCCCCCCGTCCCACCCCCCTGGTCGGCCCGCATAAAACTTAAAAATATGATAAAATAGAAGATAAAATCAATAAATGAAAACGTGTATAGATAAAATAGATAAAATAAAAGTCAATAAATAAATAAATAATAATAAGTAAATAAATACAATGGACAAACCACAACAAACATAAGAAGGGGGGGGAAAAATAATGGGGAATAAAAGATAAAGATGAAATTTATAATATAGAATATAAAATACATATAGAATAAAATGAAATATTATAAAATAAAAGGAGGGGGGTCGACCGGCAGGTCGCATCTTTGTAGAGGGGGAAGTGATTATTGCTCCACCTCGCCCGCCGCGACCTGCCCACCTCGGGGGCGCCTTAACAGCCAGCCCCCCTTGGCGGCGGTGGAATTACAAAGTATTCCCACCGCCGCCATTACGTCTGCGGCCCCTTACCGGGGGGCCGTCGGCCTCGTCGGGGTTGCCCCGCCGATGCTAGCCTCCTGGCGGAGAGGGGGTCGGCTTCCCTCTCCCTCTCCGCTGCCTCCTTCTGCGTTATCACAATCTCGCAGAAGGAGGCAAACGCTGCTCTTGACCTCTCGCTGCCGATCATGTGGTCGACCACGACCGGCAACGAGAGGTCCATCCCAATAACGCCCCTTAGGACTCTGCGCGGCGCCGACCACGCAGGACATTCTCCCAGCGTATGCCGCGCATAGTCCTGAGCCTCCTCGCAGTGGTGGCACTGCGATCCTCCCAGTGCCAGTTATGAACACACAGTTTCACGAAACGGCGGTATGCAGGTAATTTAACTTATGCGCATACATTGCTGCAACTTGTGCTGTATAATTTAGAATTTTTGTTACCGCGCCATCCGATTTTTATACATGTGCAAATACTCGTACATGCAGCATTGTATTTTCTTCCGCACGCGACAAGGAGGGGACAGAGGCGAGTTCCGGCTAGCGTCTGTCCCCTCCCCCCGTCCCACGCCCTGGTCCACCCGCATAAAACTTAAAAATATGATAAAATAGAAGATAAAATCAATAAATGAAAACGTGTATAGATAAAATAGATCAAATAAAAGTCAATAAATAAACAAATAATAATAAGTAAATAAATACAATGGACAAACCACAACAAACATAAGAAGGGGGGGGGCAAAATAAAGGGGAATAAAAGATAAAGATGAAATTTATAATATAGAATATAAAATATATATAGAATAAAATGAAATATTATAAAATAAAAGGGGGGCGGTCGACCGGCAGGTCGCATCTTTGTAGAGGGGGGGGATTATTGCTCCACCTCGCCCCCCGCGACCTGCCCACCTCGGGGGCGCCTTAACGGCCAGCCCCCCTTGGCGGCGGTGGAAGTACTAAGTATTTCCACCGCCGCCATTACGTCTGCGGCCCCTTACCGGGGGGCCGTCGGCCTCGTCGGGGTTGCCCCGCCGATGCTAGCCTCCTGGCCGAGAGTGGTCGGCTTCCCTCTCCCTCTCCGCTGCCTCCTTCTGCGTTATCACAATCTCGCAGAAGGAGGCAAACGCTGCTCTTGACCTCTCGCTGCCGATCATGTGGTCGACCACGACCGGCAACGAGAGGTCCATCCCAATAACGCCCCTTAGGACTCTGCGCGGCGCCGACCACGCAGGACATTCTCCCAGCGTATGCCGCGCAGAGTCCTGGGCCTCCTCGCAGTGGTGGCACTGCGATCCTCCCAGTGCCAGTTATGAACACACAGTTTCACGAAACGGCGGTATGCAGGTAATTTAACTTATGCGCATACATTGCTGCAACTTGTGCTGTATAATTTAGAATTTTTGTTACCGCGCCATCCGATTTTTATACATGTGCAAATACTCGTACACGCTGCATTGTATTTTCTTCCGCACGCGACAAGGAGGGGACAGAGGCGAGTTCCGGCTATCGTCTGTCCCCTCCCCCCGTCCCACCCCCCTGGTCGGCCCGCATAAAACTTAAAAATATGATAAAATAGAAGATAAAATCAATAAATGAAAACGTGTATAGATAAAATAGATCAAATAAAAGTCAATAAATAAACAAATAATAATAAGTAAATAAATACAATGGACAAACCACAACAAACATAAGAAGGGGGGGGCAAAATAAAGGGGAATAAAAGATAAAGATGAAATTTATAATATAGAATATAAAATATATATAGAATAAAATGAAATATTATAAAATAAAAGGGGGGGGGTCGACCGGCAGGTCGCATCTTTGTAGAGGGGGGGGATTATTGCTCCACCTCGCCCCCCGCGACCTGCCCACCTCGGGGGCGCCTTAACGGCCAGCCCCCCTTGGCGGCGGTGGAAGTACTAAGTATTCCCACCGCCGCCATTACGTCTGCGGCCCCTTACCGGGGGGCCTTCGGCCTCGTCGGGGTTGCCCCGCCGATGCTAGCCTCCTGGCCGAGAGTGGTCGGCTTGCCTCTCCCTCTCCGCTGCCTCCTTCTGCGTTATCACAATCTCGCAGAAGGAGGCAAACGCTGCTCTTGACCTCTCGCTGCCGATCATGTGGTCGACCACGACCGACAACGAGAGGTCCGTCCCAATAACGCCCCTTAGGTCTCTGCGCGGCGCCGACCACGCTGGACATTCTTCCAGCGTATGCCACTCAGAGTCCTGGGCCTCCTCGCAGTGGTGGCACTGCGATCCTCCCAGTGCCAGTTATGAACACACAGTTTGGGGAAACGGCGGTATGCAGGTAATTTAACTTATGCGCATGCATTGCTGCAACTTGTGCTGTATAATTTAGAATTTTTGTTACCGCGCCATCCGATTTTTATACATGTGCAAATACTCGTACACGCTGCATTGTATTTTCTTCCGCACGCGACAAGGAGGGAACAGAGGCGAGGTCCGGCTAGCGTCTGTCCCCTCCCCCCGTCCCACCCCCCTGGTCGGCCCGCATAAAACTTAAAAATATGTTAAAATAAACGATAAAATCATTAAATGAAAACGTGTATAGATAAAATAGATAAAATAAAAGTCAATAAATAAATTAATAATAATAAGTAAATAAATACAATGGACAAACCACAACAAACATAAGAAGGGGGGGGCAAAATAAAGGGGTATAAAAGATAAAGATGAAATTTATAATATAGAATATGAAATATATATAGAATAAAATGAAATATTATAAAATAAAAGGAGGGGGGTCGACCGGCAGGTCGCATCTTTGTAGAGGGGGGGAGGGGATTATTGCTCCACCTCGCCCGCCGCGACCTGCCCACCTCGGGGGCGCCTTATCCGCCAGCCCCCCTTGGCGGCGGTGGAAGTACTAAGTAGTCCCACCGCCGCCATTACGTCTGCGGCCCCTTACCGGGAGGCCGTCGGCCTCGTCGGGGTTGCCCCGCCGATGCTAGCCTCCTGGCGGAGAGTGGTCGGCTTCCCTCTCCCTCTCCGCTGCCTCCTTCTGCGTTATCACAATCTCGCAGAAGGAGGCAAACGCTGCTCTTGACCTCTCGCTGCCGATCATGTGGTCGACCACGACCGGCAACGAGAGGTCCATCCCAATAACGCCCCTTAGGACTCCGCGCGGCACCGACCACGCACGACATTCTCCCAGCGTAAGCCGCGCAGAGTCCTGGGCCTCCTCGCAGTGGTGGCACTGCGATCCTCCCAGTGCCAGTTATGAACACACAGTTTGACGAAACGGCGGTATGCAGGTAATTTAACTTATGCGCATGCATTGCTGCAACTTGTGCTGTATAATTTAGAATTTTTGTTACCGCGCCATCCGATTTTTATACATGTGCAAATACTCGTACACGCTGCATTGTATTTTCTTCCGCACGCGACAAGGAGGGAACAGAGGCGAGGTCCGGCTAGCGTCTGTCCCCTCCCCCCGTCCCACCCCCCTGGTCGGCCCGCATAAAACTTAAAAATATGTTAAAATAAACGATAAAATCATTAAATGAAAACGTGTATAGATAAAATAGATAAAATAAAAGTCAATAAATAAATTAATAATAATAAGTAAATAAATACAATGGACAAACCACAACAAACATAAGAAGGGGGGGGCAAAATAAAGGGGTATAAAAGATAAAGATGAAATTTATAATATAGAATATGAAATATATATAGAATAAAATGAAATATTATAAAATAAAAGGAGGGGGGTCGACCGGCAGGTCGCATCTTTGTAGAGGGGGGGAGGGGATTATTGCTCCACCTCGCCCGCCGCGACCTGCCCACCTCGGGGGCGCCTTAACAGCCAGCCCCCCTTGGCGGAGGTGGAAGTACTATGTATTCCCACCGCCGCCATTACGTCTGCGGCCCCTTACCGGGGGGCCGTCGGCCTCGTCGGGGTTGCCCCGCCGATGCTAGCCTCCTGGCGGAGAGGGGGTCGGCTTCCCTCTCCCTCTCCGCTGCTTCCTTCTGCGTTATCACAATCTCGCAGAAGGAGGCAAACGCTGCTCTTGACCTCTCGCTGCCGATCATGTGGTCGACCACGACCGGCAACGAGAGGTCCATCCCAATAACGCCCCTTAGGACTCTGCGCGGCGCCGACCACGCAGGACATTCTCCCAGCGTATGCCACTCAGAGTCCTGGGCCTCCTCGCAGTGGTGGCACTGCGATCCTCCCAATGCCAGTTATGAACATACAGTTTGAGGAAACGGCGGTATGCAGGTAATTTAACTTATGCGCATGCATTGCTGCAACTTGTGCTGTATAATTTAGAATTTTTGTTACCGCGCCATCCGATTTTTATACATGTGCAAATACTCGTACACGCTGCATTGTATTTTCTTCCGCACGCGACAAGGAGGGGACAGAGGCGAGTTCCGGCTATCGTCTGTCCCCTCCACCCGCCCCACCCCCCTGGTCGGCCCGCATAAAACTTAAAAATATGATAAAATAGAAGATAAAATCAATAAATGAAAACGTGTATAGATAAAATAGATAAAATAAAAGTCAATAAATAAATAAATAATAATAAGTAAATAAATACAATGGACAAACCACAACAAACATAAGAAGGGGGGGAAAAATAATGGGGAATAAAAGATAAAGATGAAATTTATAATATAGAATATAAAATACATATAGAATAAAATGAAATATTATAAAATAAAAGGAGGGGGGTCGACCGGCAGGTCGCATCTTTGTAGAGGGGGAAGTGATTATTGCTCCACCTCGCCCGCCGCGACCTGCCCACCTCGGGGGCGCCTTAACAGCCAGCCCCCCTTGGCGGCGGTGGAAGTACTAAGTATTCCCACCGCCGCCATTACGTCTGCGGCCCCTTACCGGGGGGCCGTCGGCCTCGTCGGGGTTGCCCCGCCGATGCTAGCCTCCTGGCGGAGAGGGGGTCGGCTTCCCTCTCCCTCTCCGCTGCCTCCTTCCGCGTTATCATAATCTCGCACAAGGAGGCAAACGCTGCTCTTGACCTCTCGCTGCCGATCATGTGGTCGACCACGACCGGCAACGACAGGTCCGTCCCAATAACGCCCCTTAGGTCTCTGCGCGGCGCCGACCACGCTGGACATTCTTCCAGCGTATGCCACTCAGAGTCCTGGGCCTCCTCGCAGTGGTGGCACTGCGATCCTCCCAGTGCCAGTTATGAACACACAGTTTGGGGAAACGGCGGTATGCAGGTAATTTAACTTATGCGCATGCATTGCTGCAACTTGTGCTGTATAATTTAGAATTTTTGTTACCGCGCCATCCGATTTTTATACATGTGCAAATACTCGTACACGCTGCATTGTATTTTCTTCCGCACGCGACAAGGAGGGAACAGAGGCGAGGTCCGGCTAGCGTCTGTCCCCTCCCCCCGTCCCACCCCCCTGGTCGGCCCGCATAAAACTTAAAAATATGTTAAAATAAACGATAAAATCATTAAATGAAAACGTGTATAGATAAAATAGATAAAATAAAAGTCAATAAATAAATTAATAATAATAAGTAAATAAATACAATGGACAAACCACAACAAACATAAGAAGGGGGGGGGCAAAATAAAGGGGTATAAAAGATAAAGATGAAATTTATAATATAGAATATGAAATATATATAGAATAAAATGAAATATTATAAAATAAAAGGAGGGGGGTCGACCGGCAGGTCGCATCTTTGTAGAGGGGGGGAGGGGATTATTGCTCCACCTCGCCCGCCGCGACCTGCCCACCTCGGGGGCGCCTTAACCGCCAGCCCCCCTTGGCGGCGGTGGAAGTACTAAGTAGTCCCACCGCCGCCATTACGTCTGCAGCCCCTTACCGGGAGGCCGTCGGCCTCGTCGGGGTTGCCCCGCCGATGCTAGCCTCCTGGCGGAGAGTGGTCGGCTTCCCTCTCCCTCTCCGCTGCCTCCTTCTGCGTTATCACAATCTCGCAGAAGGAGGCAAACGCTGCTCTTGACCTCTCGCTGCCGATCATGTGGTCGACCACGACCGGCAACGAGAGGTCCATCCCAATAACGCCCCTTAGGACTCCGCGCGGCACCGACCACGCACGACATTCTCCCAGCGTAAGCCGCGCAGAGTCCTGGGCCTCCTCGCAGTGGTGGCACTGCGATCCTCCCAGTGCCAGTTATGAACACACAGTTTGACGAAACGGCGGTATGCAGGTAATTTAACTTATGCGCATGCATTGCTGCAACTTGTGCTGTATAATTTAGAATTTTTGTTACCGCGCCATCCGATTTTTATACATGTGCAAATACTCGTACACGCTGCATTGTATTTTCTTCCGCACGCGACAAGGAGGGAACAGAGGCGAGGTCCGGCTAGCGTCTGTCCCCTCCCCCCGTCCCACCCCCCTGGTCGGCCCGCATAAAACTTAAAAATATGTTAAAATAAACGATAAAATCATTAAATGAAAACGTGTATAGATAAAATAGATAAAATAAAAGTCAATAAATAAATTAATAATAATAAGTAAATAAATACAATGGACAAACCACAACAAACATAAGAAGGGGGGGGCAAAATAAAGGGGTATAACAGATAAAGATGAAATTTATAATATAGAATATGAAATATATATAGAATAAAATGAAATATTATAAAATAAAAGGAGGGGGGTCGACCGGCAGGTCGCATCTTTGTAGAGGGGGGGAGGGGATTATTGCTCCACCTCGCCCGCCGCGACCTGCCCACCTCGGGGGCGCCTTAACCGCCAGCCCCCCTTGGCGGCGGTGGAAGTACTAAGTAGTCCCACCGCCGCCTTTACGTCTGCAGCCCCTTACCGGGAGGCCGTCGGCCTCGTCGGGGTTGCCCCGCCGATGCTAGCCTCCTGGCGGAGAGTGGTCGGCTTCCCTCTCCCTCTCCGCTGCCTCCTTCTGCGTTATCACAATCTCGCAGAAGGAGGCAAACGCTGCTCTTGACCTCTCGCTGCCGATCATGTGGTCGACCACGACCGGCAACGAGAGGTCCATCCCAATAACGCCCCTTAGGTCTCTGCGCGGCGCCGACCACGCTGGACATTCTTCCAGCGTATGCCACTCAGAGTCCTGGGCCTCCTCGCAGTGGTGGCACTGCGATCCTCCCAGTGCCAGTTATGAACACACAGTTTGAGGAAACGGCGGTATGCAGGTAATTTAACTTATGCGCATGCATTGCTGCAACTTGTGCTGTATAATTTAGAATTTTTGTTACCGCGCCATCCGATTTTTATACATGTGCAAATACTCGTACACGCTGCATTGTATTTTCTTCCGCACGCTACAAGGAGGGAACAGAGGCGAGGTCCGGCTAGCGTCTGTCCCCTCCCCCCGTCCCACCCCCCTGGTCGGCCCGCATAAAACTTAAAAATATGATAAAATAGAAGATAAAATCAATAAATGAAAACGTGTATAGATAAAATAGAAGTCAATAAATAAATAAATAATAATAAGTAAATAAATACAATCGACAAACCACAACAAACATAAGAAGAGGGGGGCAAAATAAAGGGGAACAAAAGATAAAGATGAAATTTATAATATAGAATATGAAATATATATAGAATAAAATGAAATATTATAAAATAAAAGGAGGGGGGTCGACCGGCAGGTCGTATCTTTGTAGAGGGGGGGAGGGGATTATTGCTCCACCTCGCCCGCCGCGACCTGCCCACCTCGGGGGCGCCTTAACAGCCAGCCCCCCTTGGCGGCGGTGGAAGTACTATGTATTCCCACCGCCGCCATTACGTCTGCGGCCCCTTACCGGGAGGCCGTCGGCCTCGTCGGGGTTGCCCCGCCGATGCTAGCCTCCTGGCGGAGAGGGGGTCGGCTTCCCTCTCCCTCTCCGCTGCTTCCTTCTGCGTTATCACAATCTCGCAGAAGGAGGCAAACGCTGCTCTTGACCTCCCGCTGCCGATCATGTGGTCGACCACGACCGGCAACGAGAGGTCCATCCCAATAACGCCCCTTAGGACTCTGCGCGGCGCCGACCACGCAGGACATTCTCCCAGCGTATGCCACTCAGAGTCCTGGGCCTCCTCGCAGTGGTGGCACTGCGATCCTCCCAGTGCCAGTTATGAACACACAGTTTGGGGAAACGGCGGTATGCAGGTAATTTAACTTATGCGCATGCATTGCTGCAACTTGTGCTGTATAATTTAGAATTTTTGTTACCGCGCCATCCGATTTTTATACATGTGCAAATACTCGTACACGCTGCATTGTATTTTCTTCCGCACGCGACAAGGAGGGGACAGAGGCGAGTTCCGGCTATCGTCTGTCCCCTCCCCCCGTCCCACCCCCCTGGTCGGCCCGCATAAAACTTAAAAATATGATAAAATAGAAGATAAAATCAATAAATGAAAACGTGTATAGATAAAATAGATAAAATAAAAGTCAATAAATAAATAAATAATAATAAGTAAATAAATACAATGGACAAACCACAACAAACATAAGAAGGGGGGGGAAAAATAATGGGGAATAAAAGATAAAGATGAAATTTATAATATAGAATATAAAATACATATAGAATAAAATGAAATATTATAAAATAAAAGGAGGGGGGTCGACCGGCAGGTCGCATCTTTGTAGAGGGGGAAGTGATTATTGCTCCACCTCGCCCGCCGCGACCTGCCCACCTCGGGGGCGCCTTAACAGCCAGCCCCCCTTGGCGGCGGTGGAAGTACTATGTATTCCCACCGCCGCCATTACGTCTGCGGCCCCTTACCGGGGGGCCGTCGGCCTCGTCGGGGTTGCCCCGCCGATGCTAGCCTCCTGGCGGAGAGGGGGTCGGCTTCCCTCTCCCTCTCCGCTGCTTCCTTCTGCGTTATCACAATCTCGCAGAAGGAGGCAAACGCTGCTCTTGACCTCCCGCTGCCGATCATGTGGTCGACCACGACCGGCAACGAGAGGTCCATCCCAATAACGCCCCTTAGGACTCTGCGCGGCGCCGACCACGCAGGACATTCTCCCAGCGTATGCCACTCAGAGTCCTGGGCCTCCTCGCAGTAGTGGCACTGCGATCCTCCCAGTGCCAGTTATGAACACACAGTTTGGGGAAACGGCGGTATGCAGGTAATTTAACTTATGCGCATGCATTGCTGCAACTTGTGCTGTATAATTTAGAATTTTTGTTACCGCGCCATCCGATTTTTATACATGTGCAAATACTCGTACACGCTGCATTGTATTTTCTTCCGCACGCGACAAGGAGGGGACAGAGGCGAGTTCCGGCTATCGTCTGTCCCCTCCCCCCGTCCCACCCCCCTGGTCGGCCCGCATAAAACTTAAAAATATGATAAAATAGAAGATAAAATCAATAAATGAAAACGTGTATAGATAAAATAGATAAAATAAAAGTCAATAAATAAATAAATAATAATAAGTAAATAAATACAATGGACAAACCACAACAAACATAAGAAGGGGGGGGAAAAATAATGGGGAATAAAAGATAAAGATGAAATTTATAATATAGAATATAAAATACATATAGAATAAAATGAAATATTATAAAATAAAAGGAGGGGGGTCGACCGGCAGGTCGCATCTTTGTAGAGGGGGAAGTGATTATTGCTCCACCTCGCCCGCCGCGACCTGCCCACCTCGGGGGCGCCTTAACAGCCAGCCCCCCTTGGCGGCGGAGGAATTACAAAGTATTCCCACCGCCGCCATTACGTCTGCGGCCCCTTACCGGGGGGCCGTCGGCCTCGTCGGGGTTGCCCCGCCGATGCTAGCCTCCTGGCGGAGAGGGGGTCGGCTTCCCTCTCCCTCTCCGCTGCCTCCTTCTGCGTTATCACAATCTCGCAGAAGGAGGCAAACGCTGCTCTTGACCTCTCGCTGCCGATCATGTGGTCGACCACGACCGGCAACGAGAGGTCCATCCCAATAACGCCCCTTAGGACTCTGAGCGGCGCCGACCACGCAGGACATTCTCCCAGCGTATGCCGCGCATAGTCCTGAGCCTCCTCGCAGTGGTGGCACTGCGATCCTCCCAGTGTCAGTTATGAACACACAGTTTCACGAAACGGCGGTATGCAGGTAATTTAACTTATGCGCATACATTGCTGCAACTTGTGCTGTATAATTTAGAATTTTTGTTACCGCGCCATCCGATTTTTATACATGTGCAAATACTCGTACACGCAGCATTGTATTTTCTTCCGCACGCGACAAGGAGGGGACAGAGGCGAGTTCCGGCTAGCGTCTGTCCCCTCCCCCCGTCCCACCCCCTGGTCCACCCGCATAAAACTTAAAAATATGATAAAATAGAAGATAAAATCAATAAATGAAAACGTGTATAGATAAAATAGATCAAATAAAAGTCAATAAATAAACAAATAATAATAAGTAAATAAATACAATGGACAAACCACAACAAACATAAGAAGGGGGGGGGGGCAAAATAAAGGGGAATAAAAGATAAAGATGAAATTTATAATATAGAATATAAATAGAGTAAATAGAATAGAATAGAGTAAAATGAAATATTATAAAATAAAAGGGGGGCGGTCGACCGGCAGGTCGCATCTTTGTAGAGGGGGGGGATTATTGCTCCACCTCGCCCCCCGCGACCTGCCCACCTCGGGGGCGCCTTAACGGCCAGCCCCCCTTGGCGGCGGTGGAAGTACTAAGTATTTCCACCGCCGCCATTACGTCTGCGGCCCCTTACCGGGGGGCCGTCGGCCTCGTCGGGGTTGCCCCGCCGATGCTAGCCTCCTGGCCGAGAGTGGTCGGCTTCCCTCTCCCTCTCCGCTGCCTCCTTCTGCGTTATCACAATCTCGCAGAAGGAGGCAAACGCTGCTCTTGACCTCTCGCTGCCGATCATGTGGTCGACCACGACCGGCAACGAGAGGTCCATCCCAATAACGCCCCTTAGGACTCTGCGCGGCGCCGACCACGCAGGACATTCTCCCAGCGTATGCCGCGCAGAGTCCTGGGCCTCCTCGCAGTGGTGGCACTGCGATCCTCCCAGTGCCAGTTATGAACACACAGTTTCACGAAACGGCGGTATGCAGGTAATTTAACTTATGCGCATACATTGCTGCAACTTGTGCTGTATAATTTAGAATTTTTGTTACCGCGCCATCCGATTTTTATACATGTGCAAATACTCGTACACGCTGCATTGTATTTTCTTCCGCATGCGACAAGGAGGGGACCGAGGCGAGTTCCGGCTATCGTCTGTCCCCTCCCCCCGTCCCACCCCCCTGGTCGGCCCGCATAAAACTTAAAAATATGATAAAATAGAAGATAAAATCAATAAATGAAAACGTGTATAGATAAAATAGATCAAATAAAAGTCAATAAATAAACAAATAATAATAAGTAAATAAATACAATGGACAAACCACAACAAACATAAGAAGGGGGGGGCAAAATAAAGGGGAATAAAAGATAAAGATGAAATTTATAATATAGAATATGAAATATATATAGAATAAAATGAAATATTATAAAATAAAAGGAGGGGGGTCGACCGGCAGGTCGCATCTTTGTAGAGGGGGGGAGGGGATTATTGCTCCACCTCGCCCGCCGCGACCTGCCCACGTCGGGGGCGCCTTAACCGCCAGCCCCCCTTGGCGGCGGTGGAAGTACTAAGTAGTCCCACCGCCGCCATTACGTCTGCAGCCCCTTACCGGGAGGCCGTCGGCCTCGTCGGGGTTGCCCCGCCGATGCTAGCCTCCTGGCGGAGAGTGGTCGGCTTCCCTCTCCCTCTCCGCTGCCTCCTTCTGCGTTATCACAATCTCGCAGAAGGAGGCAAACGCTGCTCTTGACCTCTCGCTGCCGATCATGTGGTTGACCACGACCGGCAACGAGAGGTCCATCCCAATAACGCCCCTTATGTCTCTGCGCGGCGCCGACCACGCAGGACATTCTCCCAGCGTATGCCACTCAGAGTCCTGGGCCTCCTCGCAGTGGTGGCACTGCGATCCTCCCAGTGCCAGTTATGAACACACAGTTTGGGGAAACGGCGGTATGCAGGTAATTTAACTTATGCGCATGCATTGCTGCAACTTGTGCTGTATAATTTAGAATTTTTGTTACCGCGCCATCCGATTTTTATACATGTGCAAATACTCGTACACGCTGCATTGTATTTTCTTCCGCACGCTACAAGGAGGGAACAGAGGCGAGGTCCGGCTAGCGTCTGTCCCCTCCCCCCGTCCCACCCCCCTGGTCGGCCCGCATAAAACTTAAAAATATGATAAAATAGAAGATAAAATCAATAAATGAAAACGTGTATAGATAAAATAGAAGTCAATAAATAAATAAATAATAATAAGTAAATAAATACAATCGACAAACCACAACAAACATAAGAAGAGGGGGGCAAAATAAAGGGGAACAAAAGATAAAGATGAAATTTATAATATAGAATATGAAATATATATAGAATAAAATGAAATATTATAAAATAAAAGGAGGGGGGTCGACCGGCAGGTCGCATCTTTGTAGAGGGGGGGAGGGGATTATTGCTCCACCTCGCCCGCCGCGACCTGCCCATCTCGGGGGCGCCTTAACAGCCAGCCCCCCTTGGCGGCGGTGGAAGTACTATGTATTCCCACCGCCGCCATTACGTCTGCGGCCCCTTACCGGGGGGCCGTCGGCCTCGTCGGGGTTGCCCCGCCGATGCTAGCCTCCTGGCGGAGAGGGGGTCGGCTTCCCTCTCCCTCTCCGCTGCTTCCTTCTGCGTTATCACAATCTCGCAGAAGGAGGCAAACGCTGCTCTTGACCTCTCGCTGCCGATCATGTGGTCGACCACGACCGGCAACGAGAGGTCCATCCCAATAACGCCCCTTAGGACTCTGCGCGGCGCCGACCACGCAGGACATTCTCCCAGCGTATGCCACTCAGAGTCCTGGGCCTCCTCGCAGTGGTGGCACTGCGATCCTCCCAATGCCAGTTATGAACACACAGTTTGAGGAAACGGCGGTATGCAGGTAATTTAACTTATGCGCATGCATTGCTGCAACTTGTGCTGTATAATTTAGAATTTTTGTTACCGCGCCATCCGATTTTTATACATGTGCAAATACTCGTACACGCTGCATTGTATTTTCTTCCGCACGCGACAAGGAGGGGACAGAGGCGAGTTCCGGCTATCGTCTGTCCCCACCACCCGCCCCACCCCCCTGGTCGGCCCGCATAAAACTTAAAAATATGATAAAATAGAAGATAAAATCAATAAATGAAAACGTGTATAGATAAAATAGATAAAATAAAAGTCAATAAATAAATAAATAATAATAAGTAAATAAATACAATGGACAAACCACAACAAACATAAGAAGGGGGGGAAAAATAATGGGGAATAAAAGATAAAGATGAAATTTATAATATAGAATATAAAATACATATAGAATAAAATGAAATATTATAAAATAAAAGGAGGGGGGTCGACCGGCAGGTCGCATCTTTGTAGAGGGGGAAGTGATTATTGCTCCACCTCGCCCGCCGCGACCTGCCCACCTCGGGGGCGCCTTAACAGCCAGCCCCCCTTGGCGGCGGTGGAAGTACTAAGTATTCCCACCGCCGCCATTACGTCTGCGGCCCCTTACCGGGGGGCCGTCGGCCTCGTCGGGGTTGCCCCGCCGATGCTAGCCTCCTGGCGGAGAGGGGGTCGGCTTCCCTCTCCCTCTCCGCTGCCTCCTTCCGCGTTATCATAATCTCGCACAAGGAGGCAAACGCTGCTCTTGACCTCTCGCTGCCGATCATGTGGTCGACCACGACCGGCAACGACAGGTCCGTCCCAATAACGCCCCTTAGGTCTCTGCGCGGCGCCGACCACGCTGGACATTCTTCCAGCGTATGCCACTCAGAGTCCTGGGCCTCCTCGCAGTGGTGGCACTGCGATCCTCCCAGTGCCAGTTATGAACACACAGTTTGGGGAAACGGCGGTATGCAGGTAATTTAACTTATGCGCATGCATTGCTGCAACTTGTGCTGTATAATTTAGAATTTTTGTTACCGCGCCATCCGATTTTTATACATGTGCAAATACTCGTACACGCTGCATTGTATTTTCTTCCGCACGCGACAAGGAGGGAACAGAGGCGAGGTCCGGCTAGCGTCTGTCCCCTCCCCCCGTCCCACCCCCCTGGTCGGCCCGCATAAAACTTAAAAATATGTTAAAATAAACGATAAAATCATTAAATGAAAACGTGTATAGATAAAATAGATAAAATAAAAGTCAATAAATAAATTAATAATAATAAGTAAATAAATACAATGGACAAACCACAACAAACATAAGAAGGGGGGGGCAAAATAAAGGGGTATAAAAGATAAAGATGAAATTTATAATATAGAATATGAAATATATATAGAATAAAATGAAATATTATAAAATAAAAGGAGGGGGGTCGACCGGCAGGTCGCATCTTTGTAGAGGGGGGGAGGGGATTATTGCTCCACCTCGCCCGCCGCGACCTGCCCACCTCGGGGGCGCCTTAACCGCCAGCCCCCCTTGGCGGCGGTGGAAGTACTAAGTAGTCCCACCGCCGCCATTACGTCTGCGGCCCCTTACCGGGGGGCCGTCGGCCTCGTCGGGGTTGCCCCGCCGATGCTAGCCTCCTGGCGGAGAGGGGGTCGGCTTCCCTCTCCCTCTCCGCTGCCTCCTTCCGCGTTATCATAATCTCGCACAAGGAGGCAAACGCTGCTCTTGACCTCTCGCTGCCGATCATGTGGTCGACCACGACCGGCAACGACAGGTCCGTCCCAATAACGCCCCTTAGGTCTCTGCGCGGCGCCGACCACGCTGGACATTCTTCCAGCGTATGCCACTCAGAGTCCTGGGCCTCCTCGCAGTGGTGGCACTGCGATCCTCCCAGTGCCAGTTATGAACACACAGTTTGGGGAAACGGCGGTATGCAGGTAATTTAACTTATGCGCATGCATTGCTGCAACTTGTGCTGTATAATTTAGAATTTTTGTTACCGCGCCATCCGATTTTTATACATGTGCAAATACTCGTACACGCTGCATTGTATTTTCTTCCGCACGCGACAAGGAGGGAACAGAGGCGAGGTCCGGCTAGCGTCTGTCCCCTCCCCCCGTCCCACCCCCCTGGTCGGCCCGCATAAAACTTAAAAATATGTTAAAATAAACGATAAAATCATTAAATGAAAACGTGTATAGATAAAATAGATAAAATAAAAGTCAATAAATAAATTAATAATAATAAGTAAATAAATACAATGGACAAACCACAACAAACATAAGAAGGGGGGGGCAAAATAAAGGGGTATAAAAGATAAAGATGAAATTTATAATATAGAATATGAAATATATATAGAATAAAATGAAATATTATAAAATAAAAGGAGGGGGGTCGACCGGCAGGTCGCATCTTTGTAGAGGGGGGGAGGGGATTATTGCTCCACCTCGTCCGCCGCGACCTGCCCACCTCGGGGGCGCCTTAACCGCCAGCCCCCCTTGGCGGCGGTGGAAGTACTAAGTAGTCCCACCGCCGCCATTACGTCTGCAGCCCCTTACCGGGAGGCCGTCGGCCTCGTCGGGGTTGCCCCGCCGATGCTAGCCTCCTGGCGGAGAGTGGTCGGCTTCCCTCTCCCTCTCCGCTGCCTCCTTCTGCGTTATCACAATCTCGCAGAAGGAGGCAAACGCTGCTCTTGACCTCTCGCTGCCGATCATGTGGTCGACCACGACCGGCAACGAGAGGTCCATCCCAATAACGCCCCTTAGGTCTCTGCGCGGCGCCGACCACGCTGGACATTCTTCCAGCGTATGCCACTCAGAGTCCTGGGCCTCCTCGCAGTGGTGGCACTGCGATCCTCCCAGTGCCAGTTATGAACACACAGTTTGAGGAAACGGCGGTATGCAGGTAATTTAACTTATGCGCATGCATTGCTGCAACTTGTGCTGTATAATTTAGAATTTTTGTTACCGCGCCATCCGATTTTTATACATGTGCAAATACTCGTACACGCTGCATTGTATTTTCTTCCGCACGCTACAAGGAGGGAACAGAGGCGAGGTCCGGCTAGCGTCTGTCCCCTCCCCCCGTCCCACCCCCCTGGTCGGCCCGCATAAAACTTAAATATATGATAAAATAGAAGATAAAATCAATAAATGAAAACGTGTATAGATAAAATAGAAGTCAATAAATAAATAAATAATAATAAGTAAATAAATACAATGGACAAACCACAACAAACATAAGAAGAGGGGGGCAAAATAAAGGGGAATAAAAGATAAAGATGAAATTTATAATATAGAATATGAAATATATATAGAATAAAATGAAATATTATAAAATAAAAGGAGGGGGGTCGACCGGCAGGTCGCATCTTTGTAGAGGGGGGGAGGGGATCATTGCTCCACCTCGCCCGCCGCGACCTGCCCACCTCGGGGGCGCCTTAACAGCCAGCCCCCCTTGGCGGCGGTGGAAGTACTATGTATTCCCACCGCCGCCATTACGTCTGCGGCCCCTTACCGGGGGGCCGTCGGCCTCGTCGGGGTTGCCCCGCCGATGCTAGCCTCCTGGCGGAGAGGGGGTCGGCTTCCCTCTCCCTCTCCGCTGCTTCCTTCTGCGTTATCACAATCTCGCAGAAGGAGGCAAACGCTGCTCTTGACCTCCCGCTGCCGATCATGTGGTCGACCACGACCGGCAACGAGAGGTCCATCCCAATAACGCCCCTTAGGACTCTGCGCGGCGCCGACCACGCAGGACATTCTCCCAGCGTATGCCACTCAGAGTCCTGGGCCTCCTCGCAGTAGTGGCACTGCGATCCTCCCAGTGCCAGTTATGAACACACAGTTTGGGGAAACGGCGGTATGCAGGTAATTTAACTTATGCGCATGCATTGCTGCAACTTGTGCTGTATAATTTAGAATTTTTGTTACCGCGCCATCCGATTTTTATACATGTGCAAATACTCGTACACGCTGCATTGTATTTTCTTCCGCACGCGACAAGGAGGGGACAGAGGCGAGTTCCGGCTATCGTCTGTCCCCTCCCCCCGTCCCACCCCCCTGGTCGGCCCGCATAAAACTTAAAAATATGATAAAATAGAAGATAAAATCAATAAATGAAAACGTGTATAGATAAAATAGATAAAATAAAAGTCAATAAATAAATAAATAATAATAAGTAAATAAATACAATGGACAAACCACAACAAACATAAGAAGGGGGGGGAAAAATAATGGGGAATAAAAGATAAAGATGAAATTTATAATATAGAATATAAAATACATATAGAATAAAATGAAATATTATAAAATAAAAGGAGGGGGGTCGACCGGCAGGTCGCATCTTTGTAGAGGGGGAAGTGATTATTGCTCCACCTCGCCCGCCGCGACCTGCCCACCTCGGGGGCGCCTTAACAGCCAGCCCCCCTTGGCGGCGGAGGAATTACAAAGTATTCCCACCGCCGCCATTACGTCTGCGGCCCCTTACCGGGGGGCCGTCGGCCTCGTCGGGGTTGCCCCGCCGATGCTAGCCTCCTGGCGGAGAGGGGGTCGGCTTCCCTCTCCCTCTCCGCTGCCTCCTTCTGCGTTATCACAATCTCGCAGAAGGAGGCAAACGCTGCTCTTGACCTCTCGCTGCCGATCATGTGGTCGACCACGACCGGCAACGAGAGGTCCATCCCAATAACGCCCCTTAGGACTCTGAGCGGCGCCGACCACGCAGGACATTCTCCCAGCGTATGCCGCGCATAGTCCTGAGCCTCCTCGCAGTGGTGGCACTGCGATCCTCCCAGTGTCAGTTATGAACACACAGTTTCACGAAACGGCGGTATGCAGGTAATTTAACTTATGCGCATACATTGCTGCAACTTGTGCTGTATAATTTAGAATTTTTGTTACCGCGCCATCCGATTTTTATACATGTGCAAATACTCGTACACGCAGCATTGTATTTTCTTCCGCACGCGACAAGGAGGGGACAGAGGCGAGTTCCGGCTAGCGTCTGTCCCCTCCCCCCGTCCCACCCCCTGGTCCACCCGCATAAAACTTAAAAATATGATAAAATAGAAGATAAAATCAATAAATGAAAACGTGTATAGATAAAATAGATCAAATAAAAGTCAATAAATAAACAAATAATAATAAGTAAATAAATACAATGGACAAACCACAACAAACATAAGAAGGGGGGGGGCAAAATAAAGGGGAATAAAAGATAAAGATGAAATTTATAATATAGAATATAAATAGAGTAAATAGAATAGAATAGAGTAAAATGAAATATTATAAAATAAAAGGGGGGCGGTCGACCGGCAGGTCGCATCTTTGTAGAGGGGGGGGATTATTGCTCCACCTCGCCCCCCGCGACCTGCCCACCTCGGGGGCGCCTTAACGGCCAGCCCCCCTTGGCGGCGGTGGAAGTACTAAGTATTTCCACCGCCGCCATTACGTCTGCGGCCCCTTACCGGGGGGCCGTCGGCCTCGTCGGGGTTGCCCCGCCGATGCTAGCCTCCTGGCCGAGAGTGGTCGGCTTCCCTCTCCCTCTCCGCTGCCTCCTTCTGCGTTATCACAATCTCGCAGAAGGAGGCAAACGCTGCTCTTGACCTCTCGCTGCCGATCATGTGGTCGACCACGACCGGCAACGAGAGGTCCATCCCAATAACGCCCCTTAGGACTCTGCGCGGCGCCGACCACGCAGGACATTCTCCCAGCGTATGCCGCGCAGAGTCCTGGGCCTCCTCGCAGTGGTGGCACTGCGATCCTCCCAGTGCCAGTTATGAACACACAGTTTCACGAAACGGCGGTATGCAGGTAATTTAACTTATGCGCATACATTGCTGCAACTTGTGCTGTATAATTTAGAATTTTTGTTACCGCGCCATCCGATTTTTATACATGTGCAAATACTCGTACACGCTGCATTGTATTTTCTTCCGCATGCGACAAGGAGGGGACCGAGGCGAGTTCCGGCTATCGTCTGTCCCCTCCCCCCGTCCCACCCCCCTGGTCGGCCCGCATAAAACTTAAAAATATGATAAAATAGAAGATAAAATCAATAAATGAAAACGTGTATAGATAAAATAGATCAAATAAAAGTCAATAAATAAACAAATAATAATAAGTAAATAAATACAATGGACAAACCACAACAAACATAAGAAGGGGGGGGCAAAATAAAGGGGAATAAAAGATAAAGATGAAATTTATAATATAGAATATGAAATATATATAGAATAAAATGAAATATTATAAAATAAAAGGAGGGGGGTCGACCGGCAGGTCGCATCTTTGTAGAGGGGGGGAGGGGATTATTGCTCCACCTCGCCCGCCGCGACCTGCCCACGTCGGGGGCGCCTTAACCGCCAGCCCCCCTTGGCGGCGGTGGAAGTACTAAGTAGTCCCACCGCCGCCATTACGTCTGCAGCCCCTTACCGGGAGGCCGTCGGCCTCGTCGGGGTTGCCCCGCCGATGCTAGCCTCCTGGCGGAGAGTGGTCGGCTTCCCTCTCCCTCTCCGCTGCCTCCTTCTGCGTTATCACAATCTCGCAGAAGGAGGCAAACGCTGCTCTTGACCTCTCGCTGCCGATCATGTGGTTGACCACGACCGGCAACGAGAGGTCCATCCCAATAACGCCCCTTATGTCTCTGCGCGGCGCCGACCACGCAGGACATTCTCCCAGCGTATGCCACTCAGAGTCCTGGGCCTCCTCGCAGTGGTGGCACTGCGATCCTCCCAGTGCCAGTTATGAACACACAGTTTGGGGAAACGGCGGTATGCAGGTAATTTAACTTATGCGCATGCATTGCTGCAACTTGTGCTGTATAATTTAGAATTTTTGTTACCGCGCCATCCGATTTTTATACATGTGCAAATACTCGTACACGCTGCATTGTATTTTCTTCCGCACGCTACAAGGAGGGAACAGAGGCGAGGTCCGGCTAGCGTCTGTCCCCTCCCCCCGTCCCACCCCCCTGGTCGGCCCGCATAAAACTTAAAAATATGATAAAATAGAAGATAAAATCAATAAATGAAAACGTGTATAGATAAAATAGAAGTCAATAAATAAATAAATAATAATAAGTAAATAAATACAATCGACAAACCACAACAAACATAAGAAGAGGGGGGCAAAATAAAGGGGAACAAAAGATAAAGATGAAATTTATAATATAGAATATGAAATATATATAGAATAAAATGAAATATTATAAAATAAAAGGAGGGGGGTCGACCGGCAGGTCGCATCTTTGTAGAGGGGGGGAGGGGATTATTGCTCCACCTCGCCCGCCGCGACCTGCCCATCTCGGGGGCGCCTTAACAGCCAGCCCCCCTTGGCGGCGGTGGAAGTACTATGTATTCCCACCGCCGCCATTACGTCTGCGGCCCCTTACCGGGGGGCCGTCGGCCTCGTCGGGGTTGCCCCGCCGATGCTAGCCTCCTGGCGGAGAGGGGGTCGGCTTCCCTCTCCCTCTCCGCTGCTTCCTTCTGCGTTATCACAATCTCGCAGAAGGAGGCAAACGCTGCTCTTGACCTCTCGCTGCCGATCATGTGGTCGACCACGACCGGCAACGAGAGGTCCATCCCAATAACGCCCCTTAGGACTCTGCGCGGCGCCGACCACGCAGGACATTCTCCCAGCGTATGCCACTCAGAGTCCTGGGCCTCCTCGCAGTGGTGGCACTGCGATCCTCCCAATGCCAGTTATGAACACACAGTTTGAGGAAACGGCGGTATGCAGGTAATTTAACTTATGCGCATGCATTGTTGCAACTTGTGCTGTATAATTTAGAATTTTTGTTACCGCGCCATCCGATTTTTATACATGTGCAAATACTCGTACACGCTGCATTGTATTTTCTTCCGCACGCGACAAGGAGGGGACAGAGGCGAGTTCCGGCTATCGTCTGTCCCCACCACCCGCCCCACCCCCCTGGTCGGCCCGCATAAAACTTAAAAATATGATAAAATAGAAGATAAAATCAATAAATGAAAACGTGTATAGATAAAATAGATAAAATAAAAGTCAATAAATAAATAAATAATAATAAGTAAATAAATACAATGGACAAACCACAACAAACATAAGAAGGGGGGGAAAAATAATGGGGAATAAAAGATAAAGATGAAATTTATAATATAGAATATAAAATACATATAGAATAAAATGAAATATTATAAAATAAAAGGAGGGGGGTCGACCGGCAGGTCGCATCTTTGTAGAGGGGGAAGTGATTATTGCTCCACCTCGCCCGCCGCGACCTGCCCACCTCGGGGGCGCCTTAACAGCCAGCCCCCCTTGGCGGCGGTGGAAGTACTAAGTATTCCCACCGCCGCCATTACGTCTGCGGCCCCTTACCGGGGGGCCGTCGGCCTCGTCGGGGTTGCCCCGCCGATGCTAGCCTCCTGGCGGAGAGGGGGTCGGCTTCCCTCTCCCTCTCCGCTGCCTCCTTCCGCGTTATCATAATCTCGCACAAGGAGGCAAACGCTGCTCTTGACCTCTCGCTGCCGATCATGTGGTCGACCACGACCGGCAACGACAGGTCCGTCCCAATAACGCCCCTTAGGTCTCTGCGCGGCGCCGACCACGCTGGACATTCTTCCAGCGTATGCCACTCAGAGTCCTGGGCCTCCTCGCAGTGGTGGCACTGCGATCCTCCCAG
The DNA here is from genome assembly GCF_051020765.1 of Lasioglossum baleicum. NCBI lineage: Eukaryota > Metazoa > Arthropoda > Insecta > Hymenoptera > Halictidae > Lasioglossum > Lasioglossum baleicum. Next base: position 834,297 of record NW_027469084.1, read on the forward strand.
TGCCAGTTATGAACACACAGTTTGGGGAAACGGCGGTATGCAGGTAATTTAACTTATGCGCATGCATTGCTGCAACTTGTGCTGTATAATTTAGAATTTTTGTTACCGCGCCATCCGATTTTTATACATGTGCAAATACTCGTACACGCTGCATTGTATTTTCTTCCGCACGCGACAAGGAGGGAACAGAGGCGAGGTCCGGCTAGCGTCTGTCCCCTCCCCCCGTCCCACCCCCCTGGTCGGCCCGCATAAAACTTAAAAATATGTTAAAATAAACGATAAAATCATTAAATGAAAACGTGTATAGATAAAATAGATAAAATAAAAGTCAATAAATAAATTAATAATAATAAGTAAATAAATACAATGGACAAACCACAACAAACATAAGAAGGGGGGGGCAAAATAAAGGGGTATAAAAGATAAAGATGAAATTTATAATATAGAATATGAAATATATATAGAATAAAATGAAATATTATAAAATAAAAGGAGGGGGGTCGACCGGCAGGTCGCATCTTTGTAGAGGGGGGGAGGGGATTATTGCTCCACCTCGCCCGCCGCGACCTGCCCACCTCGGGGGCGCCTTAACCGCCAGCCCCCCTTGGCGGCGGTGGAAGTACTAAGTAGTCCCACCGCCGCCATTACGTCTGCGGCCCCTTACCGGGGGGCCGTCGGCCTCGTCGGGGTTGCCCCGCCGATGCTAGCCTCCTGGCGGAGAGGGGGTCGGCTTCCCTCTCCCTCTCCGCTGCCTCCTTCCGCGTTATCATAATCTCGCACAAGGAGGCAAACGCTGCTCTTGACCTCTCGCTGCCGATCATGTGGTCGACCACGACCGGCAACGACAGGTCCGTCCCAATAACGCCCCTTAGGTCTCTGCGCGGCGCCGACCACGCTGGACATTCTTCCAGCGTATGCCACTCAGAGTCCTGGGCCTCCTCGCAGTGGTGGCACTGCGATCCTCCCAGTGCCAGTTATGAACACACAGTTTGGGGAAACGGCGGTATGCAGGTAATTTAACTTATGCGCATGCATTGCTGCAACTTGTGCTGTATAATTTAGAATTTTTGTTACCGCGCCATCCGATTTTTATACATGTGCAAATACTCGTACACGCTGCATTGTATTTTCTTCCGCACGCGACAAGGAGGGAACAGAGGCGAGGTCCGGCTAGCGTCTGTCCCCTCCCCCCGTCCCACCCCCCTGGTCGGCCCGCATAAAACTTAAAAATATGTTAAAATAAACGATAAAATCATTAAATGAAAACGTGTATAGATAAAATAGATAAAATAAAAGTCAATAAATAAATTAATAATAATAAGTAAATAAATACAATGGACAAACCACAACAAACATAAGAAGGGGGGGGCAAAATAAAGGGGTATAAAAGATAAAGATGAAATTTATAATATAGAATATGAAATATATATAGAATAAAATGAAATATTATAAAATAAAAGGAGGGGGGTCGACCGGCAGGTCGCATCTTTGTAGAGGGGGGGAGGGGATTATTGCTCCACCTCGTCCGCCGCGACCTGCCCACCTCGGGGGCGCCTTAACCGCCAGCCCCCCTTGGCGGCGGTGGAAGTACTAAGTAGTCCCACCGCCGCCATTACGTCTGCAGCCCCTTACCGGGAGGCCGTCGGCCTCGTCGGGGTTGCCCCGCCGATGCTAGCCTCCTGGCGGAGAGTGGTCGGCTTCCCTCTCCCTCTCCGCTGCCTCCTTCTGCGTTATCACAATCTCGCAGAAGGAGGCAAACGCTGCTCTTGACCTCTCGCTGCCGATCATGTGGTCGACCACGACCGGCAACGAGAGGTCCATCCCAATAACGCCCCTTAGGTCTCTGCGCGGCGCCGACCACGCTGGACATTCTTCCAGCGTATGCCACTCAGAGTCCTGGGCCTCCTCGCAGTGGTGGCACTGCGATCCTCCCAGTGCCAGTTATGAACACACAGTTTGAGGAAACGGCGGTATGCAGGTAATTTAACTTATGCGCATGCATTGCTGCAACTTGTGCTGTATAATTTAGAATTTTTGTTACCGCGCCATCCGATTTTTATACATGTGCAAATACTCGTACACGCTGCATTGTATTTTCTTCCGCACGCTACAAGGAGGGAACAGAGGCGAGGTCCGGCTAGCGTCTGTCCCCTCCCCCCGTCCCACCCCCCTGGTCGGCCCGCATAAAACTTAAATATATGATAAAATAGAAGATAAAATCAATAAATGAAAACGTGTATAGATAAAATAGAAGTCAATAAATAAATAAATAATAATAAGTAAATAAATACAATGGACAAACCACAACAAACATAAGAAGAGGGGGGCAAAATAAAGGGGAATAAAAGATAAAGATGAAATTTATAATATAGAATATGAAATATATATAGAATAAAATGAAATATTATAAAATAAAAGGAGGGGGGTCGACCGGCAGGTCGCATCTTTGTAGAGGGGGGGAGGGGATCATTGCTCCACCTCGCCCGCCGCGACCTGCCCACCTCGGGGGCGCCTTAACAGCCAGCCCCCCTTGGCGGCGGTGGAAGTACTATGTATTCCCACCGCCGCCATTACGTCTGCGGCCCCTTACCGGGGGGCCGTCGGCCTCGTCGGGGTTGCCCCGCCGATGCTAGCCTCCTGGCGGAGAGGGGGTCGGCTTCCCTCTCCCTCTCCGCTGCTTCCTTCTGCGTTATCACAATCTCGCAGAAGGAGGCAAACGCTGCTCTTGACCTCTCGCTGCCGATCATGTGGTCGACCACGACCGGCAACGAGAGGTCCATCCCAATAACGCCCCTTAGGACTCTGCGCGGCGCCGACCACGCAGGACATTCTCCCAGCGTATGCCACTCAGAGTCCTGGGCCTCCTCGCAGTGGTGGCACTGCGATCCTCCCAGTGCCAGTTATGAACACACAGTTTGGGGAAACGGCGGTATGCAGGTAATTTAACTTATGCGCATGCATTGCTGCAACTTGTGCTGTATAATTTAGAATTTTTGTTACCGCGCCATCCGATTTTTATACATGTGCAAATACTCGTACACGCTGCATTGTATTTTCTTCCGCACGCGACAAGGAGGGGACAGAGGCGAGTTCCGGCTATCGTCTGTCCCCTCCCCCCTTCCCACCCCCCTGGTCGGCCCGCATAAAACTTAAAAATATGATAAAATAGAAGATAAAATCAATAAATGAAAACGTGTATAGATAAAATAGATAAAATAAAAGTCAATAAATAAATAAATAATAATAAGTAAATAAATACAATGGACAAACCACAACAAACATAAGAAGGGGGGGGAAAAATAATGGGGAATAAAAGATAAAGATGAAATTTATAATATAGAATATAAAATACATATAGAATAAAATGAAATATTATAAAATAAAAGGAGGGGGGTCGACCGGCAGGTCGCATCTTTGTAGAGGGGGAAGTGATTATTGCTCCACCTCGCCCGCCGCGACCTGCCCACCTCGGGGGCGCCTTAACAGCCAGCCCCCCTTGGCGGCGGTGGAATTACAAAGTATTCCCACCGCCGCCATTACGTCTGCGGCCCCTTACCGGGGGGCCGTCGGCCTCGTCGGGGTTGCCCCGCCGATGCTAGCCTCCTGGCGGAGAGGGGGTCGGCTTCCCTCTCCCTCTCCGCTGCCTCCTTCTGCGTTATCACAATCTCGCAGAAGGAGGCAAACGCTGCTCTTGACCTCTCGCTGCCGATCATGTGGTCGACCACGACCGGCAACGAGAGGTCCATCCCAATAACGCCCCTTAGGACTCTGCGCGGCGCCGACCACGCAGGACATTCTCCCAGCGTATGCCGCGCATAGTCCTGAGCCTCCTCGCAGTGGTGGCACTGCGATCCTCCCAGTGCCAGTTATGAACACACAGTTTCACGAAACGGCGGTATGCAGGTAATTTAACTTATGCGCATACATTGCTGCAACTTGTGCTGTATAATTTAGAATTTTTGTTACCGCGCCATCCGATTTTTATACATGTGCAAATACTCGTACACGCAGCATTGTATTTTCTTCCGCACGCGACAAGGAGGGGACAGAGGCGAGTTCCGGCTAGCGTCTGTCCCCTCCCCCCGTCCCACCCCCTGGTCCACCCGCATAAAACTTAAAAATATGATAAAATAGAAGATAAAATCAATAAATGAAAACGTGTATAGATAAAATAGATCAAATAAAAGTCAATAAATAAACAAATAATAATAAGTAAATAAATACAATGGACAAACCACAACAAACATAAGAAGGGGGGGGCAAAATAAAGGGGAATAAAAGATAAAGATGAAATTTATAATATAGAATATAAAATATATATAGAATAAAATGAAATATTATAAAATAAAAGGGGGGCGGTCGACCGGCAGGTCGCATCTTTGTAGAGGGGGGGGATTATTGCTCCACCTCGCCCCCCGCGACCTGCCCACCTCGGGGGCGCCTTAACGGCCAGCCCCCCTTGGCGGCGGTGGAAGTACTAAGTATTTCCACCGCCGCCATTACGTCTGCGGCCCCTTACCGGGGGGCCGTCGGCCTCGTCGGGGTTGCCCCGCCGATGCTAGCCTCCTGGCCGAGAGTGGTCGGCTTCCCTCTCCCTCTCCGCTGCCTCCTTCTGCGTTATCACAATCTCGCAGAAGGAGGCAAACGCTGCTCTTGACCTCTCGCTGCCGATCATGTGGTCGACCACGACCGGCAACGAGAGGTCCATCCCAATAACGCCCCTTAGGACTCTGCGCGGCGCCGACCACGCAGGACATTCTCCCAGCGTATGCCGCGCAGAGTCCTGGGCCTCCTCGCAGTGGTGGCACTGCGATCCTCCCAGTGCCAGTTATGAACACACAGTTTCACGAAACGGCGGTATGCAGGTAATTTAACTTATGCGCATACATTGCTGCAACTTGTGCTGTATAATTTAGAATTTTTGTTACCGCGCCATCCGATTTTTATACATGTGCAAATACTCGTACACGCAGCATTGTATTTTCTTCCGCACGCGACAAGGAGGGGACAGAGGCGAGTTCCGGCTAGCGTCTGTCCCCTCCCCCCGTCCCACCCCCTGGTCCACCCGCATAAAACTTAAAAATATGATAAAATAGAAGATAAAATCAATAAATGAAAACGTGTATAGATAAAATAAAAGTCAATAAATAAATAAATAATAATAAGTAAATAAATACAATGGACAAACCACAACAAACATAAGAAGGGGGGGGAAAATAATGGGGAATAAAAGATAAAGATGAAATTTATAATATAGTGTGACGTCGTCCGACGTTGGATTTGGAGTTTCCCCAGCTGACCCCACCCCCCCCATACTCGACAATCGCCAGCAGCATCCGCGTTTCGCCACATTCCCGCCGGAAAAATTCGCGCCCCCAAGGGGTAAGGTGTAACGTCGTACCGACGTCTTGCGTCGGCCTCCTTCATACGAGCAAATTCTCGCCGTATATACATATATATACATATCCCCGTGAGTGTGAACATAGGGAATCGGAAAAGACGCAATAGCCACCGGTACAAGCGGACGCCAGCATGGCAACCGCGAGTACAGGTGTACGTACATCTAAACCGTCGCCTCGTTCAAACAGCGAAAAGTATACATCGACGACAACATATTCGTCCGTACCTCGTACGATTTAGACAAAGGACTTCACGGTTCACCGAATCCCTATGGTCCGCGCTCTCATTATAAATAAGACGAAATCGCGCGAATCGCTCTCTTCTAGTTCAAACCCTCTTCTAGTTCAAATTCTCTTCTAGTTCAGACCCGCTTCCAGTTCAGACTCTCTTCTAGTTCACTCTCTTCCAGTTTCGGAATTCTACTAATTCAGTTCTCTCGCGTCTTCAATCGAATTCAGTTCGACTCAGTCTTTTCTCGCGTTTTCGGACTCTATTTCAGATCGTTCACGATATTCAGGTCGTATTGCTCCTTACCATTTACACTATTTCTTTATATATCATTTGGTTCTAAATTGTTATTCGAGTCTGCTCGTAGATTATTATTACGTATTTACAGATATTATTCTGGTTTATTGGTTGTACGAGGTTACTCGTAAACCGTCACCGTTATTTTGTTGTACGAGCTTACTCGCATTATCATTTCAAATTTGTAATTACTATTTTCGTGCTATCTTGTTTATGCGATCTTGCTCGCTTTATTATTCACATTTCAATTGTTAATTTTGTGTTATTTGGCTTATACGAGCTTGCTCGCATTACTATTCGTATTGCAATTGCTATTTTTGTTAATTTGGCGCTATTTTTGTTTGAACGAGCTTGCTCGCATTACTATTCGTATTGATAACTATTATCTAGTGCTATTTTGTTGTACGAGCTTGCTCGCATTATAATTAAGGCTGATAATTCTTATTTTTGTGCCATTTTGCTTTGTATGAGCTCGCTCGTAACCTGCTTGTTACTATTCTGTGCTATATATCTCGTTCGAGCTCGCTAGCGAACCGACATTGTATTTGGTTCACGAGTTCTGCTCGCAAGTCTTATTCTTGTACATATTCTGATTCATTATATTCTGTCTGTTTAAACCATCTATTACTTCGCAGCTTTATTCAGCAACATCCTGCTCCTCGATATCTTCCACTTCTAAAGTGTCGTTCCCAGTGACCGGTTAAAGTGATCGCGAAAGTGAGTGTGCGCGTGGTGTTTCATCGGGTTGTTCGACTCCGACCTGTTCCGCAAATTCCTTAGACTTCCTACGTCCGTTCTTCTAACCCTAAAATTGGTGTATCAATCGTGTACGTCTGAGCCCAGAGGGTGCTCGGTACCGAGAGAACGCTAATTCCCTTCGATCGAAATCTCCTGTCACAAATCGAGCAAACCCACGCGTTCGGACGAGTTGCACACACCCGCATAGTGACACTTCGACCACTGGGAACCATCTCTACTACCGCTACGCGTGTTCTACGCGGTGTTCACGACGGACGACGTCCGTCTCGGTTCGCATTTTATTCCCCTCTTCGCCTTTTCAACAACGACGAACACCGGTATCGGGTCCCTGATCAGACGTGGACGTTACGCGCCACGTGGATCTAAGATCGTCTTAAATAAATTGGTCGGTTACGTCCCCGCCCCGTCTGGGCGTCGTTTCGTCGGATCATATCCGACCCGGGACGTAACAATAGAATATAAAATACATATAGAATAAAATGAAATATTATAAAATAAAAGGAGGGGGGTCGACCGGCAGGTCGCATCTTTGTAGAGGGGGAAGTGATTATTGCTCCACCTCGCCCGCCGCGACCTGCCCACCTCGGGGGCGCCTTAACAGCCAGCCCCCCTTGGCGGCGGTGGAATTACAAAGTATTCCCACCGCCGCCATTACGTCTGCGGCCCCTTACCGGGGGGCCGTCGGCCTCGTCGGGGTTGCCCCGCCGATGCTAGCCTCCTGGCGGAGAGGGGGTCGGCTTCCCTCTCCCTCTCCGCTGCCTCCTTCTGCGTTATCACAATCTCGCAGAAGGAGGCAAACGCTGCTCTTGACCTCTCGCTGCCGATCATGTGGTCGACCACGACCGGCAACGAGAGGTCCATCCCAATAACGCCCCTTAGGACTCTGCGCGGCGCCGACCACGCAGGACATTCTCCCAGCGTATGCCGCGCATAGTCCTGAGCCTCCTCGCAGTGGTGGCACTGCGATCCTCCCAGTGCCAGTTATGAACACACAGTTTCACGAAACGGCGGTATGCAGGTAATTTAACTTATGCGCATACATTGCTGCAACTTGTGCTGTATAATTTAGAATTTTTGTTACCGCGCCATCCGATTTTTATACATGTGCAAATACTCGTACACGCAGCATTGTATTTTCTTCCGCACGCGACAAGGAGGGGACAGAGGCGAGTTCCGGCTAGCGTCTGTCCCCTCCCCCCGTCCCACCCCCTGGTCCACCCGCATAAAACTTAAAAATATGATAAAATAGAAGATAAAATCAATAAATGAAAACGTGTATAGATAAAATAGATCAAATAAAAGTCAATAAATAAACAAATAATAATAAGTAAATAAATACAATGGACAAACCACAACAAACATAAGAAGGGGGGGGCAAAATAAAGGGGAATAAAAGATAAAGATGAAATTTATAATATAGAATATAAAATATATATAGAATAAAATGAAATATTATAAAATAAAAGGGGGGGGGTCGACCGGCAGGTCGCATCTTTGTAGAGGGGGGGGGTTATTGCTCCACCTCGCCCCCCGCGACCTGCCCACCTCGGGGGCGCCTTAACGGCCAGCCCCCCTTGGCGGCGGTGGAAGTACTAAGTATTTCCACCGCCGCCATTACGTCTGCGGCCCCTTACCGGGGGGCCGTCGGCCTCGTCGGGGTTGCCCCGCCGATGCTAGCCTCCTGGCCGAGAGTGGTCGGCTTCCCTCTCCCTCTCCGCTGCCTCCTTCTGCGTTATCACAATCTCGCAGAAGGAGGCAAACGCTGCTCTTGACCTCTCGCTGCCGATCATGTGGTCGACCACGACCGGCAACGAGAGGTCCATCCCAATAACGCCCCTTAGGACTCTGCGCGGCGCCGACCACGCAGGACATTCTCCCAGCGTATGCCACTCAGAGTCCTGGGCCTCCTCGCAGTGGTGGCACTGCGATCCTCCCAGTGCCAGTTATGAACACACAGTTTGGGGAAACGGCGGTATGCAGGTAATTTAACTTATGCGCATGCATTGCTGCAACTTGTGCTGTATAATTTAGAATTTTTGTTACCGCGCCATCCGATTTTTATACATGTGCAAATACTCGTACACGCTGCATTGTATTTTCTTCCGCACGCGACAAGGAGGGGACAGAGGCGAGTTCCGGCTATCGTCTGTCCCCTCCACCCGTCCCACCCCCCTGGTCGGCCCGCATAAAACTTAAAAATATGATAAAATAGAAGATAAAATCAATAAATGAAAACGTGTATAGATAAAATAGATAAAATAAAAGTCAATAAATAAATAAATAATAATAAGTAAATAAATACAATGGACAAACCACAACAAACATAAGAAGGGGGGGGAAAAATAATGGGGAATAAAAGATACAGATGAAATTTATAATATACAATATAAAATACATATAGAATAAAATGAAATATTATAAAATAAAAGGAGGGGGGTCGACCGGAAGGTCGCATCTTTGTAGAGGGGGAAGTGATTATTGCTCCACCTCGCCCGCCGCGACCTGCCCACCTCGGGGGCGCCTTAACAGCCAGCCCCCCTTGGCGGCGGAGGAATTACAAAGTATTCCCACCGCCGCCATTACGTCTGCGGCCCCTTACCGGGGGGCCGTCGGCCTCGTCGGGGTTGCCCCGCCGATGCTAGCCTCCTGGCGGAGAGGGGGTCGGCTTCCCTCTCCCTCTCCGCTGCCTCCTTCTGCGTTATCACAATCTCGCAGAAGGAGGCAAACGCTGCTCTTGACCTCTCGCTGCCGATCATGTGGTCGACCACGACCGGCAACGAGAGGTCCATCCCAATAACGCCCCTTAGGACTCTGCGCGGCGCCGACCACGCAGGACATTCTCCCAGCGTATGCCGCGCATAGTCCTGAGCCTCCTCGCAGTGGTGGCACTGCGATCCTCCCAGTGCCAGTTATGAACACACAGTTTGGGGAAACGGCGGTATGCAGGTAATTTAACTTATGCGCATGCATTGCTGCAACTTGTGCTGTATAATTTAGAATTTTTGTTACCGCGCCATCCGATTTTTATACATGTGCAAATACTCGTACACGCTGCATTGTATTTTCTTCCGCACGCGACAAGGAGGGAACAGAGGCGAGGTCCGGCTAGCGTCTGTCCCCTCCCCCCGTCCCACCCCCCTGGTCGGCCCGCATAAAACTTAAAAATATGTTAAAATAAACGATAAAATCATTAAATGAAAACGTGTATAGATAAAATAGATAAAATAAAAGTCAATAAATAAATTAATAATAATAAGTAAATAAATACAATGGACAAACCACAACAAACATAAGAAGGGGGGGGGCAAAATAAAGGGGTATAAAAGATAAAGATGAAATTTATAATATAGAATATGAAATATATATAGAATAAAATGAAATATTATAAAATAAAAGGAGGGGGGTCGACCGGCAGGTCGCATCTTTGTAGAGGGGGGGGGGGATTATTGCTCCACCTCGCCCGCCGCGACCTGCCCACCTCGGGGGCGCCTTAACCGCCAGCCCCCCTTGGCGGCGGTGGAAGTACTAAGTAGTCCCACCGCCGCCATTACGTCTGCAGCCCCTTACCGGGAGGCCGTCGGCCTCGTCGGGGTTGCCCCGCCGATGCTAGCCTCCTGGCGGAGAGTGGTCGGCTTCCCTCTCCCTCTCCGCTGCCTCCTTCTGCGTTATCACAATCTCGCAGAAGGAGGCAAACGCTGCTCTTGACCTCTCGCTGCCGATCATGTGGTCGACCACGACCGGCAACGAGAGGTCCATCCCAATAACGCCCCTTAGGTCTCTGCGCGGCGCCGACCACGCTGGACATTCTTCCAGCGTATGCCACTCAGAGTCCTGGGCCTCCTCGCAGTGGTGGCACTGCGATCCTCCCAGTGCCAATTATGGACACACAGTTTGAGGAAACGGCGGTATGCAGGTAATTTAACTTATGCGCATGCATTGCTGCAACTTGTGCTGTATAATTTAGAATTTTTGTTACCGCGCCATCCGATTTTTATACATGTGCAAATACTCGTACACGCTGCATTGTATTTTCTTCCGCACGCTACAAGGAGGGAACAGAGGCGAGGTCCGGCTAGCGTCTGTCCCCTCCCCCCGTCCCACCCCCCTGGTCGGCCCGCATAAAACTTAAAAATATGATAAAATAGAAGATAAAATCAATAAATGAAAACGTGTATAGATAAAATAGATAAAATAAAAGTCAATAAATAAATTAATAATAATAAGTAAATAAATACAATGGACAAACCACAACAAACATAAGAAGGGGGGGGCAAAATAAAGGGGTATAAAAGATAAAGATGAAATTTATAATATAGAATATGAAATATATATAGAATAAAATGAAATATTATAAAATAAAAGGAGGGGGGTCGACCGGCAGGTCGCATCTTTGTAGAGGGGGGGAGGGGATTATTGCTCCACCTCGCCCGCCGCGACCTGCCCACCTCGGGGGCGCCTTAACCGCCAGCCCCCCTTGGCGGCGGTGGAAGTACTAAGTAGTCCCACCGCCGCCATTACGTCTGCAGCCCCTTACCGGGAGGCCGTCGGCCTCGTCGGGGTTGCCCCGCCGATGCTAGCCTCCTGGCGGAGAGTGGTCGGCTTCCCTCTCCCTCTCCGCTGCCTCCTTCTGCGTTATCACAATCTCGCAGAAGGAGGCAAACGCTGCTCTTGACCTCTCGCTGCCGATCATGTGGTCGACCACGACCGGCAACGAGAGGTCCATCCCAATAACGCCCCTTAGGTCTCTGCGCGGCGCCGACCACGCTGGACATTCTTCCAGCGTATGCCACTCAGAGTCCTGGGCCTCCTCGCAGTGGTGGCACTGCGATCCTCCCAGTGCCAATTATGAACACACAGTTTGAGGAAACGGCGGTATGCAGGTAATTTAACTTATGCGCATGCATTGCTGCAACTTGTGCTGTATAATTTAGAATTTTTGTTACCGCGCCATCCGATTTTTATACATGTGCAAATACTCGTACACGCTGCATTGTATTTTCTTCCGCACGCTACAAGGAGGGAACAGAGGCGAGGTCCGGCTAGCGTCTGTCCCCTCCCCCCGTCCCACCCCCCTGGTCGGCCCGCATAAAACTTAAAAATATGATAAAATAGAAGATAAAATCAATAAATGAAAACGTGTATAGATAAAATAGAAGTCAATAAATAAATAAATAATAATAAGTAAATAAATACAATCGACAAACCACAACAAACATAAGAAGAGGGGGGCAAAATAAAGGGGAACAAAAGATAAAGATGAAATTTATAATATAGAATATGAAATATATATAGAATAAAATGAAATATTATAAAATAAAAGGAGGGGGGTCGACCGGCAGGTCGCATCTTTGTAGAGGGGGGAGGGGATTATTGCTCCACCTCGCCCGCCGCGACCTGCCCACCTCGGGGGCGCCTTAACAGACAGCCCCCCTTGGCGGCGGTGGAAGTACTATGTATTCCCACCGCCGCCATTACGTCTGCGGCCCCTTACCGGGGGGCCGTCGGCCTCGTCGGGGTTGCCCCGCCGATGCTAGCCTCCTGGCCGAGAGTGGTCGGCTTCCCTCTCCCTCTCCGCTGCCTCCTTCTGCGTTATCACAATCTCGCAGGAGGAGGCAAACGCTGCTCTTGACCTCTCGCTGCCGATCATGTGGTCGACCACGACCGGCAACGAGAGGTCCATCCCAATAACGCCCCTTAGGACTCTGCGCGGCGCCGACCACGCAGGACATTCTCCCAGCGTATGCCGCGCAGAGTCCTGGGCCTCCTCGCAGTGGTGGCACTGCGATCCTCCCAGTGCCAGTTATGAACACACAGTTTCACGAAACGGCGGTATGCAGGTAATTTAACTTATGCGCATACATTGCTGCAACTTGTGCTGTATAATTTAGAATTTTTGTTACCGCGCCATCCGATTTTTATACATGTGCAAATACTCGTACACGCAGCATTGTATTTTCTTCCGCACGCGACAAGGAGGGGACAGAGGCGAGTTCCGGCTAGCGTCTGTCCCCTCCCCCCGTCCCACCCCCTGGTCCACCCGCATAAAACTTAAAAATATGATAAAATAGAAGATAAAATCAATAAATGAAAACGTGTATAGATAAAATAAAAGTCAATAAATAAATAAATAATAATAAGTAAATAAATACAATGGACAAACCACAACAAACATAAGAAGGGGGGGGAAAATAATGGGGAATAAAAGATAAAGATGAAATTTATAATATAGTGTGACGTCGTCCGACGTTGGATTTGGAGTTTCCCCAGCTGACCCCACCCCCCCCATACTCGACAATCGCCAGCAGCATCCGCGTTTCGCCACATTCCCGCCGGAAAAATTCGCGCCCCCAAGGGGTAAGGTGTAACGTCGTACCGACGTCTTGCGTCGGCCTCCTTCATACGAGCAAATTCTCGCCGTATATACATATATATACATATCCCCGTGAGTGTGAACATAGGGAATCGGAAAAGACGCAATAGCCACCGGTACAAGCGGACGCCAGCATGGCAACCGCGAGTACAGGTGTACGTACATCTAAACCGTCGCCTCGTTCAAACAGCGAAAAGTATACATCGACGACAACATATTCGTCCGTACCTCGTACGATTTAGACAAAGGACTTCACGGTTCACCGAATCCCTATGGTCCGCGCTCTCATTATAAATAAGACGAAATCGCGCGAATCGCTCTCTTCTAGTTCAAACCCTCTTCTAGTTCAAATTCTCTTCTAGTTCAGACCCGCTTCCAGTTCAGACTCTCTTCTAGTTCACTCTCTTCCAGTTTCGGAATTCTACTAATTCAGTTCTCTCGCGTCTTCAATCGAATTCAGTTCGACTCAGTCTTTTCTCGCGTTTTCGGACTCTATTTCAGATCGTTCACGATATTCAGGTCGTATTGCTCCTTACCATTTACACTATTTCTTTATATATCATTTGGTTCTAAATTGTTATTCGAGTCTGCTCGTAGATTATTATTACGTATTTACAGATATTATTCTGGTTTATTGGTTGTACGAGGTTACTCGTAAACCGTCACCGTTATTTTGTTGTACGAGCTTACTCGCATTATCATTTCAAATTTGTAATTACTATTTTCGTGCTATCTTGTTTATGCGATCTTGCTCGCTTTATTATTCACATTTCAATTGTTAATTTTGTGTTATTTGGCTTATACGAGCTTGCTCGCATTACTATTCGTATTGCAATTGCTATTTTTGTTAATTTGGCGCTATTTTTGTTTGAACGAGCTTGCTCGCATTACTATTCGTATTGATAACTATTATCTAGTGCTATTTTGTTGTACGAGCTTGCTCGCATTATAATTAAGGCTGATAATTCTTATTTTTGTGCCATTTTGCTTTGTATGAGCTCGCTCGTAACCTGCTTGTTACTATTCTGTGCTATATATCTCGTTCGAGCTCGCTAGCGAACCGACATTGTATTTGGTTCACGAGTTCTGCTCGCAAGTCTTATTCTTGTACATATTCTGATTCATTATATTCTGTCTGTTTAAACCATCTATTACTTCGCAGCTTTATTCAGCAACATCCTGCTCCTCGATATCTTCCACTTCTAAAGTGTCGTTCCCAGTGACCGGTTAAAGTGATCGCGAAAGTGAGTGTGCGCGTGGTGTTTCATCGGGTTGTTCGACTCCGACCTGTTCCGCAAATTCCTTAGACTTCCTACGTCCGTTCTTCTAACCCTAAAATTGGTGTATCAATCGTGTACGTCTGAGCCCAGAGGGTGCTCGGTACCGAGAGAACGCTAATTCCCTTCGATCGAAATCTCCTGTCACAAATCGAGCAAACCCACGCGTTCGGACGAGTTGCACACACCCGCATAGTGACACTTCGACCACTGGGAACCATCTCTACTACCGCTACGCGTGTTCTACGCGGTGTTCACGACGGACGACGTCCGTCTCGGTTCGCATTTTATTCCCCTCTTCGCCTTTTCAACAACGACGAACACCGGTATCGGGTCCCTGATCAGACGTGGACGTTACGCGCCACGTGGATCTAAGATCGTCTTAAATAAATTGGTCGGTTACGTCCCCGCCCCGTCTGGGCGTCGTTTCGTCGGATCATATCCGACCCGGGACGTAACAATAGAATATAAAATACATATAGAATAAAATGAAATATTATAAAATAAAAGGAGGGGGGTCGACCGGCAGGTCGCATCTTTGTAGAGGGGGAAGTGATTATTGCTCCACCTCGCCCGCCGCGACCTGCCCACCTCGGGGGCGCCTTAACAGCCAGCCCCCCTTGGCGGCGGTGGAATTACAAAGTATTCCCACCGCCGCCATTACGTCTGCGGCCCCTTACCGGGGGGCCGTCGGCCTCGTCGGGGTTGCCCCGCCGATGCTAGCCTCCTGGCGGAGAGGGGGTCGGCTTCCCTCTCCCTCTCCGCTGCCTCCTTCTGCGTTATCACAATCTCGCAGAAGGAGGCAAACGCTGCTCTTGACCTCTCGCTGCCGATCATGTGGTCGACCACGACCGGCAACGAGAGGTCCATCCCAATAACGCCCCTTAGGACTCTGCGCGGCGCCGACCACGCAGGACATTCTCCCAGCGTATGCCGCGCATAGTCCTGAGCCTCCTCGCAGTGGTGGCACTGCGATCCTCCCAGTGCCAGTTATGAACACACAGTTTCACGAAACGGCGGTATGCAGGTAATTTAACTTATGCGCATACATTGCTGCAACTTGTGCTGTATAATTTAGAATTTTTGTTACCGCGCCATCCGATTTTTATACATGTGCAAATACTCGTACACGCAGCATTGTATTTTCTTCCGCACGCGACAAGGAGGGGACAGAGGCGAGTTCCGGCTAGCGTCTGTCCCCTCCCCCCGTCCCACCCCCTGGTCCACCCGCATAAAACTTAAAAATATGATAAAATAGAAGATAAAATCAATAAATGAAAACGTGTATAGATAAAATAGATCAAATAAAAGTCAATAAATAAACAAATAATAATAAGTAAATAAATACAATGGACAAACCACAACAAACATAAGAAGGGGGGGGCAAAATAAAGGGGAATAAAAGATAAAGATGAAATTTATAATATAGAATATAAAATATATATAGAATAAAATGAAATATTATAAAATAAAAGGGGGGGGGTCGACCGGCAGGTCGCATCTTTGTAGAGGGGGGGGGTTATTGCTCCACCTCGCCCCCCGCGACCTGCCCACCTCGGGGGCGCCTTAACGGCCAGCCCCCCTTGGCGGCGGTGGAAGTACTAAGTATTTCCACCGCCGCCATTACGTCTGCGGCCCCTTACCGGGGGGCCGTCGGCCTCGTCGGGGTTGCCCCGCCGATGCTAGCCTCCTGGCCGAGAGTGGTCGGCTTCCCTCTCCCTCTCCGCTGCCTCCTTCTGCGTTATCACAATCTCGCAGAAGGAGGCAAACGCTGCTCTTGACCTCTCGCTGCCGATCATGTGGTCGACCACGACCGGCAACGAGAGGTCCATCCCAATAACGCCCCTTAGGACTCTGCGCGGCGCCGACCACGCAGGACATTCTCCCAGCGTATGCCACTCAGAGTCCTGGGCCTCCTCGCAGTGGTGGCACTGCGATCCTCCCAGTGCCAGTTATGAACACACAGTTTGGGGAAACGGCGGTATGCAGGTAATTTAACTTATGCGCATGCATTGCTGCAACTTGTGCTGTATAATTTAGAATTTTTGTTACCGCGCCATCCGATTTTTATACATGTGCAAATACTCGTACACGCTGCATTGTATTTTCTTCCGCACGCGACAAGGAGGGGACAGAGGCGAGTTCCGGCTATCGTCTGTCCCCTCCACCCGTCCCACCCCCCTGGTCGGCCCGCATAAAACTTAAAAATATGATAAAATAGAAGATAAAATCAATAAATGAAAACGTGTATAGATAAAATAGATAAAATAAAAGTCAATAAATAAATAAATAATAATAAGTAAATAAATACAATGGACAAACCACAACAAACATAAGAAGGGGGGGGAAAAATAATGGGGAATAAAAGATACAGATGAAATTTATAATATACAATATAAAATACATATAGAATAAAATGAAATATTATAAAATAAAAGGAGGGGGGTCGACCGGAAGGTCGCATCTTTGTAGAGGGGGAAGTGATTATTGCTCCACCTCGCCCGCCGCGACCTGCCCACCTCGGGGGCGCCTTAACAGCCAGCCCCCCTTGGCGGCGGAGGAATTACAAAGTATTCCCACCGCCGCCATTACGTCTGCGGCCCCTTACCGGGGGGCCGTCGGCCTCGTCGGGGTTGCCCCGCCGATGCTAGCCTCCTGGCGGAGAGGGGGTCGGCTTCCCTCTCCCTCTCCGCTGCCTCCTTCTGCGTTATCACAATCTCGCAGAAGGAGGCAAACGCTGCTCTTGACCTCTCGCTGCCGATCATGTGGTCGACCACGACCGGCAACGAGAGGTCCATCCCAATAACGCCCCTTAGGACTCTGCGCGGCGCCGACCACGCAGGACATTCTCCCAGCGTATGCCGCGCATAGTCCTGAGCCTCCTCGCAGTGGTGGCACTGCGATCCTCCCAGTGCCAGTTATGAACACACAGTTTGGGGAAACGGCGGTATGCAGGTAATTTAACTTATGCGCATGCATTGCTGCAACTTGTGCTGTATAATTTAGAATTTTTGTTACCGCGCCATCCGATTTTTATACATGTGCAAATACTCGTACACGCTGCATTGTATTTTCTTCCGCACGCGACAAGGAGGGAACAGAGGCGAGGTCCGGCTAGCGTCTGTCCCCTCCCCCCGTCCCACCCCCCTGGTCGGCCCGCATAAAACTTAAAAATATGTTAAAATAAACGATAAAATCATTAAATGAAAACGTGTATAGATAAAATAGATAAAATAAAAGTCAATAAATAAATTAATAATAATAAGTAAATAAATACAATGGACAAACCACAACAAACATAAGAAGGGGGGGGGCAAAATAAAGGGGTATAAAAGATAAAGATGAAATTTATAATATAGAATATGAAATATATATAGAATAAAATGAAATATTATAAAATAAAAGGAGGGGGGTCGACCGGCAGGTCGCATCTTTGTAGAGGGGGGGAGGGGATTATTGCTCCACCTCGCCCGCCGCGACCTGCCCACCTCGGGGGCGCCTTAACCGCCAGCCCCCCTTGGCGGCGGTGGAAGTACTAAGTAGTCCCACCGCCGCCATTACGTCTGCAGCCCCTTACCGGGAGGCCGTCGGCCTCGTCGGGGTTGCCCCGCCGATGCTAGCCTCCTGGCGGAGAGTGGTCGGCTTCCCTCTCCCTCTCCGCTGCCTCCTTCTGCGTTATCACAATCTCGCAGAAGGAGGCAAACGCTGCTCTTGACCTCTCGCTGCCGATCATGTGGTCGACCACGACCGGCAACGAGAGGTCCATCCCAATAACGCCCCTTAGGTCTCTGCGCGGCGCCGACCACGCTGGACATTCTTCCAGCGTATGCCACTCAGAGTCCTGGGCCTCCTCGCAGTGGTGGCACTGCGATCCTCCCAGTGCCAATTATGGACACACAGTTTGAGGAAACGGCGGTATGCAGGTAATTTAACTTATGCGCATGCATTGCTGCAACTTGTGCTGTATAATTTAGAATTTTTGTTACCGCGCCATCCGATTTTTATACATGTGCAAATACTCGTACACGCTGCATTGTATTTTCTTCCGCACGCTACAAGGAGGGAACAGAGGCGAGGTCCGGCTAGCGTCTGTCCCCTCCCCCCGTCCCACCCCCCTGGTCGGCCCGCATAAAACTTAAAAATATGATAAAATAGAAGATAAAATCAATAAATGAAAACGTGTATAGATAAAATAGATAAAATAAAAGTCAATAAATAAATTAATAATAATAAGTAAATAAATACAATGGACAAACCACAACAAACATAAGAAGGGGGGGGCAAAATAAAGGGGTATAAAAGATAAAGATGAAATTTATAATATAGAATATGAAATATATATAGAATAAAATGAAATATTATAAAATAAAAGGAGGGGGGTCGACCGGCAGGTCGCATCTTTGTAGAGGGGGGGAGGGGATTATTGCTCCACCTCGCCCGCCGCGACCTGCCCACCTCGGGGGCGCCTTAACCGCCAGCCCCCCTTGGCGGCGGTGGAAGTACTAAGTAGTCCCACCGCCGCCATTACGTCTGCAGCCCCTTACCGGGAGGCCGTCGGCCTCGTCGGGGTTGCCCCGCCGATGCTAGCCTCCTGGCGGAGAGTGGTCGGCTTCCCTCTCCCTCTCCGCTGCCTCCTTCTGCGTTATCACAATCTCGCAGAAGGAGGCAAACGCTGCTCTTGACCTCTCGCTGCCGATCATGTGGTCGACCACGACCGGCAACGAGAGGTCCATCCCAATAACGCCCCTTAGGTCTCTGCGCGGCGCCGACCACGCTGGACATTCTTCCAGCGTATGCCACTCAGAGTCCTGGGCCTCCTCGCAGTGGTGGCACTGCGATCCTCCCAGTGCCAATTATGAACACACAGTTTGAGGAAACGGCGGTATGCAGGTAATTTAACTTATGCGCATGCATTGCTGCAACTTGTGCTGTATAATTTAGAATTTTTGTTACCGCGCCATCCGATTTTTATACATGTGCAAATACTCGTACACGCTGCATTGTATTTTCTTCCGCACGCTACAAGGAGGGAACAGAGGCGAGGTCCGGCTAGCGTCTGTCCCCTCCCCCCGTCCCACCCCCCTGGTCGGCCCGCATAAAACTTAAAAATATGATAAAATAGAAGATAAAATCAATAAATGAAAACGTGTATAGATAAAATAGAAGTCAATAAATAAATAAATAATAATAAGTAAATAAATACAATCGACAAACCACAACAAACATAAGAAGAGGGGGGCAAAATAAAGGGGAACAAAAGATAAAGATGAAATTTATAATATAGAATATGAAATATATATAGAATAAAATGAAATATTATAAAATAAAAGGAGGGGGGTCGACCGGCAGGTCGCATCTTTGTAGAGGGGGGAGGGGATTATTGCTCCACCTCGCCCGCCGCGACCTGCCCACCTCGGGGGCGCCTTAACAGACAGCCCCCCTTGGCGGCGGTGGAAGTACTATGTATTCCCACCGCCGCCATTACGTCTGCGGCCCCTTACCGGGGGGCCGTCGGCCTCGTCGGGGTTGCCCCGCCGATGCTAGCCTCCTGGCGGAGAGGGGGTCGGCTTCCCTCTCCCTCTCCGCTGCTTCCTTCTGCGTTATCACAATCTCGCAGAAGGAGGCAAACGCTGCTCTTGACCTCCCGCTGCCGATCATGTGGTCGACCACGACCGGCAACGAGAGGTCCATCCCAATAACGCCCCTTAGGACTCTGCGCGGCGCCGACCACGCAGGACATTCTCCCAGCGTATGCCACTCAGAGTCCTGGGCCTCCTCGCAGTGGTGGCACTGCGATCCTCCCAATGCCAGTTATGAACACACAGTTTGAGGAAACGGCGGTATGCAGGTAATTTAACTTATGCGCATGCATTGCTGCAACTTGTGCTGTATAATTTAGAATTTTTGTTACCGCGCCATCCGATTTTTATACATGTGCAAATACTCGTACACGCTGCATTGTATTTTCTTACGCACGCTACAAGGAGGGAACAGAGGCGAGGTCCGGCTAGCGTCTGTCCCCTCCCCCCGCCCCACCCCCCTGGTCGGCCCGCATAAAACTTAAAAATATGATAAAATAGAAGATAAAATCAATAAATGAAAACGTGTATAGATAAAATAGATAAAATAAAAGTCAATAAATAAATAAATAATGATAAGTAAATAAATACAATGGACAAACCACAACAAACATAAGAAGGGGGGGGCAAAATAAAGGGGAATAAAAGATAAAGATGAAATTTATAATATAGAATATAAAATACATATAGAATAAAATGAAATATTATAAAATAAAAGGAGGGGGGTCGACCGGCAGGTCGCATCTTTGTAGAGGGCGGGAGGGGATTATTGCTCCACCTCGCCCGCCGCGACCTGCCCACCTCGGGGGCGCCTTAACAGCCAGCCCCCTTTGGCGGCGGTGGAAGTACTAAGTATTCCCACCGCCGCCATTACGTCTGCGGCCCCTTACCGGGGGGCCGTCGGCCTCGTCGGGGTTGCCCCGCCGATGCTAGCCTCCTGGCGGAGAGGGGGTCGGCTTCCCTCTCCCTCTCCGCTGCCTCCTTCCGCGTTATCATAATCTCGCACAAGGAGGCAAACGCTGCTCTTGACCTCTCGCTGCCGATCATGTGGTCGACCACGACCGGCAGCGACAGGTCCGTCCCAATAACGCCCCTTAGGACTCTGCGCGGCGCCGACCACGCAGGACATTCTCCCAGCGTATGCCGCGCAGAGTCCTGAGCCTCCTCGCAGTGGTGGCACTGCGATCCTCCCAGTGCCAATTATGAACACACAGTTTGACGAAACGGCGGTATGCAGGTAATTTAACTTATGCGCATGCATTGCTGCAACTTGTGCTGTATAATTTAGAATTTTTGTTACCGCGCCATCCGATTTTTATACATGTGCAAATACTCGTACACGCTGCATTGTATTTTCTTCCGCACGCGACAAGGAGGGAACAGAGGCGAGGTCCGGCTAGCGTCTGTCCCCTCCCCCCGTCACACCCCCCTGGTCGGCCCGCATAAAACTTAAAAATATGTTAAAATAAACGATAAAATCATTAAATGAAAACGTGTATAGATAAAATAGATAAAATAAAAGTCAATAAATAAATTAATAATAATAAGTAAATAAATACAATGGACAAACCACAACAAACATTAGAAGGGGGGGGCAAAATAAAGGGGTATAAAAGATAAAGATGAAATTTATAATATAGAATATGAAATATATATAGAATAAAATGAAATATTATAAAATAAAAGGAGGGGGGTCGACCGGCAGGTCGCATCTTTGTAGAGGGGGGGAGGGGATTATTGCTCCATCTCGCCCGCCGCGACCTGCCCACCTCGGGGGCTCCTTAACCGCCAGCCCCCCTTGGCGGCGGTGGAAGTACTAAGTAGTCCCACCGCCGCCATTACGTCTGCAGCCCCTTACCGGGAGGCCGTCGGCCTCGTCGGGGTTGCCCCGCCGATGCTAGCCTCCTGGCGGAGAGTGGTCGGCTTCCCTCTCCCTCTCCGCTGCCTCCTTCTGCGTTATCACAATCTCGCAGAAGGAGGCAAACGCTGCTCTTGACCTCTCGCTGCCGATCATGTGGTCGACCACGACCGGCAACGAGAGGTCCATCCCAATAACGCCCCTTAGGACTCTGCGCGGCGCCGACCACGTAGGACATTCTCCCAGCGTATGCCACTCAGAGTCCTGGGCCTCCTCGCAGTGGTGGCACTGCGATCCTCCCAATGCCAGTTATGAACACACAGTTTGAGGAAACGGCGGTATGCAGGTAATTTAACTTATGCGCATGCATTGCTGCAACTTGTGCTGTATAATTTAGAATTTTTGTTACCGCGCCATCCAATTTTTATACATGTGCAAATACTCGTACACGCTGCATTGTATTTTCTTCCGCACGCGACAAGGAGGGGACAGAGGCGAGTTCCGGCTATCGTCTGTCCCCTCCCCCCGTCCCACCCCCCTGGTCGGCCCGCATAAAACTTAAAAATATGATAAAATAAACGATAAAATCTATAAATGAAAACGTGTATAGATAAAATAGATAAAATAAAAGTCAATAAATAAATTAATAATAATAAGTAAATAAATACAATGGACAAACCACAACAAACATAAGAAGGGGGGGGCAAAATAAAGGGGTATAAAAGATAAAGATGAAATTTATAATATAGAATATGAAATATATATAGAATAAAATGAAATATTATAAAATAAAAGGAGGGGGGTCGACCGGCAGGTCGCATCTTTGTAGAGGGGGGGAGGGGATTATTGCTCCACCTCGCCCGCCGCGACCTGCCCACCTCGGGGGCGCCTTAACCGCCAGCCCCCCTTGGCGGCGGTGGAAGTACTAAGTAGTCCCACCGCCGCCATTACGTCTGCAGCCCCTTACCGGGAGGCCGTCGGCCTCGTCGGGGTTGCCCCGCCGATGCTAGCCTCCTGGCGGAGAGTGGTCGGCTTCCCTCTCCCTCTCCGCTGCCTCCTTCTGCGTTATCACAATCTCGCAGAAGGAGGCAAACGCTGCTCTTGACCTCTCGCTGCCGATCATGTGGTCGACCACGACCGGCAACGAGAGGTCCATCCCAATAACGCCCCTTAGGTCTCTGCGCGGCGCCGACCACGCAGGACATTCTTCCAGCGTATGCCACTCAGAGTCCTGGGCCTCCTCGCAGTGGTGGCACTGCGATCCTC
Organism: Lasioglossum baleicum; assembly: GCF_051020765.1. Classification (NCBI taxonomy): domain Eukaryota; kingdom Metazoa; phylum Arthropoda; class Insecta; order Hymenoptera; family Halictidae; genus Lasioglossum; species Lasioglossum baleicum. Next base: position 857,331 of record NW_027469084.1, read on the forward strand.
CCAGTGCCAGTTATGAACACACAGTTTGAGGAAACGGCGGTATGCAGGTAATTTAACTTATGCGCATGCATTGCTGCAACTTGTGCTGTATAATTTAGAATTTTTGTTACCGCGCCATCCGATTTTTATACATGTGCAAATACTCGTACACGCTGCATTGTATTTTCTTCCGCACGCTACAAGGAGGGAACAGAGGCGAGGTCCGGCTAGCGTCTGTCCCCTCCCCCCGTCCCACCCCCCTGGTCGGCCCGCATAAAACTTAAAAATATGATAAAATAGAAGATAAAATCAATAAATGAAAACGTGTATAGATAAAATAGAAGTCAATAAATAAATAAATAATAATAAGTAAATAAATACAATCGACAAACCACAACAAACATAAGAAGAGGGGGGCAAAATAAAGGGGAACAAAAGATAAAGATGAAATTTATAGTATAGAATATGAAATATATATAGAATAAAATGAAATATTATAAAATAAAAGGAGGGGGGTCGACCGGCAGGTCGCATCTTTGTAGAGGGGGGGAGGGGATTATTGCTCCACCTCGCCCGCCGCGACCTGCCCACCTCGGGGGCGCCTTAACAGCCAGCCCCCCTTGGCGGCGGTGGAAGTACTATGTATTCCCACCGCCGCCATTACGTCTGCGGCCCCTTACCGGGGGGCCGTCGGCCTCGTCGGGATTGCCCCGCCGATGCTAGCCTCCTGGCGGAGAGGGGGTCGGCTTCCCTCTCCCTCTCCGCTGCTTCCTTCTGCGTTATCACAATCTCGCAGGAGGAGGCAAACGCTGCTCTTGACCTCCCGCTGCCGATCATGTGGTCGACCACGACCGGCAACGAGAGGTCCATCCCAATAACGCCCCTTAGGACTCCGCGTAGCACCGACCACGCACGACATTCTCCCAGCGTAAGCCGCGCAGAGTCCTGGGCCTCCTCGCAGTGGTGGCACTGCGATCCTCCCAGTGCCAGTTATGAACACACAGTTTGACGAAACGGCGGTATGCAGGTAATTTAACTTATGCGCATGCATTGCTGCAACTTGTGCTGTATAATTTAGAATTTTTGTTACCGCGCCATCCGATTTTTATACATGTGCAAATACTCGTACACGCTGCATTGTATTTTCTTCCGCACGCTACAAGGAGGGAACAGAGGCGAGGTCCGGCTAGCGTCTGTCCCCTCCCCCCGTCCCACCCCCCTGGTCGGCCCGCATAAAACTTAAAAATATGTTAAAATAAACGATAAAATCATTAAATGAAAACGTGTATAGATAAAATAGATAAAATAAAAGTCAATAAATAAATTAATAATAATAAGTAAATAAATACAATGGACAAACCACAACAAACATTAGAAGGGGGGGGGCAAAATAAAGGGGTATAAAAGATAAAGATGAAATTTATAATATAGAATATGAAATATATATAGAATAAAATGAAATATTATAAAATAAAAGGAGGGGGGTCGACCGGCAGGTCGCATCTTTGTAGAGGGGAGGGATTATTGCTCCACCTCGCCCCCCGCGACCTGCCCACCTCGGGGGCGCCTTAACGGCCAGCCCCCCTTGGCGGCGGTGGAAGTACTAAGTAGTCCCACCGCCGCCATTACGTCTGCAGCCCCTTACCGGGAGGCCGTCGGCCTCGTCGGGGTTGCCCCGCCGATGCTAGCCTCCTGGCGGAGAGGGGGTCGGCTTCCCTCTCCCTCTCCGCTGCCTCCTTCTGCGTTATCACAATCTCGCAGAAGGAGGCAAACGCTGCTCTTGACCTCTCGCTGCAGATCATGTGGTCGACCACGACCGGCAACGAGAGGTCCATCCCAATAGCGCCCCTTAGGACTCCGCGCGGCACCGACCACGCACGACATTCTCCCAGCGTAAGCCGCGCAGAGTCCTGGGCCTCCTCGCAGTGGTGGCACTGCGATCCTCCCAGTGCCAGTTATGAACACACAGTTTGACGAAACGGCGGTATGCAGGTAATTTAACTTATGCGCATGCATTGCTGCAACTTGTGCTGTATAATTTAGAATTTTTGTTACCGCGCCATCCGATTATTATACATGTGGAAATACTCGTACACGCTGCATTGTATTTTCTTCCGCACGCGACAAGGAGGGGACAGAGGCGAGGTCCGGCTAGCGTCTGTCCCATCCCCCCGTCCCACCCCCCTGGTCGACCCGCATAAATCTTGAAAATATGATAAAATAAACGATAAAATCTATAAATGAAAACGTGTATAGATAAAATAGATAAAATAAAAGTCAATAAATAAATAAATAATAATAAGTAAATAAATACAATGGACAAACCACAACAAACAAAAGAAGGGGGGGGCAAAATAAAGGGGAATAAAAGATAAAGATGAAATTTATAATATAGAATATAAAATATATATAGAATAAAATGAAATATTATAAAATAAAAGGAGGGGGGTCGACCGGCAGGTCGCATCTTTGTAGAGGGGGGGAGGGGATTATTGCTCCACCTCGCCCGCCGCGACCTGCCCACCTCGGGGGTGCCTTAACAGCCAGCCCCCCTTGGCGGCGGTGGAAGTACTAAGTATTCCCACCGCCGCCATTACGTCTGCGGCCCCTTACCGGGGGGCGTCGGCCTCGTCGGGGTTGCCCCGCCGATGCTAGCCTCCTGGCGGAGAGGGGGTCGGCTTCCCTCTCCCTCTCCGCTGCCTCCTTCCGCGTTATCATAATCTCGCACAAGGAGGCAAACGCTGCTCTTGACCTCTCGCTGCCGATCATGTGGTCGACCACGACCGGCAACGACAGGTCCGTCCCAATAACGCCCCTTAGGTCTCTGCGCGGCGCCGACCACGCTGGACATTCTTCCAGCGTATGCCACTCAGAGTCCTGGGCCTCCTCGCAGTGGTGGCACTGCGATCCTCCCAGTGCCAGTTATGAATACACAGTTTGGGGAAACGGCGGTATGCAGGTAATTTAACTTATGCGCATGCATTGCTGCAACTTGTGCTGTATAATTTAGAATTTTTGTTACCGCGCCATCCGATTTTTATACATGTGCAAATACTCGTACACGCTGCATTGTATTTTCTTCCGCACGCGACAAGGAGGGAACAGAGGCGAGGTCCGGCTAGCGTCTGTCCCCTCCCCCCGTCCCACCCCCCTGGTCGGCCCGCATAAAACTTAAAAATATGTTAAAATAAACGATAAAATCATTAAATGAAAACGTGTATAGATAAAATAGATAAAATAAAAGTCAATAAATAAATTAATAATAATAAGTAAATAAATACAATGGACAAACCACAACAAACATAAGAAGGGGGGGGCAAAATAAAGGGGTATAAAAGATAAAGATGAAATTTATAATATAGAATATGAAATATATATAGAATAAAATGAAATATTATAAAATAAAAGGAGGGGAGTCGACCGGCAGGTCGCATCTTTGTAGAGGGGGGGAGGGGATTATTGCTCCACCTCGTCCGCCGCGACCTGCCCACCTCGGGGGCGCCTTAACCGCCAGCCCCCCTTGGCGGCGGTGGAAGTACTAAGTAGTCCCACCACCGCCATTACGTCTGCAGCCCCTTACCGGGAGGCCGTCGGCCTCGTCGGGGTTGCCCCGCCGATGCTAGCCTCCTGGCGGAGAGTGGTCGGCTTCCCTCTCCCTCTCCGCTGCCTCCTTCTGCGTTATCACAATCTCGCAGAAGGAGGCAAACGCTGCTCTTGACCTCTCGCTGCCGATCATGTGGTCGACCACGACCGGCAACGAGAGGTCCATCCCAATAACGCCCCTTAGGTCTCTGCGCGGCGCCGACCACGCTGGACATTCTTCCAGCGTATGCCACTCAGAGTCCTGGGCCTCCTCGCAGTGGTGGCACTGCGATCCTCCCAGTGCCAGTTATGAACACACAGTTTGGGGAAACGGCGGTATGCAGGTAATTTAACTTATGCGCATGCATTGCTGCAACTTGTGCTGTATAATTTAGAATTTTTGTTACCGCGCCATCCGATTTTTATACATGTGCAAATACTCGTACACGCTGCATTGTATTTTCTTCCGCACGCGACAAGGAGGGAACAGAGGCGAGGTCCGGCTAGCGTCTGTCCCCTCCCCCCGTCCCAACCCCCTGGTCGGCCCGCATAAAACTTAAAAATATGTTAAAATAAACGATAAAATCATTAAATGAAAACGTGTATAGATAAAATAGATAAAATAAAAGTCAATAAATAAATTAATAATAATAAGTAAATAAATACAACGGACAAACCACAACAAACATAAGAAGGGGGGGGCAAAATAAAGGGGTATAAAAGATAAAGATGAAATTTATAATATAGAATATGAAATATATATAGAATAAAATGAAATATTATAAAATAAAAGGAGGGGGGTCGACCGGCAGGTCGCATCTTTGTAGAGGGGGGGAGGGGATTATTGCTCCACCTCGTCCGCCGCGACCTGCCCACCTCGGGGGCGCCTTAACCGCCAGCCCCCCTTGGCGGCGGTGGAAGTACTAAGTAGTCCCACCGCCGCCATTACGTCTGCAGCCCCTTACCGGGAGGCCGTCGGCCTCGTCGGGGTTGCCCCGCCGATGCTAGCCTCCTGGCGGAGAGTGGTCGGCTTCCCTCTCCCTCTCCGCTGCCTCCTTCTGCGTTATCACAATCTCGCAGAAGGAGGCAAACGCTGCTCTTGACCTCTCGCTGCCGATCATGTGGTCGACCACGACCGGCAACGAGAGGTCCATCCCAATAACGCCCCTTAGGTCTCTGCGCGGCGCCGACCACGCTGGACATTCTTCCAGCGTATGCCACTCAGAGTCCTGGGCCTCCTCGCAATGGTGGCACTGCGATCCTCCCAGTGCCAGTTATGAACACACAGTTTGAGGAAACGGCGGTATGCAGGTAATTTAACTTATGCGCATGCATTGCTGCAACTTGTGCTGTATAATTTAGAATTTTTGTTACCGCGCCATCCGATTTTTATACATGTGCAAATACTCGTACACGCTGCATTGTATTTTCTTCCGCACGCTACAAGGAGGGAACAGAGGCGAGGTCCGGCTAGCGTCTGTCCCCTCCCCCCGTCCCACCCCCCTGGTCGGCCCGCATAAAACTTAAATATATGATAAAATAGAAGATAAAATCAATAAATGAAAACGTGTATAGATAAAATAGAAGTCAATAAATAAATAAATAATAATAAGTAAATAAATACAATGGACAAACCACAACAAACATAAGAAGAGGGGGGCAAAATAAAGGGGAATAAAAGATAAAGATGAAATTTATAATATAGAATATGAAATATATATAGAATAAAATGAAATATTATAAAATAAAAGGAGGGGGGTCGACCGGCAGGTCGCATCTTTGTAGAGGGGGGGAGGGGATCATTGCTGCACCTCGCCCGCCGCGACCTGCCCACCTCGGGGGCGCCTTAACAGCCAGCCCCCCTTGGCGGCGGTGGAAGTACTATGTATTCCCACCTCCGCCATTACGTCTGCGGCCCCTTACCGGGGGGCCGTCGGCCTCGTCGGGGTTGCCCCGCCGATGCTAGCCTCCTGGCGGAGAGGGGGTCGGCTTCCCTCTCCCTCTCCGCTGCCTCCTTCTGCGTTATCACAATCTCGCAGAAGGAGGCAAACGCTGCTCTTGACCTCTCGCTGCCGATCATGTGGTCGACCACGACCGGCAACGAGAGGTCCATCCCAATAACGCCCCTTAGGACTCTGCGCGGCGCCGACCACGCAGGACATTCTCCCAGCGTATGCCGCGCATAGTCCTGAGCCTCCTCGCAGTGGTGGCACTGCGATCCTCCCAGTGCCAGTTATGAACACACAGTTTCACGAAACGGCGGTATGCAGGTAATTTAACTTATGCGCATACATTGCTGCAACTTGTGCTGTATAATTTAGAATTTTTGTTACCGCGCCATCCGATTTTTATACATGTGCAAATACTCGTACATGCAGCATTGTATTTTCTTCCGCACGCGACAAGGAGGGGACAGAGGCGAGTTCCGGCTAGCGTCTGTCCCCTCCCCCCGTCCCACGCCCTGGTCCACCCGCATAAAACTTAAAAATATGATAAAATAGAAGATAAAATCAATAAATGAAAACGTGTATAGATAAAATAGATCAAATAAAAGTCAATAAATAAACAAATAATAATAAGTAAATAAATACAATGGACAAACCACAACAAACATAAGAAGGGGGGGGGGCAAAATAAAGGGGAATAAAAGATAAAGATGAAATTTATAATATAGAATATAAAATATATATAGAATAAAATGAAATATTATAAAATAAAAGGGGGGCGGTCGACCGGCAGGTCGCATCTTTGTAGAGGGGGGGGATTATTGCTCCACCTCGCCCCCCGCGACCTGCCCACCTCGGGGGCGCCTTAACGGCCAGCCCCCCTTGGCGGCGGTGGAAGTACTAAGTAGTCCCACCGCCGCCATTACGTCTGCAGCCCCTTACCGGGAGGCCGTCGGCCTCGTCGGGGTTGCCCCGCCGATGCTAGCCTCCTGGCGGAGAGTGGTCGGCTTCCCTCTCCCTCTCCGCTGCCTCCTTCTGCGTTATCACAATCTCGCAGAAGGAGGCAAACGCTGCTCTTGACCTCTCGCTGCCGATCATGTGGTCGACCACGACCGGCAACGAGAGGTCCATCCCAATAACGCCCCTTAGGACTCTGCGCGGCGCCGACCACGTAGGACATTCTCCCAGCGTATGCCACTCAGAGTCCTGGGCCTCCTCGCAGTGGTGGCACTGCGATCCTCCCAATGCCAGTTATGAACACACAGTTTGAGGAAACGGCGGTATGCAGGTAATTTAACTTATGCGCATGCATTGCTGCAACTTGTGCTGTATAATTTAGAATTTCTGTTACCGCGCCATCCGATTTTTATACATGTGCAAATACTCGTACACGCTGCATTGTATTTTCTTCCGCACGCTACAAGGAGGGAACAGAGGCGAGGTCCGGCTAGCGTCTGTCCCCTCCCCCCGTCCCACCCCCCTGGTCGGCCCGCATAAAACTTAAATATATGATAAAATAGAAGATAAAATCAATAAATGAAAACGTGTATAGATAAAATAGAAGTCAATAAATAAATAAATAATAATAAGTAAATAAATACAATGGACAAACCACAACAAACATAAGAAGAGGGGGGCAAAATAAAGGGGAATAAAAGATAAAGATGAAATTTATAATATAGAATATGAAATATATATAGAATAAAATGAAATATTATAAAATAAAAGGAGGGGGGTCGACCGGCAGGTCGCATCTTTGTAGAGGGGGGGAGGGGATCATTGCTCCACCTCGCCCGCCGCGACCTGCCCACCTCGGGGGCGCCTTAACAGCCAGCCCCCCTTGGCGGCGGTGGAAGTACTAAGTATTCCCACCGCCGCCATTACGTCTGCGGCCCCTTACCGGGGGGCCGTCGGCCTCGTCGGGGTTGCCCCGCCGATGCTAGCCTCCTGGCGGAGAGGGGGTCGGCTTCCCTCTCCCTCTCCGCTGCTTCCTTCTGCGTTATCACAATCTCGCAGAAGGAGGCAAACGCTGCTCTTGACCTCTCGCTGCCTATCATGTGGTCGACCACGACCGGCAACGGGAGGTCCATCCCAATAACGCCCCTTAGGACTCTGCGCGGCGCCGACCACGCAGGACATTCTCCCAGCGTATGCCACTCAGAGTCCTGGGCCTCCTCGCAGTGGTGGCACTGCGATCCTCCCAGTGCCAGTTATGAACACACAGTTTGGGGAAACGGCGGTATGCAGGTAATTTAACTTATGCGCATGCATTGCTGCAACTTGTGCTGTATAATTTAGAATTTTTGTTACCGCGCCATCCGATTTTTATACATGTGCAAATACTCGTACACGCTGCATTGTATTTTCTTCCGCACGCGACAAGGAGGGGACAGAGGCGAGTTCCGGCTATCGTCTGTCCCCTCCCCCCGTCCCACCCCCCTGGTCGGCCCGCATAAAACTTAAAAATATGATAAAATAGAAGATAAAAACAATAAATGAAAACGTGTATAGATAAAATAGATAAAATAAAAGTCAATAAATAAATAAATAATAATAAGTAAATAAATACAATGGACAAACCACAACAAACATAAGAAGGGGGGGGAAAAATAATGGGGAATAAAAGATAAAGATGAAATTTATAATATAGAATATAAAATACATATAGAATAAAATGAAATATTATAAAATAAAAGGAGGGGGGTCGACCGGCAGGTCGCATCTTTGTAGAGGGGGAAGTGATTATTGCTCCACCTCGCCCGCCGCGACCTGCCCACCTCGGGGGCGCCTTAACAGCCAGCCCCCCTTGGCGGCGGTGGAATTACAAAGTATTCCCACCGCCGCCATTACGTCTGCGGCCCCTTACCGGGGGGCCGTCGGCCTCGTCGGGGTTGCCCCGCCGATGCTAGCCTCCTGGCGGAGAGGGGGTCGGCTTCCCTCTCCCTCTCCGCTGCCTCCTTCTGCGTTATCACAATCTCGCAGAAGGAGGCAAACGCTGCTCTTGACCTCTCGCTGCCGATCATGTGGTCGACCACGACCGGCAACGAGAGGTCCATCTCAATAACGCCCCTTAGGACTCTGCGCGGCGCCGACCACGCAGGACATTCTCCCAGCGTATGCCGCGCATAGTCCTGAGCCTCCTCGCAGTGGTGGCACTGCGATCCTCCCAGTGCCAGTTATGAACACACAGTTTCACGAAACGGCGGTATGCAGGTAATTTAACTTATGCGCATACATTGCTGCAACTTGTGCTGTATAATTTAGAATTTTTGTTACCGCGCCATCCGATTTTTATACATGTGCAAATACTCGTACATGCAGCATTGTATTTTCTTCCGCACGCGACAAGGAGGGGACAGAGGCGAGTTCCGGCTAGCGTCTGTCCCCTCCCCCCGTCCCACGCCCTGGTCCACCCGCATAAAACTTAAAAATATGATAAAATAGAAGATAAAATCAATAAATGAAAACGTGTATAGATAAAATAGATCAAATAAAAGTCAATAAATAAACAAATAATAATAAGTAAATAAATACAATGGACAAACCACAACAAACATAAGAAGGGGGGGGGCAAAATAAAGGGGAATAAAAGATAAAGATGAAATTTATAATATAGAATATAAAATATATATAGAATAAAATGAAATATTATAAAATAAAAGGGGGGCGGTCGACCGGCAGGTCGCATCTTTGTAGAGGGGGGGGATTATTGCTCCACCTCGCCCCCCGCGACCTGCCCACCTCGGGGGCGCCTTAACGGCCAGCCCCCCTTGGCGGCGGTGGAAGTACTAAGTATTTCCACCGCCGCCATTACGTCTGCGGCCCCTTACCGGGGGGCCGTCGGCCTCGTCGGGGTTGCCCCGCCGATGCTAGCCTCCTGGCCGAGAGTGGTCGGCTTCCCTCTCCCTCTCCGCTGCCTCCTTCTGCGTTATCACAATCTCGCAGAAGGAGGCAAACGCTGCTCTTGACCTCTCGCTGCCGATCATGTGGTCGACCACGACCGGCAACGAGAGGTCCATCCCAATAACGCCCCTTAGGACTCTGCGCGGCGCCGACCACGCAGGACATTCTCCCAGCGTATGCCGCGCAGAGTCCTGGGCCTCCTCGCAGTGGTGGCACTGCGATCCTCCCAGTGCCAGTTATGAACACACAGTTTCACGAAACGGCGGTATGCAGGTAATTTAACTTATGCGCATGCATTGCTGCAACTTGTGCTGTATAATTTAGAATTTTTGTTACCGCGCCATCCGATTTTTATACATGTGCAAATACTCGTACACGCTGCATTGTATTTTCTTCCGCACGCGACAAGGAGGGAACAGAGGCGAGGTCCGGCTAGCGTCTGTCCCCTCCCCCCGTCCCACCCCCCTGGTCGGCCCGCATAAAACTTAAAAATATGTTAAAATAAACGATAAAATCATTAAATGAAAACGTGTATAGATAAAATAGATAAAATAAAAGTCAATAAATAAATTAATAATAATAAGTAAATAAATACAATGGACAAACCACAACAAACATAAGAAGGGGGGGGCAAAATAAAGGGGTATAAAAGATAAAGATGAAATTTATAATATAGAATATGAAATATATATAGAATAAAATGAAATATTATAAAATAAAAGGAGGGGGGTCGACCGGCAGGTCGCATCTTTGTAGAGGGGGGGAGGGGATTATTGCTCCACCTCGCCCGCCGCGACCTGCCCACCTCGGGGGCGCCTTATCCGCCAGCCCCCCTTGGCGGCGGTGGAAGTACTAAGTAGTCCCACCGCCGCCATTACGTCTGCGGCCCCTTACCGGGAGGCCGTCGGCCTCGTCGGGGTTGCCCCGCCGATGCTAGCCTCCTGGCGGAGAGTGGTCGGCTTCCCTCTCCCTCTCCGCTGCCTCCTTCTGCGTTATCACAATCTCGCAGAAGGAGGCAAACGCTGCTCTTGACCTCTCGCTGCCGATCATGTGGTCGACCACGACCGGCAACGAGAGGTCCATCCCAATAACGCCCCTTAGGACTCCGCGCGGCACCGACCACGCACGACATTCTCCCAGCGTAAGCCGCGCAGAGTCCTGGGCCTCCTCGCAGTGGTGGCACTGCGATCCTCCCAGTGCCAGTTATGAACACACAGTTTGACGAAACGGCGGTATGCAGGTAATTTAACTTATGCGCATGCATTGCTGCAACTTGTGCTGTATAATTTAGAATTTTTGTTACCGCGCCATCCGATTTTTATACATGTGCAAATACTCGTACACGCTGCATTGTATTTTCTTCCGCACGCGACAAGGAGGGGACAGAGGCGAGTTCCGGCTATCGTCTGTCCCCTCCACCCGCCCCACCCCCCTGGTCGGCCCGCATAAAACTTAAAAATATGATAAAATAGAAGATAAAATCAATAAATGAAAACGTGTATAGATAAAATAGATAAAATAAAAGTCAATAAATAAATAAATAATAATAAGTAAATAAATACAATGGACAAACCACAACAAACATAAGAAGGGGGGGAAAAATAATGGGGAATAAAAGATAAAGATGAAATTTATAATATAGAATATAAAATACATATAGAATAAAATGAAATATTATAAAATAAAAGGAGGGGGGTCGACCGGCAGGTCGCATCTTTGTAGAGGGGGAAGTGATTATTGCTCCACCTCGCCCGCCGCGACCTGCCCACCTCGGGGGCGCCTTAACAGCCAGCCCCCCTTGGCGGCGGTGGAAGTACTAAGTATTCCCACCGCCGCCATTACGTCTGCGGCCCCTTACCGGGGGGCCGTCGGCCTCGTCGGGGTTGCCCCGCCGATGCTAGCCTCCTGGCGGAGAGGGGGTCGGCTTCCCTCTCCCTCTCCGCTGCCTCCTTCCGCGTTATCATAATCTCGCACAAGGAGGCAAACGCTGCTCTTGACCTCTCGCTGCCGATCATGTGGTCGACCACGACCGGCAACGACAGGTCCGTCCCAATAACGCCCCTTAGGTCTCTGCGCGGCGCCGACCACGCTGGACATTCTTCCAGCGTATGCCACTCAGAGTCCTGGGCCTCCTCGCAGTGGTGGCACTGCGATCCTCCCAGTGCCAGTTATGAACACACAGTTTGGGGAAACGGCGGTATGCAGGTAATTTAACTTATGCGCATGCATTGCTGCAACTTGTGCTGTATAATTTAGAATTTTTGTTACCGCGCCATCCGATTTTTATACATGTGCAAATACTCGTACACGCTGCATTGTATTTTCTTCCGCACGCGACAAGGAGGGAACAGAGGCGAGGTCCGGCTAGCGTCTGTCCCCTCCCCCCGTCCCACCCCCCTGGTCGGCCCGCATAAAACTTAAAAATATGTTAAAATAAACGATAAAATCATTAAATGAAAACGTGTATAGATAAAATAGATAAAATAAAAGTCAATAAATAAATTAATAATAATAAGTAAATAAATACAATGGACAAACCACAACAAACATAAGAAGGGGGGGGGCAAAATAAAGGGGTATAAAAGATAAAGATGAAATTTATAATATAGAATATGAAATATATATAGAATAAAATGAAATATTATAAAATAAAAGGAGGGGGGTCGACCGGCAGGTCGCATCTTTGTAGAGGGGGGGAGGGGATTATTGCTCCACCTCGCCCGCCGCGACCTGCCCACCTCGGGGGCGCCTTAACCGCCAGCCCCCCTTGGCGGCGGTGGAAGTACTAAGTAGTCCCACCGCCGCCATTACGTCTGCAGCCCCTTACCGGGAGGCCGTCGGCCTCGTCGGGGTTGCCCCGCCGATGCTAGCCTCCTGGCGGAGAGTGGTCGGCTTCCCTCTCCCTCTCCGCTGCCTCCTTCTGCGTTATCACAATCTCGCAGAAGGAGGCAAACGCTGCTCTTGACCTCTCGCTGCCGATCATGTGGTCGACCACGACCGGCAACGAGAGGTCCATCCCAATAACGCCCCTTAGGACTCCGCGCGGCACCGACCACGCACGACATTCTCCCAGCGTAAGCCGCGCAGAGTCCTGGGCCTCCTCGCAGTGGTGGCACTGCGATCCTCCCAGTGCCAGTTATGAACACACAGTTTGACGAAACGGCGGTATGCAGGTAATTTAACTTATGCGCATGCATTGCTGCAACTTGTGCTGTATAATTTAGAATTTTTGTTACCGCGCCATCCGATTTTTATACATGTGCAAATACTCGTACACGCTGCATTGTATTTTCTTCCGCACGCGACAAGGAGGGAACAGAGGCGAGGTCCGGCTAGCGTCTGTCCCCTCCCCCCGTCCCACCCCCCTGGTCGGCCCGCATAAAACTTAAAAATATGTTAAAATAAACGATAAAATCATTAAATGAAAACGTGTATAGATAAAATAGATAAAATAAAAGTCAATAAATAAATTAATAATAATAAGTAAATAAATACAATGGACAAACCACAACAAACATAAGAAGGGGGGGGCAAAATAAAGGGGTATAACAGATAAAGATGAAATTTATAATATAGAATATGAAATATATATAGAATAAAATGAAATATTATAAAATAAAAGGAGGGGGGTCGACCGGCAGGTCGCATCTTTGTAGAGGGGGGGAGGGGATTATTGCTCCACCTCGCCCGCCGCGACCTGCCCACCTCGGGGGCGCCTTAACCGCCAGCCCCCCTTGGCGGCGGTGGAAGTACTAAGTAGTCCCACCGCCGCCTTTACGTCTGCAGCCCCTTACCGGGAGGCCGTCGGCCTCGTCGGGGTTGCCCCGCCGATGCTAGCCTCCTGGCGGAGAGTGGTCGGCTTCCCTCTCCCTCTCCGCTGCCTCCTTCTGCGTTATCACAATCTCGCAGAAGGAGGCAAACGCTGCTCTTGACCTCTCGCTGCCGATCATGTGGTCGACCACGACCGGCAACGAGAGGTCCATCCCAATAACGCCCCTTAGGTCTCTGCGCGGCGCCGACCACGCTGGACATTCTTCCAGCGTATGCCACTCAGAGTCCTGGGCCTCCTCGCAGTGGTGGCACTGCGATCCTCCCAGTGCCAGTTATGAACACACAGTTTGAGGAAACGGCGGTATGCAGGTAATTTAACTTATGCGCATGCATTGCTGCAACTTGTGCTGTATAATTTAGAATTTTTGTTACCGCGCCATCCGATTTTTATACATGTGCAAATACTCGTACACGCTGCATTGTATTTTCTTCCGCACGCTACAAGGAGGGAACAGAGGCGAGGTCCGGCTAGCGTCTGTCCCCTCCCCCCGTCCCACCCCCCTGGTCGGCCCGCATAAAACTTAAAAATATGATAAAATAGAAGATAAAATCAATAAATGAAAACGTGTATAGATAAAATAGAAGTCAATAAATAAATAAATAATAATAAGTAAATAAATACAATCGACAAACCACAACAAACATAAGAAGAGGGGGGCAAAATAAAGGGGAACAAAAGATAAAGATGAAATTTATAATATAGAATATGAAATATATATAGAATAAAATGAAATATTATAAAATAAAAGGAGGGGGGTCGACCGGCAGGTCGTATCTTTGTAGAGGGGGGGAGGGGATTATTGCTCCACCTCGCCCGCCGCGACCTGCCCACCTCGGGGGCGCCTTAACAGCCAGCCCCCCTTGGCGGCGGTGGAAGTACTATGTATTCCCACCGCCGCCATTACGTCTGCGGCCCCTTACCGGGGGGCCGTCGGCCTCGTCGGGGTTGCCCCGCCGATGCTAGCCTCCTGGCGGAGAGGGGGTCGGCTTCCCTCTCCCTCTCCGCTGCTTCCTTCTGCGTTATCACAATCTCGCAGAAGGAGGCAAACGCTGCTCTTGACCTCCCGCTGCCGATCATGTGGTCGACCACGACCGGCAACGAGAGGTCCATCCCAATAACGCCCCTTAGGACTCTGCGCGGCGCCGACCACGCAGGACATTCTCCCAGCGTATGCCACTCAGAGTCCTGGGCCTCCTCGCAGTGGTGGCACTGCGATCCTCCCAGTGCCAGTTATGAACACACAGTTTGGGGAAACGGCGGTATGCAGGTAATTTAACTTATGCGCATGCATTGCTGCAACTTGTGCTGTATAATTTAGAATTTTTGTTACCGCGCCATCCGATTTTTATACATGTGCAAATACTCGTACACGCTGCATTGTATTTTCTTCCGCACGCGACAAGGAGGGGACAGAGGCGAGTTCCGGCTATCGTCTGTCCCCTCCACCCGCCCCACCCCCCTGGTCGGCCCGCATAAAACTTAAAAATATGATAAAATAGAAGATAAAATCAATAAATGAAAACGTGTATAGATAAAATAGATAAAATAAAAGTCAATAAATAAATAAATAATAATAAGTAAATAAATACAATGGACAAACCACAACAAACATAAGAAGGGGGGGAAAAATAATGGGGAATAAAAGATAAAGATGAAATTTATAATATAGAATATAAAATACATATAGAATAAAATGAAATATTATAAAATAAAAGGAGGGGGGTCGACCGGCAGGTCGCATCTTTGTAGAGGGGGAAGTGATTATTGCTCCACCTCGCCCGCCGCGACCTGCCCACCTCGGGGGCGCCTTAACAGCCAGCCCCCCTTGGCGGCGGTGGAAGTACTAAGTATTCCCACCGCCGCCATTACGTCTGCGGCCCCTTACCGGGGGGCCGTCGGCCTCGTCGGGGTTGCCCCGCCGATGCTAGCCTCCTGGCGGAGAGGGGGTCGGCTTCCCTCTCCCTCTCCGCTGCCTCCTTCCGCGTTATCATAATCTCGCACAAGGAGGCAAACGCTGCTCTTGACCTCTCGCTGCCGATCATGTGGTCGACCACGACCGGCAACGACAGGTCCGTCCCAATAACGCCCCTTAGGTCTCTGCGCGGCGCCGACCACGCTGGACATTCTTCCAGCGTATGCCACTCAGAGTCCTGGGCCTCCTCGCAGTGGTGGCACTGCGATCCTCCCAGTGCCAGTTATGAACACACAGTTTGGGGAAACGGCGGTATGCAGGTAATTTAACTTATGCGCATGCATTGCTGCAACTTGTGCTGTATAATTTAGAATTTTTGTTACCGCGCCATCCGATTTTTATACATGTGCAAATACTCGTACACGCTGCATTGTATTTTCTTCCGCACGCGACAAGGAGGGAACAGAGGCGAGGTCCGGCTAGCGTCTGTCCCCTCCCCCCGTCCCACCCCCCTGGTCGGCCCGCATAAAACTTAAAAATATGTTAAAATAAACGATAAAATCATTAAATGAAAACGTGTATAGATAAAATAGATAAAATAAAAGTCAATAAATAAATTAATAATAATAAGTAAATAAATACAATGGACAAACCACAACAAACATAAGAAGGGGGGGGCAAAATAAAGGGGTATAAAAGATAAAGATGAAATTTATAATATAGAATATGAAATATATATAGAATAAAATGAAATATTATAAAATAAAAAGAGGGGGGTCGACCGGCAGGTCGCATCTTTGTAGAGGGGGGGAGGGGATTATTGCTCCACCTCGCCCGCCGCGACCTGCCCACCTCGGGGGCGCCTTAACCGCCAGCCCCCCTTGGCGGCGGTGGAAGTACTAAGTAGTCCCACCGCCGCCATTACGTCTGCGGCCCCTTACCGGGGGGCCGTCGGCCTCGTCGGGGTTGCCCCGCCGATGCTAGCCTCCTGGCGGAGAGGGGGTCGGCTTCCCTCTCCCTCTCCGCTGCCTCCTTCCGCGTTATCATAATCTCGCACAAGGAGGCAAACGCTGCTCTTGACCTCTCGCTGCCGATCATGTGGTCGACCACGACCGGCAACGACAGGTCCGTCCCAATAACGCCCCTTAGGTCTCTGCGCGGCGCCGACCACGCTGGACATTCTTCCAGCGTATGCCACTCAGAGTCCTGGGCCTCCTCGCAGTGGTGGCACTGCGATCCTCCCAGTGCCAGTTATGAACACACAGTTTGGGGAAACGGCGGTATGCAGGTAATTTAACTTATGCGCATGCATTGCTGCAACTTGTGCTGTATAATTTAGAATTTTTGTTACCGCGCCATCCGATTTTTATACATGTGCAAATACTCGTACACGCTGCATTGTATTTTCTTCCGCACGCGACAAGGAGGGAACAGAGGCGAGGTCCGGCTAGCGTCTGTCCCCTCCCCCCGTCCCACCCCCCTGGTCGGCCCGCATAAAACTTAAAAATATGTTAAAATAAACGATAAAATCATTAAATGAAAACGTGTATAGATAAAATAGATAAAATAAAAGTCAATAAATAAATTAATAATAATAAGTAAATAAATACAATGGACAAACCACAACAAACATAAGAAGGGGGGGGCAAAATAAAGGGGTATAAAAGATAAAGATGAAATTTATAATATAGAATATGAAATATATATAGAATAAAATGAAATATTATAAAATAAAAGGAGGGGGGTCGACCGGCAGGTCGCATCTTTGTAGAGGGTGGGAGGGGATTATTGCTCCACCTCGCCCGCCGCGACCTGCCCACCTCGGGGGCGCCTTAACCGCCAGCCCCCCTTGGCGGCGGTGGAAGTACTAAGTAGTCCCACCGCCGCCATTACGTCTGCAGCCCCTTACCGGGAGGCCGTCGGCCTCGTCGGGGTTGCCCCGCCGATGCTAGCCTCCTGGCGGAGAGTGGTCGGCTTCCCTCTCCCTCTCCGCTGCCTCCTTCTGCGTTATCACAATCTCGCAGAAGGAGGCAAACGCTGCTCTTGACCTCTCGCTGCCGATCATGTGGTCGACCACGACCGGCAACGAGAGGTCCATCCCAATAACGCCCCTTAGGTCTCTGCGCGGCGCCGACCACGCTGGACATTCTTCCAGCGTATGCCACTCAGAGTCCTGGGCCTCCTCGCAGTGGTGGCACTGCGATCCTCCCAGTGCCAGTTATGAACACACAGTTTGAGGAAACGGCGGTATGCAGGTAATTTAACTTATGCGCATGCATTGCTGCAACTTGTGCTGTATAATTTAGAATTTTTGTTACCGCGCCATCCGATTTTTATACATGTGCAAATACTCGTACACGCTGCATTGTATTTTCTTCCGCACGCTACAAGGAGGGAACAGAGGCGAGGTCCGGCTAGCGTCTGTCCCCTCCCCCCGTCCCACCCCCCTGGTCGGCCCGCATAAAACTTAAAAATATGATAAAATAGAAGATAAAATCAATAAATGAAAACGTGTATAGATAAAATAGATCAAATAAAAGTCTATAAATAAATAAATAATAATAAGTAAATAAATACAATGGACAAACCACAACAAACACAAGAAGAGGGGGGCAAAATAAAGGGGAACAAAAGATAAAGATGAACTTTATAATATAGAATATAAAATATATATAGAATAAAATGAAATATTATAAAATAAAAGGAGGGGGGTCGACCGGCAGGTCGCATCTTTGTAGAGGGGAGGGATTATTGCTCCACCTCGCCCCCCGCGACCTGCCCACCTCGGGGGCGCCTTAACGGCCAGCCCCCCTTGGCGGCGGTGGAAGTACTAAGTAGTACCACCGCCGCCATTACGTCTGCAGCCCCTTACCGGGAGGCCGTCGGCCTCGTCGGGGTTGCCCCGACGATGCTAGCCTCCTGGCCGAGAGTGGTCGGCTTCCCTCTCCCTCTCCGCTGCCTCCTTCTGCGGTATCACAATCTCGCAGAAGGAGGCAAACGCTGCTCTTGACCTCTCACTGCCGATCATGTGGTCGACCGCGACCGACAACGAGAGGTCCATCCCAATAACGCCCCTTAGCACTCTGCGCGGCGCCGACCACGCAGGACATTCTCCCAGCGTATGCCGCGCAGAGTCCTGGGCCTCCACGCAGTGGTGGCACTGCGATCCTCCCAGTGCCATAATAAGTAAATAAATACAATGGACAAACCACAACAAACACAAGAAGGGGGGGCAAAATAAAGGGGAATAAAAGATAAAGACGAACTTTATAATATAGAATATAAAATATATATAGAATAAAATGAAATATTATAAAATAAAAGGAGGGGGGTCGACCGGCAGGTCGCATCTTTGTAGAGGGGGGGAGGGGATTATTGCTCCACCTCGCCCGCCGCGACCTGCCCACCTCGGGGGCGCCTTAACCGCCAGCCCCCCTTGGCGGCGGTGGAAGTACTAAGTAGTCCCACCGCCGCCATTACGTCTGCAGCCCCTTACCGGGAGGCCGTCGGCCTCGTCGGGGTTGCCCCGCCGATGCTAGCCTCCTGGCGGAGAGTGGTCGGCTTCCCTCTCCCTCTCCGCTGCCTCCTTCTGCGTTATCACAATCTCGCAGAAGGAGGCAAACGCTGCTCTTGACCTCTCGCTGCCGATCATGTGGTCGACCACGACCGGCAACGAGAGGTCCATCCCAATAACGCCCCTTAGGACTCCGCGCGGCACCGACCACGCACGACATTCTCCCAGCGTAAGCCGCGCAGAGTCCTGGGCCTCCTCGCAGTGGTGGCACTGCGATCCTCCCAGTGCCAGTTATGAACACACAGTTTGACGAAACGGCGGTATGCAGGTAATTTAACTTATGCGCATGCATTGCTGCAACTTGTGCTGTATAATTTAGAATTTTTGTTACCGCGCCATCCGATTTTTATACATGTGCAAATACTCGTACACGCTGCATTGTATTTTCTTCCGCACGCGACAAGGAGGGAACAGAGGCGAGGTCCGGCTAGCGTCTGTCCCCTCCCCCCGTCCCACCCCCCTGGTCGGCCCGCATAAAACTTAAAAATATGTTAAAATAAACGATAAAATCATTAAATGAAAACGTGTATAGATAAAATAGATAAAATAAAAGTCAATAAATAAATTAATAATAATAAGTAAATAAATACAATGGACAAACCACAACAAACATAAGAAGGGGGGGGCAAAATAAAGGGGTATAACAGATAAAGATGAAATTTATAATATAGAATATGAAATATATATAGAATAAAATGAAATATTATAAAATAAAAGGAGGGGGGTCGACCGGCAGGTCGCATCTTTGTAGAGGGGGGGAGGGGATTATTGCTCCACCTCGCCCGCCGCGACCTGCCCACCTCGGGGGCGCCTTAACCGCCAGCCCCCCTTGGCGGCGGTGGAAGTACTAAGTAGTCCCACCGCCGCCTTTACGTCTGCAGCCCCTTACCGGGAGGCCGTCGGCCTCGTCGGGGTTGCCCCGCCGATGCTAGCCTCCTGGCGGAGAGTGGTCGGCTTCCCTCTCCCTCTCCGCTGCCTCCTTCTGCGTTATCACAATCTCGCAGAAGGAGGCAAACGCTGCTCTTGACCTCTCGCTGCCGATCATGTGGTCGACCACGACCGGCAACGAGAGGTCCATCCCAATAACGCCCCTTAGGTCTCTGCGCGGCGCCGACCACGCTGGACATTCTTCCAGCGTATGCCACTCAGAGTCCTGGGCCTCCTCGCAGTGGTGGCACTGCGATCCTCCCAGTGCCAGTTATGAACACACAGTTTGAGGAAACGGCGGTATGCAGGTAATTTAACTTATGCGCATGCATTGCTGCAACTTGTGCTGTATAATTTAGAATTTTTGTTACCGCGCCATCCGATTTTTATACATGTGCAAATACTCGTACACGCTGCATTGTATTTTCTTCCGCACGCTACAAGGAGGGAACAGAGGCGAGGTCCGGCTAGCGTCTGTCCCCTCCCCCCGTCCCACCCCCCTGGTCGGCCCGCATAAAACTTAAAAATATGATAAAATAGAAGATAAAATCAATAAATGAAAACGTGTATAGATAAAATAGAAGTCAATAAATAAATAAATAATAATAAGTAAATAAATACAATCGACAAACCACAACAAACATAAGAAGAGGGGGGCAAAATAAAGGGGAACATAAGATAAAGATGAAATTTATAATATAGAATATGAAATATATATAGAATAAAATGAAATATTATAAAATAAAAGGAGGGGGGTCGACCGGCAGGTCGCATCTTTGTAGAGGGGGGGAGGGGATTATTGCTCCACCTCGCCCGCCGCGACCTGCCCACCTCGGGGGCGCCTTAACAGCCAGCCCCCCTTGGCGGCGGTGGAAGTACTATGTATTCCCACCGCCGCCATTACGTCTGCGGCCCCTTACCGGGGGGCCGTCGGCCTCGTCGGGGTTGCCCCGCCGATGCTAGCCTCCTGGCGGAGAGGGGGTCGGCTTCCCTCTCCCTCTCCGCTGCTTCCTTCTGCGTTATCACAATCTCGCAGAAGGAGGCAAACGCTGCTCTTGACCTCCCGCTGCCGATCATGTGGTCGACCACGACCGGCAACGAGAGGTCCATCCCAATAACGCCCCTTAGGACTCTGCGCGGCGCCGACCACGCAGGACATTCTCCCAGCGTATGCCACTCAGAGTCCTGGGCCTCCTCGCAGTGGTGGCACTGCGATCCTCCCAGTGCCAGTTATGAACACACAGTTTGGGGAAACGGCGGTATGCAGGTAATTTAACTTATGCGCATGCATTGCTGCAACTTGTGCTGTATAATTTAGAATTTTTGTTACCGCGCCATCCGATTTTTATACATGTGCAAATACTCGTACACGCTGCATTGTATTTTCTTCCGCACGCGACAAGGAGGGGACAGAGGCGAGTTCCGGCTATCGTCTGTCCCCTCCCCCCGTCCCTCCCCCTGGTCGGCCCGCATAAAACTTAAAAATATGATAAAATAGAAGATAAAATCAATAAATGAAAACGTGTATAGATAAAATAGATAAAATAAAAGTCAATAAATAAATAAATAATAATAAGTAAATAAATACAATGGACAAACCACAACAAACATAAGAAGGGGGGGAAAAATAATGGGGAATAAAAGATAAAGATGAAATTTATAATATAGAATATAAAATACATATAGAATAAAATGAAATATTATAAAATAAAAGGAGGGGGGTCGACCGGCAGGTCGCATCTTTGTAGAGGGGGAAGTGATTATTGCTCCACCTCGCCCGCCGCGACCTGCCCACCTCGGGGGCGCCTTAACAGCCAGCCCCCCTTGGCGGCGGTGGAAGTACTATGTATTCCCACCGCCGCCATTACGTCTGCGGCCCCTTACCGGGGGGCCGTCGGCCTCGTCGGGGTTGCCCCGCCGATGCTAGCCTCCTGGCGGAGAGGGGGTCGGCTTCCCTCTCCCTCTCCGCTGCTTCCTTCTGCGTTATCACAATCTCGCAGAAGGAGGCAAACGCTGCTCTTGACCTCCCGCTGCCGATCATGTGGTCGACCACGACCGGCAACGAGAGGTCCATCCCAATAACGCCCCTTAGGACTCTGCGCGGCGCCGACCACGCAGGACATTCTCCCAGCGTATGCCACTCAGAGTCCTGGGCCTCCTCGCAGTAGTGGCACTGCGATCCTCCCAGTGCCAGTTATGAACACACAGTTTGGGGAAACGGCGGTATGCAGGTAATTTAACTTATGCGCATGCATTGCTGCAACTTGTGCTGTATAATTTAGAATTTTTGTTACCGCGCCATCCGATTTTTATACATGTGCAAATACTCGTACACGCTGCATTGTATTTTCTTCCGCACGCGACAAGGAGGGGACAGAGGCGAGTTCCGGCTATCGTCTGTCCCCTCCCCCCGTCCCACCCCCCTGGTCGGCCCGCATAAAACTTAAAAATATGATAAAATAGAAGATAAAATCAATAAATGAAAACGTGTATAGATAAAATAGATAAAATAAAAGTCAATAAATAAATAAATAATAATAAGTAAATAAATACAATGGACAAACCACAACAAACATAAGAAGGGGGGGAAAAATAATGGGGAATAAAAGATAAAGATGAAATTTATAATATAGAATATAAAATACATATAGAATAAAATGAAATATTATAAAATAAAAGGAGGGGGGTCGACCGGCAGGTCGCATCTTTGTAGAGGGGGAAGTGATTATTGCTCCACCTCGCCCGCCGCGACCTGCCCACCTCGGGGGCGCCTTAACAGCCAGCCCCCCTTGGCGGCGGTGGAAGTACTATGTATTCCCACCGCCGCCATTACGTCTGCGGCCCCTTACCGGGGGGCCGTCGGCCTCGTCGGGGTTGCCCCGCCGATGCTAGCCTCCTGGCGGAGAGGGGGTCGGCTTCCCTCTCCCTCTCCGCTGCTTCCTTCTGCGTTATCGCAATCTCGCAGAAGGAGGCAAACGCTGCTCTTGACCTCCCGCTGCCGATCATGTGGTCGACCACGACCGGCAACGAGAGGTCCATCCCAATAACGCCCCTTAGGACTCTGCGCGGCGCCGACCACGCAGGACATTCTCCCAGCGTATGCCACTCAGAGTCCTGGGCCTCCTCGCAGTAGTGGCACTGCGATCCTCCCAGTGCCAGTTATGAACACACAGTTTGGGGAAACGGCGGTATGCAGGTAATTTAACTTATGCGCATGCATTGCTGCAACTTGTGCTGTATAATTTAGAATTTTTGTTACCGCGCCATCCGATTTTTATACATGTGCAAATACTCGTACACGCTGCATTGTATTTTCTTCCGCACGCGACAAG
Source organism: Lasioglossum baleicum (assembly GCF_051020765.1). Classification (NCBI taxonomy): domain Eukaryota; kingdom Metazoa; phylum Arthropoda; class Insecta; order Hymenoptera; family Halictidae; genus Lasioglossum; species Lasioglossum baleicum. The sequence continues at coordinate 880,318 of NW_027469084.1, forward strand.
GAGGGGACAGAGGCGAGTTCCGGCTATCGTCTGTCCCCTCCCCCCGTCCCACCCCCCTGGTCGGCCCGCATAAAACTTAAAAATATGATAAAATAGAAGATAAAATCAATAAATGAAAACGTGTATAGATAAAATAGATAAAATAAAAGTCAATAAATAAATAAATAATAATAAGTAAATAAATACAATGGACAAACCACAACAAACATAAGAAGGGGGGGGAAAAATAATGGGGAATAAAAGATAAAGATGAAATTTATAATATAGAATATAAAATACATATAGAATAAAATGAAATATTATAAAATAAAAGGAGGGGGGTCGACCGGCAGGTCGCATCTTTGTAGAGGGGGAAGTGATTATTGCTCCACCTCGCCCGCCGCGACCTGCCCACCTCGGGGGCGCCTTAACAGCCAGCCCCCCTTGGCGGCGGTGGAAGTACTAAGTATTCCCACCGCCGCCATTACGTCTGCGGCCCCTTACCGGGGGGCCGTCGGCCTCGTCGGGGTTGCCCCGCCGATGCTAGCCTCCTGGCGGAGAGGGGGTCGGCTTCCCTCTCCCTCTCCGCTGCCTCCTTCCGCGTTATCATAATCTCGCACAAGGAGGCAAACGCTGCTCTTGACCTCTCGCTGCCGATCATGTGGTCGACCACGACCGGCAACGACAGGTCCGTCCCAATAACGCCCCTTAGGTCTCTGCGCGGCGCCGACCACGCTGGACATTCTTCCAGCGTATGCCACTCAGAGTCCTGGGCCTCCTCGCAGTGGTGGCACTGCGATCCTCCCAGTGCCAGTTATGAACACACAGTTTGGGGAAACGGCGGTATGCAGGTAATTTAACTTATGCGCATGCATTGCTGCAACTTGTGCTGTATAATTTAGAATTTTTGTTACCGCGCCATCCGATTTTTATACATGTGCAAATACTCGTACACGCTGCATTGTATTTTCTTCCGCACGCGACAAGGAGGGAACAGAGGCGAGGTCCGGCTAGCGTCTGTCCCCTCCCCCCGTCCCACCCCCCTGGTCGGCCCGCATAAAACTTAAAAATATGTTAAAATAAACGATAAAATCATTAAATGAAAACGTGTATAGATAAAATAGATAAAATAAAAGTCAATAAATAAATTAATAAGTAAATAAATACAATGGACAAACCACAACAAACATAAGAAGGGGGGGGCAAAATAAAGGGGTATAAAAGATAAAGATGAAATTTATAATATAGAATATGAAATATATATAGAATAAAATGAAATATTATAAAATAAAAGGAGGGGGGTCGACCGGCAGGTCGCATCTTTGTAGAGGGGGGGAGGGGATTATTGCTCCACCTCGCCCGCCGCGACCTGCCCACCTCGGGGGCGCCTTAACCGCCAGCCCCCCTTGGCGGCGGTGGAAGTACTAAGTAGTCCCACCGCCGCCATTACGTCTGCGGCCCCTTACCGGGGGGCTGTCGGCCTCGTCGGGGTTGCCCCGCCGATGCTAGCCTCCTGGCGGAGAGGGGGTCGGCTTCCCTCTCCCTCTCCGCTGCCTCCTTCCGCGTTATCATAATCTCGCACAAGGAGGCAAACGCTGCTCTTGACCTCTCGCTGCCGATCATGTGGTCGACCACGACCGGCAACGACAGGTCCGTCCCAATAACGCCCCTTAGGTCTCTGCGCGGCGCCGACCACGCTGGACATTCTTCCAGCGTATGCCACTCAGAGTCCTGGGCCTCCTCGCAGTGGTGGCACTGCGATCCTCCCAGTGCCAGTTATGAACACACAGTTTGGGGAAACGGCGGTATGCAGGTAATTTAACTTATGCGCATGCATTGCTGCAACTTGTGCTGTATAATTTAGAATTTTTGTTACCGCGCCATCCGATTTTTATACATGTGCAAATACTCGTACACGCTGCATTGTATTTTCTTCCGCACGCGACAAGGAGGGAACAGAGGCGAGGTCCGGCTAGCGTCTGTCCCCTCCCCCCGTCCCACCCCCCTGGTCGGCCCGCATAAAACTTAAAAATATGTTAAAATAAACGATAAAATCATTAAATGAAAACGTGTATAGATAAAATAGATAAAATAAAAGTCAATAAATAAATTAATAATAATAAGTAAATAAATACAATGGACAAACCACAACAAACATAAGAAGGGGGGGGCAAAATAAAGGGGTATAAAAGATAAAGATGAAATTTATAATATAGAATATGAAATATATATAGAATAAAATGAAATATTATAAAATAAAAGGAGGGGGGTCGACCGGCAGGTCGCATCTTTGTAGAGGGGGGGAGGGGATTATTGCTCCACCTCGCCCGCCGCGACCTGCCCACCTCGGGGGCGCCTTAACCGCCAGCCCCCCTTGGCGGCGGTGGAAGTACTAAGTAGTCCCACCGCCGCCATTACGTCTGCAGCCCCTTACCGGGAGGCCGTCGGCCTCGTCGGGGTTGCCCCGCCGATGCTAGCCTCCTGGCGGAGAGTGGTCGGCTTCCCTCTCCCTCTCCGCTGCCTCCTTCTGCGTTATCACAATCTCGCAGAAGGAGGCAAACGCTGCTCTTGACCTCTCGCTGCCGATCATGTGGTCGACCACGACCGGCAACGAGAGGTCCATCCCAATAACGCCCCTTAGGACTCCGCGCGGCACCGACCACGCACGACATTCTCCCAGCGTAAGCCGCGCAGAGTCCTGGGCCTCCTCGCAGTGGTGGCACTGCGATCCTCCCAGTGCCAGTTATGAACACACAGTTTGACGAAACGGCGGTATGCAGGTAATTTAACTTATGCGCATGCATTGCTGCAACTTGTGCTGTATAATTTAGAATTTTTGTTACCGCGCCATCCGATTTTTATACATGTGCAAATACTCGTACACGCTGCATTGTATTTTCTTCCGCACGCGACAAGGAGGGAACAGAGGCGAGGTCCGGCTAGCGTCTGTCCCCTCCCCCCGTCCCACCCCCCTGGTCGGCCCGCATAAAACTTAAAAATATGTTAAAATAAACGATAAAATCATTAAATGAAAACGTGTATAGATAAAATAGATAAAATAAAAGTCAATAAATAAATTAATAATAATAAGTAAATAAATACAATGGACAAACCACAACAAACATAAGAAGGGGGGGGCAAAATAAAGGGGTATAAAAGATAAAGATGAAATTTATAATATAGAATATGAAATATATATAGAATAAAATGAAATATTATAAAATAAAAGGAGGGGGGTCGACCGGCAGGTCGCATCTTTGTAGAGGGTGGGAGGGGATTATTGCTCCACCTCGCCCGCCGCGACCTGCCCACCTCGGGGGCGCCTTAACCGCCAGCCCCCCTTGGCGGCGGTGGAAGTACTAAGTAGTCCCACCGCCGCCTTTACGTCTGCAGCCCCTTACCGGGAGGCCGTCGGCCTCGTCGGGGTTGCCCCGCCGATGCTAGCCTCCTGGCGGAGAGTGGTCGGCTTCCCTCTCCCTCTCCGCTGCCTCCTTCTGCGTTATCACAATCTCGCAGAAGGAGGCAAACGCTGCTCTTGACCTCTCGCTGCCGATCATGTGGTCGACCACGACCGGCAACGAGAGGTCCATCCCAATAACGCCCCTTAGGTCTCTGCGCGGCGCCGACCACGCTGGACATTCTTCCAGCGTATGCCACTCAGAGTCCTGGGCCTCCTCGCAGTGGTGGCACTGCGATCCTCCCAATGCCAGTTATGAACACACAGTTTGAGGAAACGGCGGTATGCAGGTAATTTAACTTATGCGCATGCATTGCTGCAACTTGTGCTGTATAATTTAGAATTTTTGTTACCGCGCCATCCGATTTTTATACATGTGCAAATACTCGTACACGCTGCATTGTATTTTCTTCCGCACGCGACAAGGAGGGGACAGAGGCGAGGTCCGGCTAGCGTCTGTCCCCTCCACCCGCCCCACCCCCCTGGTCGGCCCGCATAAAACTTAAAGATATGATAAAATAGAAGATAAAATCAATAAATGAAAACGTGTATAGATAAAATAGATCAAATAAAAGTCTATAAATAAATAAATAATAATAAGTAAATAAATACAATGGACAAACCACAACAAACACAAGAAGAGGGGGGCAAAATAAAGGGGAACAAAAGATAAAGATGAACTTTATAATATAGAATATAAAATATATATAGAATAAAATGAAATATTATAAAATAAAAGGAGGGGGGTCGACCGGCAGGTCGCATCTTTGTAGAGGGGAGGGATTATTGCTCCACCTCGCCCCCCGCGACCTGCCCACCTCGGGGGCGCCTTAACGGCCAGCCCCCCTTGGCGGCGGTGGAAGTACTAAGTAGTACCACCGCCGCCATTACGTCTGCAGCCCCTTACCGGGAGGCCGTCGGCCTCGTCGGGGTTGCCCCGACGATGCTAGCCTCCTGGCGGAGAGGGGGGCGGCTTCCCTCTCCCTCTCCGCTGCTTCCTTCTGCGTTATCACAATCTCGCAGAAGGAGGCAAACGCTGCTCTTGACCTCCCGCTGCCGATCATGTGGTCGACCACGACCGGCAACGAGAGGTCCATCCCAATAACGCCCCTTAGGACTCTGCGCGGCTCCGACCACGCAGGACATTCTCCCAGCGTATGCCACTCAGAGTCCTGGGCCTCCTCGCAGTGGTGGCACTGCGATCCTCCCAATGCCAGTTATGAACACACAGTTTGAGGAAACGGCGGTATGCAGGTAATTTAACTTATGCGCATGCATTGCTGCAACTTGTGCTGTATAATTTAGAATTTTTGTTACCGCGCCATCCGATTTTTATACATGTGCAAATACTCGTACACGCTGCATTGTATTTTCTTCCGCACGCGACAAGGAGGGGACAGAGGCGAGGTCCGGCTAGCGTCTGTCCCCTCCACCCGCCCCACCCCCCTGGTCGGCCCGCATAAAACTTAAAGATATGATAAAATAGAAGATAAAATCAATAAATGAAAACGTGTATAGATAAAATAGATCAAATAAAAGTCTATAAATAAATAAATAATAATAAGTAAATAAATACAATGGACAAACCACAACAAACACAAGAAGAGGGGGGCAAAATAAAGGGGAACAAAAGATAAAGATGAACTTTATAATATAGAATATAAAATATATATAGAATAAAATGAAATATTATAAAATAAAAGGAGGGGGGTCGACCGGCAGGTCGCATCTTTGTAGAGGGGAGGGATTATTGCTCCACCTCGCCCCCCGCGACCTGCCCACCTCGGGGGCGCCTTAACGGCCAGCCCCCCTTGGCGGCGGTGGAAGTACTAAGTAGTACCACCGCCGCCATTACGTCTGCAGCCCCTTACCGGGAGGCCGTCGGCCTCGTCGGGGTTGCCCCGACGATGCTAGCCTCCTGGCGGAGAGGGGGGCGGCTTCCCTCTCCCTCTCCGCTGCTTCCTTCTGCGTTATCACAATCTCGCAGAAGGAGGCAAACGCTGCTCTTGACCTCCCGCTGCCGATCATGTGGTCGACCACGACCGGCAACGAGAGGTCCATCCCAATAACGCCCCTTAGGACTCTGCGCGGCTCCGACCACGCAGGACATTCTCCCAGCGTATGCCACTCAGAGTCCTGGGCCTCCTCGCAGTGGTGGCACTGCGATCCTCCCAATGCCAGTTATGAACACACAGTTTGAGGAAACGGCGGTATGCAGGTAATTTAACTTATGCGCATGCATTGCTGCAACTTGTGCTGTATAATTTAGAATTTTTGTTACCGCGCCATCCGATTTTTATACATGTGCAAATACTCGTACACGCTGCATTGTATTTTCTTCCGCACGCGACAAGGAGGGGACAGAGGCGAGGTCCGGCTAGCGTCTGTCCCCTCCACCCGCCCCACCCCCCTGGTCGGCCCGCATAAAACTTAAAGATATGATAAAATAGAAGATAAAATCAATAAATGAAAACGTGTATAGATAAAATAGATCAAATAAAAGTCTATAAATAAATAAATAATAATAAGTAAATAAATACAATGGACAAACCACAACAAACACAAGAAGAGGGGGGCAAAATAAAGGGGAACAAAAGATAAAGATGAACTTTATAATATAGAATATAAAATATATATAGAATAAAATGAAATATTATAAAATAAAAGGAGGGGGGTCGACCGGCAGGTCGCATCTTTGTAGAGGGGAGGGATTATTGCTCCACCTCGCCCCCCGCGACCTGCCCACCTCGGGGGCGCCTTAACGGCCAGCCCCCCTTGGCGGCGGTGGAAGTACTAAGTAGTACCACCGCCGCCATTACGTCTGCAGCCCCTTACCGGGAGGCCGTCGGCCTCGTCGGGGTTGCCCCGACGATGCTAGCCTCCTGGCCGAGAGTGGTCGGCTTCCCTCTCCCTCTCCGCTGCCTCCTTCTGCGGTATCACAATCTCGCAGAAGGAGGCAAACGCTGCTCTTGACCTCTCACTGCCGATCATGTGGTCGACCGCGACCGACAACGAGAGGTCCATCCCAATAACGCCCCTTAGCACTCTGCGCGGCGCCGACCACGCAGGACATTCTCCCAGCGTATGCCGCGCAGAGTCCTGGGCCTCCACGCAGTGGTGGCACTGCGATCCTCCCAGTGCCAGTTATGAACACACAGTTTGACGAAACGGCGGTATGCAGGTAATTTAACTTATGCGCATGCATTGCTGCAACTTGTGCTGTATAATTTAGAATTTTGGTACCGCGCCATCCGATTATTATACATGTGGAAATACTCGTACACGCTGCATTGTATTTTCTTCCGCACGCGACAAGGAGGGGACAGAGGCAGGTCCGGCTAGCGTCTGTCCCATCCCCCCGTCCCACCCCCCTGGCCGAACCGCATAAATCTTGAAAATATGATAAAATAAACGATAAAATCTATAAATGAAAACGTGTATAGATAAAATAGATCAAATAAAAGTCTATAAAGAAATAAATAATAATAAGTAAATAAATACAATGGACAAACCACAACAAACACAAGAAGGGGGGGCAAAATAAAGGGGAATAAAAGATAAAGACGAACTTTATAATATAGAATATAAAATATATATAGAATAAAATGAAATATTATAAAATAAAAGGAGGGGGGTCGACCGGCAGGTCGCATCTTTGTAGAGGGGAGGGATTATTGCTCCACCTCGCCCCCCGCGACCTGCCCACCTCGGGGGCGCCTTAACGGCCAGCCCCCCTTGGCGGCGGTGGAAGTACTAAGTAGTCCCACCGCCGCCATTACGTCTGCAGCCCCTTACCGGGAGGCCGTCGGCCTCGTCGGGGTTGCCCCGCCGATGCTAGCCTCCTGGCGGAGAGGGGGTCGGCTTCCCTCTCCCTCTCCGCTGCCTCCTTCTGCGTTATCACAATCTCGCAGAAGGAGGCAAACGCTGCTCTTGACCTCTCGCTGCCGATCATGTGGTCGACCACGACCGGCAACGAGAGGTCCATCCCAATAACGCCCCTTAGGACTCCGCGCGGCACCGACCACGCACGACATTCTCCCAGCGTAAGCCGCGCAGAGTCCTGGGCCTCCTCGCAGTGGTGGCACTGCGATCCTCCCAGTGCCAGTTATGAACACACAGTTTGACGAAACGGCGGTATGCAGGTAATTTAACTTATGCGCATGCATTGCTGCAACTTGTGCTGTATAATTTAGAATTTTTGTTACCGCGCCATCCGATTATTATACATGTGGAAATACTCGTACACGCTGCATTGTATTTTTTTCCGCACGCGACAAGGAGGGGACAGAGGCGAGGTCCGGCTAGCGTCTGTCCCATCCCCCCGTCCCACCCCCCTGGTCGACCCGCATAAATCTTGAAAATATGATAAAATAAACGATAAAATCTATAAATGAAAACGTGTATAGATAAAATAGATCAAATAAAAGTCTATAAATAAATAAATAATAATAAGTAAATAAATACAATGGACAAACCACAACAAACACAAGAAGGGGGGGCAAAATAAAGGGGAATAAAAGATAAAGACGAACTTTATAATATAGAATATAAAATATATATAGAATAAAATGAAATATTATAAAATAAAAGGAGGGGGGTCGACCGGCAGGTCGCATCTTTGTAGAGGGGAGGGATTATTGCTCCACCTCGCCCCCCGCGACCTGCCCACCTCGGGGGCGCCTTAACGGCCAGCCCCCCTTGGCGGCGGTGGAAGTACTAAGTAGTCCCACCGCCGCCATTACGTCTGCAGCCCCTTACCGGGAGGCCGTCGGCCTCGTCGGGGTTGCCCCGCCGATGCTAGCCTCCTGGCGGAGAGGGGGTCGGCTTCCCTCTCCCTCTCCGCTGCCTCCTTCTGCGTTATCACAATCTCGCAGAAGGAGGCAAACGCTGCTCTTGACCTCTCGCTGCCGATCATGTGGTCGACCACGACCGGCAACGAGAGGTCCATCCCAATAACGCCCCTTAGGACTCCGCGCGGCACCGACCACGCACGACATTCTCCCAGCGTAAGCCGCGCAGAGTCCTGGGCCTCCTCGCAGTGGTGGCACTGCGATCCTCCCAGTGCCAGTTATGAACACACAGTTTGACGAAACGGCGGTATGCAGGTAATTTAACTTATGCGCATGCATTGCTGCAACTTGTGCTGTATAATTTAGAATTTTTGTTACCGCGCCATCCGATTATTATACATGTGGAAATACTCGTACACGCTGCATTGTATTTTCTTCCGCACGCGACAAGGAGGAGACAGAGGCGAGGTCCGGCTAGCGTCTGTCCCATCCCCCCGTCCCACCCCCCTGGTCGACCCGCATAAATCTTGAAAATATGATAAAATAAACGATAAAATCTATAAATGAAAACGTGTATAGATAAAATAGATCAAATAAAAGTCTATAAATAAATAAATAATAATAAGTAAATAAATACAATGGACAAACCACAACAAACACAAGAAGGGGGGGCAAAATAAAGGGGAATAAAAGATAAAGACGAACTTTATAATATAGAATATAAAATATATATAGAATAAAATGAAATATTATAAAATAAAAGGAGGGGGGTCGACCGGCAGGTCGCATCTTTGTAGAGGGGAGGGATTATTGCTCCACCTCGCCCCCCGCGACCTGCCCACCTCGGGGGCGCCTTAACGGCCAGCCCCCCTTGGCGGCGTTATCACAATCTCGCAGAAGGAGGCAAACGCTGCTCTTGACCTCTCGCTGCCGATCATGTGGTCGACCACGACCGGCAACGAGAGGTCCATCCCAATAACGCCCCTTAGGACTCCGCGCGGCACCGACCACGCACGACATTCTCCCAGCGTAAGCCGCGCAGAGTCCTGGGCCTCCTCGCAGTGGTGGCACTGCGATCCTCCCAGTGCCAGTTATGAACACACAGTTTGACGAAACGGCGGTATGCAGGTAATTTAACTTATGCGCATGCATTGCTGCAACTTGTGCTGTATAATTTAGAATTTTTGTTACCGCGCCATCCGATTATTATACATGTGGAAATACTCGTACACGCTGCATTGTATTTTCTTCCGCACGCGACAAGGAGGGGACAGAGGCGAGGTCCGGCTAGCGTCTGTCCCATCCCCCCGTCCCACCCCCCTGGTCGACCCGCATAAATCTTGAAAATATGATAAAATAAACGATAAAATCTATAAATGAAAACGTGTATAGATAAAATAGATCAAATAAAAGTCTATAAATAAATAAATAATAATAAGTAAATAAATACAATGGACAAACCACAACAAACACAAGAAGGGGGGGCAAAATAAAGGGGAATAAAAGATAAAGACGAACTTTATAATATAGAATATAAAATATATATAGAATAAAATGAAATATTATAAAATAAAAGGAGGGGGGTCGACCGGCAGGTCGCATCTTTGTAGAGGGGAGGGATTATTGCTCCACCTCGCCCCCCGCGACCTGCCCACCTCGGGGGCGCCTTAACGGCCAGCCCCCCTTGGCGGCGGTGGAAGTACTAAGTAGTCCCACCGCCGCCATTACGTCTGCAGCCCCTTACCGGGAGGCCGTCGGCCTCGTCGGGGTTGCCCCGCCGATGCTAGCCTCCTGGCGGAGAGGGGGTCGGCTTCCCTCTCCCTCTCCGCTGCCTCCTTCTGCGTTATCACAATCTCGCAGAAGGAGGCAAACGCTGCTCTTGACCTCTCGCTGCCGATCATGTGGTCGACCACGACCGGCAACGAGAGGTCCATCCCAATAACGCCCCTTAGGACTCCGCGCGGCACCGACCACGCACGACATTCTCCCAGCGTAAGCCGCGCAGAGTCCTGGGCCTCCTCGCAGTGGTGGCACTGCGATCCTCCCAGTGCCAGTTATGAACACACAGTTTGACGAAACGGCGGTATGCAGGTAATTTAACTTATGCGCATGCATTGCTGCAACTTGTGCTGTATAATTTAGAATTTTTGTTACCGCGCCATCCGATTATTATACATGTGGAAATACTCGTACACGCTGCATTGTATTTTCTTCCGCACGCGACAAGGAGGGGACAGAGGCGAGGTCCGGCTAGCGTCTGTCCCATCCCCCCGTCCCACCCCCCTGGTCGACCCGCATAAATCTTGAAAATATGATAAAATAAACGATAAAATCTATAAATGAAAACGTGTATAGATAAAATAGATCAAATAAAAGTCTATAAATAAATAAATAATAATAAGTAAATAAATACAATGGACAAACCACAACAAACACAAGAAGGGGGGGCAAAATAAAGGGGAATAAAAGATAAAGACGAACTTTATAATATAGAATATAAAATATATATAGAATAAAATGAAATATTATAAAATAAAAGGAGGGGGGTCGACCGGCAGGTCGCATCTTTGTAGAGGGGAGGGATTATTGCTCCACCTCGCCCCCCGCGACCTGCCCACCTCGGGGGCGCCTTAACGGCCAGCCCCCCTTGGCGGCGTTATCACAATCTCGCAGAAGGAGGCAAACGCTGCTCTTGACCTCTCGCTGCCGATCATGTGGTCGACCACGACCGGCAACGAGAGGTCCATCCCAATAACGCCCCTTAGGTCTCTGCGCGGCGCCGACCACGCAGGACATTCTCCCAGCGTATGCCGCGCAGAGTCCTGGGCCTCCTCGCAGTGGTGGCACTGCGATCCTCCCAGTGCCAGTTATGAACACACAGTTTGAGGAAACGGCGGTATGCAGGTAATTTAACTTATGCGCATGCATTGCTGCAACTTGTGCTGTATAATTTAGAATTTTTGTTACCGCGCTATCCGATTTTTATACATGTGCAAATACTCGTACACGCTGCATTGTATTTTCTTCCGCACGCGACAAGGAGGGGACAGAGGCGAGGTCCGGCTAGCGTCTGTCCCCTCCCCCCGTCCCACCCCCTGGTCCACCCGCATAAAACTTAAAAATATGATAAAATAGAAGATAAAATCAATAAATGAAAACGTGTATAGATAAAATAGATCAAATAAAAGTCTATAAATAAATAAATAATAATAAGTAAATAAATACAATGGTCAAACCACAACAAACACAAGAAGGGGGGGCAAAATAAGGGGGAATAAAAGATAAAGACGAACTTTATAATATAGAATATAAAATATATATAGAATAAAATGAAATATTATAAAATAAAAGGAGGGGGGTCGACCGGCAGGTCGCATCTTTGTAGAGGGGAGGGATTATTGCTCCACCTCGCCCCCCGCGACCTGCCCACCACGCGGGCGCCTTAACGGCCAGCCCCCCTTGGCGGCGGTGGAAGTACTAAGTAGTACCACCGCCGCCATTACGTCTGCAGCCCCTTACCGGGAGGCCGTCGGCCTCGTCGGGGTTGCCCCGACGATGCTAGCCTCCTGGCCGAGAGTGGTCGGCTTCCCTCTCCCTCTCCGCTGCCTCCTTCTGCGTTATCACAATCTCGCAGAAGGAGGCAAACGCTGCTCTTGACCTCTCACTGCCGATCATGTGGTCGACCGCCACCGACAACGAGAGGTCCATCCCAATAACGCCTCTTAGGACTCTGCGCGGCGCCGACCACGCAGGACATTCTCCCAGCGTATGCCGCGCAGAGTCCTGGGCCTCCTCGCAGAGGTGGCACTGCGATCCTCCCAGTGCCAATTATGAACACACAGTTTGACGAAACGGCGGTATGCAGGTAATTTAACTTATGCGCATGCATTGCTGCAACTTGTGCTGTATAATTTAGAATTTTTGTTACCGCGCCATCCGATTTTTATACATGTGCAAATACTCGTACACGCAGCATTGTATTTTCTTCCGCACGCGACAAGGAGGGGACAGAGGCGAGTTCCGGCTAGCGTCTGTCCCCTCCCCCCGTCCCACCCCCCTGGTCGGCCCGCATAAAACTTAAAAATATGATAAAATAGAAGATAAAATCAATAAATGAAAACGTGTATAGATAAAATAGATCAAATAAAAGTCAATAAATAAACAAATAATAATAAGTAAATAAATACAATGGACAAACCACAACAAACATAAGAAGGGGGGGGGCAAAATAAAGGGGAATAAAAGATAAAGATGAAATTTATAATATAGAATATAAAATATATATAGAATAAAATGAAATATTATAAAATAAAAGGGGGGGGTCGACCGGCAGGTCGCATCTTTGTAGAGGGGGGGGATTATTGCTCCACCTCGCCCCCCGCGACCTGCCCACCTCGGGGGCGCCTTAACAGCCAGCCCCCCTTGGCGGCGGTGGAAGTACTAAGTATTCCCACCGCCGCCATTACGTCTGCGGCCCCTTACCGGGGGGCCGTCGGCCTCGTCGGGGTTGCCCCGCCGATGCTAGCCTCCTGGCCGAGAGTGGTCGGCTTGCCTCTCCCTCTCCGCTGCCTCCTTCTGCGTTATCACAATCTCGCAGAAGGAGGCAAACGCTGCTCTTGACCTCTCGCTGCCGATCATGTGGTCGACCACGACCGACAACGAGAGGTCCATCCCAATAACGCCCCTTAGGACTCTGCGCGGCGCCGACCACGCAGGACATTCTCCCAGCGTATGCCGCGCAGAGTCCTGGGCCTCCTCGCAATGGTGGCACTGCGATCCTCCCAGTGCCAGTTATGAACACACAGTTTGACGAAACGGCGGTATGCAGGTAATTTAACTTATGCGCATGCATTGCTGCAACTTGTGCTGTATAATTTAGAATTTTTGTTACCGCGCCATCCGATTATTATACATGTGGAAATACTCGTACACGCTGCATTGTATTTTCTTCCGCACGCGACAAGGAGGGGACAGAGGCGAGGTCCGGCTAGCGTCTGTCCCCTCCCCCCGTCCCACCCCCCTGGTCGGCCCGCATAAAACTTAAAAATATGATAAAATAAACGATAAAATCTATAAATGAAAACGTGTATAGATAAAATAGATCAAATAAAAGTCTATAAATAAATAAATAATAATAAGTAAATAAATACAATGGACAAACCACAACAAACACAAGAAGGGGGGGCAAAATAAAGGGGAATAAAAGATAAAGATGAACTTTATAATATAGAATATAAAATATATATAGAATAAAATGAAATATTATAAAATAAAAGGAGGGGGGTCGACCGGCAGGTCGCATCTTTGTAGAGGGGAGGGATTATTGCTCCACCTCGCCCCCCGCGACCTGCCCACCTCGGGGGCGCCTTAACGGCCAGCCCCCCATGGCGGCGTTATCACAATCTCGCAGAAGGAGGCAAACGATGCTCTTGACCTCTCGCTGCCGATCATGTGGTCGACCACGACCGGCAACGAGAGGTCCATCCCAGTAACGCCCCTTAGGTCTCTGCGCGGCGCCGACCACGCAGGACATTCTCCCAGCGTATGCCGCGCATAGTCCTGGGCCTCCTCGCAGTGGTGGCACTGCGATCCTCCCAGTGCCAGTTATGAACACACAGTTTCACGAAACGGCGGTATGCAGGTAATGTAACTTATGCGCATACATTGCTGCAACTTGTGCTGTATAATTTAGAATTTTTGTTACCGCGCCATCCGATTTTTATACATGTGCAAATACTCGTACACACAGCATTGTATTTTCTTCCGCACGCGACAAGGAGGGGACAGAGGCGAGTTCCGGCTAGCGTCTGTCCCCTCCCCCCGTCCCACCCCCTGGTCCACCCGCATAAAACTTAAAAATATGATAAAATAGAAGATAAAATCAATAAATGAAAACGTGTATAGATAAAATAGATCAAATAAAAGTCAATAAATAAACAAATAATAATAAGTAAATAAATACAATGGACAAACCACAACAAACATAAGAAGGGGGGGCAAAATAAAGGGGAATAAAAGATAAATATGAAATTTATAATATAGAATATAAAATATATATAGAATAAAATGAAATATTATAAAATAAATGGGGGGGGGGTCGACCGGCAGGTCGCATCTTTGTAGAGGGGGGGGATTATTGCTCCACCTCGCCCTCCGCGACCTGCCCACCTCGGGGGCGCCTTAACGGCCAGCCCCCCTTGGCGGCGGTGGAAGTACTAAGTATTCCCACCGCCGCCATTACGTCTGCGGCCCCTTACCGGGGGGCCGTCGGCCTCGTCGGGGTTGCCCCGCCGATGCTAGCCTCCTGGCCGAGAGTGGTCGGCTTCCCTCTCCCTCTCCGCTGCCTCCTTCTGCGTTATCACAATCTCGCAGAAGGAGGCAAACGCTGCTCTTGACCTCTCGCTGCCGATCATGTGGTCGACCACGACCGACAACGAGAGGTCCATCCCAATAACGCCCCTTAGGACTCTGCGCGGCGCCGACCACGCAGGACATTCTCCCAGCGTATGCCGCGCAGAGTCCTGGGCCTCCTCGCAGTGGTGGCACTGCGATCCTCCCAGTGCCAGTTATGAACACACAGTTTGACGAAACGGCGGTATGCAGGTAATTTAACTTATGCGCATGCATTGCTGCAACTTGTGCTGTATAATTTAGAATTTTTGTTACCGCGCCATCCGATTATTATACATGTGGAAATACTCGTACACGCTGCATTGTATTTTCTTCCGCACGCGACAAGGAGGGGACAGAGGCGAGGTCCGGCTAGCGTCTGTCCCCTCCCCCCGTCCCACCCCCCTGGTCGGCCCGCATAAAACTTAAAAATATGATAAAATAAACGATAAAATCTATAAATGAAAACGTGTATAGATAAAATAGATCAAATAAAAGTCTATAAATAAATAAATAATAATAAGTAAATAAATACAATGGACAAACCACAACAAACACAAGAAGGGGGGCAAAATAAAGGGGAATAGAAGATAAAGATGAACTTTATAATATAGAATATAAAATATATATAGAATAAAATGAAATATTATAAAATAAAAGGAGGGGGGTCGACCGGCAGGTCGCATCTTTGTAGAGGGGAGGGATTATTGCTCCACCTCGCCCCCCGCGACCTGCCCACCTCGGGGGCGCCTTAACGGCCAGCCCCCCTTGGCGGCGTTATCACAATCTCGCAGAAGGAGGCAAACGCTGCTCTTGACCTCTCGCTGCCGATCATGTGGTCGATCACGACCGGCAACGAGAGGTCCATCCCAATAACGCCCCTTAGGTCTCTGCGCGGCGCCGACCACGCAGGACATTCTCCCAGCGTATGCCGCGCAGAGTCCTGGGCCTCCTCGCAGTGGTGGCACTATGATACTCTCAGTGCCAGTTATGAACACACAGTTTGAGGAAACGGCGGTATGCAGGTAATTTAACTTATGCGCATGCATTGCTGCAACTTGTGCTGTATAATTTAGAATTTTTGTTACCGCGCTATCCGATTTTTATACATGTGCAAATACTCGTACACGCTGCATTGTATTTTCTTCCGCACGCGACAAGGAGGGGACAGAGGCGAGGTCCGGCTAGCGTCTGTCCCCTCCCCCCGTCCCACCCCCTGGTCCACCCGCATAAAACTTAAAAATATGATAAAATAGAAGATAAAATCAATAAATGAAAACGTGTATAGATAAAATAGATCAAATAAAAGTGTATAAATAAATAAATAATAATAAGTAAATAAATACAATGGACAAACCACAACAAACACAAGAAGGGGGGGCAAAATAAAGGGGAATAAAAGATAAAGACGAACTTTATAATATAGAATATAAAATATATATAGAATAAAATGAAATATTATAAAATAAAAGGAGGGGGGTCGACCGGCAGGTCGCATCTTTGTAGAGGGGAGGGATTATTGCTCCACCTCGCCCCCCGCGACCTGCCCACCTCGGGGGCGCCTTAACGGCCAGCCCCGCTTGGCGGCGGTGGAAGTACTAAGTAGTACCACCGCCGCCATTACGTCTGCAGCCCCATACCGGGAGGCCGTCGGCCTCGTCGGGGTTGCCCCGACGATGCTAGCCTCCTGGCCGAGAGTGGTCGGCTTCCCTCTCCCTCTCCGCTGCCTCCTTCTGCGTTATCACAATCTCGCAGAAGGAGGCAAACGCTGCTCTTGACCTCTCACTGCCGATCATGTGGTCGACCGCGACCGACAACGAGAGGTCCATCCCAATAACGCCCCTTAGGACTCTGCGCGGCGCCGACCACGCAGGACATTCTCCCAGCGTATGCCGCGCAGAGTCCTGGGCCTCCTCGCAGTGGTGGCACTGCGATCCTCCCAGTGCCAGTTATGAACACACAGTTTGACGAAACGGCGGTATGCAGGTAATTTAACTTATGCGCATGCATTGCTGCAACTTGTGCTGTATAATTTAGAATTTTTGTTACCGCGCCATCCGATTATTATACATGTGGAAATACTCGTACACGCTGCATTGTATTTTCTTCTGCACGCGACAAGGAGGGGACAGAGGAGAGGTCCGGCTAGCGTCTGTCCCATCCCCCCGTCCCACCCCCCTGGTCGACCCGCATAAATCTTGAAAATATGATAAAATAAACGATAAAATCTATAAATGAAAACGTGTATAGATAAAATAGATCAAATAAAAGTCTATAAATAAATAAATAATAATAAGTAAATAAATACAATGGACAAACCACAACAAACACAAGAAGGGGGGGGGGCAAAATAAAGGGGAATAAAATCTAAAGATGAACTTTATAATATAGAATATAAAATATATATAGAATAAAATGAAATATTATAAAATAAAAGGAGGGGGGTCGACCGGCAGGTCGCATCTTTGTAGAGGGGAGGGATTATTGCTCCACCTCGCCCCCCGCGACCTGCCCACCTCGGGGGCGCCTTAACGGCCAGCCCCCCTTGGCGGCGGTGGAAGTACTAAGTATTCCCACCGCCGCCATTACGTCTGCGGCCCCTTACCGGGGGGCCGTCGGCCTCGTCGGGGTTGCCCCGCCGATGCTAGCCTCCTGGCCGAGAGTGGTCGGCTTGCCTCTCCCTCTCCGCTGCCTCCTTCTGCGTTATCACAATCTCGCAGAAGGAGGCAAACGCTGCTCTTGACCTCTCGCTGCCGATCATGTGGTCGACCACGACCGACAACGAGAGGTCCGTCCCAATAACGCCCCTTAGGTCTTTGCGCGGCGCCGACCACGCTGGACATTCTTCCAGCGTATGCCACTCAGAGTCCTGGGCCTCCTCGCAGTGGTGGCACTGCGATCCTCCCAGTGCCAGTTATGAACACACAGTTTGGGGAAACGGCGGTATGCAGGTAATTTAACTTATGCGCATGCATTACTGCAACTTGTGCTGTATAATTTAGAATTTTTGTTACCGCGCCATCCGATTTTTATACATGTGCAAATACTCGTACACGCTGCATTGTATTTTCTCCCGCACGCGACAAGGAGGGAACAGAGGCGAGGTCCGGCTAGCGTCTGTCCCCTCCCCCCGTCCCACCCCCCTGGTCGGCCCGCATAAAACTTAAAAATATGTTAAAATAAACGATAAAATCATTAAATGAAAACGTGTATAGATAAAATAGATAAAATAAAAGTCAATAAATAAATTAATAATAATAAGTAAATAAATACAATGGACAAACCACAACAAACATAAGAAGGGGGGGGCAAAATAAAGGGGTATAAAAGATAAAGATGAAATTTATAATATAGAATATGAAATATATATAGAATAAAATGAAATATTATAAAATAAAAGGAGGGGGGTCGACCGGCAGGTCGCATCTTTGTAGAGGGGGGGAGGGGATTATTGCTCCACCTCGCCCGCCGCGACCTGCCCACCTCGGGGGCGCCTTAACAGCCAGCCCCCCTTGGCGGCGGTGGAAGTACTATGTATTCCCACCGCCGCCATTACGTCTGCGGCCCCTTACCGGGGGGCCGTCGGCCTCGTCGGGGTTGCCCCGCCGATGCTAGCCTCCTGGCGGAGAGGGGGTCGGCTTCCCTCTCCCTCTCCGCTGCTTCCTTCTGCGTTATCACAATCTCGCAGAAGGAGGCAAACGCTGCGCTTGACCTCCCGCTGCCGATCATGTGGTCGACCACGACCGGCAACGAGAGGTCCATCCCAATAACGCCCCTTAGGACTCTGCGCGGCGCCGACCACGCAGGACATTCTCCCAGCGTATGCCACTCAGAGTCCTGGGCCTCCTCGCAGTGGTGGCACTGCGATCCTCCCAATGCCAGTTATGAACACACAGTTTGAGGAAACGGCGGTATGCAGGTAATTTAACTTATGCGCATGCATTGCTGCAACTTGTGCTGTATAATTTAGAATTTTTGTTACCGCGCCATCCGATTTTTATACATGTGCAAATACTCGTACACGCTGCATTGTATTTTCTTCCGCACGCGACAAGGAGGGGACAGAGGCGAGGTCCGGCTAGCGTCTGTCCCCTCCACCCGCCCCACCCCCCTGGTCGGCCCGCATAAAACTTAAAAATATGATAAAATAGAAGATAAAATCAATAAATGAAAACGTGTATAGATAAAATAGATCAAATAAAAGTCTATAAATAAATAAATAATAATAAGTAAATAAATACAATGGACAAACCACAACAAACACAAGAAGAGGGGGGCAAAATAAAGGGGAACAAAAGATAAAGATGAACTTTATAATATAGAATATAAAATATATATAGAATAAAATGAAATATTATAAAATAAAAGGAGGGGGGTCGACCGGCAGGTCGCATCTTTGTAGAGGGGAGGGATTATTGCTCCACCTCGCCCAACGCGACCTGCCCACCTCGGGGGCGCCTTAACGGCCAGCCCCCCTTGGCGGCGGTGGAAGTACTAAGTAGTCCCACCGCCGCCATTACGTCTGCAGCCCCTTACCGGGAGGCCGTAGGCCTCGTCGGGGTTGCCCCGCCGATGCTAGCCTCCTGGCGGAGAGGGGGTCGGCTTCCCTCTCCCTCTCCGCTGCCTCCTTCTGCGTTATCACAATCTCGCAGAAGGAGGCAAACGCTGCTCTTGACCTCTCGCTGCCGATCATGTGGTCGACCACGACCGGCAACGAGAGGTCCATCCCAATAACGCCCCTTAGGACTCCGCGCGGCACCGACCACGCACGACATTCTCCCAGCGTAAGCCGCGCAGAGTCCTGGGCCTCCTCGCAGTGGTGGCACTGCGATCCTCCCAGTGCCAGTTATGAACACACAGTTTGACGAAACGGCGGTATGCAGGTAATTTAACTTATGCGCATGCATTGCTGCAACTTGTGCTGTATAACTTAGAATTTTTGTTACCGCGCCATCCGATTATTATACATGTGGAAATACTCGTACACGCTGCATTGTATTTTCTTCCGCACGCGACAAGGAGGGGACAGAGGCGAGGTCCGGCTAGCGTCTGTCCCATCCCCCCGTCCCACCCCCCTGGTCGACCCGCATAAATCTTGAAAATATGATAAAATAAACGATAAAATCTATAAATGAAAACGTGTATAGATAAAATAGATCAAATAAAAGTCTATAAATAAATAAATAATAATAAGTAAATAAATACAATGGACAAACCACAACAAACACAAGAAGAGGGGGGCAAAATAAAGGGGAACAAAAGATAAAGATGAACTTTATAATATAGAATATAAAATATATATAGAATAAAATGAAATATTATAAAATAAAAGGAGGGGGGTCGACCGGCAGGTCGCATCTTTGTAGAGGGGAGGGATTATTGCTCCACCTCGCCCAACGCGACCTGCCCACCTCGGGGGCGCCTTAACGGCCAGCCCCCCTTGGCGGCGGTGGAAGTACTAAGTAGTCCCACCGCCGCCATTACGTCTGCTGCCCCTTACCGGGAGGCCGTAGGCCTCGTCGGGGTTGCCCCGCCGATGCTAGCCTCCTGGCGGAGAGGGGGTCGGCTTCCCTCTCCCTCTCCGCTGCCTCCTTCTGCGTTATCACAATCTCGCAGAAGGAGGCAAACGCTGCTCTTGACCTCTCGCTGCCGATCATGTGGTCGACCACGACCGGCAACGAGAGGTCCATCCCAATAACGCCCCTTAGGACTCCGCGCGGCACCGACCACGCACGACATTCTCCCAGCGTAAGCCGCGCAGAGTCCTGGGCCTCCTCGCAGTGGTGGCACTGCGATCCTCCCAGTGCCAGTTATGAACACACAGTTTGACGAAACGGCGGTATGCAGGTAATTTAACTTATGCGCATGCATTGCTGCAACTTGTGCTGTATAATTTAGAATTTTTGTTACCGCGCCATCCGATTATTATACATGTGGAAATACTCGTACACGCTGCATTGTATTTTCTTCCGCACGCGACAAGGAGGGGACAGAGGCGAGGTCCGGCTAGCGTCTGTCCCATCCCCCCGTCCCACCCCCCTGGTCGACCCGCATAAATCTTGAAAATATGATAAAATAAACGATAAAATCTATAAATGAAAACGTGTATAGATAAAATAGATCAAATAAAAGTCTATAAATAAATAAATAATAATAAGTAAATAAATACAATGGACAAACCACAACAAACACAAGAAGGGGGGGCAAAATAAAGGGGAATAAAAGATAAAGACGAACTTTATAATATAGAATATAAAATATATATAGAATAAAATGAAATATTATAAAATAAAAGGAGGGGGGTCGACCGGCAGGTCGCATCTTTGTAGAGGGGAGGGATTATTGCTCCACCTCGCCCCCCGCGACCTGCCCACCTCGGGGGCGCCTTAACGGCCAGCCCCCCTTGGCGGCGTTATCACAATCTCGCAGAAGGAGGCAAACGCTGCTCTTGACCTCTCGCTGCCGATCATGTGGTCGACCACGACCGGCAACGAGAGGTCCATCCCAATAACGCCCCTTAGGACTCCGCGCGGCACCGACCACGCACGACATTCTCCCAGCGTAAGCCGCGCAGAGTCCTGGGCCTCCTCGCAGTGGTGGCACTGCGATCCTCCCAGTGCCAGTTATGAACACACAGTTTGAGGAAACGGCGGTATGCAGGTAATTTAACTTATGCGCATGCATTGCTGCAACTTGTGCTGTATAATTTAGAATTTTTGTTACCGCGCTATCCGATTTTTATACATGTGCAAATACTCGTACACGCTGCATTGTATTTTCTTCCGCACGCGACAAGGAGGGGACAGAGGCGAGGTCCGGCTAGCGTCTGTCCCCTCCCCCCGTCCCACCCCCTGGTCCACCCGCATAAAACTTAAAAATATGATAAAATAGAAGATAAAATCAATAAATGAAAACGTGTATAGATAAAATAGATCAAATAAAAGTCTATAAATAAATAAATAATAATAAGTAAATAAATACAATGGTCAAACCACAACAAACACAAGAAGGGGGGGCAAAATAAAGGGGAATAAAAGATAAAGACGAACTTTATAATATAGAATATAAAATATATATAGAATAAAATGAAATATTATAAAATAAAAGGAGGGGGGTCGACCGGCAGGTCGCATCTTTGTAGAGGGGAGGGATTATTGCTCCACCTCGCCCCCCGCGACCTGCCCACCACGGGGGCGCCTTAACGGCCAGCCCCCCTTGGCGGCGGTGGAAGTACTAAGTAGTACCACCGCCGCCATTACGTCTGCAGCCCCTTACCGGGAGGCCGTCGGCCTCGTCGGGGTTGCCCCGACGATGCTAGCCTCCTGGCCGAGAGTGGTCGGCTTCCCTCTCCCTCTCCGCTGCCTCCTTCTGCGGTATCACAATCTCGCAGAAGGAGGCAAACGCTGCTCTTGACCTCTCACTGCCGATCATGTGGTCGACCGCGACCGACAACGAGAGGTCCATCCCAATAACGCCCCTTAGGACTCTGCGCGGCGCCGACCACGTAGGACATTCTCCCAGCGTATGCCGCGCAGAGTCCTGGGCCTCCTCGCAGTGGTGGCACTGCGATCCTCCCAGTGCCAGTTATGAACACACAGTTTGACGAAACGGCGGTATGCAGGTAATTTAACTTATGCGCATGCATTGCTGCAACTTGTGCTGTATAATTTAGAATTTTTGTTACCGCGCCATCCGATTATTATACATGTGGAAATACTCGTACACGCTGCATTGTATTTTCTTCGCACGCGACAAGGAGGGGACAGAGGCGAGGTCCGGCTAGCGTCTGTCCCATCCCCCCGTCCCACCCCCCTGGTCGACCCGCATAAATCTTGAAAATATGATAAAATAAACGATAAAATCTATAAATGAAAACGTGTATAGATAAAATAGATCAAATAAAAGTCTATAAATAAATAAATAATAATAAGTAAATAAATACAATGGACAAACCACAACAAACACAAGAAGAGGGGGCAAAATAAAGGGGAATAAAAGATAAAGACGAACTTTATAATATAGAATATAAAATATATATAGAATAAAATGAAATATTATAAAATAAAAGGAGGGGGGTCGACCGGCAGGTCGCATCTTTGTAGAGGGGAGGGATTATTGCTCCATCTCGCCCCCCGCGACCTGCCCACCTCGGGGGCGCCTTAACGGCCAGCCCCCCTTGGCGGCGGTGGAAGTACTAAGTAGTCCCACCGCCGCCATTACGTCTGCAGCCCCTTACCGGGAGGCCGTCGGCCTCGTCGGGGTTGCCCCGCCGATGCTAGCCTCCTGGCGGAGAGGGGGTCGGCTTCCCTCTCCCTCTCCGCTGCCTACTTCTGCGTTATCACAATCTCGCAGAAGGAGGCAAACGCTGCTCTTGACCTCTCGCTGCCGATCATGTGGTCGACCACGACCGGCAACGAGAGGTCCATCCCAATAACGCCCCTTAGGACTCCGCGCGGCACCGACCACGCACGACATTCTCCCAGCGTAAGCCGCGCAGAGTCCTGGGCCTCCTCGCAGTGGTGGCACTGCGATCCTCCCAGTGCCAGTTATGAACACACAGTTTGACGAAACGGCGGTATGCAGGTAATTTAACTTATGCGCATGCATTGCTGCAACTTGTGCTGTATAATTTAGAATTTTTGTTACCGCGCCATCCGATTTTTATACATGTGCAAATACTCGTACACGCTGCATTGTATTTTCTTCCGCACGCTACAAGGAGGGAACAGAGGCGAGGTCCGGCTAGCGTCTGTCCCCTCCCCCCGTCCCACCCCCCTGGTCGGCCCGCATAAAACTTAAATATATGATAAAATAGAAGATAAAATCAATAAATGAAAACGTGTATAGATAAAATAGAAGTCAATAAATAAATAAATAATAATAAGTAAATAAATACAATGGACAAACCACAACAAACATAAGAAGAGGGGGGCAAAATAAAGGGGAATAAAAGATAAAGATGAAATTTATAATATAGAATATGAAATATATATAGAATAAAATGAAATATTATAAAATAAAAGGAGGGGGGTCGACCGGCAGGTCGCATCTTTGTAGAGGGGGGGAGGGGATCATTGCTCCACCTCGCCCGCCGCGACCTGCCCACCTCGGGGGCGCCTTAACAGCCAGCCCCCCTTGGCGGCGGTGGAAGTACTATGTATTCCCACCGCCGCCATTACGTCTGCGGCCCCTTACCGGG
Source organism: Lasioglossum baleicum (assembly GCF_051020765.1). Lineage (NCBI taxonomy): Eukaryota > Metazoa > Arthropoda > Insecta > Hymenoptera > Halictidae > Lasioglossum > Lasioglossum baleicum. The sequence continues at coordinate 904,133 of NW_027469084.1, forward strand.
GGGCCGTCGGCCTCGTCGGGGTTGCCCCGCCGATGCTAGCCTCCTGGCGGAGAGGGGGTCGGCTTCCCTCTCCCTCTCCGCTGCTTCCTTCTGCGTTATCACAATCTCGCAGAAGGAGGCAAACGCTGCTCTTGACCTCTCGCTGCCGATCATGTGGTCGACCACGACCGGCAACGAGAGGTCCATCCCAATAACGCCCCTTAGGACTCTGCGCGGCGCCGACCACGCAGGACATTCTCCCAGCGTATGCCACTCAGAGTCCTGGGCCTCCTCGCAGTGGTGGCACTGCGATCCTCCCAGTGCCAGTTATGAACACACAGTTTGGGGAAACGGCGGTATGCAGGTAATTTAACTTATGCGCATGCATTGCTGCAACTTGTGCTGTATAATTTAGAATTTTTGTTACCGCGCCATCCGATTTTTATACATGTGCAAATACTCGTACACGCTGCATTGTATTTTCTTCCGCACGCGACAAGGAGGGGACAGAGGCGAGTTCCGGCTATCGTCTGTCCCCTCCCCCCGTCCCACCCCCCTGGTCGACCCGCATAAATCTTGAAAATATGATAAAATAAACGATAAAATCTATAAATGAAAACGTGTATAGATAAAATAGATCAAATAAAAGTCTATAAATAAATAAATAATAATAAGTAAATAAATACAATGGACAAACCACAACAAACACAAGAAGAGGGGGCAAAATAAAGGGGAATAAAAGATAAAGACGAACTTTATAATATAGAATATAAAATATATATAGAATAAAATGAAATATTATAAAATAAAAGGAGGGGGGTCGACCGGCAGGTCGCATCTTTGTAGAGGGGAGGGATTATTGCTCCATCTCGCCCCCCGCGACCTGCCCACCTCGGGGGCGCCTTAACGGCCAGCCCCCCTTGGCGGCGGTGGAAGTACTAAGTAGTCCCACCGCCGCCATTACGTCTGCAGCCCCTTACCGGGAGGCCGTCGGCCTCGTCGGGGTTGCCCCGCCGATGCTAGCCTCCTGGCGGAGAGGGGGTCGGCTTCCCTCTCCCTCTCCGCTGCCTACTTCTGCGTTATCACAATCTCGCAGAAGGAGGCAAACGCTGCTCTTGACCTCTCGCTGCCGATCATGTGGTCGACCACGACCGGCAACGAGAGGTCCATCCCAATAACGCCCCTTAGGACTCCGCGCGGCACCGACCACGCACGACATTCTCCCAGCGTAAGCCGCGCAGAGTCCTGGGCCTCCTCGCAGTGGTGGCACTGCGATCCTCCCAGTGCCAGTTATGAACACACAGTTTGACGAAACGGCGGTATGCAGGTAATTTAACTTATGCGCATGCATTGCTGCAACTTGTGCTGTATAATTTAGAATTTTTGTTACCGCGCCATCCGATTTTTATACATGTGCAAATACTCGTACACGCTGCATTGTATTTTCTTCCGCACGCTACAAGGAGGGAACAGAGGCGAGGTCCGGCTAGCGTCTGTCCCCTCCCCCCGTCCCACCCCCCTGGTCGGCCCGCATAAAACTTAAATATATGATAAAATAGAAGATAAAATCAATAAATGAAAACGTGTATAGATAAAATAGAAGTCAATAAATAAATAAATAATAATAAGTAAATAAATACAATGGACAAACCACAACAAACATAAGAAGAGGGGGGCAAAATAAAGGGGAATAAAAGATAAAGATGAAATTTATAATATAGAATATGAAATATATATAGAATAAAATGAAATATTATAAAATAAAAGGAGGGGGGTCGACCGGCAGGTCGCATCTTTGTAGAGGGGGGGAGGGGATCATTGCTCCACCTCGCCCGCCGCGACCTGCCCACCTCGGGGGCGCCTTAACAGCCAGCCCCCCTTGGCGGCGGTGGAAGTACTATGTATTCCCACCGCCGCCATTACGTCTGCGGCCCCTTACCGGGGGGCCGTCGGCCTCGTCGGGGTTGCCCCGCCGATGCTAGCCTCCTGGCGGAGAGGGGGTCGGCTTCCCTCTCCCTCTCCGCTGCTTCCTTCTGCGTTATCACAATCTCGCAGAAGGAGGCAAACGCTGCTCTTGACCTCTCGCTGCCGATCATGTGGTCGACCACGACCGGCAACGAGAGGTCCATCCCAATAACGCCCCTTAGGACTCTGCGCGGCGCCGACCACGCAGGACATTCTCCCAGCGTATGCCGCTCAGTGTCCTGGGCCTCCTCGCAGTGGTGGCACTGCGATCCTCCCAGTGCCAGTTATGAACACACAGTTTGACGAAACGGCGGTATGCAAGTAATTTAACTTATGCGCATGCATTGCTGCAACTTGTGCTGTATAATTTAGAATTTTTTTACCGCGCCATCCGATTATTATACATGTGGAAATACTCGTACACGCTGCATTGTATTTTCTTCCGCACGCGACAAGGAGGGGACAGAGGCGAGGTCCGGCTAGCGTCTGTCCCATCCCCCCGTCCCACCCCCCTGGACGACCCGCATAAATCTTGAAAATATGATAAAATAAACGCTAAAATCTATAAATGAAAACGTGTATAGATAAAATAGATCAAATAAAAGTATATAAATAAATAAATAATAATAAGTAAATAAATACAATGGACAAACCACAACAAACACAAGAAGGGGGGGCAAAATAAAGGGGAATAAAAGATAAAGATGAACTTTATAATATAGAATATAAAATATATATAGAATAAAATGAAATATTATAAAATAAAAGGAGGGGGGTCGACCGGCAGGTCGCATCTTTGTAGAGGGGAGGGATTATTGCTCCACCTCGCCCCCCGCGACCTGCCCACCTCGGGGGCGCCTTAACGGCCAGCCCCCCTTGGCGGCGGTGGAAGTACTAAGTAGTCCCACCGCCGCCATTACGTCTGCAGCCCCCTACCAGGAGGCCGTCGGCCTCGTCGGGGTTGCCCCGCCGATGCTAGCCTCCTGGCCGAGAGTGGTCGGCTTCCCTCTCCCTCTCCGCTGCCTCCTTCTGCGTTATCACAATCTCGCAGAAGGAGGCAAACGCTGCTCTTGACCTCTCACTGCCGATCATGTGGTCCACCACGACCGACAACGAGAGGTCCATCCCAATAACGCCCCTTAGGACTCTGCGCGGCGCCGACCACGCAGGACATTCTCCCAGCGTATGCCGCGCAGAGTCCTGGGCCTCCTCGCAGTGGTGGCACTGCGATCCTCCCAGTGCCAGTTATGAACACACAGTTTGACGAAACGGCGGTATGCAGGTAATTTAACTTATGCGCATGCATTGCTGCAACTTGTGCTGTATAATTTAGAATTTTTGTTACCGCGCCATCCGATTATTATACATGTGGAAATACTCGTACACGCTGCATTGTATTTTCTTCCGCACGCGACAAGGAGGGGACAGAGGCGAGGTCCGGCTAGCGTCTGTCCCATCCCCCCGTCCCACCCCCCTGGTCGACCCGCATAAATCTTGAAAATATGATAAAATAAACTATAAAATCTATAAATGAAAACGTGTATAGATAAAATAGATCAAATAAAAGTCTATAAATAAATAAATAATAATAAGTAAATAAATACAATGGACAAACCACAACAAACACAAGAAGGGGGGGCAAAATAAAGGGGAATAAAAGATAAAGATGAACTTTATAATATAGAATATAAAATATATATAGAATAAAATGAAATATTATAAAATAAAAGGAGGGGGGTCGACCGGCAGGTCGCATCTTTGTAGAGGGGAGGGATTATTGCTCCACCTCGCCCCCCGCGACCTGCCCACCTCGGGGGCGCCTTAACGGCCAGCCCCCCTTGGCGGCGGTGGAAGTACTAAGTAGTCCCACCGCCGCCATTACGTCTGCAGCCCCTTACCGGGGGACCATCGGCCTCGTCGGGGTTGCCCCGCCGATGCTAGCCTCCTGGCGGAGAGGGGGTCGGCTTGCCTCTCCCTCTCCGCTGCCTCCTTCTGCGTTATCACAATCTCGCAGAAGGAGGCAAACGCTGCTCTTGACCTCTCGCTGCCGATCATGTGGTCGACCATGACCAGCAACGAGAGGTCCATCCCAATAACGCCCCTTAGGACTCTGCGCGGCGCCGACCACGCAGGACATTCTCCCAGCGTATGCCGCGCAGAGTCCTGGGCCTCCTCGCAGTGGTGGCACTGCGATCCTCCCAGTGCCAGTTATGAACACACAGTTTGACGAAACGGCGGTATGCAGGTAATTTAACTTATGCGCATGCATTGCTGCAACTTGTGCTGTATAATTTAGAATTTTTGTTACCGCGCCATCCGATTATTATACATGTGGAAATACTCGTACACGCTGCATTGTATTTTCTTCCGCACGCGACAAGGAGGGGACAGAGGCGAGGTCCGGCTAGCGTCTGTCCCATCCCCCCGTCCCACCCCCCTGGTCGACCCGCATAAATCTTGAAAATATGATAAAATAAACTATAAAATCTATAAATGAAAACGTGTATAGATAAAATAGATCAAATAAAAGTCTATAAATAAATAAATAATAATAAGTAAATAAATACAATGGACAAACCACAACAAACACAAGAAGGGGGGGCAAAATAAAGGGGAATAAAAGATAAAGATGAACTTTATAATATAGAATATAAAATATATATAGAATAAAATGAAATATTATAAAATAAAAGGAGGGGGGTCGACCGGCAGGTCGCATCTTTGTAGAGGGGAGGGATTATTGCTCCACCTCGCCCCCCGCGACCTGCCCACCTCGGGTTCGCCTTAACGGCCAGCCCCCCTTGGCGGCGGTGGAAGTACTAAGTAGTCCCACCGCCGCCATTACGTCTGCAGCCCCTTACCGGGGGACCATCGGCCTCGTCGGGGTTGCCCCGCCGATGCTAGCCTCCTGGCCGAGAGTGGTCGGCTTCCCTCTCCCTCTCCGCTGCCTCCTTCTGCGTTATCACAATCTCGCAGAAGGAGGCAAACGCTGCTCTTGACCTCTCGCTGCCGATCATGTGGTCGACCACGACCGACAACGAGAGGTCCATCCCAATAACGCCCCTTAGGACTCTGCGCGGCGCCGACCACGCAGGACATTCTCCCAGCGTATGCCGCGCAGTGTCCTGGGCCTCCTCGCAGTGGTGGCACTGCGATCCTCCCAGTGCCAGTTATGAACACACAGTTTGACGAAACGGCGGTATGCAGGTAATTTAACTTATGCGCATGCATTGCTGCAACTTGTGCTGTATAATTTAGAACTTTTGTTACCGCGCCATCCGATTATTATACATGTGGAAATACTCGTACACGCTGCATTGTATTTTCTTCCGCACGCGACAAGGAGGGGACAGAGGCGAGGTCCGGCTAGCGTCTTTCCCATCCCCCCGTCCCACCCCCCTGGACGACCCGCATAAATCTTGAAAATATGATAAAATAAACGCTAAAATCTATAAATGAAAACGTGTATAGATAAAATAGATCAAATAAAAGTCTATAAATAAATAAATAATAATAAGTAAATAAATACAATGGACAAACCACAACAAACACAAGAAGGGGGGGCAAAATAAAGGGGAATAAAAGATAAAGATGAACTTTATAATATAGAATATAAAATATATATAGAATAAAATGAAATATTATAAAATAAAAGGAGGGGGGTCGACCGGCAGGTCGCATCTTTGTAGAGGGGAGGGATTATTGCTCCACCTCGCCCCCCGCGACCTGCCCACCTCGGGGGCGCCTTAACGGCCAGCCCCCCTTGGCGGCGGTGGAAGTACTAAGTAGTCCCACCGCCGCCATTACGTCTGCAGCCCCTTACCAGGAGGCCGTCGGCCTCGTCGGGGTTGCCCCGCCGATGCTAGCCTCCTGGCCGAGAGTGGTCGGCTTCCCTCTCCCTCTCCGCTGCCTCCTTCTGCGTTATCACAATCTCGCAGAAGGAGGCAAACGCTGCTCTTGACCTCTCACTGCCGATCATGTGGTCCACCACGACCGACAACGAGAGGTCCATCCCAATAACGCCCCTTAGGACTCTGCGCGGCGCCGACCACGCAGGACATTCTCCCAGCGTATGCCGCGCAGAGTCCTGGGCCTCCTCGCAGTGGTGGCACTGCGATCCTCCCAGTGCCAGTTATGAACACACAGTTTGACGAAACGGCGGTATGCAGGTAATTTAACTTATGCGCATGCATTGCTGCAACTTGTGCTGTATAATTTAGAATTTTTGTTACCGCGCCATCCGATTATTATACATGTGGAAATACTCGTACACGCTGCATTGTATTTTCTTCCGCACGCGACAAGGAGGGGACAGAGGCGAGGTCCGGCTAGCGTCTGTCCCATCCCCCCGTCCCACCCCCCTGGTCGACCCGCATAAATCTTGAAAATATGATAAAATAAACTATAAAATCTATAAATGAAAACGTGTATAGATAAAATAGATCAAATAAAAGTCTATAAATAAATAAATAATAATAAGTAAATAAATACAATGGACAAACCACAACAAACACAAGAAGGGGGGGCAAAATAAAGGGGAATAAAAGATAAAGATGAACTTTATAATATAGAATATAAAATATATATAGAATAAAATGAAATATTATAAAATAAAAGGAGGGGGGTCGACCGGCAGGTCGCATCTTTGTAGAGGGGAGGGATTATTGCTCCACCTCGCCCCCCGCGACCTGCCCACCTCGGGGGCGCCTTAACGGCCAGCCCCCCTTGGCGGCGGTGGAAGTACTAAGTAGTCCCACCGCCGCCATTACGTCTGCAGCCCCTTACCGGGGGACCATCGGCCTCGTCGGGGTTGCCCCGCCGATGCTAGCCTCCTGGCGGAGAGGGGGTCGGCTTGCCTCTCCCTCTCCGCTGCCTCCTTCTGCGTTATCACAATCTCGCAGAAGGAGGCAAACGCTGCTCTTGACCTCTCGCTGCCGATCATGTGGTCGACCATGACCAGCAACGAGAGGTCCATCCCAATAACGCCCCTTAGGACTCTGCGCGGCGCCGACCACGCAGGACATTCTCCCAGCGTATGCCGCGCAGAGTCCTGGGCCTCCTCGCAGTGGTGGCACTGCGATCCTCCCAGTGCCAGTTATGAACACACAGTTTGACGAAACGGCGGTATGCAGGTAATTTAACTTATGCGCATGCATTGCTGCAACTTGTGCTGTATAATTTAGAATTTTTGTTACCGCGCCATCCGATTATTATACATGTGGAAATACTCGTACACGCTGCATTGTATTTTCTTCCGCACGCGACAAGGAGGGGACAGAGGCGAGGTCCGGCTAGCGTCTGTCCCATCCCCCCGTCCCACCCCCCTGGTCGACCCGCATAAATCTTGAAAATATGATAAAATAAACTATAAAATCTATAAATGAAAACGTGTATAGATAAAATAGATCAAATAAAAGTCTATAAATAAATAAATAATAATAAGTAAATAAATACAATGGACAAACCACAACAAACACAAGAAGGGGGGGCAAAATAAAGGGGAATAAAAGATAAAGATGAACTTTATAATATAGAATATAAAATATATATAGAATAAAATGAAATATTATAAAATAAAAGGAGGGGGGTCGACCGGCAGGTCGCATCTTTGTAGAGGGGAGGGATTATTGCTCCACCTCGCCCCCCGCGACCTGCCCACCTCGGGTTCGCCTTAACGGCCAGCCCCCCTTGGCGGCGGTGGAAGTACTAAGTAGTCCCACCGCCGCCATTACGTCTGCAGCCCCTTACCGGGGGACCATCGGCCTCGTCGGGGTTGCCCCGCCGATGCTAGCCTCCTGGCCGAGAGTGGTCGGCTTCCCTCTCCCTCTCCGCTGCCTCCTTCTGCGTTATCACAATCTCGCAGAAGGAGGCAAACGCTGCTCTTGACCTCTCGCTGCCGATCATGTGGTCGACCACGACCGACAACGAGAGGTCCATCCCAATAACGCCCCTTAGGACTCTGCGCGGCGCCGACCACGCAGGACATTCTCCCAGCGTATGCCGCGCAGTGTCCTGGGCCTCCTCGCAGTGGTGGCACTGCGATCCTCCCAGTGCCAGTTATGAACACACAGTTTGACGAAACGGCGGTATGCAGGTAATTTAACTTATGCGCATGCATTGCTGCAACTTGTGCTGTATAATTTAGAACTTTTGTTACCGCGCCATCCGATTATTATACATGTGGAAATACTCGTACACGCTGCATTGTATTTTCTTCCGCACGCGACAAGGAGGGGACAGAGGCGAGGTCCGGCTAGCGTCTTTCCCATCCCCCCGTCCCACCCCCCTGGACGACCCGCATAAATCTTGAAAATATGATAAAATAAACGCTAAAATCTATAAATGAAAACGTGTATAGATAAAATAGATCAAATAAAAGTCTATAAATAAATAAATAATAATAAGTAAATAAATACAATGGACAAACCACAACAAACACAAGAAGGGGGGGCAAAATAAAGGGGAATAAAAGATAAAGATGAACTTTATAATATAGAATATAAAATATATATAGAATAAAATGAAATATTATAAAATAAAAGGAGGGGGGTCGACCGGCAGGTCGCATCTTTGTAGAGGGGAGGGATTATTGCTCCACCTCGCCCCCCGCGACCTGCCCACCTCGGGGGCGCCTTAACGGCCAGCCCCCCTTGGCGGCGGTGGAAGTACTAAGTAGTCCCACCGCCGCCATTACGTCTGCAGCCCCTTACCAGGAGGCCGTCGGCCTCGTCGGGGTTGCCCCGCCGATGCTAGCCTCCTGGCCGAGAGTGGTCGGCTTCCCTCTCCCTCTCCGCTGCCTCCTTCTGCGTTATCACAATCTCGCAGAAGGAGGCAAACGCTGCTCTTGACCTCTCACTGCCGATCATGTGGTCCACCACGACCGACAACGAGAGGTCCATCCCAATAACGCCCCTTAGGACTCTGCGCGGCGCCGACCACGCAGGACATTCTCCCAGCGTATGCCGCGCAGAGTCCTGGGCCTCCTCGCAGTGGTGGCACTGCGATCCTCCCAGTGCCAGTTATGAACACACAGTTTGACGAAACGGCGGTATGCAGGTAATTTAACTTATGCGCATGCATTGCTGCAACTTGTGCTGTATAATTTAGAATTTTTGTTACCGCGCCATCCGATTTTTATACATGTGCAAATACCCGTGCTCGCAGCATTGTATTTTCTTCCGCACGCGACGAGAAGGGGACAGAGGCGAGTTCCGGCTAGCGTCTGTCCCCTCCCCTGGTCCACCCGCATAAAACTTAAAAATAAGATAAAATAGAAGATAAATTCAATAAATGAAAACGTGTATAGATAAAATAGATCAAATAAAAGTCAATAAATAAACAAATAATAATAAGTAAATAAATACAATGGACAAACCACAACAAACATAAGAAGGGGGGGGGAAAATAAAGGGGAATAAAAGATAAAGATGAAATTTATAATATAGAATATAAAATGTATATAGAATAAAATGAAATATTATAAAATAAAAGGAGGGGGGTCGACCGGCAGGTCGCATCTTTGTAGAGGGGGGGATTATTGCTCCACCTCGCCCCCCGCGACCTGCCCACCACGGGGGCGCCTTAACGGCCAGCCCCCCTTGGCGGCGGTGGAAGTACTAAGTATTCCCACCGCCGCCATTACGTCTGCGGCCCCTTACCGGGGGCCGTCGGCCTCGTCGGGGTTGCCCCGCCGATGCTAGCCTCCTGGCCGAGAGTGGTCGGCTTCCCTCTCCCTCTCCGCTGCCTCCTTCTGCGTTATCACAATCTCGCAGAAGGAGGCAAACGCTGCTCTTGACCTCTCGCTGCCGATCATGTGGTCGACCACGACCGACAACGAGAGGTCCATCCCAATAACGCCCCTTAGGACTCTGCGCGGCGCCGACCACGCAGGACATTCTCCCAGCGTATGCCGCGCAGTGTCCTGGGCCTCCTCGCAGTGGTGGCACTGCGATCCTCCCAGTGCCAGTTATGAACACACAGTTTGACGAAACGGCGGTATGCAGGTAATTTAACTTATGCGCATGCATTGCTGCAACTTGTGCTGTATAATTTAGAATTTTTGTTACCGCGCCATCCGATTATTATACATGTGGAAATACTCGTACACGCTGCATTGTATTTTCTTCCGCACGCGACAAGGAGGGGACAGAGGCGAGGTCCGGCTAGCGTCTGTCCCATCCCCCCGTCCCACCCCCCTGGTCGACCCGCATAAATCTTGAAAATATGATAAAATAAACTATAAAATCTATAAATGAAAACGTGTATAGATAAAATAGATCAAATAAAAGTCTATAAATAAATAAATAATAATAAGTAAATAAATACAATGGACAAACCACAACAAACACAAGAGGGGGGGGCAAAATAAAGGGGAATAAAAGATAAAGATGAACTTTATAATATAGAATATAAAATATATATAGAATAAAATGAAATATTATAAAATAAAAGGAGGGGGGTCGACCGGCAGGTCGCATCTTTGTAGAGGGGAGGGATTATTGCTCCACCTCGCCCCCCGCGACCTGCCCACCTCGGGGGCGCCTTAACGGCCAGCCCCCCTTGGCGGCGGTGGAAGTACTAAGTAGTCCCACCGCCGCCATTACGTCTGCAGCCCCTTACCGGGAGGCCGTCGGCCTCGTCGGGGTTGCCCCGCCGATGCTAGCCTCCTGGCCGAGAGTGGTCGGCTTCCCTCTCCCTCTCCGCTGCCTCCTTCTGCGTTATCACAATCTCGCAGAAGGAGGCAAACGCTGCTCTTGACCTCTCGCTGCCGATCATGTGGTCGACCACGACCGACAACGAGAGGTCCATCCCAATAACGCCCCTTAGGACTCTGCGCGGCGCCGACCACGCAGGACATTCTCCCAGCGTATGCCGCGCAGTGTCCTGGGCCTCCTCGCAGTGGTGGCACTGCGATCCTCCCAGTGCCAGTTATGAACACACAGTTTGACGAAACGGCGGTATGCAGGTAATTTAACTTATGCGCATGCATTGCTGCAACTTGTGCTGTATAATTTAGAATTTTTGTTACCGCGCCATCCGATTATTATACATGTGGAAATACTCGTACACGCTGCATTGTATTTTCTTCCGCACGCGACAAGGAGGGGACAGAGGCGAGGTCCGGCTAGCGTCTGTCCCATCCCCCCGTCCCACCCCCCTGGTCGACCCGCATAAATCTTGAAAATATGATAAAATAAACTATAAAATCTATAAATGAAAACGTGTATAGATAAAATAGATCAAATAAAAGTCTATAAATAAATAAATAATAATAAGTAAATAAATACAATGGACAAACCACAACAAACACAAGAAGGGGGGGCAAAATAAAGGGGAATAAAAGATAAAGATGAACTTTATAATATAGAATATAAAATATATATAGAATAAAATGAAATATTATAAAATAAAAGGAGGGGGGTCGACCGGCAGGTCGCATCTTTGTAGAGGGGAGGGATTATTGCTCCACCTCGCCCCCCGCGACCTGCCCACCTCGGGGGCGCCTTAACGGCCAGCCCCCCTTGGCGGCGGTGGAAGTACTAAGTAGTCCCACCGCCGCCATTACGTCTGCAGCCCCTTACCAGGAGGCCGTCGGCCTCGTCGGGGTTGCCCCGCCGATGCTAGCCTCCTGGCCGAGAGTGGTCGGCTTCCCTCTCCCTCTCCGCTGCCTCCTTCTGCGTTATCACAATCTCGCAGAAGGAGGCAAACGCTGCTCTTGACCTCTCACTGCCGATCATGTGGTCCACCACGACCGACAACGAGAGGTCCATCCCAATAACGCCCCTTAGGACTCTGCGCGGCGCCGACCACGCAGGACATTCTCCCAGCGTATGCCGCGCAGAGTCCTGGGCCTCCTCGCAGTGGTGGCACTGCGATCCTCCCAGTGCCAGTTATGAACACACAGTTTGACGAAACGGCGGTATGCAGGTAATTTAACTTATGCGCATGCATTGCTGCAACTTGTGCTGTATAATTTAGAATTTTTGTTACCGCGCCATCCGATTATTATACATGTGGAAATACTCGTACACGCTGCATTGTATTTTCTTCCGCACGCGACAAGGAGGGGACAGAGGCGAGGTCCGGCTAGCGTCTGTCCCATCCTTCCGTCCCACCCCCCTGGTCGACCCGCATAAATCTTGAAAATATGATAAAATAAACTATAAAATCTATAAATGAAAACGTGTATAGATAAAATAGATCAAATAAAAGTCTATAAATAAATAAATAATAATAAGTAAATAAATACAATGGACAAACCACAACAAACACAAGAAGGGGGGGCAAAATAAAGGGGAATAAAAGATAAAGATGAACTTTATAATATAGAATATAAAATATATATAGAATAAAATGAAATATTATAAAATAAAAGGAGGGGGGTCGACCGGCAGGTCGCATCTTTGTAGAGGGGAGGGATTATTGCTCCACCTCGCCCCCCGCGACCTGCCCACCTCGGGGGCGCCTTAACGGCCAGCCCCCCTTGGCGGCGGTGGAAGTACTAAGTAGTCCCACCGCCGCCATTACGTCTGCAGCCCCTTACCGGGGGACCATCGGCCTCGTCGGGGTTGCCCCGCCGATGCTAGCCTCCTGGCGGAGAGGGGGTCGGCTTGCCTCTCCCTCTCCGCTGCCTCCTTCTGCGTTATCACAATCTCGCAGAAGGAGGCAAACGCTGCTCTTGACCTCTCGCTGCCGATCATGTGATCGACCACGACCGACAACGAGAGGTCCATCCCAATAACGCCCCTTAGGACTCTGCGCGGCGCCGACCACGCAGGACATTCTCCCAGCGTATGCCGCGCAGAGTCCTGGGCCTCCTCGCAGTGGTGGCACTGCGATCCTCCCAGTGCCAGTTATGAACACACAGTTTGACGAAACGGCGGTATGCAGGTAATTTAACTTATGCGCATGCATTGCTGCAACTTGTGCTGTATAATTTAGAATTTTTGTTACCGCGCCATCCGATTTTTATACATGTGCAAATACCCGTACTCGCAGCATTGTATTTTCTTCCGCACGCGACAAGAAGGGGACAGAGGCGAGTTCCGGCTAGCGTCTGTCCCCTCCCCTGGTCCACCCGCATAAAACTTAAAAATAAGATAAAATAGAAGATAAAATCAATAAATGAAAACGTGTATAGATAAAATAGATCAAATAAAAGTCAATAAATAAACAAATAATAATAAGTAAATAAATACAATGGACAAACCACAACAAACATAAGAAGGGGGGGGGGGAAATAAAGGGGAATAAAAGATAAAGATGAAATTTATAATATAGAATATAAAATGTATATAGAATAAAATGAAATATTATAAAATAAAAGGAGGGGGGTCGACCGGCAGGTCGCATCTTTGTAGAGGGGGGGAGGGGATTATTGCTCCACCTCGCCCCCCGCGACCTGCCCACCACGGGGGCGCCTTAACGGTCAGCCCCCCTTGGCGGCGGTGGAAGTACTAAGTATTCCCACCGCCGCCATTACGTCTGCGGCCCCTTACCGGGGGGCCGTCGGCCTCGTCGGGGTTGCCCCGCCGATGCTAGCCTCCTGGCCGAGAGTGGTCGGCTTCCCTCTCCCTCTCCGCTGCCTCCTTCTGCGTTATCACAATCTCGCAGAAGGAGGCAAACGCTGCTCTTGACCTCTCGCTGCCGATCATGTGGTCGACCACGACCGACAACGAGAGGTCCATCCCAATAACGCCCCTTAGGACTCTGCGCGGCGCCGACCACGCAGGACATTCTCCCAGCGTATGCCGCGCAGTGTCCTGGGCCTCCTCGCAGTGGTGGCACTGCGATCCTCCCAGTGCCAGTTATGAACACACAGTTTGACGAAACGGCGGTATGCAGGTAATTTAACTTATGCGCATGCATTGCTGCAACTTGTGCTGTATAATTTAGAATTTTTGTTACCGCGCCATCCGATTATTATACATGTGGAAATACTCGTACACGCTGCATTGTATTTTCTTCCGCACGCGACAAGGAGGGGACAGAGGCGAGGTCCGGCTAGCGTCTGTCCCATCCCCCCGTCCCACCCCCCTGGTCGACCCGCATAAATCTTGAAAATATGATAAAATAAACGCTAAAATCTATAAATGAAAACGTGTATAGATAAAATAGATCAAATAAAAGTCTATAAATAAATAAATAATAATAAGTAAATAAATACAATGGACAAACCACAACAAACACAAGAAGGGGGTGGCAAAATAAAGGGGAATAAAAGATAAAGATGAACTTTATAATATAGAATATAAAATATATATAGAATAAAATGAAATATTATAAAATAAAAGGAGGGGGGTCGACCGGCAGGTCGCATCTTTGTAGAGGGGAGGGATTATTGCTCCACCTCGCCCCCCGCGACCTGCCCACCTCGGGGGCGCCTTAACGGCCAGCCCCCCTTGGCGGCGGTGGAAGTCCTAAGTAGTCCCACCGCCGCCATTACGTCTGCAGCCCCTTACCGGGAGGCCGTCGGCCTCGTCGGGGTTGCCCCGCCGATGCTAGCCTCCTGGCCGAGAGTGGTCGGCTTCCCTCTCCCTCTCCGCTGCCTCCTTCTGCGTTATCACAATCTCGCAGAAGGAGGCAAACGCTGCTCTTGACCTCTCGCTGCCGATCATGTGGTCGACCACGACCGACAACGAGAGGTCCATCCCAATAACGCCCCTTAGGACTCTGCGCGGCGCCGACCACGCAGGACATTCTCCCAGCGTATGCCGCGCAGTGTCCTGGGCCTCCTCGCAGTGGTGGCACTGCGATCCTCCCAGTGCCAGTTATGAACACACAGTTTGACGAAACGGCGGTATGCAGGTAATTTAACTTATGCGCATGCATTGCTGCAACTTGTGCTGTATAATTTAGAATTTTTGTTACCGCGCCATCCGATTATTATACATGTGGAAATACTCGTACACGCTGCATTGTATTTTCTTCCGCACGCGACAAGGAGGGGACAGAGGCGAGGTCCGGCTAGCGTCTGTCCCATCCCCCCGTCCCACCCCCCTGGTCGACCCGCATAAATCTTGAAAATATGATAAAATAAACTATAAAATCTATAAATGAAAACGTGTATAGATAAAATAGATCAAATAAAAGTCTATAAATAAATAAATAATAATAAGTAAATAAATACAATGGACAAACCACAACAAACACAAGAAGGGGGGGCAAAATAAAGGGGAATAAAAGATAAAGATGAACTTTATAATATAGAATATAAAATATATATAGAATAAAATGAAATATTATAAAATAAAAGGAGGGGGGTCGACCGGCAGGTCGCATCTTTGTAGAGGGGAGGGATTATTGCTCCACCTCGCCCCCCGCGACCTGCCCACCTCGGGGGCGCCTTAACGGCCAGCCCCCCTTGGCGGCGGTGGAAGTACTAAGTAGTCCCACCGCCGCCATTACGTCTGCAGCCCCTTACCAGGAGGCCGTCGGCCTCGTCGGGGTTGCCCCGCCGATGCTAGCCTCCTGGCCGAGAGTGGTCGGCTTCCCTCTCCCTCTCCGCTGCCTCCTTCTGCGTTATCACAATCTCGCAGAAGGAGGCAAACGCTGCTCTTGACCTCTCACTGCCGATCATGTGGTCCACCACGACCGACAACGAGAGGTCCATCCCAATAACGCCCCTTAGGACTCTGCGCGGCGCCGACCACGCAGGACATTCTCCCAGCGTATGCCGCGCAGAGTCCTGGGCCTCCTCGCAGTGGTGGCACTGCGATCCTCCCAGTGCCAGTTATGAACACACAGTTTGACGAAACGGCGGTATGCAGGTAATTTAACTTATGCGCATGCATTGCTGCAACTTGTGCTGTATAATTTAGAATTTTTGTTACCGCGCCATCCGATTATTATACATGTGGAAATACTCGTACACGCTGCATTGTATTTTCTTCCGCACGCGACAAGGAGGGGACAGAGGCGAGGTCCGGCTAGCGTCTGTCCCATCCTTCCGTCCCATCCTTCCGTCCCACCCCCCTGGTCGACCCGCATAAATCTTGAAAATATGATAAAATAAACTATAAAATCTATAAATGAAAACGTGTATAGATAAAATAGATCAAATAAAAGTCTATAAATAAATAAATAATAATAAGTAAATAAATACAATGGACAAACCACAACAAACACAAGAAGGGGGGGCAAAATAAAGGGGAATAAAAGATAAAGATGAACTTTATAATATAGAATATAAAATATATATAGAATAAAATGAAATATTATAAAATAAAAGGAGGGGGGTCGACCGGCAGGTCGCATCTTTGTAGAGGGGAGGGATTATTGCTCCACCTCGCCCCCCGCGACCTGCCCACCTCGGGGGCGCCTTAACGGCCAGCCCCCCTTGGCGGCGGTGGAAGTACTAAGTAGTCCCACCGCCGCCATTACGTCTGCAGCCCCTTACCGGGGGACCATCGGCCTCGTCGGGGTTGCCCCGCCGATGCTAGCCTCCTGGCGGAGAGGGGGTCGGCTTGCCTCTCCCTCTCCGCTGCCTCCTTCTGCGTTATCACAATCTCGCAGAAGGAGGCAAACGCTGCTCTTGACCTCTCGCTGCCGATCATGTGATCGACCACGACCGACAACGAGAGGTCCATCCCAATAACGCCCCTTAGGACTCTGCGCGGCGCCGACCACGCAGGACATTCTCCCAGCGTATGCCGCGCAGAGTCCTGGGCCTCCTCGCAGTGGTGGCACTGCGATCCTCCCAGTGCCAGTTATGAACACACAGTTTGACGAAACGGCGGTATGCAGGTAATTTAACTTATGCGCATGCATTGCTGCAACTTGTGCTGTATAATTTAGAATTTTTGTTACCGCGCCATCCGATTTTTATACATGTGCAAATACCCGTACTCGCAGCATTGTATTTTCTTCCGCACGCGACAAGAAGGGGACAGAGGCGAGTTCCGGCTAGCGTCTGTCCCCTCCCCTGGTCCACCCGCATAAAACTTAAAAATAAGATAAAATAGAAGATAAAATCAATAAATGAAAACGTGTATAGATAAAATAGATCAAATAAAAGTCAATAAATAAACAAATAATAATAAGTAAATAAATACAATGGACAAACCACAACAAACATAAGAAGGGGGGGGGGGAAATAAAGGGGAATAAAAGATAAAGATGAAATTTATAATATAGAATATAAAATGTATATAGAATAAAATGAAATATTATAAAATAAAAGGAGGGGGGTCGACCGGCAGGTCGCATCTTTGTAGAGGGGGGGGGATTATTGCTCCACCTCGCCCCCCGCGACCTGCCCACCACGGGGGCGCCTTAACGGTCAGCCCCCCTTGGCGGCGGTGGAAGTACTAAGTATTCCCACCGCCGCCATTACGTCTGCGGCCCCTTACCGGGGGGCCGTCGGCCTCGTCGGGGTTGCCCCGCCGATGCTAGCCTCCTGGCCGAGAGTGGTCGGCTTCCCTCTCCCTCTCCGCTGCCTCCTTCTGCGTTATCACAATCTCGCAGAAGGAGGCAAACGCTGCTCTTGACCTCTCGCTGCCGATCATGTGGTCGACCACGACCGACAACGAGAGGTCCATCCCAATAACGCCCCTTAGGACTCTGCGCGGCGCCGACCACGCAGGACATTCTCCCAGCGTATGCCGCGCAGTGTCCTGGGCCTCCTCGCAGTGGTGGCACTGCGATCCTCCCAGTGCCAGTTATGAACACACAGTTTGACGAAACGGCGGTATGCAGGTAATTTAACTTATGCGCATGCATTGCTGCAACTTGTGCTGTATAATTTAGAATTTTTGTTACCGCGCCATCCGATTATTATACATGTGGAAATACTCGTACACGCTGCATTGTATTTTCTTCCGCACGCGACAAGGAGGGGACAGAGGCGAGGTCCGGCTAGCGTCTGTCCCATCCCCCCGTCCCACCCCCCTGGTCGACCCGCATAAATCTTGAAAATATGATAAAATAAACGCTAAAATCTATAAATGAAAACGTGTATAGATAAAATAGATCAAATAAAAGTCTATAAATAAATAAATAATAATAAGTAAATAAATACAATGGACAAACCACAACAAACACAAGAAGGGGGTGGCAAAATAAAGGGGAATAAAAGATAAAGATGAACTTTATAATATAGAATATAAAATATATATAGAATAAAATGAAATATTATAAAATAAAAGGAGGGGGGTCGACCGGCAGGTCGCATCTTTGTAGAGGGGAGGGATTATTGCTCCACCTCGCCCCCCGCGACCTGCCCACCTCGGGGGCGCCTTAACGGCCAGCCCCCCTTGGCGGCGGTGGAAGTCCTAAGTAGTCCCACCGCCGCCATTACGTCTGCAGCCCCTTACCGGGAGGCCGTCGGCCTCGTCGGGGTTGCCCCGCCGATGCTAGCCTCCTGGCCGAGAGTGGTCGGCTTCCCTCTCCCTCTCCGCTGCCTCCTTCTGCGTTATCACAATCTCGCAGAAGGAGGCAAACGCTGCTCTTGACCTCTCACTGCCGATCATGTGGTCCACCACGACCGACAACGAGAGGTCCATCCCAATAACGCCCCTTAGGACTCTGCGCGGCGCCGACCACGCAGGACATTCTCCCAGCGTATGCCGCGCAGAGTCCTGGGCCTCCTCGCAGTGGTGGCACTGCGATCCTCCCAGTGCCAGTTATGAACACACAGTTTGACGAAACGGCGGTATGCAGGTAATTTAACTTATGCGCATGCATTGCTGCAACTTGTGCTGTATAATTTAGAATTTTTGTTACCGCGCCATCCGATTATTATACATGTGGAAATACTCGTACACGCAGCATTGTATTTTCTTCCGCACGCGACAAGGAGGGGACAGAGGCGAGGTCCGGCTAGCGTCTGTCCCCTCCCCCCGTCCCACCCCCCTGGTCGGCCCGCATAAAACTTAAAAATATGATAAAATAGAAGATAAAATCAATAAATGAAAACGTGTATAGATAAAATAGAAGTCAATAAATAAATAAATAATAATAAGTAAATAAATACAATCGACAAACCACAACAAACATAAGAAGAGGGGGGCAAAATAAAGGGGAATAAAAGATAAAGATGAAATTTATAATATAGAATATGAAATATATATAGAATAAAATGAAATATTATAAAATAAAAGGAGGGGGGTCGACCGGCAGGTCGCATCTTTGTAGAGGGGGGGAGGGGATTATTGCTCCACCTCGCCCGCCGCGACCTGCCCACCTCGGGGGCGCCTTAACAGCCAGCCCCCCTTGGCGGCGGTGGAAGTACTAAGTATTCCCACCGCCGCCATTACGTCTGCGGCCCCTTACCGGGGGACCATCGGCCTCGTCGGGGTTGCCCCGCCGATGCTAGCCTCCTGGCGGAGAGGGGGTCGGCTTCCCTCTCCCTCTCCGCTGCCTCCTTCTGCGTTATCACAATCTCGCAGAAGGAGGCAAACGCTGCTCTTGACCTCTCGCTGCCGATCATGTGGTCGACCACGACCGACAACGAGAGGTCCATCCCAATAACGCCCCTTAGGACTCTGCGCGGCGCCGACCACGCAGGACATTCTCCCAGCGTATGCCGCGCAGAGTCCTGGGCCTCCTCGCAGTGGTGGCACTGCGATCCTCCCAGTGCCAGTTATGAACACACAGTTTGACGAAACGGCGGTATGCAGGTAATTTAACTTATGCGCATGCATTGCTGCAACTTGTGCTGTATAATTTAGAATTTTTGTTACCGCGCCATCCGATTTTTATACATGTGCAAATACCCGTACTCGCAGCATTGTATTTTCTTCCGCACGCGACAAGAAGGGGACAGAGGCGAGTTCCGGCTAGCGTCTGTCCCCTCCCCTGGTCCACCCGCATAAAACTTAAAAATAAGATAAAATAGAAGATAAAATCAATAAATGAAAACGTGTATAGATAAAATAGATCAAATAAAAGTCAATAAATAAACAAATAATAATAAGTAAATAAATACAATGGACAAACCACAACAAACATAAGAAGGGGGGGGGGGGAAATAAAGGGGAATAAAAGATAAAGATGAAATTTATAATATAGAATATAAAATGTATATAGAATAAAATGAAATATTATAAAATAAAAGGAGGGGGGTCGACCGGCAGGTCGCATCTTTGTAGAGGGGGGGGGGATTATTGCTCCACCTCGCCCCCCGCGACCTGCCCACCACGGGGGCGCCTTAACGGCCAGCCCCCCTTGGCGGCGGTGGAAGTACTAAGTATTCCCACCGCCGCCATTACGTCTGCGGCCCCTTACCGGGGGGCCGTCGGCCTCGTCGGGGTTGCCCCGCCGATGCTAGCCTCCTGGCCGAGAGTGGTCGGCTTCCCTCTCCCTCTCCGCTGCCTCCTTCTGCGTTATCACAATCTCGCAGAAGGAGGCAAACGCTGCTCTTGACCTCTCGCTGCCGATCATGTGGTCGACCACGACCGACAACGAGAGGTCCATCCCAATAACGCCCCTTAGGACTCTGCGCGGCGCCGACCACGCAGGACATTCTCCCAGCGTATGCCGCGCAGTGTCCTGGGCCTCCTCGCAGTGGTGGCACTGCGATCCTCCCAGTGCCAGTTATGAACACACAGTTTGACGAAACGGCGGTATGCAGGTAATTTAACTTATGCGCATGCATTGCTGCAACTTGTGCTGTATAATTTAGAATTTTTGTTACCGCGCCATCCGATTATTATACATGTGGAAATACTCGTACACGCTGCATTGTATTTTCTTCCGCACGCGACAAGGAGGGGACAGAGGCGAGGTCCGGCTAGCGTCTGTCCCATCCCCCCGTCCCACCCCCCTGGTCGACCCGCATAAATCTTGAAAATATGATAAAATAAACGCTAAAATCTATAAATGAAAACGTGTATAGATAAAATAGATCAAATAAAAGTCTATAAATAAATAAATAATAATAAGTAAATAAATACAATGGACAAACCACAACAAACACAAGAAGGGGGGGCAAAATAAAGGGGAATAAAAGATAAAGATGAACTTTATAATATAGAATATAAAATATATATAGAATAAAATGAAATATTATAAAATAAAAGGAGGGGGGTCGACCGGCAGGTCGCATCTTTGTAGAGGGGAGGGATTATTGCTCCACCTCGCCCCCCGCGACCTGCCCACCTCGGGGGCGCCTTAACGGCCAGCCCCCCTTGGCGGCGGTGGAAGTCCTAAGTAGTCCCACCGCCGCCATTACGTCTGCAGCCCCTTACCGGGAGGCCGTCGGCCTCGTCGGGGTTGCCCCGCCGATGCTAGCCTCCTGGCCGAGAGTGGTCGGCTTCCCTCTCCCTCTCCGCTGCCTCCTTCTGCGTTATCACAATCTCGCAGAAGGAGGCAAACGCTGCTCTTGACCTCTCACTGCCGATCATGTGGTCCACCACGACCGACAACGAGAGGTCCATCCCAATAACGCCCCTTAGGACTCTGCGCGGCGCCGACCACGCAGGACATTCTCCCAGCGTATGCCGCGCAGAGTCCTGGGCCTCCTCGCAGTGGTGGCACTGCGATCCTCCCAGTGCCAGTTATGAACACACAGTTTGACGAAACGGCGGTATGCAGGTAATTTAACTTATGCGCATGCATTGCTGCAACTTGTGCTGTATAATTTAGAATTTTTGTTACCGCGCCATCCGATTATTGTACATGTGGAAATACTCGTACACGCAGCATTGTATTTTCTTCCGCACGCGACAAGGAGGGGACAGAGGCGAGGTCCGGCTAGCGTCTGTCCCCTCCCCCCGTCCCACCCCCCTGGTCGGCCCGCATAAAACTTAAAAATATGATAAAATAAACGATAAAATCTATAAATGAAAACGTCTATAGATAAAATAGATAAAATAAAAGTCAATAAATAAATAAATAATAATAAGTAAATAAATACAATGGACAAACCACAACAAACATAAGAAGGGGGGGGCAAAATAAAGGGGAATAAAAGATAAAGATGAAATTTATAATATAGAATATGAAATATATATAGAATAAAATGAAATATTATAAAATAAAAGGAGGGGGGTCGACCGGCAGGTCGCATCTTTGTAGAGGGGGGGGAGGGGATTATTGCTCCACCTCGCCCGCCGCGACCTGCCCACCTCGGGGGCGCCTTAACAGCCAGCCCCCCTTGGCGGCGGTGGAAGTACTAAGTATTCCCACCGCCGCCATTACGTCTGCGGCCCCTTACCGGGGGACCATCGGCCTCGTCGGGGTTGCCCCGCCGATGCTAGCCTCCTGGCGGAGAGGGGGTCGGCTTCCCTCTCCCTCTCCGCTGCCTCCTTCTGCGTTATCACAATCTCGCAGAAGGAGGCAAACGCTGCTCTTGACCTCTCGCTGCCGATCATGTGGTCGACCACGACCGACAACGAGAGGTCCATCCCAATAACGCCCCTTAGGACTCTGCGCGGCGCCGACCACGCAGGACATTCTCCCAGCGTATGCCGCGCAGAGTCCTGGGCCTCCTCGCAGTGGTGGCACTGCGATCCTCCCAGTGCCAGTTATGAACACACAGTTTGACGAAACGGCGGTATGCAGGTAATTTAACTTATGCGCATGCATTGCTGCAACTTGTGCTGTATAATTTAGAATTTTTGTTACCGCGCCATCCGATTTTTATACATGTGCAAATACCCGTACTCGCAGCATTGTATTTTCTTCCGCACGCGACAAGAAGGGGACAGAGGCGAGTTCCGGCTAGCGTCTGTCCCCTCCCCTGGTCCACCCGCATAAAACTTAAAAATAAGATAAAATAGAAGATAAAATCAATAAATGAAAACGTGTATAGATAAAATAGATCAAATAAAAGTCAATAAATAAACAAATAATAATAAGTAAATAAATACAATGGACAAACCACAACAAACATAAGAAGGGGGGGGGGAAATAAAGGGGAATAAAAGATAAAGATGAAATTTATAATATAGAATATAAAATGTATATAGAATAAAATGAAATATTATAAAATAAAAGGAGGGGGGTCGACCGGCAGGTCGCATCTTTGTAGAGGGGGGGGGATTATTGCTCCACCTCGCCCCGCGCGACCTGCCCACCACGGGGGCGCCTTAACGGCCAGCCCCCCTTGGCGGCGGTGGAAGTACTAAGTATTCCCACCGCCGCCATTACGTCTGCGGCCCCTTACCGGGGGGCCGTCGGCCTCGTCGGGGTTGCCCCGCCGATGCTAGCCTCCTGGCCGAGAGTGGTCGGCTTCCCTCTCCCTCTCCGCTGCCTCCTTCTGCGTTATCACAATCTCGCAGAAGGAGGCAAACGCTGCTCTTGACCTCTCGCTGCCGATCATGTGGTCGACCACGACCGACAACGAGAGGTCCATCCCAATAACGCCCCTTAGGACTCTGCGCGGCGCCGACCACGCAGGACATTCTCCCAGCGTATGCCGCGCAGTGTCCTGGGCCTCCTCGCAGTGGTGGCACTGCGATCCTCCCAGTGCCAGTTATGAACACACAGTTTGACGAAACGGCGGTATGCAGGTAATTTAACTTATGCGCATGCATTGCTGCAACTTGTGCTGTATAATTTAGAATTTTTGTTACCGCGCCATCCGATTATTATACATGTGCAAATACCCGTACTCGCAGCATTGTATTTTCTTCCGCACGCGACAAGAAGGGGACAGAGGCGAGTTCCGGCTAGCGTCTGTCCCCTCCCCTGGTCCACCCGCATAAAACTTAAAAATAAGATAAAATAGAAGATAAAATCAATAAATGAAAACGTGTATAGATAAAATAGATCAAATAAAAGTCAATAAATAAACAAATAATAATAAGTAAATAAATACAATGGACAAACCACAACAAACATAAGAAGGGGGGGGGGAAAATAAAGGGGAATAAAAGATAAAGATGAAATTTATAATATAGAATATAAAATGTATATAGAATAAAATGAAATATTATAAAATAAAAGGAGGGGGGTCGACCGGCAGGTCGCATCTTTGTAGAGGGGGGGGATTATTGCTCCACCTCGCCCCCCGCGACCTGCCCACCACGGGGGCGCCTTAACGGCCAGCCCCCCTTGGCGGCGGTGGAAGTACTAAGTATTCCCACCGCCGCCATTACGTCTGCGGCCCCTTACCGGGGGCCGTCGGCCTCGTCGGGGTTGCCCCGCCGATGCTAGCCTCCTGGCCGAGAGTGGTCGGCTTCCCTCTCCCTCTCCGCTGCCTCCTTCTGCGTTATCACAATCTCGCAGAAGGAGGCAAACGCTGCTCTTGACCTCTCGCTGCCGATCATGTGGTCGACCACGACCGACAACGAGAGGTCCATCCCAATAACGCCCCTTAGGACTCTGCGCGGCGCCGACCACGCAGGACATTCTCCCAGCGTATGCCGCGCAGTGTCCTGGGCCTCCTCGCAGTGGTGGCACTGCGATCCTCCCAGTGCCAGTTATGAACACACAGTTTGACGAAACGGCGGTATGCAGGTAATTTAACTTATGCGCATGCATTGCTGCAACTTGTGCTGTATAATTTAGAATTTTTGTTACCGCGCCATCCGATTATTATACATGTGGAAATACTCGTACACGCTGCATTGTATTTTCTTCCGCACGCGACAAGGAGGGGACAGAGGCGAGGTCCGGCTAGCGTCTGTCCCATCCCCCCGTCCCACCCCCCTGGACGACCCGCATAAATCTTGAAAATATGATAAAATAAACGCTAAAATCTATAAATGAAAACGTGTATAGATAAAATAGATCAAATAAAAGTCTATAAATAAATAAATAATAATAAGTAAATAAATACAATGGACAAACCACAACAAACACAAGAAGGGGGGGCAAAATAAAGGGGAATAAAAGATAAAGATGAACTTTATAATATAGAATATAAAATATATATAGAATAAAATGAAATATTATAAAATAAAAGGAGGGGGGTCGACCGGCAGGTCGCATCTTTGTAGAGGGGAGGGATTATTGCTCCACCTCGCCCCCCGCGACCTGCCCATCTCGGGGGCGCCTTAACGGCCAGCCCCCCTTGGCGGCGGTGGAAGTACTAAGTAGTCCCACCGCCGCCATTACGTCTGCAGCCCCTTACCGGGAGGCCGTCGGCCTCGTCGGGGTTGCCCCGCCGATGCTAGCCTCCTGGCCGAGAGTGGTCGGCTTCCCTCTCCCTCTCCGCTGCCTCCTTCTGCGTTATCACAATCTCGCAGAAGGAGGCAAACGCTGCTCTTGACCTCTCACTGCCGATCATGTGGTCCACCACGACCGACAACGAGAGGTCCATCCCAATAACGCCCCTTAGGACTCTGCGCGGCGCCGACCACGCAGGACATTCTCCCAGCGTATGCCGCGCAGAGTCCTGGGCCTCCTCGCAGTGGTGGCACTGCGATCCTCCCAGTGCCAGTTATGAACACACAGTTTGACGAAACGGCGGTATGCAGGTAATTTAACTTATGCGCATGCATTGCTGCAACTTGTGCTGTATAATTTAGAATTTTTGTTACCGCGCCATCCGATTATTATACATGTGGAAATACTCGTACACGCAGCATTGTATTTTCTTCCGCACGCGACAAGGAGGGGACAGAGGCGAGGTCCGGCTAGCGTCTGTCCCCTCCCCCCGTCCCACCCCCCTGGTCGGCCCGCATAAAACTTAAAAATATGATAAAATAAACGATAAAATCTATAAATGAAAACGTGTATAGATAAAATAGATAAAATAAAAGTCAATAAATAAATAAATAATAATAAGTAAATAAATACAATGGACAAACCACAACAAACATAAGAAGGGGGGGCAAAATAAAGGGGAATAAAAGATAAAGATGAAATTTATAATATAGAATATGAAATATATATAGAATAAAATGAAATATTATAAAATAAAAGGAGGGGGGTCGACCGGCAGGTCGCATCTTTGTAGAGGGGAGGGATTATTGCTCCACCTCGCCCCCCGCGACCTGCCCACCTCGGGGGCGCCTTAACGGCCAGCCCCCCTTGGCGGCGGTGGAAGTACTAAGTAGTCCCACCGCCGCCATTACGTCTGCAGCCCCTTACCAGGAGGCCGTCGGCCTCGTCGGGGTTGCCCCGCCGATGCTAGCCTCCTGGCCGAGAGTGGTCGGCTTCCCTCTCCCTCTCCGCTGCCTCCTTCTGCGTTATCACAATCTCGCAGAAGGAGGCAAACGCTGCTCTTGACCTCTCGCTGCCGATCATGTGGTCGACCACGACCGACAACGAGAGGTCCATCCCAATAACGCCCCTTAGGACTCTGCGCGGCGCCGACCACGCAGGACATTCTCCCAGCGTATGCCGCGCAGAGTCCTGGGCCTCCTCGCAGTGGTGGCACTGCGATCCTCCCAGTGCCAGTTATGAACACACAGTTTGACGAAACGGCGGTATGCAGGTAATTTAACTTATGGGCATGCATTGCTGCAACTTGTGCTGTATAATTTAGAATTTTTGTTACCGCGCCATCCGATTATTATACATGTGGAAATACTCGTACACGCTGCATTGTATTTTCTTCCGCACGCGACAAGGAGGGGACAGAGGCGAGGTCCGGCTAGCGTCTGTCCCATCCCCCCGTCCCACCCCCCTGGTCGACCCGCATAAATCTTGAAAATATGATAAAATAAACTATAAAATCTATAAATGAAAACGTGTATAGATAAAATAGATCAAATAAAAGTCTATAAATAAATAAATAATAATAAGTAAATAAATACAATGGACAAACCACAACAAACACAAGAAGGGGGGGCAAAATAAAGGGGAATAAAAGATAAAGATGAACTTTATAATATAGAATATAAAATATATATAGAATAAAATGAAATATTATAAAATAAAAGGAGGGGGGTCGACCGGCAGGTCGCATCTTTGTAGAGGGGAGGGATTATTGCTCCACCTCGCCCCCCGCGACCTGCCCACCTCGGGGGCGCCTTAACGGCCAGCCCCCCTTGGCGGCGGTGGAAGTACTAAGTAGTCCCACCGCCGCCATTACGTCTGCAGCCCCTTACCGGGAGGCCGTAGGCCTCGTCGGGGTTGCCCCGCCGATGCTAGCCTCCTGGCCGAGAGTGGTCGGCTTCCCTCTCCCTCTCCGCTGCCTCCTTCTGCGTTATCACAATCTCGCAGAAGGAGGCAAACGCTGCTCTTGACCTCTCACTGCCGATCATGTGGTCCACCACGACCGACAACGAGAGGTCCATCCCAATAACGCCCCTTAGGACTCTGCGCGGCGCCGACCACGCAGGACATTCTCCCAGCGTATGCCGCGCAGAGTCCTGGGCCTCCTCGCAGTGGTGGCACTGCGATCCTCCCAGTGCCAGTTATGAACACACAGTTTGACGAAACGGCGGTATGCAGGTAATTTAACTTATGCGCATGCATTGCTGCAACTTGTGCTGTATAATTTAGAATTTTTGTTACCGCGCCATCCGATTATTATACATGTGGAAATACTCGTACACGCAGCATTGTATTTTCTTCCGCACGCGACAAGGAGGGGACAGAGGCGAGGTCCGGCTAGCGTCTGTCCCCTCCCCCCGTCCCACCCCCCTGGTCGGCCCGCATAAAACTTAAAAATATGATAAAATAAACGATAAAATCTATAAATGAAAACGTGTATAGATAAAATAGATAAAATAAAAGTCAATAAATAAATAAATAATAATAAGTAAATAAATACAATGGACAAACCACAACAAACATAAGAAGGGGGGGCAAAATAAAGGGGAATAAAAGATAAAGATGAAATTTATAATATAGAATATGAAATATATATAGAATAAAATGAAATATTATAAAATAAAAGGAGGGGGGTCGACCGGCAGGTCGCATCTTTGTAGAGGGGGGGAGGGGATTATTGCTCCACCTCGCCCGCCGCGACCTGCCCACCTCGGGGGCGCCTTAACAGCCAGCCCCCCTTGGCGGCGGTGGAAGTACTAAGTATTCCCACCGCCGCCATTACGTCTGCGGCCCCTTACCGGGGGACCATCGGCCTCGTCGGGGTTGCCCCGCCGATGCTAGCCTCCTGGCGGAGAGGGGGTCGGCTTCCCTCTCCCTCTCCGCTGCCTCCTTCTGCGTTATCACAATCTCGCAGAAGGAGGCAAACGCTGCTCTTGACCTCTCGCTGCCGATCATGTGGTCGACCACGACCGACAACGAGAGGTCCATCCCAATAACGCCCCTTAGGACTCTGCGCGGCGCCGACCACGCAGGACATTCTCCCAGCGTATGCCGCGCAGAGTCCTGGGCCTCCTCGCAGTGGTGGCACTGCGATCCTCCCAGTGCCAGTTATGAACACACAGTTTGACGAAACGGCGGTATGCAGGTAATTTAACTTATGCGCATGCATTGCTGCAACTTGTGCTGTATAATTTAGAATTTTTGTTACCGCGCCATCCGATTTTTATACATGTGCAAATACCCGTACTCGCAGCATTGTATTTTCTTCCGCACGCGACAAGAAGGGGACAGAGGCGAGTTCCGGCTAGCGTCTGTCCCCTCCCCTGGTCCACCAGCATAAAACTTAAAAATAAGATAAAATAGAAGATAAAATCAATAAATGAAAACGTGTATAGATAAAATAGATCAAATAAAAGTCAATAAATAAACAAATAATAATAAGTAAATAAATACAATGGACAAACCACAACAAACATAAGAAGGGGGGGGGGGGGGAAATAAAGGGGAATAAAAGATAAAGATGAAATTTATAATATAGAATATAAAATGTATATAGCATAAAATGAAATATTATAAAATAAAAGGAGGGGGGTCGACCGGCAGGTCGCATCTTTGTAGAGGGGAGGGATTATTGCTCCACCTCGCCCCCCGCGACCGGCCCACCTCGGGGGCGCCTTAACGGCCAGCCCCCCTTGGCGGCGGTGGAAGTACTAAGTAGTCCCACCGCCGCCATTACGTCTGCAGCCCCTTACCAGGAGGCCGTCGGCCTCGTCGGGGTTGCCCCGCCGATGCTAGGCTCCTGGCCGAGAGTGGTCGGCTTCCCTCTCCCTCTCCGCTGCCTCCTTCTGCGTTATCACAATCTCGCAGAAGGAGGCAAACGCTGCTCTTGACCTCTCACTGCCGATCATATGGTCCACCACGACCGACAACGAGAGGTCCATCCCAATAACGCCCCTTAGGACTCTGCGCGGCGCCGACCACGCAGGACATTCTCCCAGCGTATGCCGCGCAGAGTCCTGGGCCTCCTCGCAGTGGTGGCACTGCGATCCTCCCAGTGCCAGTTATGAACACACAGTTTGACGAAACGGCGGTATGCAGGTAATTTAACTTATGCGCATGCATTGCTGCAACTTGTGCTGTATAATTTAGAATTTTTGTTACCGCGCCATCCGATTATTATACATGTGGAAATACTCGTACACGCTGCATTGTATTTTCTTCCGCACGCGACAAGGAGGGGACAGAGGCGAGGTCCGGCTAGCGTCTGTCCCATCCCCCCGTCCCACCCCCCTGGTCGACCCGCATAAATCTTGAAAATATGATAAAATAAACTATAAAATCTATAAATGAAAACGTGTATAGATAAAATAGATCAAATAAAAGTCTATAAATAAATAAATAATAATAAGTAAATAAATACAATGGACAAACCACAACAAACACAAGAAGGGGGGGCAAAATAAAGGGGAATAAAAGATAAAGATGAACTTTATAATATAGAATATAAAATATATATAGAATAAAATGAAATATTATAAAATAAAAGGAGGGGGGTCGACCGGCAGGTCGCATCTTTGTAGAGGGGAGGGATTATTGCTCCACCTCGCCCCCCGCGACCTGCCCACCTCGGGGGCGCCTTAACGGCCAGCCCCCCTTGGCGGCGGTGGAAGTACTAAGTAGTCCCACCGCCGCCATTACGTCTGCAGCCCCTTACCGGGAGGCCGTAGGCCTCGTCGGGGTTGCCCCGCCGATGCTAGCCTCCTGGCCGAGAGTGGTCGGCTTCCCTCTCCCTCTCCGCTGCCTCCTTCTGCGTTATCACAATCTCGCAGAAGGAGGCAAACGCTGCTCTTGACCTCTCACTGCCGATCATGTGGTCCACCACGACCGACAACGAGAGGTCCATCCCAATAACGCCCCTTAGGACTCTGCGCGGCGCCGACCACGCAGGACATTCTCCCAGCGTATGCCGCGCAGAGTCCTGGGCCTCCTCGCAGTGGTGGCACTGCGATCCTCCCAGTGCCAGTTATGAACACACAGTTTGACGAAACGGCGGTATGCAGGTAATTTAACTTATGCGCATGCATTGCTGCAACTTGTGCTGTATAATTTAGAATTTTTGTTACCGCGCCATCCGATTATTATACATGTGGAAATACTCGTACACGCAGCATTGTATTTTCTTCCGCACGCGACAAGGAGGGGACAGAGGCGAGGTCCGGCTAGCGTCTGTCCCCTCCCCCCGTCCCACCCCCCTGGTCGGCCCGCATAAAACTTAAAAATATGATAAAATAAACGATAAAATCTATAAATGAAAACGTGTATAGATAAAATAGATAAAATAAAAGTCAATAAATAAATAAATAATAATAAGTAAATAAATACAATGGACAAACCACAACAAACATAAGAAGGGGGGGCAAAATAAAGGGGAATAAAAGATAAAGATGAAATTTATAATATAGAATATGAAATATATATAGAATAAAATGAAATATTATAAAATAAAAGGAGGGGGGTCGACCGGCAGGTCGCATCTTTGTAGAGGGGGGGAGGGGATTATTGCTCCACCTCGCCCGCCGCGACCTGCCCACCTCGGGGGCGCCTTAACAGCCAGCCCCCCTTGGCGGCGGTGGAAGTACTAAGTATTCCCACCGCCGCCATTACGTCTGCGGCCCCTTACCGGGGGACCATCGGCCTCGTCGGGGTTGCCCCGCCGATGCTAGCCTCCTGGCGGAGAGGGGGTCGGCTTCCCTCTCCCTCTCCGCTGCCTCCTTCTGCGTTATCACAATCTCGCAGAAGGAGGCAAACGCTGCTCTTGACCTCTCGCTGCCGATCATGTGGTCGACCACGACCGACAACGAGAGGTCCATCCCAATAACGCCCCTTAGGACTCTGCGCGGCGCCGACCACGCAGGACATTCTCCCAGCGTATGCCGCGCAGAGTCCTGGGCCTCCTCGCAGTGGTGGCACTGCGATCCTCCCAGTGCCAGTTATGAACACACAGTTTGACGAAACGGCGGTATGCAGGTAATTTAACTTATGCGCATGCATTGCTGCAACTTGTGCTGTATAATTTAGAATTTTTGTTACCGCGCCATCCGATTTTTATACATGTGCAAATACCCGTACTCGCAGCATTGTATTTTCTTCCGCACGCGACAAGAAGGGGACAGAGGCGAGTTCCGGCTAGCGTCTGTCCCCTCCCCTGGTCCACCAGCATAAAACTTAAAAATAAGATAAAATAGAAGATAAAATCAATAAATGAAAACGTGTATAGATAAAATAGATCAAATAAAAGTCAATAAATAAACAAATAATAATAAGTAAATAAATACAATGGACAAACCACAACAAACATAAGAAGGGGGGGGGGGGAAATAAAGGGGAATAAAAGATAAAGATGAAATTTATAATATAGAATATAAAATGTATATAGCATAAAATGAAATATTATAAAATAAAAGGAGGGGGGTCGACCGGCAGGTCGCATCTTTGTAGAGGGGAGGGATTATTGCTCCACCTCGCCCCCCGCGACCGGCCCACCTCGGGGGCGCCTTAACGGCCAGCCCCCCTTGGCGGCGGTGGAAGTACTAAGTAGTCCCACCGCCGCCATTACGTCTGCAGCCCCTTACCAGGAGGCCGTCGGCCTCGTCGGGGTTGCCCCGCCGATGCTAGGCTCCTGGCCGACAGTGGTCGGCTTCCCTCTCCCTCTCCGCTGCCTCCTTCTGCGTTATCACAATCTCGCAGAAGGAGGCAAACGCTGCTCTTGACCTCTCACTGCCGATCATATGGTCCACCACGACCGACAACGAGAGGTCCATCCCAATAACGCCCCTTAGGACTCTGCGCGGCGCCGACCACGCAGGACATTCTCCCAGCGTATGCCGCGCAGAGTCCTGGGCCTCCTCGCAGTGGTGGCACTGCGATCCTCCCAGTGCCAGTTATGAACACACAGTTTGACGAAACGGCGGTATGCAGGTAATTTAACTTATGCGCATGCATTGCTGCAACTTGTGCTGTATAATTTAGAATTTTTGTTACCGCGCCATCCGATTATTATACATGTGGAAATACTCGTACACGCTGCATTGTATTTTCTTCCGCACGCGACAAGGAGGGGACAGAGGCGAGGTCCGGCTAGCGTCTGTCCCATCCCCCCGTCCCACCCCCCTGGTCGACCCGCATAAATCTTGAAAATATGATAAAATAAACTATAAAATCTATAAATGAAAACGTGTATAGATAAAATAGATCAAATAAAAGTCTATAAATAAATAAATAATAATAAGTAAATAAATACAATGGACAAACCACAACAAACACAAGAAGGGGGGGCAAAATAAAGGGGAATAAAAGATAAAGATGAACTTTATAATATAGAATATAAAATATATATAGAATAAAATGAAATATTATAAAATAAAAGGAGGGGGGTCGACCGGCAGGTCGCATCTTTGTAGAGGGGAGGGATTATTGCTCCACCTCGCCCCCCGCGACCTGCCCACCTCGGGGGCGCCTTAACGGCCAGCCCCCCTTGGCGGCGGTGGAAGTCCTAAGTAGTCCCACCGCCGCCATTACGTCTGCAGCCCCTTACCGGGAGGCCGTCGGCCTCGTCGGGGTTGCCCCGCCGATGCTAGCCTCCTGGCCGAGAGTGGTCGGCTTCCCTCTCCCTCTCCGCTGCCTCCTTCTGCGTTATCACAATCTCGCAGAAGGAGGCAAACGCTGCTCTTGACCTCTCACTGCCGATCATGTGGTCCACCACGACCGACAACGAGAGGTCCATCCCAATAACGCCCCTTAGGACTCTGCGCGGCGCCGACCACGCAGGACATTCTCCCAGCGTATGCCGCGCAGAGTCCTGGGCCTCCTCGCAGTGGTGGTACTGCGATCCTCCCAGTGCCAGTTATGAACACACAGTTTGACGAAACGGCGGTATGCAGGTAATTTAACTTATGCGCATGCATTGCTGCAACTTGTGCTGTATAATTTAGAATTTTTGTTACCGCGCCATCCGATTATTATACATGTG
Source organism: Lasioglossum baleicum (assembly GCF_051020765.1). NCBI lineage: Eukaryota > Metazoa > Arthropoda > Insecta > Hymenoptera > Halictidae > Lasioglossum > Lasioglossum baleicum. The sequence goes on from NW_027469084.1 coordinate 937,215, forward strand.
GAAATACTCGTACACGCAGCATTGTATTTTCTTCCGCACGCGACAAGGAGGGGACAGAGGCGAGGTCCGGCTAGCGTCTGTCCCCTCCCCCCGTCCCACCCCCCTGGTCGGCCCGCATAAAACTTAAAAATATGATAAAATAAACGATAAAATCTATAAATGAAAACGTCTATAGATAAAATAGATAAAATAAAAGTCAATAAATAAATAAATAATAATAAGTAAATAAATACAATGGACAAACCACAACAAACATAAGAAGGGGGGGGCAAAATAAAGGGGAATAAAAGATAAAGATGAAATTTATAATATAGAATATGAAATATATATAGAATAAAATGAAATATTATAAAATAAAAGGAGGGGGGTCGACCGGCAGGTCGCATCTTTGTAGAGGGGGGGAGGGGATTATTGCTCCACCTCGCCCGCCGCGACCTGCCCACCTCGGGGGCGCCTTAACAGCCAGCCCCCCTTGGCGGCGGTGGAAGTACTAAGTATTCCCACCGCCGCCATTACGTCTGCGGCCCCTTACCGGGGGACCATCGGCCTCGTCGGGGTTGCCCCGCCGATGCAGGCCTCCTGGCGGAGAGGGGGTCGGCTTCCCTCTCCCTCTCCGCTGCCTCCTTCTGCGTTATCACAATCTCGCAGAAGGAGGCAAACGCTGCTCTTGACCTCTCGCTGCCGATCATGTGGTCGACCACGACCGACAACGAGAGGTCCATCCCAATAACGCCCCTTAGGACTCTGCGCGGCGCCGACCACGCAGGACATTCTCCCAGCGTATGCCGCGCAGAGTCCTGGGGCTCCTCGCAGTGGTGGCACTGCGATCCTCCCAGTGCCAGTTATGAACACACAGTTTGACGAAACGGCGGTATGCAGGTAATTTAACTTATGCGCATGCATTGCTGCAACTTGTGCTGTATAATTTAGAATTTTTGTTACCGCGCCATCCGATTTTTATACATGTGCAAATACCCGTACTCGCAGCATTGTATTTTCTTCCGCACGCGACAAGAAGGGGACAGAGGCGAGTTCCGGCTAGCGTCTGTCCCCTCCCCTGGTCCACCCGCATAAAACTTAAAAATAAGATAAAATAGAAGATCAAATCAATAAATGAAAACGTGTATAGATAAAATAGATCAAATAAAAGTCAATAAATAAACAAATAATAATAAGTAAATAAATACAATGGACAAACCACAACAAACATAAGAAGGGGGGGGGGAAATAAAGGGGAATAAAAGATAAAGATGAAATTTATAATATAGAATATAAAATGTATATAGAATAAAATGAAATATTATAAAATAAAAGGAGGGGGGTCGACCGGCAGGTCGCATCTTTGTAGAGGGGGGGGGGATTATTGCTCCACCTCGACCCCCGCGACCTGCCCACCACGGGGGCGCCTTAACGGCCAGCCCCCCGCGACCTGCCCACCACGGGGGCGCCTTAACGGCCAGCCCCCCTTGGCGGCGGTGGAAGTACTAAGTATTCCCACCGCCGCCATTACGTCTGCGGCCCCTTACCGGGGGGCCGTCGGCCTCGTCGGGGTTGCCCCGCCGATGCTAGCCTCCTGGCCGAGAGTGGTCGGCTTCCCTCTCCCTCTCCGCTGCCTCCTTCTGCGTTATCACAATCTCGCAGAAGGAGGCAAACGCTGCTCTTGACCTCTCGCTGCCGATCATGTGGTCGACCACGACCGACAACGAGAGGTCCATCCCAATAACGCCCCTTAGGACTCTGCGCGGCGCCGACCACGCAGGACATTCTCCCAGCGTATGCCGCGCAGTGTCCTGGGCCTCCTCGCAGTGGTGGCACTGCGATCCTCCCAGTGCCAGTTATGAACACACAGTTTGACGAAACGGCGGTATGCAGGTAATTTAACTTATGCGCATGCATTGCTGCAACTTGTGCTGTATAATTTAGAATTTTTGTTACCGCGCCATCCGATTATTATACATGTGGAAATACTCGTACACGCTGCATTGTATTTTCTTCCGCACGCGACAAGGAGGGGACAGAGGCGAGGTCCGGCTAGCGTCTGTCCCATCCCCCCGTCCCACCCCCTGGTCGACCCGCATAAATCTTGAAAATATGATAAAATAAACGCTAAAATCTATAAATGAAAACGTGTATAGATAAAATAGATCAAATAAAAGTCTATAAATAAATAAATAATAATAAGTAAATAAATACAATGGACAAACCACAACAAACACAAGAAGGGGGGGCAAAATAAAGGGGAATAAAAGATAAAGATGAACTTTATAATATAGAATATAAAATATATATAGAATAAAATGAAATATTATAAAATAAAAGGAGGGGGGTCGACCGGCAGGTCGCATCTTTGTAGAGGGGAGGGATTATTGCTCCACCTCGCCCCCCGCGACCTGCCCACCTCGGGGGCGCCTTAACGGCCAGCCCCCCTTGGCGGCGGTGGAAGTCCTAAGTAGTCCCACCGCCGCCATTACGTCTGCAGCCCCTTACCGGGAGGCCGTCGGCCTCGTCGGGGTTGCCCCGCCGATGCTAGCCTCCTGGCGGAGAGGGGGTCGGCTTCCCTCTCCCTCTCCGCTGCCTCCTTCTGCGTTATCACAATCTCGCAGAAGGAGGCAAACGCTGCTCTTGACCTCTCGCTGCCGATCATGTGGTCGACCACGACCGACAACGAGAGGTCCATCCCAATAACGCCCCTTAGGACTCTGCGCGGCGCCGACCACGCAGGACATTCTCCCAGCGTATGCCGCGCAGAGTCCTGGGCCTCCTCGCAGTGGTGGCACTGCGATCCTCCCAGTGCCAGTTATGAACACACAGTTTGACGAAACGGCGGTATGCAGGTAATTTAACTTATGCGCATGCATTGCTGCAACTTGTGCTGTATAATTTAGAATTTTTGTTACCGCGCCATCCGATTTTTATACATGTGCAAATACCCGTACTCGCAGCATTGTATTTTCTTCCGCACGCGACAAGAAGGGGACAGAGGCGAGTTCCGGCTAGCGTCTGTCCCCTCCCCTGGTCCACCCGCATAAAACTTAAAAATAAGATAAAATAGAAGATAAAATCAATAAATGAAAACGTGTATAGATAAAATAGATCAAATAAAAGTCAATAAATAAACAAATAATAATAAGTAAATAAATACAATGGACAAACCACAACAAACATAAGAAGGGGGGGGGGAAATAAAGGGGAATAAAAGATAAAGATGAAATTTATAATATAGAATATAAAATGTATATAGAATAAAATGAAATATTATAAAATAAAAGGAGGGGGGTCGACCGGCAGGTCGCATCTTTGTAGAGGGGGGGGGGATTATTGCTCCACCTCGACCCCCGCGACCTGCCCACCACGGGGGCGCCTTAACGGCCAGCCCCCCGCGACCTGCCCACCACGGGGGCGCCTTAACGGCCAGCCCCCCTTGGCGGCGGTGGAAGTACTAAGTATTCCCACCGCCGCCATTACGTCTGCGGCCCCTTACCGGGGGGCCGTCGGCCTCGTCGGGGTTGCCCCGCCGATGCTAGCCTCCTGGCCGAGAGTGGTCGGCTTCCCTCTCCCTCTCCGCTGCCTCCTTCTGCGTTATCACAATCTCGCAGAAGGAGGCAAACGCTGCTCTTGACCTCTCGCTGCCGATCATGTGGTCGACCACGACCGACAACGAGAGGTCCATCCCAATAACGCCCCTTAGGACTCTGCGCGGCGCCGACCACGCAGGACATTCTCCCAGCGTATGCCGCGCAGTGTCCTGGGCCTCCTCGCAGTGGTGGCACTGCGATCCTCCCAGTGCCAGTTATGAACACACAGTTTGACGAAACGGCGGTATGCAGGTAATTTAACTTATGCGCATGCATTGCTGCAACTTGTGCTGTATAATTTAGAATTTTTGTTACCGCGCCATCCGATTATTATACATGTGGAAATACTCGTACACGCTGCATTGTATTTTCTTCCGCACGCGACAAGGAGGGGACAGAGGCGAGGTCCGGCTAGCGTCTGTCCCATCCCCCCGTCCCACCCCCCTGGTCGACCCGCATAAATCTTGAAAATATGATAAAATAAACGCTAAAATCTATAAATGAAAACGTGTATAGATAAAATAGATCAAATAAAAGTCTATAAATAAATAAATAATAATAAGTAAATAAATACAATGGACAAACCACAACAAACACAAGAAGGGGGGGCAAAATAAAGGGGAATAAAAGATAAAGATGAACTTTATAATATAGAATATAAAATATATATAGAATAAAATGAAATATTATAAAATAAAAGGAGGGGGGTCGACCGGCAGGTCGCATCTTTGTAGAGGGGAGGGATTATTGCTCCACCTCGCCCCCCGCGACCTGCCCACCTCGGGGGCGCCTTAACGGCCAGCCCCCCTTGGCGGCGGTGGAAGTCCTAAGTAGTCCCACCGCCGCCATTACGTCTGCAGCCCCTTACCGGGAGGCCGTCGGCCTCGTCGGGGTTGTCCCGCCGATGCCAGCCTCCTGGCCGAGAGTGGTCGGCTTCCCTCTCCCTCTCCGCTGCCTCCTTCTGCGTTATCACAATCTCGCAGAAGGAGGCAAACGCTGCTCTTGACCTCTCACTGCCGATCATGTGGTCCACCACGACCGACAACGAGAGGTCCATCCCAATAACGCCCCTTAGGACTCTGGGCGGCGCCGACCACGCAGGACATTCTCCCAGCGTATGCCGCGCAGAGTCCTGGGCCTCCTCGCAGTGGTGGCACTGCGATCCTCCCAGTGCCAGTTATGAACACACAGTTTGACGAAACGGCGGTATGCAGGTAATTTAACTTATGCGCATGCATTGCTGCAACTTGTGCTGTATAATTTAGAATTTTTGTTACCGCGCCATCCGATTATTATACATGTGGAAATACTCGTACACGCAGCATTGTATTTTCTTCCGCACGCGACAAGGAGGGGACAGAGGCGAGGTCCGGCTAGCGTCTGTCCCCTCCCCCCGTCCCACCCCCCTGGTCGGCCCGCATAAAACTTAAAAATATGATAAAATAAACGATAAAATCTATAAATGAAAACGTGTATAGATAAAATAGATAAAATAAAAGTCAATAAATAAATAAATAATAATAAGTAAATAAATACAATGGACAAACCACAACAAACATAAGAAGGGGGGGGCAAAATAAAGGGGAATAAAAGATAAAGATGAAATTTATAATATAGAATATGAAATATATATAGAATAAAATGAAATATTATAAAATAAAAGGAGGGGGGTCGACCGGCAGGTCGCATCTTTGTAGAGGGGGGGAGGGGATTATTGCTCCACCTCGCCCGCCGCGACCTGCCCACCTCGGGGGCGCCTTAACAGCCAGCCCCCCTTGGCGGCGGTGGAAGTACTAAGTATTCCCACCGCCGCCATTACGTCTGCGGCCCCTTACCGGGGGACCATCGGCCTCGTCGGGGTTGCCCCGCCGATGCTAGCCTCCTGGCGGAGAGGGGGTCGGCTTCCCTCTCCCTCTCCGCTGCCTCCTTCTGCGTTATCACAATCTCGCAGAAGGAGGCAAACGCTGCTCTTGACCTCTCGCTGCCGATCATGTGGTCGACCACGACCGACAACGAGAGGTCCATCCCAATAACGCCCCTTAGGACTCTGCGCGGCGCCGACCACGCAGGACATTCTCCCAGCGTATGCCGCGCAGAGTCCTGGGCCTCCTCGCAGTGGTGGCACTGCGATCCTCCCAGTGCCAGTTATGAACACACAGTTTGACGAAACGGCGGTATGCAGGTAATTTAACTTATGCGCATGCATTGCTGCAACTTGTGCTGTATAATTTAGAATTTTTGTTACCGCGCCATCCGATTATTATACATGTGGAAATACTCGTACACGCTGCATTGTATTTTCTTCCGCACGCGACAAGGAGGGGACAGAGGCGAGGTCCGGCTAGCGTCTGTCCCATCCCCCCGTCCCACCACCCTGGTCGACCCGCATAAATCTTGAAAATATGATAAAATAAACGCTAAAATCTATAAATGAAAACGTGTATAGATAAAATAGATCAAATAAAAGTCTATAAATAAATAAATAATAATAAGTATATAAATACAATGGACAAACCACAACAAACACAAGAAGGGGGGGCAAAATAAAGGGGAATAAAAGATAAAGATGAACTTTATAATATAGAATATAAAATATATATAGAATAAAATGAAATATTATAAAATAAAAGGAGGGGGGTCGACCGGCAGGTCGCATCTTTGTAGAGGGGAGGGATTATTGCTCCACCTCGCCCCCCGCGACCTGCCCACCTCGGGGGCGCCTTAACGGCCAGCCCCCCTTGGCGGCGGTGGAAGTACTAAGTAGTCCCACCGCCGCCATTACGTCTGCAGCCCCTTACCGGGAGGCCGTCGGCCTCGTCGGGGTTGCCCCGCCGATGCTAGCCTCCTGGCCGAGAGTGGTCGGCTTCCCTCTCCCTCTCCGCTGCCTCCTTCTGCGTTATCACAATCTCGCAGAAGGAGGCAAACGCTGCTCTTGACCTCTCACTGCCGATCATGTGGTCCACCACGACCGACAACGAGAGGTCCATCCCAATAACGCCCCTTAGGACTCTGCGCGGCGCCGACCACGCAGGACATTCTCCCAGCGTATGCCGCGCAGAGTCCTGGGCCTCCTCGCAGTGGTGGCACTGCGATCCTCCCAGTGCCAGATATGAACACACAGTTTGACGAAACGGCGGTATGCAGGTAATTTAACTTATGCGCATGCATTGCTGCAACTTGTGCTGTATAATTTAGAATTTTTGTTACCGCGCCATCCGATTATTATACATGTGGAAATACTCGTACACGCTGCATTGTATTTTCTTCCGCACGCGACAAGGAGGGGACAGAGGCGAGGTCCGGCTAGCGTCTGTCCCATCCCCCCGTCCCACCCCCCTGGACGACCCGCATAAATCTTGAAAATATGATAAAATAAACTATAAAATCTATAAATGAAAACGTGTATAGATAAAATAGATCAAATAAAAGTCTATAAATAAATAAATAATAATAAGTAAATAAATACAATGGACAAACCACAACAAACACAAGAAGGGGGGGCAAAATAAAGGGGAATAAAAGATAAAGATGAACTTTATAATATAGAATATAAAATATATATAGAATAAAATGAAATATTATAAAATAAAAGGAGGGGGGTCGACCGGCAGGTCGCATCTTTGTAGAGGGGAGGGATTATTGCTCCACCTCGCCCCCCGCGACCTGCCCACCTCGGGGGCGCCTTAACGGCCAGCCCCCCTTGGCGGCGGTGGAAGTACTAAGTAGTCCCACCGCCGCCATTACGTCTGCAGCCCCTTACCGGGAGGCCGTCGGCCTCGTCGGGGTTGCCCCGCCGATGCTAGCCTCCTGGCCGAGAGTGGTCGGCTTCCCTCTCCCTCTCCGCTGCCTCCTTCTGCGTTATCACAATCTCGCAGAAGGAGGCAAACGCTGCTCTTGACCTCTCACTGCCGATCATGTGGTCCACCACGACCGACAACGAGAGGTCCATCCCAATAACGCCCCTTAGGACTCTGCGCGGCGCCGACCACGCAGGACATTCTCCCAGCGTATGCCGCGCAGAGTCCTGGGCCTCCTCGCAGTGGTGGCACTGCGATCCTCCCAGTGCCAGTTATGAACACACAGTTTGACGAAACGGCGGTATGCAGGTAATTTAACTTATGCGCATGCATTGCTGCAACTTGTGCTGTATAATTTAGAATTTTTGTTACCGCGCCATCCGATTATTATACATGTGGAAATACTCGTACACGCAGCATTGTATTTTCTTCCGCACGCGACAAGGAGGGGACAGAGGCGAGGTCCGGCTAGCGTCTGTCCCCTCCCCCCGTCCCACCCCCCTGGTCGGCCCGCATAAAACTTAAAAATATGATAAAATAAACGATAAAATCTATAAATGAAAACGTGTATAGATAAAATAGATAAAATAAAAGTCAATAAATAAATAAATAATAATAAGTAAATAAATACAATGGACAAACCACAACAAACATAAGAAGGGGGGGGCAAAATAAAGGGGAATAAAAGATAAAGATGAAATTTATAATATAGAATATGAAATATATATAGAATAAAATGAAATATTATAAAATAAAAGGAGGGGGGTCGACCGGCAGGTCGCATCTTTGTAGAGGGGGGGAGGGGATTATTGCTCCACCTCGCCCGCCGCGACCTGCCCACGTCGGGGGCGCCTTAACAGCCAGCCCCCCTTGGCGGCGGTGGAAGTACTAAGTATTCCCACCGCCGCCATTACGTCTGCGGCCCCTTACCGGGGGACCATCGGCCTCGTCGGGGTTGCCCCGCCGATGCTAGCCTCCTGGCGGAGAGGGGGTCGGCTTCCCTCTCCCTCTCCGCTGCCTCCTTCTGCGTTATCACAATCTCGCAGAAGGAGGCAAACGCTGCTCTTGACCTCTCGCTGCCGATCATGTGGTCGACCACGACCGACAACGAGAGGTCCATCCCAATAACGCCCCTTAGGACTCTGCGCGGCGCCGACCACGCAGGACATTCTCCCAGCGTATGCCGCGCAGAGTCCTGGGCCTCCTCGCAGTGGTGGCACTGCGATCCTCCCAGTGCCAGTTATGAACACACAGTTTGACGAAACGGCGGTATGCAGGTAATTTAACTTATGCGCATGTATTGCTGCAACTTGTGCTGTATAATTTAGAATTTTTGTTACCGCGCCATCCGATTTTTATACATGTGCAAATACCCGTACTCGCAGCATTGTATTTTCTTCCGCACGCGACAAGAAGGGGACAGAGGCGAGTTCCGGCTAGCGTCTGTCCCCTCCCCTGGTCCACCCGCATAAAACTTAAAAATAAGATAAAATAGAAGATAAAATCAATAAATGAAAACGTGTATAGATAAAATAGATCAAATAAAAGTCAATAAATAAACAAATAATAATAAGTAAATAAATACAACGGGCAAACCACAACAAACATAAGAAGGGGGGGGGGAAATAAAGGGGAATAAAAGATAAAGATGAAATTTATAATATAGAATATAAAATGTATATAGAATAAAATGAAATATTATAAAATAAAAGGAGGGGGGTCGACCGGCAGGTCGCATCTTTGTAGAGGGGGGGGGATTATTGCTCCACCTCGCCCCCCGCGACCTGCCCACCACGGGGGCGCCTTAACGGCCAGCCCCCCTTGGCGGCGGTGGAAGTACTAAGTATTCCCACCGCCGCCATTACGTCTGCGGCCCCTTACCGGGGGGCCGTCGGCCTCGTCGGGGTTGCCCCGCCGATGCTAGCCTCCTGGCCGAGAGTGGTCGGCTTCCCTCTCCCTCTCCGCTGCCTCCTTCTGCGTTATCACAATCTCGCAGAAGGAGGCAAACGCTGCTCTTGACCTCTCGCTGCCGATCATGTGGTCGACCACGACCGACAACGAGAGGTCCATCCCAATAACGCCCCTTAGGACTCTGCGCGGCGCCGACCACGCAGGACATTCTCCCAGCGTATGCCGCGCAGTGTCCTGGGCCTCCTCGCAGTGGTGGCACTGCGATCCTCCCAGTGCCAGTTATGAACACACAGTTTGACGAAACGGCGGTATGCAGGAAATTTAACTTATGCGCATGCATTGCTGCAACTTGTGCTGTATAATTTAGAATTTTTGTTACCGCGCCATCCGATTATTATACATGTGGAAATACTCGTACACGCTGCATTGTATTTTCTTCCGCACGCGACAAGGAGGGGACAGAGGCGAGGTCCGGCTAGCGTCTGTCCCATCCCCCCGTCCCACCCCCCTGGTCGACCAGCATAAATCTTGAAAATATGATAAAATAAACGCTAAAATCTATAAATGAAAACGTGTATAGATAAAATAGATCAAATAAAAGTCTATAAATAAATAAATAATAATAAGTAAATAAATACAATGGACAAACCACAACAAACACAAGAAGGGGGGGCAAAATAAAGGGGAATAAAAGATAAAGATGAACTTTATAATATAGAATATAAAATATATATAGAATAAAATGAAATATTATAAAATAAAAGGAGGGGGGTCGACCGGCAGGTCGCATCTTTGTAGAGGGGAGGGATTATTGCTCCACCTCGCCCCCCGCGACCTGCCCACCTCGGGGGCGCCTTAACGGCCAGCCCCCCTTGGCGGCGGTGGAAGTCCTAAGTAGTCCCACCGCCGCCATTACGTCTGCAGCCCCTTACCGGGAGGCCGTCGGCCTCGTCGGGGTTGCCCCGCCGATGCTAGCCTCCTGGCCGAGAGTGGTCGGCTTCCCTCTCCCTCTCCGCTGCCTCCTTCTGCGTTATCACAATCTCGCAGAAGGAGGCAAACGCTGCTCTTGACCTCTCGCTGCCGATCATGTGGTCGACCACGACCGACAACGAGAGGTCCATCCCAATGACGCCCCTTAGGACTCTGCGCGGCGCCGACCACGCAGGACATTCTCCCAGCGTATGCCGCGCAGTGTCCTGGGCCTCCTCGCAGTGGTGGCACTGCGATCCTCCCAGTGCCAGTTATGAACACACAGTTTGACGAAACGGCGGTATGCAGGTAATTTAACTTATGCGCATGCATTGCTGCAACTTGTGCTGTATAATTTAGAATTTTTGTTACCGCGCCATCCGATTATTATACATGTGGAAATACTCGTACACGCTGCATTGTATTTTCTTCCGCACGCGACAAGGAGGGGACAGAGGCGAGGTCCGGCTAGCGTCTGTCCCATCCCCCCGTCCCACCCCCCTGGACGACCCGCATAAATCTTGAAAATATGATAAAATAAACGCTAAAATCTATAAATGAAAACGTGTATAGATAAAATAGATCAAATAAAAGTCTATAAATAAATAAATAATAATAAGTAAATAAATACAATGGACAAACCACAACAAACACAAGAAGGGGGGGGCAAAATAAAGGGGAATAAAAGATAAAGATGAACTTTATAATATAGAATATAAAATATATATAGAATAAAATGAAATATTATAAAATAAAAGGAGGGGGGTCGACCGGCAGGTCGCATCTTTGTAGAGGGGAGGGATTATTGCTCCACCTCGCCCCCCGCGACCTGCCCACCTCGGGGGCGCCTTAACGGCCAGCCCCCCTTGGCGGCGGTGGAAGTACTAAGTAGTCCCACCGCCGCCATTACGTCTGCAGCCCCTTACCAGGAGGCCGTCGGCCTCGTCGGGGTTGCCCCGCCGATGCTAGCCTCCTGGCGGAGAGGGGGTCGGCTTCCCTCTCCCTCTCCGCTGCCTCCTTCTGCGTTATCACAATCTCGCAGAAGGAGGCAAACGCTGCTCTTGACCTCTCGCTGCCGATCATGTGGTCGACCACGACCGACAACGAGAGGTCCATCCCAATAACGCCCCTTAGGACTCTGCGCGGCGCCGACCACGCAGGACATTCTCCCAGCGTATGCCGCGCAGAGTCCTGGGCCTCCTCGCAGTGGTGGCACTGCGATCCTCCCAGTGCCAGTTATGAACACACAGTTTGACGAAACGGCGGTATGCAGGTAATTTAACTTATGCGCATGCATTGCTGCAACTTGTGCTGTATAATTTAGAATTTTTGTTACCGCGCCATCCGATTTTTATACATGTGCAAATACCCGTACTCGCAGCATTGTATTTTCTTCCGCACGCGACAAGAAGGGGACAGAGGCGAGTTCCGGCTAGCGTCTGTCCCCTCCCCTGGTCCACCCGCATAAAACTTAAAAATAAGATAAAATAGAAGATAAAATCAATAAATGAAAACGTGTATAGATAAAATAGATCAAATAAAAGTCAATAAATAAACAAATAATAATAAGTAAATAAATACAATGGACAAACCACAACAAACATAAGAAGGGGGGGGGGAAATAAAGGGGAATAAAAGATAAAGATGAAATTTATAATATAGAATATAAAATGTATATAGAATAAAATGAAATATTATAAAATAAAAGGAGGGGGGTCGACCGGCAGGTCGCATCTTTGTAGAGGGGGGGGGATTATTGCTCCACCTCGCCCCCCGCGACCTGCCCACCACGGGGGCGCCTTAACGGCCAGCCCCCCTTGGCGGCGGTGGAAGTACTAAGTATTCCCACCGCCGCCATTACGTCTGCGGCCCCTTACCGGGGGGCCGTCGGCCTCGTCGGGGTTGCCCCGCCGATGCTAGCCTCCTGGCCGAGAGTGGTCGGCTTCCCTCTCCCTCTCCGCTGCCTCCTTCTGCGTTATCACAATCTCGCAGAAGGAGGCAAACGCTGCTCTTGACCTCTCGCTGCCGATCATGTGGTCGACCACGACCGACAACGAGAGGTCCATCCCAATAACGCCCCTTAGGACTCTGCGCGGCGCCGACCACGCAGGACATTCTCCCAGCGTATGCCGCGCAGTGTCCTGGGCCTCCTCGCAGTGGTGGCACTGCGATCCTCCCAGTGCCAGTTATGAACACACAGTTTGACGAAACGGCGGTATGCAGGTAATTTAACTTATGCGCATGCATTGCTGCAACTTGTGCTGTATAATTTAGAATTTTTGTTACCGCGCCATCCGATTATTATACATGTGGAAATACTCGTACACGCTGCATTGTATTTTCTTCCGCACGCGACAAGGAGGGGACAGAGGCGAGGTCCGGCTAGCGTCTGTCCCATCCCCCCGTCCCACCCCCCTGGTCGACCCGCATAAATCTTGAAAATATGATAAAATAAACGCTAAAATCTATAAATGAAAACGTGTATAGATAAAATAGATCAAATAAAAGTCTATAAATAAATAAATAATAATAAGTAAATAAATACAATGGACAAACCACAACAAACACAAGAAGGGGGGGCAAAATAAAGGGGAATAAAAGATAAAGATGAACTTTATAATATAGAATATAAAATATATATAGAATAAAATAAAATATTATAAAATAAAAGGAGGGGGGTCGACCGGCAGGTCGCATCTTTGTAGAGGGGAGGGATTATTGCTCCACCTCGCCCCCCGCGACCTGCCCACCTCGGGGGCGCCTTAACGGCCAGCCCCCCTTGGCGGCGGTGAAAGTCCTAAGTAGTCCCACCGCCGCCATTACGTCTGCAGCCCCTTACCGGGAGGCCGTCGGCCTCGTCGGGGTTGCCCCGCCGATGCTAGCCTCCTGGCCGAGAGTGGTCGGCTTCCCTCTCCCTCTCCGCTGCCTCCTTCTGCGTTATCACAATCTCGCAGAAGGAGGCAAACGCTGCTCTTGACCTCTCGCTGCCGATCATGTGGTCGACCACGACCGACAACGAGAGGTCCATCCCAATGACGCCCCTTAGGACTCTGCGCGGCGCCGACCACGCAGGACATTCTCCCAGCGTATGCCGCGCAGTGTCCTGGGCCTCCTCGCAGTGGTGGCACTGCGATCCTCCCAGTGCCAGTTATGAACACACAGTTTGACGAAACGGCGGTATGCAGGTAATTTAACTTATGCGCATGCATTGCTGCAACTTGTGCTGTATAATTTAGAATTTTTGTTACCGCGCCATCCGATTATTATACATGTGGAAATACTCGTACACGCTGCATTGTATTTTCTTCCGCACGCGACAAGGAGGGGACAGAGGCGAGGTCCGGCTAGCGTCTGTCCCATCCCCCCGTCCCACCCCCCTGGACGACCCGCATAAATCTTGAAAATATGATAAAATAAACGCTAAAATCTATAAATGAAAACGTGTATAGATAAAATAGATCAAATAAAAGTCTATAAATAAATAAATAATAATAAGTAAATAAATACAATGGACAAACCACAACAAACACAAGAAGGGGGGGGCAAAATAAAGGGGAATAAAAGATAAAGATGAACTTTATAATATAGAATATAAAATATATATAGAATAAAATGAAATATTATAAAATAAAAGGAGGGGGGTCGACCGGCAGGTCGCATCTTTGTAGAGGGGAGGGATTATTGCTCCACCTCGCCCCCCGCGACCTGCCCACCTCGGGGGCGCCTTAACGGCCAGCCCCCCTTGGCGGCGGTGGAAGTACTAAGTAGTCCCACCGCCGCCATTACGTCTGCAGCCCCTTACCAGGAGGCCGTCGGCCTCGTCGGGGTTGCCCCGCCGATGCTAGCCTCCTGGCGGAGAGGGGGTCGGCTTCCCTCTCCCTCTCCGCTGCCTCCTTCTGCGTTATCACAATCTCGCAGAAGGAGGCAAACGCTGCTCTTGACCTCTCGCTGCCGATCATGTGGTCGACCACGACCGACAACGAGAGGTCCATCCCAATAACGCCCCTTAGGACTCTGCGCGGCGCCGACCACGCAGGACATTCTCCCAGCGTATGCCGCGCAGAGTCCTGGGCCTCCTCGCAGTGGTGGCACTGCGATCCTCCCAGTGCCAGTTATGAACACACAGTTTGACGAAACGGCGGTATGCAGGTAATTTAACTTATGCGCATGCATTGCTGCAACTTGTGCTGTATAATTTAGAATTTTTGTTACCGCGCCATCCGATTTTTATACATGTGCAAATACCCGTACTCGCAGCATTGTATTTTCTTCCGCACGCGACAAGAAGGGGACAGAGGCGAGTTCCGGCTAGCGTCTGTCCCCTCCCCTGGTCCACCCGCATAAAACTTAAAAATAAGATAAAATAGAAGATAAAATCAATAAACGAAAACGTGTATAGATAAAATAGATCAAATAAAAGTCAATAAATAAACAAATAATAATAAGTAAATAAATACAATGGACAAACCACAACAAACATAAGAAGGGGGGGGGAAATAAAGGGGAATAAAAGATAAAGATGAAATTTATAATATAGAATATAAAATGTATATAGAATAAAATGAAATATTATAAAATAAAAGGAGGGGGGTCGACCGGCAGGTCGCATCTTTGTAGAGGGGGGGGGATTATTGCTCCACCTCGCCCCCCGCGACCTGCCCACCACGGGGGCGCCTTAACGGCCAGCCCCCCTTGGCGGCGGTGGAAGTACTAAGTATTCCCACCGCCGCCATTACGTCTGCGGCCCCTTACCGGGGGGCCGTCGGCCTCGTCGGGGTTGCCCCGCCGATGCTAGCCTCCTGGCCGAGAGTGGTCGGCTTCCCTCTCCCTCTCCGCTGCCTCCTTCTGCGTTATCACAATCTCGCAGAAGGAGGCAAACGCTGCTCTTGACCTCTCGCTGCCGATCATGTGGTCGACCACGACCGACAACGAGAGGTCCATCCCAATAACGCCCCTTAGGACTCTGCGCGGCGCCGACCACGCAGGACATTCTCCCAGCGTATGCCGCGCAGTGTCCTGGGCCTCCTCGCAGTGGTGGCACTGCGATCCTCCCAGTGCCAGTTATGAACACACAGTTTGACGAAACGGCGGTATGCAGGTAATTTAACTTATGCGCATGCATTGCTGCAACTTGTGCTGTATAATTTAGAATTTTTGTTACCGCGCCATCCGATTATTATACATGTGGAAATACTCGTACACGCTGCATTGTATTTTCTTCCGCACGCGACAAGGAGGGGACAGAGGCGAGGTCCGGCTAGCGTCTGTCCCATCCCCCCGTCCCACCCCCCTGGTCGACCCGCATAAATCTTGAAAATATGATAAAATAAACGCTAAAATCTATAAATGAAAACGTGTATAGATAAAATAGATCAAATAAAAGTCTATAAATAAATAAATAATAATAAGTAAATAAATACAATGGACAAACCACAACAAACACAAGAAGGGGGGGCAAAATAAAGGGGAATAAAAGATAAAGATGAACTTTATAATATAGAATATAAAATATATATAGAATAAAATGAAATATTATAAAATAAAAGGAGGGGGGTCGACCGGCAGGTCGCATCTTTGTAGAGGGGAGGGATTATTGCTCCACCTCGCCCCCCGCGACCTGCCCACCTCGGGGGCGCCTTAACGGCCAGCCCCCCTTGGCGGCGGTGGAAGTCCTAAGTAGTCCCACCGCCGCCATTACGTCTGCAGCCCCTTACCGGGAGGCCGTCGGCCTCGTCGGGGTTGCCCCGCCGATGCCAGCCTCCTGGCCGAGAGTGGTCGGCTTCCCTCTCCCTCTCCGCTGCCTCCTTCTGCGTTATCACAATCTCGCAGAAGGAGGCAAACGCTGCTCTTGACCTCTCACTGCCGATCATGTGGTCCACCACGACCGACAACGAGAGGTCCATCCCAATAACGCCCCTTAGGACTCTGCGCGGCGCCGACCACGCAGGACATTCTCCCAGCGTATGCCGCGCAGAGTCCTGGGCCTCCTCGCAGTGGTGGCACTGCGATCCTCCCAGTGCCAGTTATGAACACACAGTTTGACGAAACGGCGGTATGCAGGTAATTTAACTTATGCGCATGCATTGCTGCAACTTGTGCTGTATAATTTAGAATTTTTGTTACCGCGCCATCCGATTATTATACATGTGGAAATACTCGTACACGCAGCATTGTATTTTCTTCCGCACGCGACAAGGAGGGGACAGAGGCGAGGTCCGGCTAGCGTCTGTCCCCTCCCCCCGTCCCACCCCCCTGGTCGGCCCGCATAAAACTTAAAAATATGATAAAATAAACGATAAAATCTATAAATGAAAACGTCTATAGATAAAATAGATAAAATAAAAGTCAATAAATAAATAAATAATAATAAGTAAATAAATACAATGGACAAACCACAACAAACATAAGAAGGGGGGGGCAAAATAAAGGGGAATAAAAGATAAAGATGAACTTTATAATATAGAATATGAAATATATATAGAATAAAATGAAATATTATAAAATAAAAGGAGGGGGGTCGACCGGCAGGTCGCATCTTTGTAGAGGGGAGGGATTATTGCTCCACCTCGCCCCCCGCGACCTGCCCACCTCGGGGGCGCCTTAACGGCCAGCCCCCCTTGGCGGCGGTGGAAGTACTAAGTAGTCCCACCGCCGCCATTACGTCTGCAGCCCCTTACCAGGAGGCCGTCGGCCTCGTCGGGGTTGCCCCGCCGATGCTAGCCTCCTGGCGGAGAGGGGGTCGGCTTCCCTCTCCCTCTCCGCTGCCTCCTTCTGCGTTATCACAATCTCGCAGAAGGAGGCAAACGCTGCTCTTGACCTCTCGCTGCCGATCATGTGGTCGACCACGACCGACAACGAGAGGTCCATCCCAATAACGCCCCTTAGGACTCTGCGCGGCGCCGACCACGCAGGACATTCTCCCAGCGTATGCCGCGCAGAGTCCTGGGCCTCCTCGCAGTGGTGGCACTGCGATCCTCCCAGTGCCAGTTATGAACACACAGTTTGACGAAACGGCGGTATGCAGGTAATTTAACTTATGCGCATGCATTGCTGCAACTTGTGCTGTATAATTTAGAATTTTTGTTACCGCGCCATCCGATTTTTATACATGTGCAAATACCCGTACTCGCAGCATTGTATTTTCTTCCGCACGCGACAAGAAGGGGACAGAGGCGAGTTCCGGCTAGCGTCTGTCCCCTCCCCTGGTCCACCCGCATAAAACTTAAAAATAAGATAAAATAGAAGATAAAATCAATAAATGAAAACGTGTATAGATAAAATAGATCAAATAAAAGTCAATAAATAAACAAATAATAATAAGTAAATAAATACAATGGACAAACCACAACAAACATAAGAAGGGGGGGGGAAATAAAGGGGAATAAAAGATAAAGATGAAATTTATAATATAGAATATAAAATGTATATAGAATAAAATGAAATATTATAAAATAAAAGGAGGGGGGTCGACCGGCAGGTCGCATCTTTGTAGAGGGGGGGGGATTATTGCTCCAC
Organism: Lasioglossum baleicum; assembly: GCF_051020765.1. Taxonomy (NCBI): domain Eukaryota; kingdom Metazoa; phylum Arthropoda; class Insecta; order Hymenoptera; family Halictidae; genus Lasioglossum; species Lasioglossum baleicum. Next base: position 954,982 of record NW_027469084.1, read on the forward strand.
CTCGCCCCCCGCGACCTGCCCACCACGGGGGCGCCTTAACGGCCAGCCCCCCTTGGCGGCGGTGGAAGTACTAAGTATTCCCACCGCCGCCATTACGTCTGCGGCCCCTTACCGGGGGGCCGTCGGCCTCGTCGGGGTTGCCCCGCCGATGCTAGCCTCCTGGCCGAGAGTGGTCGGCTTCCCTCTCCCTCTCCGCTGCCTCCTTCTGCGTTATCACAATCTCGCAGAAGGAGGCAAACGCTGCTCTTGACCTCTCGCTGCCGATCATGTGGTCGACCACGACCGACAACGAGAGGTCCATCCCAATAACGCCCCTTAGGACTCTGCGCGGCGCCGACCACGCAGGACATTCTCCCAGCGTATGCCGCGCAGTGTCCTGGGCCTCCTCGCAGTGGTGGCACTGCGATCCTCCCAGTGCCAGTTATGAACACACAGTTTGACGAAACGGCGGTATGCAGGTAATTTAACTTATGCGCATGCATTGCTGCAACTTGTGCTGTATAATTTAGAATTTTTGTTACCGCGCCATCCGATTATTATACATGTGGAAATACTCGTACACGCTGCATTGTATTTTCTTCCGCACGCGACAAGGAGGGGACAGAGGCGAGGTCCGGCTAGCGTCTGTCCCATCCCCCCGTCCCACCCCCCTGGTCGACCCGCATAAATCTTGAAAATATGATAAAATAAACGCTAAAATCTATAAATGAAAACGTGTATAGATAAAATAGATCAAATAAAAGTCAATAAATAAACAAATAATAATAAGTAAATAAATACAATGGACAAACCACAACAAACATAAGAAGGGGGGGGGAAAATAAAGGGGAATAAAAGATAAAGATGAAATTTATAATATAGAATATAAAATGTATATAGAATAAAATGAAATATTATAAAATAAAAGGAGGGGGGTCGACCGGCAGGTCGCATCTTTGTAGAGGGGGGGGATTATTGCTCCACCTCGCCCCCCGCGACCTGCCCACCACGGGGGCGCCTTAACGGCCAGCCCCCCTTGGCGGCGGTGGAAGTACTAAGTATTCCCACCGCCGCCATTACGTCTGCGGCCCCTTACCGGGGGACCGTCGGCCTCGTCGGGGTTGCCCCGCCGATGCTAGCCTCCTGGCCGAGAGTGGTCGGCTTCCCTCTCCCTCTCCGCTGCCTCCTTCTGCGTTATCACAATCTCGCAGAAGGAGGCAAACGCTGCTCTTGACCTCTCGCTGCCGATCATGTGGTCGACCACGACCGACAACGAGAGGTCCATCCCAATGACGCCCCTTAGGACTCTGCGCGGCGCCGACCACGCAGGACATTCTCCCAGCGTATGCCGCGCAGTGTCCTGGGCCTCCTCGCAGTGGTGGCACTGCGATCCTCCCAGTGCCAGTTATGAACACACAGTTTGACGAAACGGCGGTATGCAGGTAATTTAACTTATGCGCATGCATTGCTGCAACTTGTGCTGTATAATTTAGAATTTTTGTTACCGCGCCATCCGATTATTATACATGTGGAAATACTCGTACACGCTGCATTGTATTTTCTTCCGCACGCGACAAGGAGGGGACAGAGGCGAGGTCCGGCTAGCGTCTGTCCCATCCCCCCGTCCCACCCCCCTGGACGACCCGCATAAATCTTGAAAATATGATAAAATAAACGCTAAAATCTATAAATGAAAACGTGTATAGATAAAATAGATCAAATAAAAGTCTATAAATAAATAAATAATAATAAGTAAATAAATACAATGGACAAACCACAACAAACACAAGAAGGAGGGGCAAAATAAAGGGGAATAAAAGATAAAGATGAACTTTATAATATAGAATATAAAATATATATAGAATAAAATGAAATATTATAAAATAAAAGGAGGGGGGTCGACCGGCAGGTCGCATCTTTGTAGAGGGGAGGGATTATTGCTCCACCTCGCCCCCCGCGACCTGCCCACCTCGGGGGCGCCTTAACGGCCAGCCCCCCTTGGCGGCGGTGGAAGTACTAAGTAGTCCCACCGCCGCCATTACGTCTGCAGCCCCTTACCAGGAGGCCGTCGGCCTCGTCGGGGTTGCCCCGCCGATGCTAGCCTCCTGGCCGAGAGTGGTCGGCTTCCCTCTCCCTCTCCGCTGCCTCCTTCTGCGTTATCACAATCTCGCAGAAGGAGGCAAACGCTGCTCTTGACCTCTCACTGCCGATCATGTGGTCCACCACGACCGACAACGAGAGGTCCATCCCAATAAAGCCCCTTAGGACTCTGCGCGGCGCCGACCACGCAGGACATTCTCCCAGCGTATGCCGCGCAGAGTCCTGGGCCTCCTCGCAGTGGTGGCACTGCGATCCTCCCAGTGCCAGTTATGAACACACAGTTTGACGAAACGGCGGTATGCAGGTAATTTAACTTATGCGCATGCATTGCTGCAACTTGTGCTGTATAATTTAGAATTTTTGTTACCGCGCCATCCGATTATTATACATGTGGAAATACTCGTACACGCTGAATTGTATTTTCTTCCGCACGCGACAAGGAGGGGACAGAGGCGAGGTCCGGCTAGCGTCTGTCCCATCCCCCCGTCCCACCCCCCTGGTCGACCCGCATAAATCTTGAAAATATGATAAAATAAACTATAAAATCTATAAATGAAAACGTGTATAGATAAAATAGATCAAATAAAAGTCTATAAATAAATAAATAATAATAAGTAAATAAATACAATGGACAAACCACAACAAACACAAGAAGGGGGGGCAAAATAAAGGGGAATAAAAGATAAAGATGAACTTTATAATATAGAATATAAAATATATATAGAATAAAATGAAATATTATAAAATAAAAGGAAGGGGGTCGACCGGCAGGTCGCATCTTTGTAGAGGGGAGGGATTATTGCTCCACCTCGCCCCCCGCGACCTGCCCACCTCGGGGGCGCCTTAACGGCCAGCCCCCCTTGGCGGCGGTGGAAGTACTAAGTAGTCCCACCGCCGCCATTACGTCTGCAGCCCCTTACCGGGAGGCCGTCGGCCTCGTCGGGGTTGCCCCGCCGATGCTAGCCTCCTGGCCGAGAGTGGTCGGCTTGCCTCTCCCTCTCCGCTGCCTCCTTCTGCGTTATCACAATCTCGCAGAAGGAGGCAAACGCTGCTCTTGACCTCTCACTGCCGATCATGTGGTCCACCACGACCGACAACGAGAGGTCCATCCCAATAAAGCCCCTTAGGACTCTGCGCGGCGCCGACCACGCAGGACATTCTCCCAGCGTATGCCGCGCAGAGTCCTGGGCCTCCTCGCAGTGGTGGCACTGCGATCCTCCCAGTGCCAGTTATGAACACACAGTTTGACGAAACGGCGGTATGCAGGTAATTTAACTTATGCGCATGCATTGTTGCAACTTGTGCTGTATAATTTAGAATTTTTGTTACCGCGCCATCCGATTTTTATACATGTGCAAATACTCGTACATGCTGCATTGTATTTTCTTCCGCACGCTACAAGGAGGGAACAGAGGCGAGGTCCGGCTAGCGTCTGTCCCCTCCCCCCGTCCCACCCCCCTGGTCGGCCCGCATAAAACTTAAAAATAAGATAAAATAAACGATAAAATCTATAAATGAAAACGTGTATAGATAAAATAGAAGTCAATAAATAAATAAATAATAATAAGTAAATAAATACAATGGACAAACCACAACAAACATAAGAAGGGGGGGGGCAAAATAAAGGGTAATAAAAGATAAAGATGAAATATATAATATAGAATATGAAATATATATAGAATAAAATGAAATATTATAAAATAAAAGGAGGGGGGTCGACCGGCAGGTCGCATCTTTGTAGAGGGGGGGAGGGGATTATTGCTCCACCTCGCCCGCCGCGACCTGCCCACCTCGGGGGCGCCTTAACAGCCAGCCCCCCTTGGCGGCGGTGGAAGTACTAAGTATTCCCACCGCCGCCATTACGTCTGCAGCCCCTTACCGGAGGACCATCGGCCTCGTCGGGGTTGCCCCGCCGATGCTAGCCTCCTGGCGGAGAGGGGGTCGGCTTGCCTCTCCCTCTCCGCTGCCTCCTTCTGCGTTATCACAATCTCGCAGAAGGAGGCAACCGCTGCTCTTGACCTCTCGCTGCCGATCATGTGGGCGACCACGACCGGCAACGAGAGGTCCATCCCAATAACGCCCCTTAGGACTCTGCGCGGCGCCGACCACGCAGGACATTCTCCCAGCGTATGCCGCGCAGAGTCCTGGGCCTCCTCGCAGTGGTAGCACTGCGATCCTCCCAGTGCCAGTTATGAACACAGTTTGACGAAACGGCGGTATGCAGGTAATTTAACTTATGCGCATGCATTGCTGCAACTTGTGCTGTATAATTTAGAATTTTTGTTACCGCGCCATCCGATTATTATACATGTGGAAATACTCGTACACGCTGCATTGTATTTTCTTCCGCACGCGACAAGGAGGGGACAGAGGCGAGGTCCGGCTAGCGTCTGTCCCCACCCCCCGTCCCACCCCCCTGGTCGGCCCGCATAAAACTTAAAAATATGATAAAATAAACGATAAAATCTATAAATGAAAACGTGTATAGATAAAATAGATAAAATAAAAGTCAATAAATAAATAAATAATAATAAGTAAATAAATACAATGGACAAACCACAACAAACATAAGAAGGGGGGGCAAATAAAGGGGAATAAAAGATAAAGATGAAATTTATAATATAGAATATGAAATATATATAGAATAAAATGAAATATTATAAAATAAAAGGAGGGGGGTCGACCGGCAGGTCGCATCTTTGTAGAGGGGGGGAGGGGATTATTGCTCCACCTCGCCCCCCGCGACCTGCCCACCTCGGGGGCGCCTTAACGGCCAGCCCCCCTTGGCGGCGGTGGAAGTACTAAGTAGTCCCACCGCCGCCATTACGTCTGCAGCCCCTTACCAGGAGGCCGTCGGCCTCGTCGGGGTTGCCCCGCCGATGCTAGCCTCCTGGCGGAGAGGGGGTCGGCTTCCCTCTCCCTCTCCGCTGCCTCCTTCTGCGTTATCACAATCTCGCAGAAGGAGGCAAACGCTGCTCTTGACCTCTCGCTGCCGATCATGTGGTCGACCACGACCGACAACGAGAGGTCCATCCCAATAACGCCCCTTAGGACTCTGCGCGGCGCCGACCACGCAGGACATTCTCCCAGCGTATGCCGCGCAGAGTCCTGGGCCTCCTCGCAGTGGTGGCACTGCGATCCTCCCAGTGCCAGTTATGAACACACAGTTTGACGAAACGGCGGTATGCAGGTAATTTAACTTATGCGCATGCATTGCTGCAACTTGTGCTGTATAATTTAGAATTTTTGTTACCGCGCCATCCGATTTTTATACATGTGCAAATACCCGTACTCGCAGCATTGTATTTTCTTCCGCACGCGACAAGAAGGGGACAGAGGCGAGTTCCGGCTAGCGTCTGTCCCCTCCCCTGGTCCACCCGCATAAAACTTAAAAATAAGATAAAATAGAAGATAAAATCAATAAATGAAAACGTGTATAGATAAAATAGATCAAATAAAAGTCAATAAATAAACAAATAATAATAAGTAAATAAATACAATGGACAAACCACAACAAACATAAGAAGGGGGGGGGGGAAATAAAGGGGAATAAAAGATAAAGATGAAATTTATAATATAGAATATAAAATGTATATAGAATAAAATGAAATATTATAAAATAAAAGGAGGGGGGTCGACCGGCAGGTCGCATCTTTGTAGAGGGGGGGGGATTATTGCTCCACCTCGCCCCCCGCGACCTGCCCACCACGGGGGCGCCTTAACGGCCAGCCCCCCTTGGCGGCGGTGGAAGTACTAAGTATTCCCACCGCCGCCATTACGTCTGCGGCCCCTTACCGGGGGGCCGTCGGCCTCGTCGGGGTTGCCCCGCCGATGCTAGCCTCCTGGCCGAGAGTGGTCGGCTTCCCTCTCCCTCTCCGCTGCCTCCTTCTGCGTTATCACAATCTCGCAGAAGGAGGCAAACGCTGCTCTTGACCTCTCGCTGCCGATCATGTGGTCGACCACGACCGACAACGAGAGGTCCATCCCAATAACGCCCCTTAGGACTCTGCGCGGCGCCGACCACGCAGGACATTCTCCCAGCGTATGCCGCGCAGTGTCCTGGGCCTCCTCGCAGTGGTGGCACTGCGATCCTCCCAGTGCCAGTTATGAACACACAGTTTGACGAAACGGCGGTATGCAGGTAATTTAACTTATGCGCATGCATTGCTGCAACTTGTGCTGTATAATTTAGAATTTTTGTTACCGCGCCATCCGATTATTATACATGTGGAAATACTCGTACACGCTGCATTGTATTTTCTTCCGCACGCGACAAGGAGGGGACAGAGGCGAGGTCCGGCTAGCGTCTGTCCCATCCCCCCGTCCCACCCCCCTGGTCGACCCGCATAAATCTTGAAAATATGATAAAATAAACGCTAAAATCTATAAATGAAAACGTGTATAGATAAAATAGATCAAATAAAAGTCTATAAATAAATAAATAATAATAAGTAAATAAATACAATGGACAAACCACAACAAACACAAGAAGGGGGGGCAAAATAAAGGGGAATAAAAGATAAAGATGAACTTTATAATATAGAATATAAAATATATATAGAATAAAATAAAATATTATAAAATAAAAGGAGGGGGGTCGACCGGCAGGTCGCATCTTTGTAGAGGGGAGGGATTATTGCTCCACCTCGCCCCCCGCGACCTGCCCACCTCGGGGGCGCCTTAACGGCCAGCCCCCCTTGGCGGCGGTGGAAGTCCTAAGTAGTCCCACCGCCGCCATTACGTCTGCAGCCCCTTACCGGGAGGCCGTCGGCCTCGTCGGGGTTGCCCCGCCGATGCTAGCCTCCTGGCCGAGAGTGGTCGGCTTCCCTCTCCCTCTCCGCTGCCTCCTTCTGCGTTATCACAATCTCGCAGAAGGAGGCAAACGCTGCTCTTGACCTCTCGCTGCCGATCATGTGGTCGACCACGACCGACAACGAGAGGTCCATCCCAATGACGCCCCTTAGGACTCTGCGCGGCGCCGACCACGCAGGACATTCTCCCAGCGTATGCCGCGCAGTGTCCTGGGCCTCCTCGCAGTGGTGGCACTGCGATCCTCCCAGTGCCAGTTATGAACACACAGTTTGACGAAACGGCGGTATGCAGGTAATTTAACTTATGCGCATGCATTGCTGCAACTTGTGCTGTATAATTTAGAATTTTTGTTACCGCGCCATCCGATTATTATACATGTGGAAATACTCGTACACGCTGCATTGTATTTTCTTCCGCACGCGACAAGGAGGGGACAGAGGCGAGGTCCGGCTAGCGTCTGTCCCATCCCCCGTCCCACCCCCCTGGACGACCCGCATAAATCTTGAAAATATGATAAAATAAACGCTAAAATCTATAAATGAAAACGTGTATAGATAAAATAGATCAAATAAAAGTCTATAAATAAATAAATAATAATAAGTAAATAAATACAATGGACAAACCACAACAAACACAAGAAGGGGGGGGCAAAATAAAGGGGAATAAAAGATAAAGATGAACTTTATAATATAGAATATAAAATATATATAGAATAAAATGAAATATTATAAAATAAAAGGAGGGGGGTCGACCGGCAGGTCGCATCTTTGTAGAGGGGAGGGATTATTGCTCCACCTCGCCCCCCGCGACCTGCCCACCTCGGGGGCGCCTTAACGGCCAGCCCCCCTTGGCGGCGGTGGAAGTACTAAGTAGTCCCACCGCCGCCATTACGTCTGCAGCCCCTTACCAGGAGGCCGTCGGCCTCGTCGGGGTTGCCCCGCCGATGCTAGCCTCCTGGCGGAGAGGGGGTCGGCTTCCCTCTCCCTCTCCGCTGCCTCCTTCTGCGTTATCACAATCTCGCAGAAGGAGGCAAACGCTGCTCTTGACCTCTCGCTGCCGATCATGTGGTCGACCACGACCGACAACGAGAGGTCCATCCCAATAACGCCCCTTAGGACTCTGCGCGGCGCCGACCACGCAGGACATTCTCCCAGCGTATGCCGCGCAGAGTCCTGGGCCTCCTCGCAGTGGTGGCACTGCGATCCTCCCAGTGCCAGTTATGAACACACAGTTTGACGAAACGGCGGTATGCAGGTAATTTAACTTATGCGCATGCATTGCTGCAACTTGTGCTGTATAATTTAGAATTTTTGTTACCGCGCCATCCGATTTTTATACATGTGCAAATACCCGTACTCGCAGCATTGTATTTTCTTCCGCACGCGACAAGAAGGGGACAGAGGCGAGTTCCGGCTAGCGTCTGTCCCCTCCCCTGGTCCACCCGCATAAAACTTAAAAATAAGATAAAATAGAAGATAAAATCAATAAATGAAAACGTGTATAGATAAAATAGATCAAATAAAAGTCAATAAATAAACAAATAATAATAAGTAAATAAATACAATGGACAAACCACAACAAACATAAGAAGGGGGGGGGGGAAATAAAGGGGAATAAAAGATAAAGATGAAATTTATAATATAGAATATAAAATGTATATAGAATAAAATGAAATATTATAAAATAAAAGGAGGGGGGTCGACCGGCAGGTCGCATCTTTGTAGAGGGGGGGGGATTATTGCTCCACCTCGCCCCCCGCGACCTGCCCACCACGGGGGCGCCTTAACGGCCAGCCCCCCTTGGCGGCGGTGGAAGTACTAAGTATTCCCACCGCCGCCATTACGTCTGCGGCCCCTTACCGGGGGGCCGTCGGCCTCGTCGGGGTTGCCCCGCCGATGCTAGCCTCCTGGCCGAGAGTGGTCGGCTTCCCTCTCCCTCTCCGCTGCCTCCTTCTGCGTTATCACAATCTCGCAGAAGGAGGCAAACGCTGCTCTTGACCTCTCGCTGCCGATCATGTGGTCGACCACGACCGACAACGAGAGGTCCATCCCAATAACGCCCCTTAGGACTCTGCGCGGCGCCGACCACGCAGGACATTCTCCCAGCGTATGCCGCGCAGTGTCCTGGGCCTCCTCGCAGTGGTGGCACTGCGATCCTCCCAGTGCCAGTTATGAACACACAGTTTGACGAAACGGCGGTATGCAGGTAATTTAACTTATGCGCATGCATTGCTGCAACTTGTGCTGTATAATTTAGAATTTTTGTTACCGCGCCATCCGATTATTATACATGTGGAAATACTCGTACACGCTGCATTGTATTTTCTTCCGCACGCGACAAGGAGGGGACAGAGGCGAGGTCCGGCTAGCGTCTGTCCCATCCCCCCGTCCCACCCCCCTGGTCGACCCGCATAAATCTTGAAAATATGATAAAATAAACGCTAAAATCTATAAATGAAAACGTGTATAGATAAAATAGATCAAATAAAAGTCTATAAATAAATAAATAATAATAAGTAAATAAATACAATGGACAAACCACAACAAACACAAGAAGGGGGGGCAAAATAAAGGGGAATAAAAGATAAAGATGAACTTTATAATATAGAATATAAAATATATATAGAATAAAATGAAATATTATAAAATAAAAGGAGGGGGGTCGACCGGCAGGTCGCATCTTTGTAGAGGGGAGGGATTATTGCTCCACCTCGCCCCCCGCGACCTGCCCACCTCGGGGGCGCCTTAACGGCCAGCCCCCCTTGGCGGCGGTGGAAGTCCTAAGTAGTCCCACCGCCGCCATTACGTCTGCAGCCCCTTACCGGGAGGCCGTCGGCCTCGTCGGGGTTGCCCCGCCGATGCCAGCCTCCTGGCCGAGAGTGGTCGGCTTCCCTCTCCCTCTCCGCTGCCTCCTTCTGCGTTATCACAATCTCGCAGAAGGAGGCAAACGCTGCTCTTGACCTCTCACTGCCGATCATGTGGTCCACCACGACCGACAACGAGAGGTCCATCCCAATAAAGCCCCTTAGGACTCTGCGCGGCGCCGACCACGCAGGACATTCTCCCAGCGTATGCCGCGCAGAGTCCTGGGCCTCCTCGCAGTGGTGGCACTGCGATCCTCCCAGTGCCAGTTATGAACACACAGTTTGACGAAACGGCGGTATGCAGGTAATTTAACTTATGCGCATGCATTGTTGCAACTTGTGCTGTATAATTTAGAATTTTTGTTACCGCGCCATCCGATTTTTATACATGTGCAAATACTCGTACATGCTGCATTGTATTTTCTTCCGCACGCTACAAGGAGGGAACAGAGGCGAGGTCCGGCTAGCGTCTGTCCCCTCCCCCCGTCCCACCCCCCTGGTCGGCCCGCATAAAACTTAAAAATAAGATAAAATAAACGATAAAATCTATAAATGAAAACGTGTATAGATAAAATAGAAGTCAATAAATAAATAAATAAATAATAAGTAAATAAATACAATGGACAAACCACAACAAACATAAGAAGGGGGGGGGCAAAATAAAGGGTAATAAAAGATAAAGATGAAATATATAATATAGAATATGAAATATATATAGAATAAAATGAAATATTATAAAATAAAAGGAGGGGGGTCGACCGGCAGGTCGCATCTTTGTAGAGGGGGGGAGGGGATTATTGCTCCACCTCGCCCGCCGCGACCTGCCCACCTCGGGGGCGCCTTAACAGCCAGCCCCCCTTGGCGGCGGTGGAAGTACTAAGTATTCCCACCGCCGCCATTACGTCTGCAGCCCCTTACCGGGGGACCATCGGCCTCGTCGGGGTTGCCCCGCCGATGCTAGCCTCCTGGCGGAGAGGGGGTCGGCTTGCCTCTCCCTCTCCGCTGCCTCCTTCTGCGTTATCACAATCTCGCAGAAGGAGGCAAACGCTGCTCTTGACCTCTCGCTGCCGATCATGTGGGCGACCACGACCGGCAACGAGAGGTCCATCCCAATAACGCCCCTTAGGACTCTGCGCGGCGCCGACCACGCAGGACATTCTCCCAGCGTATGCCGCGCAGAGTCCTGGGCCTCCTCGCAGTGGTAGCACTGCGATCCTCCCAGTGCCAGTTATGAACACAGTTTGACGAAACGGCGGTATGCAGGTAATTTAACTTATGCGCATGCATTGCTGCAACTTGTGCTGTATAATTTAGAATTTTTGTTACCGCGCCATCCGATTATTATACATGTGGAAATACTCGTACACGCTGCATTGTATTTTCTTCCGCACGCGACAAGGAGGGGACAGAGGCGAGGTCCGGCTAGCGTCTGTCCCCACCCCCCGTCCCACCCCCCTGGTCGGCCCGCATAAAACTTAAAAATATGATAAAATAAACGATAAAATCTATAAATGAAAACGTGTATAGATAAAATAGATAAAATAAAAGTCAATAAATAAATAAATAATAATAAGTAAATAAATACAATGGACAAACCACAACAAACATAAGAAGGGGGGGCAAATAAAGGGGAATAAAAGATAAAGATGAAATTTATAATATAGAATATGAAATATATATAGAATAAAATGAAATATTATAAAATAAAAGGAGGGGGGTCGACCGGCAGGTCGCATCTTTGTAGAGGGGGGGAGGGGATTATTGCTCCACCTCGCCCCCCGCGACCTGCCCACCTCGGGGGCGCCTTAACGGCCAGCCCCCCTTGGCGGCGGTGGAAGTACTAAGTAGTCCCACCGCCGCCATTACGTCTGCAGCCCCTTACCAGGAGGCCGTCGGCCTCGTCGGGGTTGCCCCGCCGATGCTAGCCTCCTGGCGGAGAGGGGGTCGGCTTCCCTCTCCCTCTCCGCTGCCTCCTTCTGCGTTATCACAATCTCGCAGAAGGAGGCAAACGCTGCTCTTGACCTCTCGCTGCCGATCATGTGGTCGACCACGACCGACAACGAGAGGTCCATCCCAATAACGCCCCTTAGGACTCTGCGCGGCGCCGACCACGCAGGACATTCTCCCAGCGTATGCCGCGCAGAGTCCTGGGCCTCCTCGCAGTGGTGGCACTGCGATCCTCCCAGTGCCAGTTATGAACACACAGTTTGACGAAACGGCGGTATGCAGGTAATTTAACTTATGCGCATGCATTGCTGCAACTTGTGCTGTATAATTTAGAATTTTTGTTACCGCGCCATCCGATTTTTATACATGTGCAAATACCCGTACTCGCAGCATTGTATTTTCTTCCGCACGCGACAAGAAGGGGACAGAGGCGAGTTCCGGCTAGCGTCTGTCCCCTCCCCTGGTCCACCCGCATAAAACTTAAAAATAAGATAAAATAGAAGATAAAATCAATAAATGAAAACGTGTATAGATAAAATAGATCAAATAAAAGTCAATAAATAAACAAATAATAATAAGTAAATAAATACAATGGACAAACCACAACAAACATAAGAAGGGGGGGGGGGAAATAAAGGGGAATAAAAGATAAAGATGAAATTTATAATATAGAATATAAAATGTATATAGAATAAAATGAAATATTATAAAATAAAAGGAGGGGGGTCGACCGGCAGGTCGCATCTTTGTAGAGGGGGGGGGATTATTGCTCCACCTCGCCCCCCGCGACCTGCCCACCACGGGGGCGCCTTAACGGCCAGCCCCCCTTGGCGGCGGTGGAAGTACTAAGTATTCCCACCGCCGCCATTACGTCTGCGGCCCCTTACCGGGGGGCCGTCGGCCTCGTCGGGGTTGCCCCGCCGATGCTAGCCTCCTGGCCGAGAGTGGTCGGCTTCCCTCTCCCTCTCCGCTGCCTCCTTCTGCGTTATCACAATCTCGCAGAAGGAGGCAAACGCTGCTCTTGACCTCTCGCTGCCGATCATGTGGTCGACCACGACCGACAACGAGAGGTCCATCCCAATAACGCCCCTTAGGACTCTGCGCGGCGCCGACCACGCAGGACATTCTCCCAGCGTATGCCGCGCAGTGTCCTGGGCCTCCTCGCAGTGGTGGCACTGCGATCCTCCCAGTGCCAGTTATGAACACACAGTTTGACGAAACGGCGGTATGCAGGTAATTTAACTTATGCGCATGCATTGCTGCAACTTGTGCTGTATAATTTAGAATTTTTGTTACCGCGCCATCCGATTATTATACATGTGGAAATACTCGTACACGCTGCATTGTATTTTCTTCCGCACGCGACAAGGAGGGGACAGAGGCGAGGTCCGGCTAGCGTCTGTCCCATCCCCCCGTCCCACCCCCCTGGTCGACCCGCATAAATCTTGAAAATATGATAAAATAAACGCTAAAATCTATAAATGAAAACGTGTATAGATAAAATAGATCAAATAAAAGTCTATAAATAAATAAATAATAATAAGTAAATAAATACAATGGACAAACCACAACAAACACAAGAAGGGGGGGCAAAATAAAGGGGAATAAAAGATAAAGATGAACTTTATAATATAGAATATAAAATATATATAGAATAAAATAAAATATTATAAAATAAAAGGAGGGGGGTCGACCGGCAGGTCGCATCTTTGTAGAGGGGAGGGATTATTGCTCCACCTCGCCCCCCGCGACCTGCCCACCTCGGGGGCGCCTTAACGGCCAGCCCCCCTTGGCGGCGGTGGAAGTCCTAAGTAGTCCCACCGCCGCCATTACGTCTGCAGCCCCTTACCGGGAGGCCGTCGGCCTCGTCGGGGTTGCCCCGCCGATGCTAGCCTCCTGGCCGAGAGTGGTCGGCTTCCCTCTCCCTCTCCGCTGCCTCCTTCTGCGTTATCACAATCTCGCAGAAGGAGGCAAACGCTGCTCTTGACCTCTCGCTGCCGATCATGTGGTCGACCACGACCGACAACGAGAGGTCCATCCCAATGACGCCCCTTAGGACTCTGCGCGGCGCCGACCACGCAGGACATTCTCCCAGCGTATGCCGCGCAGTGTCCTGGGCCTCCTCGCAGTGGTGGCACTGCGATCCTCCCAGTGCCAGTTATGAACACACAGTTTGACGAAACGGCGGTATGCAGGTAATTTAACTTATGCGCATGCATTGCTGCAACTTGTGCTGTATAATTTAGAATTTTTGTTACCGCGCCATCCGATTATTATACATGTGGAAATACTCGTACACGCTGCATTGTATTTTCTTCCGCACGCGACAAGGAGGGGACAGAGGCGAGGTCCGGCTAGCGTCTGTCCCATCCCCCCGTCCCACCCCCCTGGACGACCCGCATAAATCTTGAAAATATGATAAAATAAACGCTAAAATCTATAAATGAAAACGTGTATAGATAAAATAGATCAAATAAAAGTCTATAAATAAATAAATAATAATAAGTAAATAAATACAATGGACAAACCACAACAAACACAAGAAGGGGGGGGCAAAATAAAGGGGAATAAAAGATAAAGATGAACTTTATAATATAGAATATAAAATATATATAGAATAAAATGAAATATTATAAAATAAAAGGAGGGGGGTCGACCGGCAGGTCGCATCTTTGTAGAGGGGAGGGATTATTGCTCCACCTCGCCCCCCGCGACCTGCCCACCTCGGGGGCGCCTTAACGGCCAGCCCCCCTTGGCGGCGGTGGAAGTACTAAGTAGTCCCACCGCCGCCATTACGTCTGCAGCCCCTTACCAGGAGGCCGTCGGCCTCGTCGGGGTTGCCCCGCCGATGCTAGCCTCCTGGCGGAGAGGGGGTCGGCTTCCCTCTCCCTCTCCGCTGCCTCCTTCTGCGTTATCACAATCTCGCAGAAGGAGGCAAACGCTGCTCTTGACCTCTCGCTGCCGATCATGTGGTCGACCACGACCGACAACGAGAGGTCCATCCCAATAACGCCCCTTAGGACTCTGCGCGGCGCCGACCACGCAGGACATTCTCCCAGCGTATGCCGCGCAGAGTCCTGGGCCTCCTCGCAGTGGTGGCACTGCGATCCTCCCAGTGCCAGTTATGAACACACAGTTTGACGAAACGGCGGTATGCAGGTAATTTAACTTATGCGCATGCATTGCTGCAACTTGTGCTGTATAATTTAGAATTTTTGTTACCGCGCCATCCGATTTTTATACATGTGCAAATACCCGTACTCGCAGCATTGTATTTTCTTCCGCACGCGACAAGAAGGGGACAGAGGCGAGTTCCGGCTAGCGTCTGTCCCCTCCCCTGGTCCACCCGCATAAAACTTAAAAATAAGATAAAATAGAAGATAAAATCAATAAATGAAAACGTGTATAGATAAAATAGATCAAATAAAAGTCAATAAATAAACAAATAATAATAAGTAAATAAATACAATGGACAAACCACAACAAACATAAGAAGGGGGGGGGGAAATAAAGGGGAATAAAAGATAAAGATGAAATTTATAATATAGAATATAAAATGTATATAGAATAAAATGAAATATTATAAAATAAAAGGAGGGGGGTCGACCGGCAGGTCGCATCTTTGTAGAGGGGGGGGGATTATTGCTCCACCTCGCCCCCCGCGACCTGCCCACCACGGGGGCGCCTTAACGGCCAGCCCCCCTTGGCGGCGGTGGAAGTACTAAGTATTCCCACCGCCGCCATTACGTCTGCGGCCCCTTACCGGGGGGCCGTCGGCCTCGTCGGGGTTGCCCCGCCGATGCTAGCCTCCTGGCCGAGAGTGGTCGGCTTCCCTCTCCCTCTCCGCTGCCTCCTTCTGCGTTATCACAATCTCGCAGAAGGAGGCAAACGCTGCTCTTGACCTCTCGCTGCCGATCATGTGGTCGACCACGACCGACAACGAGAGGTCCATCCCAATAACGCCCCTTAGGACTCTGCGCGGCGCCGACCACGCAGGACATTCTCCCAGCGTATGCCGCGCAGTGTCCTGGGCCTCCTCGCAGTGGTGGCACTGCGATCCTCCCAGTGCCAGTTATGAACACACAGTTTGACGAAACGGCGGTATGCAGGTAATTTAACTTATGCGCATGCATTGCTGCAACTTGTGCTGTATAATTTAGAATTTTTGTTACCGCGCCATCCGATTATTATACATGTGGAAATACTCGTACACGCTGCATTGTATTTTCTTCCGCACGCGACAAGGAGGGGACAGAGGCGAGGTCCGGCTAGCGTCTGTCCCATCCCCCCGTCCCACCCCCCTGGTCGACCCGCATAAATCTTGAAAATATGATAAAATAAACGCTAAAATCTATAAATGAAAACGTGTATAGATAAAATAGATCAAATAAAAGTCTATAAATAAATAAATAATAATAAGTAAATAAATACAATGGACAAACCACAACAAACACAAGAAGGGGGGGCAAAATAAAGGGGAATAAAAGATAAAGATGAACTTTATAATATAGAATATAAAATATATATAGAATAAAATGAAATATTATAAAATAAAAGGAGGGGGGTCGACCGGCAGGTCGCATCTTTGTAGAGGGGAGGGATTATTGCTCCACCTCGCCCCCCGCGACCTGCCCACCTCGGGGGCGCCTTAACGGCCAGCCCCCCTTGGCGGCGGTGGAAGTCCTAAGTAGTCCCACCGCCGCCATTACGTCTGCAGCCCCTTACCGGGAGGCCGTCGGCCTCGTCGGGGTTGCCCCGCCGATGCCAGCCTCCTGGCCGAGAGTGGTCGGCTTCCCTCTCCCTCTCCGCTGCCTCCTTCTGCGTTATCACAATCTCGCAGAAGGAGGCAAACGCTGCTCTTGACCTCTCACTGCCGATCATGTGGTCCACCACGACCGACAACGAGAGGTCCATCCCAATAACGCCCCTTAGGACTCTGCGCGGCGCCGACCACGCAGGACATTCTCCCAGCGTATGCCGCGCAGAGTCCTGGGCCTCCTCGCAGTGGTGGCACTGCGATCCTCCCAGTGCCAGTTATGAACACACAGTTTGACGAAACGGCGGTATGCAGGTAATTTAACTTATGCGCATGCATTGCTGCAACTTGTGCTGTATAATTTAGAATTTTTGTTACCGCGCCATCCGATTATTATACATGTGGAAATACTCGTACACGCAGCATTGTATTTTCTTCCGCACGCGACAAGGAGGGGACAGAGGCGAGGTCCGGCTAGCGTCTGTCCCCTCCCCCCGTCCCACCCCCCTGGTCGGCCCGCATAAAACTTAAAAATATGATAAAATAAACGATAAAATCTATAAATGAAAACGTCTATAGATAAAATAGATAAAATAAAAGTCAATAAATAAATAAATAATAATAAGTAAATAAATACAATGGACAAACCACAACAAACATAAGAAGGGGGGGGCAAAATAAAGGGGAATAAAAGATAAAGATGAAATTTATAATATAGAATATGAAATATATATAGAATAAAATGAAATATTATAAAATAAAAGGAGGGGGGTCGACCGGCAGGTCGCATCTTTGTAGAGGGGGGGAGGGGATTATTGCTCCACCTCGCCCGCCGCGACCTGCCCACCTCGGGGGCGCCTTAACAGCCAGCCCCCCTTGGCGGCGGTGGAAGTACTAAGTATTCCCACCGCCGCCATTACGTCTGCGGCCCCTTACCGGGGGACCATCGGCCTCGTCGGGGTTGCCCCGCCGATGCTAGCCTCCTGGCGGAGAGGGGGTCGGCTTCCCTCTCCCTCTCCGCTGCCTCCTTCTGCGTTATCACAATCTCGCAGAAGGAGGCAAACGCTGCTCTTGACCTCTCGCTGCCGATCATGTGGTCGACCACGACCGACAACGAGAGGTCCATCCCAATAACGCCCCTTAGGACTCTGCGCGGCGCCGACCACGCAGGACATTCTCCCAGCGTATGCCGCGCAGAGTCCTGGGCCTCCTCGCAGTGGTGGCACTGCGATCCTCCCAGTGCCAGTTATGAACACACAGTTTGACGAAACGGCGGTATGCAGGTAATTTAACTTATGCGCATGCATTGCTGCAACTTGTGCTGTATAATTTAGAATTTTTGTTACCGCGCCATCCGATTATTATACATGTGGAAATACTCGTACACGCTGCATTGTATTTTCTTCCGCACGCGACAAGGAGGGGACAGAGGCGAGTTCCGGCTATCGTCTGTCCCCTCCACCCGCCCCACCCCCCTGGTCGGCCCGCATAAAACTTAAAAATATGATAAAATAGAAGATAAAATCAATAAATGAAAACGTGTATAGATAAAATAGATAAAATAAAAGTCAATAAATAAATAAATAATAATAAGTAAATAAATACAATGGACAAACCACAACAAACATAAGAAGGGGGGGAAAAATAATGGGGAATAAAAGATAAAGATGAAATTTATAATATAGAATATAAAATACATATAGAATAAAATGAAATATTATAAAATAAAAGGAGGGGGGTCGACCGGCAGGTCGCATCTTTGTAGAGGGGGAAGTGATTATTGCTCCACCTCGCCCGCCGCGACCTGCCCACCTCGGGGGCGCCTTAACAGCCAGCCCCCCTTGGCGGCGGTGGAAGTACTAAGTATTCCCACCGCCGCCATTACGTCTGCGGCCCCTTACCGGGGGGCCGTCGGCCTCGTCGGGGTTGCCCCGCCGATGCTAGCCTCCTGGCGGAGAGGGGGTCGGCTTCCCTCTCCCTCTCCGCTGCCTCCTTCCGCGTTATCATAATCTCGCACAAGGAGGCAAACGCTGCTCTTGACCTCTCGCTGCCGATCATGTGGTCGACCACGACCGGCAACGACAGGTCCGTCCCAATAACGCCCCTTAGGTCTCTGCGCGGCGCCGACCACGCAGGACATTCTCCCAGCGTATGCCGCGCAGTGTCCTGGGCCTCCTCGCAGTGGTGGCACTGCGATCCTCCCAGTGCCAGTTATGAACACACAGTTTGACGAAACGGCGGTATGCAGGTAATTTAACTTATGCGCATGCATTGCTGCAACTTGTGCTGTATAATTTAGAATTTTTGTTACCGCGCCATCCGATTATTATACATGTGGAAATACTCGTACACGCTGCATTGTATTTTCTTCCGCACGCGACAAGGAGGGGACAGAGGCGAGGTCCGGCTAGCGTCTGTCCCATCCCCCCGTCCCACCCCCCTGGTCGACCCGCATAAATCTTGAAAATATGATAAAATAAACGCTAAAATCTATAAATGAAAACGTGTATAGATAAAATAGATCAAATAAAAGTCTATAAATAAATAAATAATAATAAGTAAATAAATACAATGGACAAATCACAACAAACACAAGAAGGGGGGGCAAAATAAAGGGGAATAAAAGATAAAGATGAACTTTATAATATAGAATATAAAATATATATAGAATAAAATGAAATATTATAAAATAAAAGGAGGGGGGTCGACCGGCAGGTCGCATCTTTGTAGAGGGGAGGGATTATTGCTCCACCTCGCCCCCCGCGACCTGCCCACCTCGGGGGCGCCTTAACGGCCAGCCCCCCTTGGCGGCGGTGGAAGTCCTAAGTAGTCCCACCGCCGCCATTACGTCTGCAGCCCCTTACCGGGAGGCCGTCGGCCTCGTCGGGGTTGCCCCGCCGATGCCAGCCTCCTGGCCGAGAGTGGTCGGCTTCCCTCTCCCTCTCCGCTGCCTCCTTCTGCGTTATCACAATCTCGCAGAAGGAGGCAAACGCTGCTCTTGACCTCTCACTGCCGATCATGTGGTCCACCACGACCGACAACGAGAGGTCCATCCCAATAACGCCCCTTAGGACTCTGCGCGGCGCCGACCACGCAGGACATTCTCCCAGCGTATGCCGCGCAGAGTCCTGGGCCTCCTCGCAGTGGTGGCACTGCGATCCTCCCAGTGCCAGTTATGAACACACAGTTTGACGAAACGGCGGTATGCAGGTAATTTAACTTATGCGCATGCATTGCTGCAACTTGTGCTGTATAATTTAGAATTTTTGTTACCGCGCCATCCGATTATTATACATGTGGAAATACTCGTACACGCAGCATTGTATTTTCTTCCGCACGCGACAAGGAGGGGACAGAGGCGAGGTCCGGCTAGCGTCTGTCCCCTCCCCCCGTCCCACCCCCCTGGTCGGCCCGCATAAAACTTAAAAATATGATAAAATAAACGATAAAATCTATAAATGAAAACGTCTATAGATAAAATAGATAAAATAAAAGTCAATAAATAAATAAATAATAATAAGTAAATAAATACAATGGACAAACCACAACAAACATAAGAAGGGGGGGGCAAAATAAAGGGGAATAAAAGATAAAGATGAAATTTATAATATAGAATATGAAATATATATAGAATAAAATGAAATATTATAAAATAAAAGGAGGGGGGTCGACCGGCAGGTCGCATCTTTGTAGAGGGGGGGAGGGGATTATTGCTCCACCTCGCCCGCCGCGACCTGCCCACCTCGGGGGCGCCTTAACAGCCAGCCCCCCTTGGCGGCGGTGGAAGTACTAAGTATTCCCACCGCCGCCATTACGTCTGCGGCCCCTTACCGGGGGACCATCGGCCTCGTCGGGGTTGCCCCGCCGATGCTAGCCTCCTGGCGGAGAGGGGGTCGGCTTCCCTCTCCCTCTCCGCTGCCTCCTTCTGCGTTATCACAATCTCGCAGAAGGAGGCAAACGCTGCTCTTGACCTCTCGCTGCCGATCATGTGGTCGACCACGACCGACAACGAGAGGTCCATCCCAATAACGCCCCTTAGGACTCTGCGCGGCGCCGACCACGCAGGACATTCTCCCAGCGTATGCCGCGCAGAGTCCTGGGCCTCCTCGCAGTGGTGGCACTGCGATCCTCCCAGTGCCAGTTATGAACACACAGTTTGACGAAACGGCGGTATGCAGGTAATTTAACTTATGCGCATGCATTGCTGCAACTTGTGCTGTATAATTTAGAATTTTTGTTACCGCGCCATCCGATTTTTATACATGTGCAAATACCCGTACTCGCAGCATTGTATTTTCTTCCGCACGCGACAAGAAGGGGACAGAGGCGAGTTCCGGCTAGCGTCTGTCCCATCCCCCCGTCCCACCCCCCTGGTCCACCCGCATAAAACTTAAAAATAAGATAAAATAGAAGATAAAATCAATAAATGAAAACGTGTATAGATAAAATAGATCAAATAAAAGTCAATAAATAAACAAATAATAATAAGTAAATAAATACAATGGACAAACCACAACAAACATAAGAAGGGGGGGGGGGAAATAAAGGGGAATAAAAGATAAAGATGAAATTTATAATATAGAATATAAAATGTATATAGAATAAAATGAAATATTATAAAATAAAAGGAGGGGGGTCGACCGGCAGGTCGCATCTTTGTAGAGGGGGGGGATTATTGCTCCACCTCGCCCCCCGCGACCTGCCCACCACGGGGGCGCCTTAACGGCCAGCCCCCCTTGGCGGCGGTGGAAGTACTAAGTATTCCCACCGCCGCCATTACGTCTGCGGCCCCTTACCGGGGGACCGTCGGCCTCGTCGGGGTTGCCCCGCCGATGCTAGCCTCCTGGCCGAGAGTGGTCGGCTTCCCTCTCCCTCTCCGCTGCCTCCTTCTGCGTTATCACAATCTCGCAGAAGGAGGCAAACGCTGCTCTTGACCTCTCACTGCCGATCATGTGGTCCACCACGACCGACAACGAGAGGTCCATCCCAATAAAGCCCCTTAGGACTCTGCGCGGCGCCGACCACGCAGGACATTCTCCCAGCGTATGCCGCGCAGAGTCCTGGGCCTCCTCGCAGTGGTGGCACTGCGATCCTCCCAGTGCCAGTTATGAACACACAGTTTGACGAAACGGCGGTATGCAGGTAATTTAACTTATGCGCATGCATTGCTGCAACTTGTGCTGTATAATTTAGAATTTTTGTTACCGCGCCATCCGATTATTATACATGTGGAAATACTCGTACACGCTGAATTGTATTTTCTTCCGCACGCGACAAGGAGGGGACAGAGGCGAGGTCCGGCTAGCGTCTGTCCCATCCCCCCGTCCCACCCCCCTGGTCGACCCGCATAAATCTTGAAAATATGATAAAATAAACTATAAAATCTATAAATGAAAACGTGTATAGATAAAATAGATCAAATAAAAGTCTATAAATAAATAAATAATAATAAGTAAATAAATACAATGGACAAACCACAACAAACACAAGAAGGGGGGGCAAAATAAAGGGGAATAAAAGATAAAGATGAACTTTATAATATAGAATATAAAATATATATAGAATAAAATGAAATATTATAAAATAAAAGGAAGGGGGACGACCGGCAGGTCGCATCTTTGTAGAGGGGAGGGATTATTGCTCCACCTCGCCCCCCGCGACCTGCCCACCTCGGGGGCGCCTTAACGGCCAGCCCCCCTTGGCGGCGGTGGAAGTACTAAGTAGTCCCACCGCCGCCATTACGTCTGCAGCCCCTTACCGGGAGGCCGTCGGCCTCGTCGGGGTTGCCCCGCCGATGCTAGCCTCCTGGCCGAGAGTGGTCGGCTTGCCTCTCCCTCTCCGCTGCCTCCTTCTGCGTTATCACAATCTCGCAGAAGGAGGCAAACGCTGCTCTTGACCTCTCACTGCCGATCATGTGGTCCACCACGACCGACAACGAGAGGTCCATCCCAATAAAGCCCCTTAGGACTCTGCGCGGCGCCGACCACGCAGGACATTCTCCCAGCGTATGCCGCGCAGAGTCCTGGGCCTCCTCGCAGTGGTGGCACTGCGATCCTCCCAGTGCCAGTTATGAACACACAGTTTGACGAAACGGCGGTATGCAGGTAATTTAACTTATGCGCATGCATTGCTGCAACTTGTGCTGTATAATTTAGAATTTTTGTTACCGCGCCATCCGATTTTTATACATGTGCAAATACTCGTACATGCTGCATTGTATTTTCTTCCGCACGCTACAAGGAGGGAACAGAGGCGAGGTCCGGCTAGCGTCTGTCCCCTCCCCCCGTCCCACCCCCCTGGTCGGCCCGCATAAAACTTAAAAATAAGATAAAATAAACGATAAAATCTATAAATGAAAACGTGTATAGATAAAATAGAAGTCAATAAATAAATAAATAATAATAAGTAAATAAATACAATGGACAAACCACAACAAACATAAGAAGGGGGGGGGCAAAATAAAGGGTAATAAAAGATAAAGATGAAATATATAATATAGAATATGAAATATATATAGAATAAAATGAAATATTATAAAATAAAAGGAGGGGGGTCGACCGGCAGGTCGCATCTTTGTAGAGGGGGGGAGGGGATTATTGCTCCACCTCGCCCGCCGCGACCTGCCCACCTCGGGGGCGCCTTAACAGCCAGCCCCCCTTGGCGGCGGTGGAAGTACTAAGTATTCCCACCGCCGCCATTACGTCTGCAGCCCCTTACCGGGGGACCATCGGCCTCGTCGGGGTTGCCCCGCCGATGCTAGCCTCCTGGCGGAGAGGGGGTCGGCTTGCCTCTCCCTCTCCGCTGCCTCCTTCTGCGTTATCACAATCTCGCAGAAGGAGGCAAACGCTGCTCTTGACCTCTCGCTGCCGATCATGTGGGCGACCACGACCGGCAACGAGAGGTCCATCCCAATAACGCCCCTTAGGACTCTGCGCGGCGCCGACCACGCAGGACATTCTCCCAGCGTATGCCGCGCAGAGTCCTGGGCCTCCTCGCAGTGGTAGCACTGCGATCCTCCCAGTGCCAGTTATGAACACAGTTTGACGAAACGGCGGTATGCAGGTAATTTAACTTATGCGCATGCATTGCTGCAACTTGTGCTGTATAATTTAGAATTTTTGTTACCGCGCCATCCGATTATTATACATGTGGAAATACTCGTACACGCTGCATTGTATTTTCTTCCGCACGCGACAAGGAGGGGACAGAGGCGAGGTCCGGCTAGCGTCTGTCCCCACCCCCCGTCCCACCCCCCTGGTCGGCCCGCATAAAACTTAAAAATATGATAAAATAAACGATAAAATCTATAAATGAAAACGTGTATAGATAAAATAGATAAAATAAAAGTCAATAAATAAATAAATAATAATAAGTAAATAAATACAATGGACAAACCACAACAAACATAAGAAGGGGGGGCAAATAAAGGGGAATAAAAGATAAAGATGAAATTTATAATATAGAATATGAAATATATATAGAATAAAATGAAATATTATAAAATAAAAG
Source organism: Lasioglossum baleicum (assembly GCF_051020765.1). Taxonomy (NCBI): domain Eukaryota; kingdom Metazoa; phylum Arthropoda; class Insecta; order Hymenoptera; family Halictidae; genus Lasioglossum; species Lasioglossum baleicum. The sequence continues at coordinate 978,948 of NW_027469084.1, forward strand.
GAGGGGGGTCGACCGGCAGGTCGCATCTTTGTAGAGGGGGGGAGGGGATTATTGCTCCACCTCGCCCGCCGCGACCTGCCCACCTCGGGGGCGCCTTAACGGCCAGCCCCCCTTGGCGGCGGTGGAAGTACTAAGTAGTACCACCGCCGCCATTACGTCTGCAGCCCCTTACCGGGAGGCCGTCGGCCTCGTCGGGGTTGCCCCGACGATGCTAGCCTCCTGGCCGAGAGTGGTCGGCTTCCCTCTCCCTCTCCGCTGCCTCCTTCTGCGTTATCACAATCTCGCAGAAGGAGGCAAACGCTGCTCTTGACCTCTCACTGCCGATCATGTGGTCGACCGCGACAGACAACGAGAGGTCCATCCCAATAACGCCCCTTAGGACTCTGCGCGGCGCCGACCACGCAGGACATTCTCCCAGCGTATGCCGCGCAGAGTCCTGGGCCTCCTCGCAGTGGTGGCACTGCGATCCTCCCAGTGCCAGTTATGAACACACAGCTTGACGAAACGGCGGTATGCAGGTAATTTAACTTATGCGCATGCATTGCTGCAACTTGTGCTGTATAATTTAGAATTTTTGTTACCGCGCCATCCGATTATTATACATGTGGAAATTCTCGTACACGCTGCATTGTATTTTCTTCCGCACGCGACAAGGAGTGGACAGAGGCGAGTTCCGGCTATCGTCTGTCCCCTCCCCCCGTCCCACCCCCCTGGTCGGCCCGCATAAAACTTAAAAATATGATAAAATAGAAGATAAAATCAATAAATGAAAACGTGTATAGATAAAATAGATAAAATAAAAGTCAATAAATAAATAAATAATAATAAGTAAATAAATACAATGGACAAACCACAACAAACATAAGAAGGGGGGGAAAAATAATGGGGAATAAAAGATAAAGATGAAATTTATAATATAGAATATAAAATATATATAGAATAAAATGAAATATTATAAAATAAAAGGAGGGGGGTCGACCGGCAGGTCGCATCTTTGTAGAGGGGGGGAGGGGATTATTGCTCCACCTCGCCCGCCGCGACCTGCCCACCTCGGGGGCGCCTTAACAGCCAGCCCCCCTTGGCGGCGGTGGAAGTACTAAGTATTCCCACCGCCGCCATTACGTCTGCGGCCCCTTACCGGGGGGCCGTCGGCCTCGTCGGGGTTGCCCCGCCGATGCTAGCCTCCTGGCGGAGAGGGGGTCGGCTTCCCTCTCCCTCTCCGCTGCCTCCTTCCGCGTTATCATAATCTCGCACAAGGAGGCAAACGCTGCTCTTGACCTCTCACTGCCGATCATGTGGTCGACCGCGACCGACAACGAGAGGTCCATCCCAATAACGCCCCTTAGGACTCCGCGCGGCACCGACCACGCACGACATTCTCCCAGCGTAAGCCGCGCAGAGTCCTGGGCATCCTCGCAGTGGTGGCACTGCGATCCTCCCAGTGCCAGTTATGAACACACAGTTTGACGAAACGGCGGTATGCAGGTAATTTAACTTATGCGCATGCATTGCTGCAACTTGTGCTGTATAATTTAGAATTTTTGTTACCGCGCCATCCGATTATTATACATGTGGAAATACTCGTACACGCTGCATTGTATTTTCTTCCGCACGCGACAAGGAGGGGACAGAGGCGAGGTCCGGCTAGCGTCTGTCCCCTCCCCCCGTCCCACCCCCCTGGTCGGCCCGCATAAAACTTAAAAATATGATAAAATAAACGATAAAATCTATAAATGAAAACGTGTATAGATAAAATAGATCAAATAAAAGTCTATAAATAAATAAATAATAATAAGTAAATAAATACAATGGACAAACCACAACAAACACAAGAAGGGGGGGCAAAATAAAGGGGAATAAAAGATAAAGATGAACTTTATAATATAGAATATAAAATATATATAGAATAAAATGAAATATTATAAAATAAAAGGAGGGGGGTCGACCGGCAGGTCGCATCTTTGTAGAGGGGAGGGATTATTGCTCCACCTCGCCCCCCGCGACCTGCCCACCTCGGGGGCGCCTTAACGGCCAGCCCCCCTTGGCGGCGTTATCACAATCTCGCAGAAGGAGGCAAACGCTGCTCTTGACCTCTCGCTGCCGATCATGTGGTCGACCACGACCGGCAACGAGAGGTCCATCCCAATAACGCCCCTTAGGTCTCTGCGCGGCGCCGACCACGCAGGACATTCTCCCAGCGTATGCCGCGCAGAGTCCTGGGCCTCCTCGCAGTGGTGGCACTGCGATCCTCCCAGTGCCAGTTATGAACACACAGTTTGAGGAAACGGCGGTATGCAGGTAATTTAACTTATGCGCATGCATTGCTGCAACTTGTGCTGTATAATTTAGAATTTTTGTTACCGCGCCATCCGATTTTTATACATGTGCAAATACTCGTACACGCTGCATTGTATTTTCTTCCGCACGCAACAAGGAGGGGACAGATCCGAGGTCCGGCTAGCGTCTGTCCCCTCCCCCCGTCCCACCTCCCTGGTCGGCCCGCATAAAACTTAAAAATATGATAAAATAAACGATAAAATCTATAAATGAAAACGTGTATAGATAAAATAGATAAAATAAAAGTCAATAAATAAATAAATAATAATAAGTAAATAAATACAATGGACAAACCACAACAAACATAAGAAGGGGGGGCAAAATAAAGGGGAATAAAAGATAAAGATGAAATTTATAATATAGAATATAAAATATATATAGAATAAAATGAAATATTATAAAATAAAAGGAGGGGGGTCGACCGGCAGGTCGCATCTTTGTAGAGGGGGGGAGGGGATTATTGCTCCACCTCGCCCGCCGCGACCTGCCCACCTCGGGGGCGCCTTAACAGCCAGCCCCCCTTGGCGGCGGTGGAAGTACTAAGTATTCCCACCGCCGCCATTACGTCTGCGGCCCCTTACCGGGGGGCCGTCGGCCTCGTCGGGGTTGCCCCGCCGATGCTAGCCTCCTGGCGGAGAGGGGGTCGGCTTCCCTCTCCCTCTCCGCTGCCTCCTTCCGCGTTATCATAATCTCGCACAAGGAGGCAAACGCTGCTCTTGACCTCTCACTGCCGATCATGTGGTCGACCGCGACCGACAACGAGAGGTCCATCCCAATAACGCCCCTTAGGACTCCGCGCGGCACCGACCACGCACGACATTCTCCCAGCGTAAGCCGCGCAGAGTCCTGGGCATCCTCGCAGTGGTGGCACTGCGATCCTCCCAGTGCCAGTTATGAACACACAGTTTGACGAAACGGCGGTATGCAGGTAATTTAACTTATGCGCATGCATTGCTGCAACTTGTGCTGTATAATTTAGAATTTTTGTTACCGCGCCATCCGATTATTATACATGTGGAAATACTCGTACACGCTGCATTGTATTTTCTTCCGCACGCGACAAGGAGGGGACAGAGGCGAGGTCCGGCTAGCGTCTGTCCCCTCCCCCCGTCCCACCCCCCTGGTCGGCCCGCATAAAACTTAAAAATATGATAAAATAAACGATAAAATCTATAAATGAAAACGTGTATAGATAAAATAGATCAAATAAAAGTCTATAAATAAATAAATAATAATAAGTAAATAAATACAATGGACAAACCACAACAAACCCAAGAAGGGGGGGCAAAATAAAGGGGAATAAAAGATAAAGATGAACTTTATAATATAGAATATAAAATATATATAGAATAAAATGAAATATTATAAAATAAAAGGAGGGGGGTCGACCGGCAGGTCGCATCTTTGTAGAGGGGAGGGATTATTGCTCCACCTCGCCCCCCGCGACCTGCCCACCTCGGGGGCGCCTTAACGGCCAGCCCCCCTTGGCGGCGTTATCACAATCTCGCAGAAGGAGGCAAACGCTGCTCTTGACCTCTCGCTGCCGATCATGTGGTCGACCACGACCGGCAACGAGAGGTCCATCCCAATAACGCCCCTTAGGTCTCTGCGCGGCGCCGACCACGCAGGACATTCTCCCAGCGTATGCCGCGCAGAGTCCTGGGCCTCCTCGCAGTGGTGGCACTGCGATCCTCCCAGTGCCAGTTATGAACACACAGTTTGAGGAAACGGCGGTATGCAGGTAATTTAACTTATGCGCATGCATTGCTGCAACTTGTGCTGTATAATTTAGAATTTTTGTTACCGCGCCATCCGATTTTTATACATGTGCAAATACTCGTACACGCTGCATTGTATTTTCTTCCGCACGCAACAAGGAGGGGACAGATCCGAGGTCCGGCTAGCGTCTGTCCCCTCCCCCCGTCCCACCTCCCTGGTCGGCCCGCATAAAACTTAAAAATATGATAAAATAAACGATAAAATCTATAAATGAAAACGTGTATAGATAAAATAGATAAAATAAAAGTCAATAAATAAATAAATAATAATAAGTAAATAAATACAATGGACAAACCACAACAAACATAAGAAGGGGGGGCAAAATAAAGGGGAATAAAAGATAAAGATGAAATTTATAATATAGAATATAAAATATATATAGAATAAAATGAAATATTATAAAATAAAAGGAGGGGGGTCGACCGGCAGGTCGCATCTTTGTAGAGGGGGGGAGGGGATTATTGCTCCACCTCGCCCGCCGCGACCTGCCCACCTCGGGGGCGCCTTAACAGCCAGCCCCCCTTGGCGGCGGTGGAAGTACTAAGTATTCCCACCGCCGCCATTACGTCTGCGGCCCCTTACCGGGGGGCCGTCGGCCTCGTCGGGGTTGCCCCGCCGATGCTAGCCTCCTGGCGGAGAGGGGGTCGGCTTCCCTCTCCCTCTCCGCTGCCTCCTTCCGCGTTATCATAATCTCGCACAAGGAGGCAAACGCTGCTCTTGACCTCTCACTGCCGATCATGTGGTCGACCGCGACCGACAACGAGAGGTCCATCCCAATAACGCCCCTTAGGACTCCGCGCGGCACCGACCACGCACGACATTCTCCCAGCGTAAGCCGCGCAGAGTCCTGGGCATCCTCGCAGTGGTGGCACTGCGATCCTCCCAGTGCCAGTTATGAACACACAGTTTGACGAAACGGCGGTATGCAGGTAATTTAACTTATGCGCATGCATTGCTGCAACTTGTGCTGTATAATTTAGAATTTTTGTTACCGCGCCATCCGATTATTATACATGTGGAAATACTCGTACACGCTGCATTGTATTTTCTTCCGCACGCGACAAGGAGGGGACAGAGGCGAGGTCCGGCTAGCGTCTGTCCCCTCCCCCCGTCCCACCCCCCTGGTCGGCCCGCATAAAACTTAAAAATATGATAAAATAAACGATAAAATCTATAAATGAAAACGTGTATAGATAAAATAGATCAAATAAAAGTCTATAAATAAATAAATAATAATAAGTAAATAAATACAATGGACAAACCACAACAAACCCAAGAAGGGGGGGCAAAATAAAGGGGAATAAAAGATAAAGATGAACTTTATAATATAGAATATAAAATATATATAGAATAAAATGAAATATTATAAAATAAAAGGAGGGGGGTCGACCGGCAGGTCGCATCTTTGTAGAGGGGAGGGATTATTGCTCCACCTCGCCCCCCGCGACCTGCCCACCTCGGGGGCGCCTTAACGGCCAGCCCCCCTTGGCGGCGTTATCACAATCTCGCAGAAGGAGGCAAACGCTGCTCTTGACCTCTCGCTGCCGATCATGTGGTCGACCACGACCGGCAACGAGAGGTCCATCCCAATAACGCCCCTTAGGTCTCTGCGCGGCGCCGACCACGCAGGACATTCTCCCAGCGTATGCCGCGCAGAGTCCTGGGCCTCCTCGCAGTGGTGGCACTGCGATCCTCCCAGTGCCAGTTATGAACACACAGTTTGAGGAAACGGCGGTATGCAGGTAATTTAACTTATGCGCATGCATTGCTGCAACTTGTGCTGTATAATTTAGAATTTTTGTTACCGCGCCATCCGATTTTTATACATGTGCAAATACTCGTACACGCTGCATTGTATTTTCTTCCGCACGCAACAAGGAGGGGACAGATCCGAGGTCCGGCTAGCGTCTGTCCCCTCCCCCCGTCCCACCTCCCTGGTCGGCCCGCATAAAACTTAAAAATATGATAAAATAAACGATAAAATCTATAAATGAAAACGTGTATAGATAAAATAGATAAAATAAAAGGCAATAAATAAATAAATAATAATAAGTAAATAAATACAATGGACAAACCACAACAAACATAAGAAGGGGGGGGCAAAATAAAGGGGAATAAAAGATAAAGATGAAATTTATAATATAGAATATAAAATATATATAGAATAAAATGAAATATTATAAAATAAAAGGAGGGGGGTCGACCGGCAGGTCGCATCTTTGTAGAGGGGGGGAGGGGATTATTGCTCCACCTCGCCCGCCGCGACCTGCCCACCTCGGGGGCGCCTTAACAGCCAGCCCCCCTTGGCGGCGGTGGAAGTACTAAGTATTCCCACCGCCGCCATTACGTCTGCGGCCCCTTACCGGGGGGCCGTCGGCCTCGTCGGGGTTGCCCCGCCGATGCTAGCCTCCTGGCGGAGAGGGGGTCGGCTTCCCTCTCCCTCTCCGCTGCCTCCTTCCGCGTTATCATAATCTCGCACAAGGAGGCAAACGCTGCTCTTGACCTCTCGCTGCCGATCATGTGGTCGACCACGACCGGCAACGACAGGTCCGTCCCAATAACGCCCCTTAGGACTCTGCGCGGCGCCGACCACGCAGGACATTCTCCCAGCGTATGCCGCGCAGAGTCCTGGGCCTCCTCGCAGTGGTGGCACTGCGATCCTCCCAGTGCCAATTATGAACACACAGTTTGACGAAACGGCGGTATGCAGGTAATTTAACTTATGCGCATGCATTGCTGCAACTTGTGCTGTATAATTTAGAATTTTTGTTACCGCGCCATCCGATTTTTATACATGTGCAAATACTCGTACACGCTGCATTGTATTTTCTTCCGCACGCGACAAGGAGGGAACAGAGGCGAGGTCCGGCTAGCGTCTGTCCCCTCCCCCCGTCCCACCCCCCTGGTCGGCCCGCATAAAACTTAAAAATATGTTAAAATAAACGATAAAATCATTAAATGAAAACGTGTATAGATAAAATAGATAAAATAAAAGTCAATAAATAAATTAATAATAATAAGTAAATAAATACAATGGACAAACCACAACAAACATAAGAAGGGGGGGGCAAAATAAAGGGGTATAAAAGATAAAGATGAAATTTATAATATAGAATATGAAATATATATAGAATAAAATGAAATATTATAAAATAAAAGGAGGGGGGTCGACCGGCAGGTCGCATCTTTGTAGAGGGGGGGAGGGGATTATTGCTCCACCTCGCCCGCCGCGACCTGCCCACCTCGGGGGCGCCTTAACCGCCAGCCCCCCTTGACGGCAGTGGAAGTACTAAGTAGTCCCACCGCCGCCATTACGTCTGCAGCCCCTTACCGGGAGGCCGTCGGCCTCGTCGGGGTTGCCCCGCCGATGCTAGCCTCCTGGCGGAGAGTGGTCGGCTTCCCTCTCCCTCTCCGCTGCCTCCTTCTGCGTTATCACAATCTCGCAGAAGGAGGCAAACGCTGCTCTTGACCTCTCGCTGCCGATCATGTGGTCGACCACGACCGGCAACGAGAGGTCCATCCCAATAACGCCCCTTAGGTCTCTGCGCGGCGCCTACCACGCTGGACATTCTTCCAGCGTATGCCACTCAGAGTCCTGGGCCTCCTCGCAGTGGTGGCACTGCGATCCTCCCAGTGCCAGTTATGAACACACAGTTTGAGGAAACGGCGGTATGCAGGTAATTTAACTTATGCGCATGCATTGCTGCAACTTGTGCTGTATAATTTAGAATTTTTGTTACCGCGCCATCCGATTTTTATACATGTGCAAATACTCGTACACGCTGCATTGTATTTTCTTCCGCACGCGACAAGGAGGGGACAGAGGCGAGTTCCGGCTATCGTCTGTCCCCTCCCCCCGTCCCACCCCCCTGGTCGGCCCGCATAAAACTTAAAAATATGATAAAATAGAAGATAAAATCAATAAATGAAAACGTGTATAGATAAAATAGATAAAATAAAAGTCAATAAATAAATAAATAATAATAAGTAAATAAATACAATGGACAAACCACAACAAACATAAGAAGGGGGGGAAAAATAATGGGGAATAAAAGATAAAGATGAAATTTATAATATAGAATATAAAATACATATAGAATAAAATGAAATATTATAAAATAAAAGGAGGGGGGTCGACCGGCAGGTCGCATCTTTGTAGAGGGGGAAGTGATTATTGCTCCACCTCGCCCGCCGCGACCTGCCCACCTCGGGGGCGCCTTAACAGCCAGCCCCCCTTGGCGGCGGTGGAAGTACTAAGTATTCCCACCGCCGCCATTACGTCTGCGGCCCCTTACCGGGGGGCCGTCGGCCTCGTCGGGGTTGCCCCGCCGATGCTAGCCTCCTGGCGGAGAGGGGGTCGGCTTCCCTCTCCCTCTCCGCTGCCTCCTTCCGCGTTATCATAATCTCGCACAAGGAGGCAAACGCTGCTCTTGACCTCTCGCTGCCGATCATGTGGTCGACCACGACCGGCAACGACAGGTCCGTCCCAATAACGCCCCTTAGGTCTCTGCGCGGCGCCGACCACGCTGGACATTCTTCCAGCGTATGCCACTCAGAGTCCTGGGCCTCCTCGCAGTGGTGGCACTGCGATCCTCCCAGTGCCAGTTATGAACACACAGTTTGGGGAAACGGCGGTATGCAGGTAATTTAACTTATGCGCATGCATTGCTGCAACTTGTGCTGTATAATTTAGAATTTTTGTTTCCGCGCCATCCGATTTTTATACATGTGCAAATACTCGTACACGCTGCATTGTATTTTCTTCCGCACGCGACAAGGAGGGAACAGAGGCGAGGTCCGGCTAGCGTCTGTCCCCTCCCCCCGTCCCACCCCCCTGGTCGGCCCGCATAAAACTTAAAAATATGTTAAAATAAACGATAAAATCATTAAATGAAAACGTGTATAGATAAAATAGATAAAATAAAAGTCAATAAATAAATTAATAATAATAAGTAAATAAATACAATGGACAAACCACAACAAACATAAGAAGGGGGGGCAAAATAAAGGGGTATAAAAGATAAAGATGAAATTTATAATATAGAATATGAAATATATATAGAATAAAATGAAATATTATAAAATAAAAGGAGGGGGGTCGACCGGCAGGTCGCATCTTTGTAGAGGGGGGGAGGGGATTATTGCTCCACCTCGCCCGCCGCGACCTGCCCACCTCGGGGGCGCCTTAACCGCCAGCCCCCCTTGGCGGCGGTGGAAGTACTAAGTAGTCCCACCGCCGCCATTACGTCTGCAGCCCCTTACCGGGAGGCCGTCGGCCTCGTCGGGGTTGCCCCGCCGATGCTAGCCTCCTGGCGGAGAGGGTGTCGGCTTCCCTCTCCCTCTCCGCTGCCTCCTTCCGCGTTATCATAATCTCGCACAAGGAGGCAAACGCTGCTCTTGACCTCTCGCTGCCGATCATGTGGTCGACCACGACCGGCAAGGACAGGTCCGTCCCAATAACGCCCCTTAGGTCTCTGCGCGGCGCCGACCACGCTGGACATTCTTCCAGCGTATGCCACTCAGAGTCCTGGGCCTCCTCGCAGTGGTGGCACTGCGATCCTCCCAGTGCCAGTTATGAACACACAGTTTGGGGAAACGGCGGTATGCAGGTAATTTAACTTATGCGCATGCATTGCTGCAACTTGTGCTGTATAATTTAGAATTTTTGTTACCGCGCCATCCGATTTTTATACATGTGCAAATACTCGTACACGCTGCATTGTATTTTCTTCCGCACGCGACAAGGAGGGAACAGAGGCGAGGTCCGGCTAGCGTCTGTCCCCTCCCCCCGTCCCACCCCCCTGGTCGGCCCGCATAAAACTTAAAAATATGTTAAAATAAACGATAAAATCATTAAATGAAAACGTGTATAGATAAAATAGATAAAATAAAAGTCAATAAATAAATTAATAATAATAAGTAAATAAATACAATGGACAAACCACAACAAACATAAGAAGGGGGGGGGCAAAATAAAGGGGTACAAAGATAAAGATGAAATTTATAATATAGAATATGAAATATATATAGAATAAAATGAAATATTATAAAATAAAAGGAGGGGGGTCGACCGGCAGGTCGCATCTTTGTAGAGGGGGGGAGGGGATTATTGCTCCACCTCGCCCGCCGCGACCTGCCCACCTCGGGGGCGCCTTAACCGCCAGCCCCCCTTGGCGGCGGTGGAAGTACTAAGTAGTCCCACCGCCGCCATTACGTCTGCAGCCCCTTACCGGGAGGCCGTCGGCCTCGTCGGGGTTGCCCCGCCGATGCTAGCCTCCTGGCGGAGAGTGGTCGGCTTCCCTCTCCCTCTCCGCTGCCTCCTTCTGCGTTATCACAATCTCGCAGAAGGAGGCAAACGCTGCTCTTGACCTCTCGCTGCCGATCATGTGGTCGACCACGACCGGCAACGAGAGGTCCATCCCAATAACGCCCCTTAGGTCTCTGCGCGGCGCCGACCACGCTGGACATTCTTCCAGCGTATGCCACTCAGAGTCCTGGGCCTCCTCGCAGTGGTGGCACTGCGATCCTCCCAGTGCCAATTATGAACACACAGTTTGAGGAAACGGCGGTATGCAGGTAATTTAACTTATGCGCATGCATTGCTGCAACTTGTGCTGTATAATTTAGAATTTTTGTTACCGCGCCATCCGATTTTTATACATGTGCAAATACTCGTACACGCTGCATTGTATTTTCTTCCGCACGCTACAAGGAGGGAACAGAGGCGAGGTCCGGCTAGGGTCTGTCCCCTCCCCCCGTCCCACCCCCCTGGTCGGCCCGCATAAATCTTAAAAATATGATAAAATAGAAGATAAAATCAATAAATGAAAACGTGTATAGATAAAATAGAAGTCAATAAATAAATAAATAATAATAAGTAAATAAATACAATCGACAAACCACAACAAACATAAGAAGAGGGGGGCAAAATAAAGGGGAACAAAAGATAAAGATGAAATTTATAATATAGAATATGAAATATATATAGAATAAAATGAAATATTATAAAATAAAAGGAGGGGGGTCGACCGGCAGGTCGCATCTTTGTAGAGGGGGGAGGGGATTATTGCTCCACCTCGCCCGCCGCGACCTGCCCACCTCGGGGGCGCCTTAACAGCCAGCCCCCCTTGGCGGCGGTGGAAGTACTATGTATTCCCACCGCCGCCATTACGTCTGCGGCCCCTTACCGGGGGGCCGTCGGCCTCGTCGGGGTTGCCCCGCCGATGCTAGCCTCCTGGCGGAGAGGGGGTCGGCTTCCCTCTCCCTCTCCGCTGCTTCCTTCTGCGTTATCACAATCTCGCAGAAGGAGGCAAACGCTGCTCTTGACCTCTCGCTGCCGATCATGTGGTCGACCACGACCGGCAACGAGAGGTCCATCCCAATAACGCCCCTTAGGACTCTGCGCGGCGCCGACCACGCAGGACATTCTCTCAGCGTATGCCACTCAGAGTCCTGGGCCTCCTCGCAGTGGTGGCACTGCGATCCTCCCAATGCCAGTTATGAACACACAGTTTGAGGAAACGGCGGTATGCAGGTAATTTAACTTATGCGCATGCATTGCTGCAACTTGTGCTGTATAATTTAGAATTTTTGTTACCGCGCCATCCGATTTTTATACATGTGCAAATACTCGTACACGCTGCGTTGTATTTTCTTCCGCACGCTACAAGGAGGGAACAGAGGCGAGGTCCGGCTAGCGTCTGTCCCCTCCCCCCGTCCCACCCCCCTGGTCGGCCCGCATAAAACTTAAAAATATGATAAAATAGAAGATAAAATCAATAAATGAAAACGTGTATAGATAAAATAGAAGTCAATAAATAAATAAATAATAATAAGTAAATAAATACAATCGACAAACCACAACAAACATAAGAAGAGGGGGGCAAAATAAAGGGGAACAAAAGATAAAGATGAAATTTATAATATAGAATATGAAATATATATAGAATAAAATGAAATATTATAAAATAAAAGGAGGGGGGTCGACCGGCAGGTCGCATCTTTGTAGAGGGGGGGAGGGGATTATTGCTCCACCTCGCCCGCCGCGACCTGCCCACCTCGGGGGCGCCTTAACCGCCAGCCCCCCTTGGCGGCGGTGGAAGTACTAAGTAGTCCCACCGCCGCCATTACGTCTGCAGCCCCTTACCGGGAGGCCGTCGGCCTCGTCGGGGTTGCCCCGCCGATGCTAGCCTCCTGGCGGAGAGTGGTCGGCTTCCCTCTCCCTCTCCGCTGCCTCCTTCTGCGTTATCACAATCTCGCAGAAGGAGGCAAACGCTGCTCTTGACCTCTCGCTGCCGATCATGTGGTCGACCACGACCGGCAACGAGAGGTCCATCCCAATAACGCCCCTTAGGTCTCTGCGCGGCGCCGACCACGCTGGACATTCTTCCAGCGTATGCCACTCAGAGTCCTGGGCCTCCTCGCAGTGGTGGCACTGCGATCCTCCCAGTGCCAATTATGAACACACAGTTTGAGGAAACGGCGGTATGCAGGTAATTTAACTTATGCGCATGCATTGCTGCAACTTGTGCTGTATAATTTAGAATTTTTGTTACCGCGCCATCCGATTTTTATACATGTGCAAATACTCGTACACGCTGCATTGTATTTTCTTCCGCACGCTACAAGGAGGGAACAGAGGCGAGGTCCGGCTAGCGTCTGTCCCCTCCCCCCGTCCCACCCCCCTGGTCGGCCCGCATAAAACTTAAAAATATGATAAAATAGAAGATAAAATCAATAAATGAAAACGTGTATAGATAAAATAGAAGTCAATAAATAAATAAATAATATTAAGTAAATAAATACAATCGACAAACCACAACAAACATAAGAAGAGGGGGGCAAAATAAAGGGGAACAAAAGATAAAGATGAAATTTATAATATAGAATATGAAATATATATAGAATAAAATGAAATATTATAAAATAAAAGGAGGGGGGTCGACCGGCAGGTCGCATCTTTGTAGAGGGGGGAGGGGATTATTGCTCCACCTCGCCCGCCGCGACCTGCCCACCTCGGGGGCGCCTTAACAGCCAGCCCCCCTTGGCGGCGGTGGAAGTACTATGTATTCCCACCGCCGCCATTACGTCTGCGGCCCCTTACCGGGGGGCCGTCGGCCTCGTCGGGGTTGCCCCGCCGATGCTAGCCTCCTGGCGGAGAGGGGGTCGGCTTCCCTCTCCCTCTCCGCTGCTTCCTTCTGCGTTATCACAATCTCGCAGAAGGAGGCAAACGCTGCTCTTGACCTCTCGCTGCCGATCATGTGGTCGACCACGACCGGCAACGAGAGGTCCATCCCAATAACGCCCCTTAGGACTCTGCGCGGCGCCGACCACGCAGGACATTCTCTCAGCGTATGCCACTCAGAGTCCTGGGCCTCCTCGCAGTGGTGGCACTGCGATCCTCCCAATGCCAGTTATGAACACACAGTTTGAGGAAACGGCGGTATGCAGGTAATTTAACTTATGCGCATGCATTGCTGCAACTTGTGCTGTATAATTTAGAATTTTTGTTACCGTGCCATCCGATTTTTATACATGTGCAAATACTCGTACACGCTGCATTGTATTTTCTTCCGCACGCGACAAGGAGGGGACAGAGGCGAGTTCCGGCTATCGTCTGTCCCCTCCCCCCGTCCCACCCCCCTGGTCGGCCCGCATAAAACTTAAAAATATGATAAAATAGAAGATAAAATCAATAAATGAAAACGTGTATAGATAAAATAGATAAAATAAAAGTCAATAAATAAATAAATAATAATAAGTAAATAAATACAATGGACAAACCACAACAAACATAAGAAGGGGGGGAAAAATAATGGGGAATAAAAGATAAAGATGAAATTTATAATATAGAATATAAAATACATATAGAATAAAATGAAATATTATAAAATAAAAGGAGGGGGGTCGACCGGCAGGTCGCATCTTTGTAGAGGGGGAAGTGATTATTGCTCCACCTCGCCCGCCGCGACCTGCCCACCTCGGGGGCGCCTTAACAGCCAGCCCCCCTTGGCGGCGGTGGAAGTACTAAGTATTCCCACCGCCGCCATTACGTCTGCGGCCCCTTACCGGGGGGCCGTCGGCCTCGTCGGGGTTGCCCCGCCGATGCTAGCCTCCTGGCGGAGAGGGGGTCGGCTTCCCTCTCCCTCTCCGCTGCCTCCTTCCGCGTTATCATAATCTCGCACAAGGAGGCAAACGCTGCTCTTGACCTCTCGCTGCCGATCATGTGGTCGACCACGACCGGCAACGACAGGTCCGTCCCAATAACGCCCCTTAGGTCTCTGCGCGGCGCCGACCACGCTGGACATTCTTCCAGCGTATGCCACTCAGAGTCCTGGGCCTCCTCGCAGTGGTGGCACTGCGATCCTCCCAGTGCCAGTTATGAACACACAGTTTGGGGAAACGGCGGTATGCAGGTAATTTAACTTATGCGCATGCATTGCTGCAACTTGTGCTGTATAATTTAGAATTTTTGTTACCGCGCCATCCGATTTTTATACATGTGCAAATACTCGTACACGCTGCATTGTATTTTCTTCCGCACGCGACAAGGAGGGAACAGAGGCGAGGTCCGGCTAGCGTCTGTCCCCTCCCCCCGTCCCACCCCCCTGGTCGGCCCGCATAAAACTTAAAAATATGTTAAAATAAACGCTAAAATCTATAAATGAAAACGTGTATAGATAAAATAGATAAAATAAAAGTCAATAAATAAATTAATAATAATAAGTAAATAAATACAATGGACAAACCACAACAAACATAAGAAGGGGGGGGCAAAATAAAGGGGTATAAAAGATAAAGATGAAATTTATAATATAGAATATGAAATATATATAGAATAAAATGAAATATTATAAAATAAAAGGAGGGGGGTCGACCGGCAGGTCGCATCTTTGTAGAGGGGGGGAGGGGATTATTGCTCCACCTCGCCCGCCGCGACCTGCCCACCTCGGGGGCGCCTTAACCGCCAGCCCCCCTTGGCGGCGGTGGAAGTACTAAGTAGTCCCACCGCCGCCATTACGTCTGCAGCCCCTTACCGGGAGGCCGTCGGCCTCGTCGGGGTTGCCCCGCCGATGCTAGCCTCCTGGCGGAGAGTGGTCGGCTTCCCTCTCCCTCTCCGCTGCCTCCTTCTGCGTTATCACAATCTCGCAGAAGGAGGCAAACGCTGCTCTTGACCTCTCGCTGCCGATCATGTGGTCGACCACGACCGGCAACGAGAGGTCCATCCCAATAACGCCCCTTAGGTCTCTGCGCGGCGCCGACCACGCTGGACATTCTTCCAGCGTATGCCACTCAGAGTCCTGGGCCTCCTCGCAGTGGTGGCACTGCGATCCTCCCAGTGCCAGTTATGAACACACAGTTTGAGGAAACGGCGGTATGCAGGTAATTTAACTTATGCGCATGCATTGCTGCAACTTGTGCTGTATAATTTAGAATTTTTGTTACCGCGCCATCCGATTTTTATACATGTGCAAATACTCGTACACGCTGCGTTGTATTTTCTTCCGCACGCTACAAGGAGGGAACAGAGGCGAGGTCCGGCTAGCGTCTGTCCCCTCCCCCCGTCCCACCCCCCTGGTCGGCCCGCATAAAACTTAAAAATATGATAAAATAGAAGATAAAATCAATAAATGAAAACGTGTATAGATAAAATAGAAGTCAATAAATAAATAAATAATAATAAGTAAATAAATACAATCGACAAACCACAACAAACATAAGAAGAGGGGGGCAAAATAAAGGGGAACAAAAGATAAAGATGAAATTTATAATATAGAATATGAAATATATATAGAATAAAATGAAATATTATAAAATAAAAGGAGGGGGGTCGACCGGCAGGTCGCATCTTTGTAGAGGGGGGGAGGGGATTATTGCTCCACCTCGCCCGCCGCGACCTGCCCACCTCGGGGGCGCCTTAACAGCCAGCCCCCCTTGGCGGCGGTGGAAGTACTATGTATTCCCACCGCCGCCATTACGTCTGCGGCCCCTTACCGGGGGGCCGTCGGCCTCGTCGGGGTTGCCCCGCCGATGCTAGCCTCCTGGCGGAGAGGGGGTCGGCTTCCCTCTCCCTCTCCGCTGCTTCCTTCTGCGTTATCACAATCTCGCAGAAGGAGGCAAACGCTGCTCATGACCTCTCGCTGCCGATCATGTGGTCGACCACGACCGGCAACGAGAGGTCCATCCCAATAACGCCCCTTAGGACTCTGCGCGGCGCCGACCACGCAGGACATTCTCCCAGCGTATGCCACTCAGAGTCCTGGGCCTCCTCGCAGTGGTGGCACTGCGATCCTCCCAATGCCAGTTATGAACACACAGTTTGAGGAAACGGCGGTATGCAGGTAATTTAACTTATGCGCATGCATTGCTGCAACTTGTGCTGTATAATTTAGAATTTTTGTTACCGCGCCATCCGATTTTTATACATGTGCAAATACTCGTACACGCTGCATTGTATTTTCTTCCGCACGCGACAAGGAGGGGACAGAGGCGAGTTCCGGCTATCCCCTCCACCCGCCCCACCCCCCTGGTCGGCCCGCATAAAACTTAAAAATATGATAAAATAGAAGATAAAATCAATAAATGAAAACGTGTATAGATAAAATAGATAAAATAAAAGTCAATAAATAAATAAATAATGATAAGTAAATAAATACAATGGACAAACCACAACAAACATAAGAAGGGGGGGGCAAAATAAAGGGGAATAAAAGATAAAGATGAAATTTATAATATAGAATATAAAATACATATAGAATAAAATGAAATATTATAAAATAAAAGGAGGGGGGTCGACCGGCAGGTCGCATCTTTGTAGAGGGCGGGAGGGGATTATTGCTCCACCTCGCCCGCCGCGACCTGCCCACCTCGGGGGCGCCTTAACAGCCAGCCCCCCTTGGCGGCGGTGGAAGTACTAAGTATTCCCACCGCCGCCATTACGTCTGCGGCCCCTTACCGAGGGGCCGTCGGCCTCGTCGGGGTTGCCCCGCCGATGCTAGCCTCCTGGCGGAGAGGGGGTCGGCTTCCCTCTCCCTCTCCGCTGCCTCCTTCCGCGTTATCATAATCTCGCACAAGGAGGCAAACGCTGCTCTTGACCTCTCGCTGCCGATCATGTGGTCGACCACGACCGGCAACGACAGGTCCGTCCCAATAACGCCCCTTAGGACTCTGCGCGGCGCCGACCACGCAGGACATTCTCCCAGCGTATGCCGCGCAGAGTCCTGGGCCTCCTCGCAGTGGTGGCACTGCGATCCTCCCAGTGCCAATTATGAACACACAGTTTGACGAAACGGCGGTATGCAGGTAATTTAACTTATGCGCATGCATTGCTGCAACTTGTGCTGTATAATTTAGAATTTTTGTTACCGCGCCATCCGATTTTTATACATGTGCAAATACTCGTACACGCTGCATTGTATTTTCTTCCGCACGCGACAAGGAGGGAACAGAGGCGAGGTCCGGCTAGCGTCTGTCCCCTCCCCCCGTCCCACCCCCCTGGTCGGCCCGCATAAAACTTAAAAATATGTTAAAATAAACGATAAAATCATTAAATGAAAACGTGTATAGATAAAATAGATAAAATAAAAGTCAATAAATAAATTAATAATAATAAGTAAATAAATACAATGGACAAACCACAACAAACATTAGAAGGGGGGGGCAAAATAAAGGGGTATAAAAGATAAAGATGAAATTTATAATATAGAATATGAAATATATATAGAATAAAATGAAATATTATAAAATAAAAGGAGGGGGGTCGACCGGCAGGTCGCATCTTTGTAGAGGGGGGGAGGGGATTATTGCTCCATCTCGCCCGCCGCGACCTGCCCACCTCGGGGGCGCCTTAACCGCCAGCCCCCCTTGGCGGCGGTGGAAGTACTAAGTAGTCCCACCGCCGCCATTACGTCTGCAGCCCCTTACCGGGAGGCCGTCGGCCTCGTCGGGGTTGCCCCGCCGATGCTAGCCTCCTGGCGGAGAGTGGTCGGCTTCCCTCTCCCTCTCCGCTGCCTCCTTCTGCGTTATCACAATCTCGCAGAAGGAGGCAAACGCTGCTCTTGACCTCTCGCTGCCGATCATGTGGTCGACCACGACCGACAACGAGAGGTCCATCCCAATAACGCCCCTTAGGACTCTGCGCGGCGCCGACCACGCAGGACATTCTCCCAGCGTATGCCGCGCAGAGTCCTGGGCCTCCTCGCAGTGGTGGCACTGCGATCCTCCCAGTGCCAGTTATGAACACACAGTTTGACGAAACGGCGGTATGCAGGTAATTTAACTTATGCGCATGCATTGCTGCAACTTGTGCTGTATAATTTAGAATTTTTGTTACCGCGCCATCCGATTTTTATACATGTGCAAATACCCGTGCTCGCAGCATTGTATTTTCTTCCGCACGCGACAAGAAGGGGACAGAGGCGAGTTCCGGCTAGCGTCTGTCCCCTCCCCTGGTCCACCCGCATAAAACTTAAAAATAAGATAAAATAGAAGATAAAATCAATAAATGAAAACGTGTATAGATAAAATAGATCAAATAAAAGTCAATAAATAAACAAATAATAATAAGTAAATAAATACAATGGACAAACCACAACAAACATAAGAAGGGGGGGGGAAATAAAGGGGAATAAAAGATAAAGATGAAATTTATAATATAGAATATAAAACGTATATAGAATAAAATGAAATATTATAAAATAAAAGGAGGGGGGTCGACCGGCAGGTCGCATCTTTGTAGAGGGGGGGGATTATTGCTCCACCTCGCCCCCCGCGACCTGCCCACCACGGGGGCGCCTTAACGGCCAGCCCCCCTTGGCGGCGGTGGAAGTACTAAGTATTCCCACCGCCGCCATTACGTCTGCGGCCCCTTACCGGGGGGCCGTCGGCCTCGTCGGGGTTGCCCCGCCGATGCTAGCCTCCTGGCCGAGAGTGGTCGGCTTCCCTCTCCCTCTCCGCTGCCTCCTTCTGCGTTATCACAATCTCGCAGAAGGAGGCAAACGCTGCTCTTGACCTCTCGCTGCCGATCATGTGGTCGACCACGACCGACAACGAGAGGTCCATCCCAATAACGCCCCTTAGGACTCTGCGCGGCGCCGACCACGCAGGACATTCTCCCAGCGTATGCCGCGCAGAGTCCTGGGCCTCCTCTCAGTGGTGGCACTGCGATCCTCCCGGTGCCAGTTATGAACACACAGTTTGACGAAACGGCGGTATGCAGGTAATTTAACTTATGCGCATGCATTGCTGCAACTTGTGCTGTATAATTTAGAATTTTTGTTACCGCGCCATCCGATTATTATACATGTGGAAATACTCGTACACGCTGCATTGTATTTTCTTCCGCACGCGACAAGGAGGGGACAGAGGCGAGGTCCGGCTAGCGTCTGTCCCCTCCCCCCGTCCCACCCCCCTGGTCGGCCCGCATAAAACTTAAAAATATGATGAAATAAACGATAAAATCTATAAATGAAAACGTGTATAGATAAAATAGATAAAATAAAAGTCAATAAATAAATAAATAATAATAAGTAAATAAATTCAATGGACAAACCACAACAAACATAAGAAGGGGGGGGGCAAAATAAAGGGGAATAAAAGATAAAGATGAAATTTATAATATAGAATATGAAATATATATAGAATAAAATGAAATATTATAAAATAAAAGGAGGGGGGTCGACCGGCAGGTCGCATCTTTGTAGAGGGGGGGGATTATTGCTCCACCTCGCCCCCCGCGACCTGCCCACCTCGGGGGCGCCATAACGGCCAGCCCCCCTTGGCGGCGGTGGAAGTACTAAGTAGTCCCACCGCCGCCATTACGACTGCAGCCCCTTACCGGGAGGCCGTCGGCCTCGTCGGGATTGCCCCGCCGATGCTAGCCTCCTGGCGGAGAGGGGGTCGGCTTCCCTCTCCCTCTCCGCTGCCTCCTTCTGCGTTATCATAATCTCGCACAAGGAGGCAAACGCTGCTCTTGACCTCTCGCTGCCGATCATGTGGTCCACCACGACCGACAACGAGAGGTCCATCCCAATAACGCCCCTTAGGACTCTGCGCGGCGCCGACCACGCAGGACATTCTCCCAGCGTATGCCGCGCAGAGTCCTGGGCCTCCTCGCAGTGGTGGCACTGCGATCCTCCCAGTGCCAGTTATGAACACACAGTTTGACGAAACGGCGGTATGCAGGTAATTTAACTTATGCGCATGCATTGCTGCAACTTGTGCTGTATAATTTAGAATTTTTGTTACCGCGCCATCCGATTATTATACATGTGGAAATACTCGTACACGCTGCATTGTATTTTCTTCCGCACGCGACAAGGAGGGGACAGAGGCGAGGTCCGGCTAGCGTCTGTCCCATCCCCCCGTCCCACCCCCCTGGTCGACCCGCATAAATCTTGAAAATATGATAAAATAAACTATAAAATCTATAAATGAAAACGTGTATAGATAAAATAGATCAAATAAAAGTCTATAAATAAATAAATAATAATAAGTAAATAAATACAATGGACAAACCACAACAAACACAAGAAGGGGGGGCAAAATAAAGGGGAATAAAAGATAAAGATGAACTTTATAATATAGAATATAAAATATATATAGAATAAAATGAAATATTATAAAATAAAAGGAAGGGGGTCGACCGGCAGGTCGCATCTTTGTAGAGGGGAGGGATTATTGCTCCACCTCGCCCCCCGCGACCTGCCCACCTCGGGGGCGCCTTAACGGCCAGCCCCCCTTGGCGGCGGTGGAAGTACTAAGTAGTCCCACCGCCGCCATTACGTCTGCAGCCCCTTACCGGGAGGCCGTCGGCCTCGTCGGGGTTGCCCCGCCGATGCTAGCCTCCTGGCCGAGAGTGGTCGGCTTCCCTCTCCCTCTCCGCTGCCTCCTTCTGCGTTATCACAATCTCGCAGAAGGAGGCAAACGCTGCTCTTGACCTCTCACTGCCGATCATGTGGTCCACCACGACCGACAACGAGAGGTCCATCCCAATGACGCCCCTTAGGACTCTGCGCGGCGCCGACCACGCAGGACATTCTCCCAGCGTATGCCGCGCAGTGTCCTGGGCCTCCTCGCAGTGGTGGCACTGCGATCCTCCCAGTGCCAGTTATGAACACACAGTTTGACGAAACGGCGGTATGCAGGTAATTTAACTTATGCGCATGCATTGCTGCAACTTGTGCTGTATAATTTAGAATTTTTGTTACCGCGCCATCCGATTATTATACATGTGGAAATACTCGTACAAGCTGCATTGTATTTTCTTCCGCACGCGACAAGGAGGGGACAGAGGCGAGGTCCGGCTAGCGTCTGTCCCATCCCCCCGTCCCACCCCCCTGGTCGACCCGCATAAATCTTGAAAATATGATAAAATAAACGCTAAAATCTATAAATGAAAACGTGTATAGATAAAATAGATCAAATAAAAGTCTATAAATAAATAAATAATAATAAGTAAATAAATACAATGGACAAACCACAACAAACACAAGAAGGGGGGGCAAAATAAAGGGGAATAAAAGATAAAGATGAACTTTATAATATAGAATATAAAATATATATAGAATAAAATGAAATATTATAAAATAAAAGGAGGGGGGTCGACCGGCAGGTCGCATCTTTGTAGAGGGGAGGGATTATTGCTCCACCTCGCCCCCCGCGACCTGCCCACCTCGGGGGCGCCTTAACGGCCAGCCCCCCTTGGCGGCGGTGGAAGTACTAAGTAGTCCCACCGCCGCCATTACGTCTGCAGCCCCTTACCAGGAGGCCGTTGGCCTCGTCGGGGTTGCCCCGCCGATGCTAGCCTCCTGGCCGAGAGTGGTCGGCTTCCCTCTCCCTCTCCGCTGCCTCCTTCTGCGTTATCACAATCTCGCAGAAGGAGGCAAACGCTGCTCTTGACCTCTCACTGCCGATCATGTGGTCCACCACGACCGACAACGAGAGGTCCATCCCAATAACGCCCCTTAGGACTCTGCGCGGCGCCGACCACGCAGGACATTCTCCCAGCGTATGCCGCGCAGAGTCCTGGGCCTCCTCGCAGTGGTGGCACTGCGATCCTCCCAGTGCCAGTTATGAACACACAGTTTGACGAAACGGCGGTATGCAGGTAATTTAACTTATGCGCATGCATTGCTGCAACTTGTGCTGTATAATTTAGAATTTTTGTTACCGCGCCATCCGATTATTATACATGTGGAAATACTCGTACACGCTGCATTGTATTTTCTTCCGCACGCGACAAGGAGGGGACAGAGGCGAGGTCCGGCTAGCGTCTGTCCCATCCCCCCGTCCCACCCCCCTGGTCGACCCGCATAAATCTTGAAAATATGATAAAATAAACTATAAAATCTATAAATGAAAACGTGTATAGATAAAATAGATCAAATAAAAGTCTATAAATAAATAAATAATAATAAGTAAATAAATACAATGGACAAACCACAACAAACACAAGAAGGGGGGGCAAAATAAAGGGGAATAAAAGATAAAGATGAACTTTATAATATAGAATATAAAATATATATAGAATAAAATGAAATATTATAAAATAAAAGGAAGGGGGTCGACCGGCAGGTCGCATCTTTGTAGAGGGGAGGGATTATTGCTCCACCTCGCCCCCCGCGACCTGCCCACCTCGGGGGCGCCTTAACGGCCAGCCCCCCTTGGCGGCGGTGGAAGTACTAAGTAGTCCCACCGCCGCCATTACGTCTGCAGCCCCTTACCGGGAGGCCGTCGGCCTCGTCGGGGTTGCCCCGCCGATGCTAGCCTCCTGGCCGAGAGTGGTCGGCTTGCCTCTCCCTCTCCGCTGCCTCCTTCTGCGTTATCACAATCTCGCAGAAGGAGGCAAACGCTGCTCTTGACCTCTCACTGCCGATCATGTGGTCCACCACGACCGACAACGAGAGGTCCATCCCAATAAAGCCCCTTAGGACTCTGCGCGGCGCCGACCACGCAGGACATTCTCCCAGCGTATGCCGCGCAGAGTCCTGGGCCTCCTCGCAGTGGTGGCACTGCGATCCTCCCAGTGCCAGTTATGAACACACAGTTTGACGAAACGGCGGTATGCAGGTAATTTAACTTATGCGCATGCATTGCTGCAACTTGTGCTGTATAATTTAGAATTTTTGTTACCGCGCCATCCGATTTTTATACATGTGCAAATACTCGTACATGCTGCATTGTATTTTCTTCCGCACGCTACAAGGAGGGAACAGAGGCGAGGTCCGGCTAGCGTCTGTCCCCTCCCCCCGTCCCACCCCCCTGGTCGGCCCGCATAAAACTTAAAAATAAGATAAAATAAACGATAAAATCTATAAATGAAAACGTGTATAGATAAAATAGAAGTCAATAAATAAATAAATAATAATAAGTAAATAAATACAATGGACAAACCACAACAAACATAAGAAGGGGGGGGGGCAAAATAAAGGGTAATAAAAGATAAAGATGAAATATATAATATAGAATATGAAATATATATAGAATAAAATGAAATATTATAAAATAAAAGGAGGGGGGTCGACCGGCAGGTCGCATCTTTGTAGAGGGGGGGAGGGGATTATTGCTCCACCTCGCCCGCCGCGACCTGCCCACCTCGGGGGCGCCTTAACAGCCAGCCCCCCTTGGCGGCGGTGGAAGTACTAAGTATTCCCACCGCCGCCATTACGTCTGCAGCCCCTTACCGGGGGACCATCGGCCTCGTCGGGGTTGCCCCGCCGATGCTAGCCTCCTGGCGGAGAGGGGGTCGGCTTGCCTCTCCCTCTCCGCTGCCTCCTTCTGCGTTATCACAATCTCGCAGAAGGAGGCAAACGCTGCTCTTGACCTCTCGCTGCCGATCATGTGGGCGACCACGACCGGCAACGAGAGGTCCATCCCAATAACGCCCCTTAGGACTCTGCGCGGCGCCGACCACGCAGGACATTCTCCCAGCGTATGCCGCGCAGAGTCCTGGGCCTCCTCGCAGTGGTGGCACTGCGATCCTCCCAGTGCCAGTTATGAACACACAGTTTGACGAAACGGCGGTATGCAGGTAATTTAACTTATGCGCATGCATTGCTGCAACTTGTGCTGTATAATTTAGAATTTTTGTTACCGCGCCATCCGATTATTATACATGTGGAAATACTCGTACACGCTGCATTGTATTTTCTTCCGCACGCGACAAGGAGGGGACAGAGGCGAGGTCCGGCTAGCGTCTGTCCCATCCCCCCGTCCCACCCCCCTGGACGACCCGCATAAATCTTGAAAATATGATAAAATAAACGCTAAAATCTATAAATGAAAACGTGTATAGATAAAATAGATCAAATAAAAGTCTATAAATAAATAAATAATAATAAGTAAATAAATACAATGGACAAACCACAACAAACACAAGAAGGGGGGGCAAAATAAAGGGGAATAAAAGATAAAGATGAACTTTATAATATAGAATATAAAATATATATAGAATAAAATGAAATATTATAAAATAAAAGGAGGGGGGTCGACCGGCAGGTCGCATCTTTGTAGAGGGGAGGGATTATTGCTCCACCTCGCCCCCCGCGACCTGCCCACCTCGGGGGCGCCTTAACGGCCAGCCCCCCTTGGCGGCGGTGGAAGTACTAAGTAGTCCCACCGCCGCCATTACGTCTGCAGCCCCTTACCAGGAGGCCGTCGGCCTCGTCGGGGTTGCCCCGCCGATGCTAGCCTCCTGGCCGAGAGTGGTCGGCTTCCCTCTCCCTCTCCGCTGCCTCCTTCTGCGTTATCACAATCTCGCAGAAGGAGGCAAACGCTGCTCTTGACCTCTCACTGCCGATCATGTGGTCCACCACGACCGACAACGAGAGGTCCATCCCAATAACGCCCCTTAGGACTCTGCGCGGCGCCGACCACGCAGGACATTCTCCCAGCGTATGCCGCGCAGAGTCCTGGGCCTCCTCGCAGTGGTGGCACTGCGATCCTCCCAGTGCCAGTTATGAACACACAGTTTGACGAAACGGCGGTATGCAGGTAATTTAACTTATGCGCATGCATTGCTGCAACTTGTGCTGTATAATTTAGAATTTTTGTTACCGCGCCATCCGATTATTATACATGTGGAAATACTCGTACACGCTGCATTGTATTTTCTTCCGCACGCGACAAGGAGGGGACAGAGGCGAGGTCCGGCTAGCGTCTGTCCCATCCCCCCGTCCCACCCCCCTGGTCGACCCGCATAAATCTTGAAAATATGATAAAATAAACTATAAAATCTATAAATGAAAACGTGTATAGATAAAATAGATCAAATAAAAGTCTATAAATAAATAAATAATAATAAGTAAATAAATACAATGGACAAACCACAACAAACACAAGAAGGGGGGGCAAAATAAAGGGGAATAAAAGATAAAGATGAACTTTATAATATAGAATATAAAATATATATAGAATAAAATGAAATATTATAAAATAAAAGGAAGGGGGTCGACCGGCAGGTCGCATCTTTGTAGAGGGGAGGGATTATTGCTCCACCTCGCCCCCCGCGACCTGCCCACCTCGGGGGCGCCTTAACGGCCAGCCCCCCTTGGCGGCGGTGGAAGTACTAAGTAGTCCCACCGCCGCCATTACGTCTGCAGCCCCTTACCGGGAGGCCGTCGGCCTCGTCGGGGTTGCCCCGCCGATGCTAGCCTCCTGGCCGAGAGTGGTCGGCTTGCCTCTCCCTCTCCGCTGCCTCCTTCTGCGTTATCACAATCTCGCAGAAGGAGGCAAACGCTGCTCTTGACCTCTCACTGCCGATCATGTGGTCCACCACGACCGACAACGAGAGGTCCATCCCAATAAAGCCCCTTAGGACTCTGCGCGGCGCCGACCACGCAGGACATTCTCCCAGCGTATGCCGCGCAGAGTCCTGGGCCTCCTCGCAGTGGTGGCACTGCGATCCTCCCAGTGCCAGTTATGAACACACAGTTTGACGAAACGGCGGTATGCAGGTAATTTAACTTATGCGCATGCATTGCTGCAACTTGTGCTGTATAATTTAGAATTTTTGTTACCGCGCCATCCGATTTTTATACATGTGCAAATACTCGTACATGCTGCATTGTATTTTCTTCCGCACGCTACAAGGAGGGAACAGAGGCGAGGTCCGGCTAGCGTCTGTCCCCTCCCCCCGTCCCACCCCCCTGGTCGGCCCGCATAAAACTTAAAAATAAGATAAAATAAACGATAAAATCTATAAATGAAAACGTGTATAGATAAAATAGAAGTCAATAAATAAATAAATAATAATAAGTAAATAAATACAATGGACAAACCACAACAAACATAAGAAGGGGGGGGGCAAAATAAAGGGTAATAAAAGATAAAGATGAAATATATAATATAGAATATGAAATATATATAGAATAAAATGAAATATTATAAAATAAAAGGAGGGGGGTCGACCGGCAGGTCGCATCTTTGTAGAGGGGGGGAGGGGATTATTGCTCCACCTCGCCCGCCGCGACCTGCCCACCTCGGGGGCGCCTTAACAGCCAGCCCCCCTTGGCGGCGGTGGAAGTACTAAGTATTCCCACCGCCGCCATTACGTCTGCAGCCCCTTACCGGGGGACCATCGGCCTCGTCGGGGTTGCCCCGCCGATGCTAGCCTCCTGGCGGAGAGGGGGTCGGCTTGCCTCTCCCTCTCCGCTGCCTCCTTCTGCGTTATCACAATCTCGCAGAAGGAGGCAAACGCTGCTCTTGACCTCTCGCTGCCGATCATGTGGGCGACCACGACCGGCAACGAGAGGTCCATCCCAATAACGCCCCTTAGGACTCTGCGCGGCGCCGACCACGCAGGACATTCTCCCAGCGTATGCCGCGCAGAGTCCTGGGCCTCCTCGCAGTGGTGGCACTGCGATCCTCCCAGTGCCAGTTATGAACACACAGTTTGACGAAACGGCGGTATGCAGGTAATTTAACTTATGCGCATGCATTGCTGCAACTTGTGCTGTATAATTTAGAATTTTTGTTACCGCGCCATCCGATTATTATACATGTGGAAATACTCGTACACGCTGCATTGTATTTTCTTCCGCACGCGACAAGGAGGGGACAGAGGCGAGGTCCGGCTAGCGTCTGTCCCATCCCCCCGTCCCACCCCCCTGGACGACCCGCATAAATCTTGAAAATATGATAAAATAAACGCTAAAATCTATAAATGAAAACGTGTATAGATAAAATAGATCAAATAAAAGTCTATAAATAAATAAATAATAATAAGTAAATAAATACAATGGACAAACCACAACAAACACAAGAAGGGGGGGCAAAATAAAGGGGAATAAAAGATAAAGATGAACTTTATAATATAGAATATAAAATATATATAGAATAAAATGAAATATTATAAAATAAAAGGAGGGGGGTCGACCGGCAGGTCGCATCTTTGTAGAGGGGAGGGATTATTGCTCCACCTCGCCCCCCGCGACCTGCCCACCTCGGGGGCGCCTTAACGGCCAGCCCCCCTTGGCGGCGGTGGAAGTACTAAGTAGTCCCACCGCCGCCATTACGTCTGCAGCCCCTTACCAGGAGGCCGTCGGCCTCGTCGGGGTTGCCCCGCCGATGCTAGCCTCCTGGCCGAGAGTGGTCGGCTTCCCTCTCCCTCTCCGCTGCCTCCTTCTGCGTTATCACAATCTCGCAGAAGGAGGCAAACGCTGCTCTTGACCTCTCACTGCCGATCATGTGGTCCACCACGACCGACAACGAGAGGTCCATCCCAATAACGCCCCTTAGGACTCTGCGCGGCGCCGACCACGCAGGACATTCTCCCAGCGTATGCCGCGCAGAGTCCTGGGCCTCCTCGCAGTGGTGGCACTGCGATCCTCCCAGTGCCAGTTATGAACACACAGTTTGACGAAACGGCGGTATGCAGGTAATTTAACTTATGCGCATGCATTGCTGCAACTTGTGCTGTATAATTTAGAATTTTTGTTACCGCGCCATCCGATTATTATACATGTGGAAATACTCGTACACGCTGCATTGTATTTTCTTCCGCACGCGACAAGGAGGGGACAGAGGCGAGGTCCGGCTAGCGTCTGTCCCATCCCCCCGTCCCACCCCCCTGGTCGACCCGCATAAATCTTGAAAATATGATAAAATAAACTATAAAATCTATAAATGAAAACGTGTATAGATAAAATAGATCAAATAAAAGTCTATAAATAAATAAATAATAATAAGTAAATAAATACAATGGACAAACCACAACAAACACAAGAAGGGGGGGCAAAATAAAGGGGAATAAAAGATAAAGATGAACTTTATAATATAGAATATAAAATATATATAGAATAAAATGAAATATTATAAAATAAAAGGAAGGGGGTCGACCGGCAGGTCGCATCTTTGTAGAGGGGAGGGATTATTGCTCCACCTCGCCCCCCGCGACCTGCCCACCTCGGGGGCGCCTTAACGGCCAGCCCCCCTTGGCGGCGGTGGAAGTACTAAGTAGTCCCACCGCCGCCATTACGTCTGCAGCCCCTTACCGGGAGGCCGTCGGCCTCGTCGGGGTTGCCCCGCCGATGCTAGCCTCCTGGCCGAGAGTGGTCGGCTTGCCTCTCCCTCTCCGCTGCCTCCTTCTGCGTTATCACAATCTCGCAGAAGGAGGCAAACGCTGCTCTTGACCTCTCACTGCCGATCATGTGGTCCACCACGACCGACAACGAGAGGTCCATCCCAATAAAGCCCCTTAGGACTCTGCGCGGCGCCGACCACGCAGGACATTCTCCCAGCGTATGCCGCGCAGAGTCCTGGGCCTCCTCGCAGTGGTGGCACTGCGATCCTCCCAGTGCCAGTTATGAACACACAGTTTGACGAAACGGCGGTATGCAGGTAATTTAACTTATGCGCATGCATTGCTGCAACTTGTGCTGTATAATTTAGAATTTTTGTTACCGCGCCATCCGATTTTTATACATGTGCAAATACTCGTACATGCTGCATTGTATTTTCTTCCGCACGCTACAAGGAGGGAACAGAGGCGAGGTCCGGCTAGCGTCTGTCCCCTCCCCCCGTCCCACCCCCCTGGTCGGCCCGCATAAAACTTAAAAATAAGATAAAATAAACGATAAAATCTATAAATGAAAACGTGTATAGATAAAATAGAAGTCAATAAATAAATAAATAATAATAAGTAAATAAATACAATGGACAAACCACAACAAACATAAGAAGGGGGGGGGCAAAATAAAGGGTAATAAAAGATAAAGATGAAATATATAATATAGAATATGAAATATATATAGAATAAAATGAAATATTATAAAATAAAAGGAGGGGGGTCGACCGGCAGGTCGCATCTTTGTAGAGGGGGGGAGGGGATTATTGCTCCACCTCGCCCGCCGCGACCTGCCCACCTCGGGGGCGCCTTAACAGCCAGCCCCCCCTGGCGGCGGTGGAAGTACTAAGTATTCCCACCGCCGCCATTACGTCTGCAGCCCCTTACCGGGGGACCATCGGCCTCGTCGGGGTTGCCCAGCCGATGCTAGCCTCCTGGCGGAGAGGGGGTCGGCTTGCCTCTCCCTCTCCGCTGCCTCCTTCTGCGTTATCACAATCTCGCAGAAGGAGGCAAACGCTGCTCTTGACCTCTCGCTGCCGATCATGTGGGCGACCACGACCGGCAACGAGAGGTCCATCCCAATAACGCCCCTTAGGCCTCTGCGCGGCGCCGACCACGCAGGACATTCTCCCAGCGTATGCCGCGCAGAGTCCTGGGCCTCCTCGCAGTGGTGGCACTGCGATCCTCCCAGTGCCAGTTATGAACACACAGTTTGACGAAACGGCGGTATGCAGGTAATTTAACTTATGCGCATGCATTGCTGCAACTTGTGCTGTATAATTTAGAATTTTTGTTACCGCGCCATCCGATTATTATACATGTGGAAATACTCGTACACGCTGCATTGTATTTTCTTCGGCACGCGACAAGGAGGGGACAGAGGCGAGGTCCGGCTAGCGTCTGTCCCCACCCCCCGTCCCACCCCCCTGGTCGGCCCGCATAAAACTTAAAAATATGATAAAATAAACGATAAAATCTATAAATGAAAACGTGTATAGATAAAATAGATAAAATAAAAGTCAATAAATAAATAAATAATAATAAGTAAATAAATACAATGGACAAACCACAACAAACATAAGAAGGGGGGGCAAATAAAGGGGAATAAAAGATAAAGATGAAATTTATAATATAGAATATGAAATATATATAGAATAAAATGAAATATTATAAAATAAAAGGAGGGGGGTCGACCGGCAGGTCGCATCTTTGTAGAGGGGGGGAGGGGATTATTGCTCCACCTCGCCCGCCGCGACCTGCCCACCTCGGGGGCGCCTTAACAGCCAGCCCCCCTTGGCGGCGGTGGAAGTACTAAGTATTCCCACCGCCGCCATTACGTCTGCGGCCCCTTACCGGGGGACCATCGGCCTCGTCGGGGTTGCCCCGCCGATGCTAGCCTCCTGGCGGAGAGGGGGTCGGCTTCCCTCTCCCTCTCCGCTGCCTCCTTCTGCGTTATCACAATCTCGCAGAAGGAGGCAAACGCTGCTCTTGACCTCTCGCTGCCGATCATGTGGTCGACGACGACCGACAACGAGAGGTCCATCCCAATAACGCCCCTTAGGACTCTGCGCGGCGCCGACCACGCAGGACATTCTCCCAGCGTATGCCGCGCAGAGTCCTGGGCCTCCTCGCAGTGGTGGCACTGCGATCCTCCCGGTGCCAGTTATGAACACACAGTTTGACGAAACGGCGGTATGCAGGTAATTTAACTTATGCGCATGCATTGCTGCAACTTGTGCTGTATAATTTATAATTTTTGTTACCGCGCCATCCGATTATTATACATGTGGAAATACTCGTACACGCTGCATTGTATTTTCTTCCGCACGCGACAAGGAGGGGACAGAGGCGAGGTCCGGCTAGCGTCTGTCCCCTCCCCCCGTCCCACCCCCCTGGTCGGCCCGCATAAAACTTAAAAATATGATAAAATAAACGATAAAATCTATAAATGAAAACGTGTATAGATAAAATGGATCAAATAAAAGTCTATAAATAAATAAATAATAATAAGTAAATAAATACAATGGACAAACCACAACAAACACAAGAAGGGGGGGCAAAATAAAGGGGAATAAAAGATAAAGATGAACTTTATAATATAGAATATAAAATATATATAGAATAAAATGAAATATTATAAAATAAAAGGAGGGGGGTCGACCGGCAGGTCGCATCTTTGTAGAGGGGAGGGATTATTGCTCCACCTCGCCCCCCGCGACCTGCCCACCTCGGGGGCGCCTTAACGGCCAGCCCCCCTTGGCGGCGTTATCACAATCTCGCAGAAGGAGGCAAACGCTGCTCTTGACCTCTCGCTGCCGATCATGTGGTCGACCACGACCGGCAACGAGAGGTCCATCCCAATAACGCCCCTTAGGTCTCTGCGCGGCGCCGACCACGCAGGACATTCTCCCAGCGTATGCCGCGCAGAGTCCTGGGCCTCCTCGCAGTGGTGGCACTGCGATCCTCCCAGTGCCAGTTATGAACACACAGTTTGAGGAAACGGCGGTATGCAGGTAATTTAACTTATGCGCATGCATTGCTGCAACTTGTGCTGTATAATTTAGAATTTTTGTTACCGCGCCATCCGATTTTTATACATGTGCAAATACTCGTACACGCTGCATTGTATTTTCTTCCGCACGCAACAAGGAGGGGACAGATCCGAGGTCCGGCTAGCGTCTGTCCCCTCCCCCCGTCCCACCTCCCTGGTCGGCCCGCATAAAACTTAAAAATATGATAAAATAAACGATAAAATCTATAAATGAAAACGTGTATAGATAAAATAGATAAAATAAAAGTCAATAAATAAATAAATAATAATAAGTAAATAAATACAATGGGCAAACCACAACAAACATAAGAAGGAGGGGCAAAATAAAGGGGAATAAAAGATAAAGATGAACTTTATAATATAGAATATAAAATATATATAGAATAAAATGAAATATTATAAAATAAAAGGAGGGGGGTCGACCGGCAGGTCGCATCTTTGTAGAGGGGAGGGATTATTGCTCCACCTCGCCCCCCGCGACCTGCCCACCTCGGGGGCGCCTTAACGGCCAGCCCCCCTTGGCGGCGTTATCACAATCTCGCAGAAGGAGGCAAACGCTGCTCTTGACCTCTCGCTGCCGATCATGTGGTCGACCACGACCGGCAACGAGAGGTCCATCCCAATAACGCCCCATAGGTCTCTGCGCGGCGCCGACCACGCAGGACATTCTCCCAGCGTATGCCGCGCAGAGTCCTGGGCCTCCTCGCAGTGGTGGCACTGCGATCCTCCCAGTGCCAGTTATGAACACACAGTTTGAGGAAACGGCGGTATGCAGGTAATTTAACTTATGCGCATGCATTGCTGCAACTTGTGCTGTATAATTTAGAATTTTTGTTACCGCGCTATCCGATTTTTATACATGTGCAAATACTCGTACAAGCTGCATTGTATTTTCTTCCGCACGCGACAAGGAGGGGACAGAGGCGAGGTCCGGCTAGCGTCTGTCCCCTCCCCCCGCCCCACCCCGTGGTCCACCCGCATAAAACTTAAAAATATGATAAAATAGAAGATAAAATCAATAAATGAAAACGTGTATAGATAAAATAGATCAAATAAAAGTCTATTAATAAATAAATAATAATAAGTAAATAAATACAATGGACAAACCACAACAAACACAAGAAGGGGGGGCAAAATAAAGGGGAATAAAAGATAAAGACAAACTTTATAATATAGAATATAAAATATATATAGAATAAAATGAAATATTATAAAATAAAAGGAGGGGGGTCGACCGGCAGGTCGCATCTTTGTAGAGGGGAGGGATTATTGCTCCACCTCGCCCCCCGCGACCTGCCCACCTCGGGGGCGCCTTAACGGCCAGCCCCCCTTGGCGGCGGTGGAAGTACTAAGTAGTACCACCGCCGCCATTACGTCTGCAGCCCCTTACCGGGAGGCCGTCGGCCTCGTCGGGGTTGCCCCGACGATGCTAGCCTCCTGGCCGAGAGTGGTCGGCTTCCCTCTCCCTCTCCGCTGCCTCCTTCTGCGTTATCACAATCTCGCAGAAGGAGGCAAACGCTGCTCTTGACCTCTCGCTGCCGATCATGTGGTCGACCACGACCGGCAACGAGAGGTCCATCCCAATAACGCCCCTTAGGTCTCTGCGCGGCGCCGACCACGCAGGACATTCTCCCAGCGTATGCCGCGCAGAGTCCTGGGCCTCCTCGCAGTGGTGGCACTGCGATCCTCCCAGTGCCAGCTATGAACACACAGTTTGAGGAAACGGCGGTATGCAGGTAATTTAACTTATGCGCATGCATTGCTGCAACTTGTGCTGTATAATTTAGAATTTTTGTTACCGCGCCATCCGATTTTTATACATGTGCAAATACTCGTACACGCTGCATTGTATTTTCTTCCGCACGCAACAAGGAGGGGACAGATCCGAGGTCCGGCTAGCGTCTGTCCCCTCCCCCCGTCCCACCACCCTGGTCGGCCCGCATAAAACTTAAAAATATGATAAAATAAACGATAAAATCTATAAATGAAAGCGTGTATAGATAAAATAGATAAAATAAAAGTCAATAAATAAATAAATAATAATAAGTAAATAAATACAATGGACAAACCACAACAAACATAAGAAGGGGGGGGCAAAATAAAGGGGAATAAAAGATAAAGATGAAATTTATAATATAGAATATGAAATATATATAGAATAAAATGAAATATTATAAAATAAAAGGAGGGGGGTCGACCGGCAGGTCGCATCTTTGTAGAGGGGGGGAGGGGATTATTGCTCCACCTCGCCCGCCGCGACCTGCCCACCTCGGGGGCGCCTTAACAGCCAGCCCCCCTTGGCGGCGGTGGAAGTACTAAGTATTCCCACCGCCGCCATTACGTCTGCGGCCCCTTACCGGGGGGCAGTCGGCCTCGTCGGGGTTGCCCCGCCGATGCTAGCCTCCTGGCGGAGAGGGGGTCGGCTTCCCTCTCCCTCTCCGCTGCCTCCTTCCGCGTTATCATAATCTCGCACAAGGAGGCAAACGCTGCTCTTGACCTCTCGCTGCCGATCATGTGGTCGACCACGACCGGCAACGACAGGTCCGTCCCAATAACGCCCCTTAGGACTCTGCGCGGCGCCGACCACGCAGGACATTCTCCCAGCGTATGCCGCGCAGAGTCCTGGGCCTCCTCGCAGTGGTGGCACTGCGATCCTCCCAGTGCCAATTATGAACACACAGTTTGACGAAACGGCGGTATGCAGGTAATTTAACTTATGCGCATGCATTGCTGCAACTTGTGCTGTATAATTTAGAATTTTTGTTACCGCGCCATCCGATTTTTATACATGTGCAAATACTCGTACACGCTGCATTGTATTTTCTTCCGCACGCGACAAGGAGGGAACAGAGGCGAGGTCCGGCTAGCGTCTGTCCCCTCCCCCCGTCCCACCCCCCTGGTCGGCCCGCATAAAACTTAAAAATATGTTAAAATAAACGATAAAATCATTAAATGAAAACGTGTATAGATAAAATAGATAAAATAAAAGTCAATAAATAAATTAATAATAATAAGTAAATAAATACAATGGACAAACCACAACAAACATAAGAAGGGGGGGACAAAATAAAGGGGTATAAAAGATAAAGATGAAATTTATAATATAGAATATGAAATATATATAGAATAAAATGAAATATTATAAAATAAAAGGAGGGGGGTCGACCGGCAGGTCGCATCTTTGTAGAGGGGGGGAGGGGATTATTGCTCCACCTCGCCCGCCGCGACCTGCCCACCTCGGGGGCGCCTTAACCGCCAGCCCTCCTTGGCGGCGGTGGAAGTACTAAGTAGTCCCACCGCCGCCATTACGTCTGCAGCCCCTTACCGGGAGGCCGTCGGCCTCGTCGGGGTTCCCCCGCCGATGCTAGCCTCCTGGCGGAGAGTGGTCGGCTTCCCTCTCCCTCTCCGCTGCCTCCTTCTGCGTTATCACAATCTCGCAGAAGGAGGCAAACGCTGCTCTTGAACTCTCGCTGCCGATCATGTGGTCGACCACGACCGGCAACGAGAGGTCCATCCCAATAACGCCCCTTAGGTCTCTGCGCGGCGCCGACCACGCTGGACATTCTTCCAGCGTATGCCACTCAGAGTCCTGGGCCTCCTCGCAGTGGTGGCACTGCGATCCTCCCAGTGCCAGTTATGAACACACAGTTTGAGGAAACGGCGGTATGCAGGTAATTTAACTTATGCGCATGCATTGCTGCAACTTGTGCTGTATAATTTAGAATTTTTGTTACCGCGCCATCCGATTTTTATACATGTGTAAATACTCGTACACGCTGCATTGTATTTTCTTCCGCACGCTACAAGGAGGGAACAGAGGCGAGGTCCGGCTAGCGTCTGTCCCCTCCCCCCGTCCCACCCCCCTGGTCGGCCCGCATAAAACTTAAAAATATGATAAAATAGAAGATAAAATCAATAAATGAAAACGTGTATAGATAAAATAGAAGTCAATAAATAAATAAATAATAATAAGTAAATAAATACAATCGACAAACCACAACAAACATAAGAAGAGGGGGGCAAAATAAAGGGGAACAGAAGATAAAGATGAAATTTATAATATAGAATATGAAATATATATAGAATAAAATGAAATATTATAAAATAAAAGGAGGGGGGTCGACCGGCAGGTCGCATCTTTGTAGAGGGGGGGAGGGGATTATTGCTCCACCTCGCCCGCCGCGACCTGCCCACCTCGGGGGCGCCTTAACAGCCAGCCCCCCTTGGCGGCGGTGGAAGTACTATGTATTCCCACCGCCGCCATTACGTCTGCGGCCCCTTACCGGGGGGCCGTCGGCCTCGTCGGGGTTGCCCCGCCGATGCTAGCCTCCTGGCGGAGAGGGGGTCGGCTTCCCTCTCCCTCTCCGCTGCTTCCTTCTGTGTTTATCACAATCTCGCAGAAGGAGGCAAACGCTGCTCTTGACCTCTCGCTGCCGATCATGTGGTCGACCACGACCGGCAACGAGAGGTCCATCCCAATAACGCCCCTTAGGACTCTGCGCGGCGCCGACCACGCAGGACATTCTCCCAGCGTATGCCACTCAGAGTCCTGGGCCTCCTCGCAGTGGTGGCACTGCGATCCTCCCAATGCCAGTTATGAACACACAGTTTGAGGAAACGGCGGTATGCAGGTAATTTAACTTATGCGCATGCATTGCTGCAACTTGTGCTGTATAATTTAGAATTTTTGTTACCGCGCCATCCGATTTTTATACATGTGCAAATACTCGTACACGCTGCATTGTATTTTCTTCCGCACGCGACAAGGAGGGGACAGAGGCGAGTTCCGGCTATCGTCTGTCCCCTCCCCCCGTCCCACCCCCCTGGTCGGCCCGCATAAAACTTAAAAATATGATAAAATAGAAGATAAAATCAATAAATGAAAACGTGTATAGATAAAATAGATAAAATAAAAGTCAATAAATAAATAAATAATAATAAGTAAATAAATACAATGGACAAACCACAACAAACATAAGAAGGGGGGGAAAAATAATGGGGAATAAAAGATAAAGATGAAATTTATAATATAGAATATAAAATACATATAGAATAAAATGAAATATTATAAAATAAAAGGAGGGGGGTCGACCGGCAGGTCGCATCTTTGTAGAGGGGGAAGTGATTATTGCTCCACCTCGCCCGCCGCGACCTGCCCACCTCGGGGGCGCCTTAACAGCCAGCCCCCCTTGGCGGCGGTGGAAGTACTAAGTATTCCCACCGCCGCCATTACGTCTGCGGCCCCTTACCGGGGGGCCGTCGGCCTCGTCGGGGTTGCCCCGCCGATGCTAGCCTCCTGGCGGAGAGGGGGTCGGCTTCCCTCTCCCTCTCCGCTGCCTCCTTCCGCGTTATCATAATCTCGCACAAGGAGGCAAACGCTGCTCTTGACCTCTCGCTGCCGATCATGTGGTCGACCACGACCGGCAACGACAGGTCCGTCCCAATAACGCCCCTTAGGTCTCTGCGCGGCGCCGACCACGCTGGACATTCTTCCAGCGTATGCCACTCAGAGTCCTGGGCCTCCTCGCAGTGGTGGCACTGCGATCCTCCCAGTGCCAGTTATGAACACACAGTTTGGGGAAACGGCGGTATGCAGGTAATTTAACTTATGCGCATGCATTGCTGCAACTTGTGCTGTATAATTTAGAATTTTTGTTACCGCGCCATCCGATTTTTATACATGTGCAAATACTCGTACACGCTGCATTGTATTTTCTTCCGCACGCGACAAGGAGGGAACAGAGGCGAGGTCCGGCTAGCGTCTGTCCCCTCCCCCCGTCCCACCCCCCTGGTCGGCCCGCATAAAACTTAAAAATATGATAAAATAGAAGATAAAATCAATAAATGAAAACGTGTATAGATAAAATAGAAGTCAATAAATAAATAAATAATAATAAGTAAATAAATACAATCGACAAACCACAACAAACATAAGAAGAGGGGGGCAAAATAAAGGGGAACAAAAGATAAAGATGAAATTTATAATATAGAATATGAAATATATATAGAATAAAATGAAATATTATAAAATAAAAGGAGGGGGGTCGACCGGCAGGTCGCATCTTTGTAGAGGGGGGGGAGGGGATTATTGCTCCACCTCGCCCGCCGCGACCTGCCCACCTCGGGGGCGCCTTAACAGCCAGCCCCCCTTGGCGGCGGTGGAAGTACTATGTATTCCCACCGCCGCCATTACGTCTGCGGCCCCTTACCGGGGGGCCGTCGGCCTCGTCGGGGTTGCCCCGCCGATGCTAGCCTCCTGGCGGAGAGGGGGTCGGCTTCCCTCTCCCTCTCCGCTGCTTCCTTCTGTGTTTATCACAATCTCGCAGAAGGAGGCAAACGCTGCTCTTGACCTCTCGCTGCCGATCATGTGGTCGACCACGACCGGCAACGAGAGGTCCATCCCAATAACGCCCCTTAGGACTCTGCGCGGCGCCGACCACGCAGGACATTCTCCCAGCGTATGCCACTCAGAGTCCTGGGCCTCCTCGCAGTGGTGGCACTGCGATCCTCCCAATGCCAGTTATGAACACACAGTTTGAGGAAACGGCGGTATGCAGGTAATTTAACTTATGCGCATGCATTGCTGCAACTTGTGCTGTATAATTTAGAATTTTTGTTACCGTGCCATCCGATTTTTATACATGTGCAAATACTCGTACACGCTGCATTGTATTTTCTTCCGCACGCGACAAGGAGGGGACAGAGGCGAGTTCCGGCTATCGTCTGTCCCCTCCTCCCGTCCCACCCCCCTGGTCGGCCCGCATAAAACTTAAAAATATGATAAAATAGAAGATAAAATCAATAAATGAAAACGTGTATAGATAAAATAGATAAAATAAAAGTCAATAAATAAATAAATAATAATAAGTAAATAAATACAATGGACAAACCACAACAAACAAATGAAGGGGGGGAAAAATAATGGGGAATAAAAGATAAAGATGAAATTTATAATATAGAATATAAAATACATATAGAATAAAATGAAATATTATAAAATAAAAGGAGGGGGGTCGACCGGCAGGTCGCATCTTTGTAGAGGGGGAAGTGATTATTGCTCCACCTCGCCCGCCGCGACCTGCCCACCTCGGGGGCGCCTTAACAGCCAGCCCCCCTTGGCGGCGGTGGAAGTACTAAGTATTCCCACCGCCGCCATTACGTCTGCGGCCCCTTACCGGGGGGCCGTCGGCCTCGTCGGGGTTGCCCCGCCGATGCTAGCCTCCTGGCGGAGAGGGGGTCGGCTTCCCTCTCCCTCTCCGCTGCCTCCTTCCGCGTTATCATAATCTCGCACAAGGAGGCAAACGCTGCTCTTGACCTCTCGCTGCCGATCATGTGGTCGACCACGACCGGCAACGACAGGTCCGTCCCAATAACGCCCCTTAGGTCTCTGCGCGGCGCCGACCACGCTGGACATTCTTCCAGCGTATGCCACTCAGAGTCCTGGGCCTCCTCGCAGTGGTGGCACTGCGATCCTCCCAGTGCCAGTTATGAACACACAGTTTGGGGAAACGGCGGTATGCAGGTAATTTAACTTATGCGCATGCATTGCTGCAACTTGTGCTGTATAATTTAGAATTTTTGTTACCGCGCCATCCGATTTTTATACATGTGCAAATACTCGTACACGCTGCATTGTATTTTCTTCCGCACGCGACAAGGAGGGAACAGAGGCGAGGTTCGGCTAGCGTCTGTCCCCTCCCCCCGTCCCACCCCCCTGGTCGGCCCGCATAAAACTTAAAAATATGTTAAAATAAACGCTAAAATCTATAAATGAAAACGTGTATAGATAAAATAGATAAAATAAAAGTCAATAAATAAATTAATAATAATAAGTAAATAAATACAATGGACAAACCACAACAAACATAAGAAGGGGGGGGCAAAATAAAGGGGTATAAAAGATAAAGATGAAATTTATAATATAGAATATGAAATATATATAGAATAAAATGAAATATTATAAAATAAAAGGAGGGGGGTCGACCGGCAGGTCGCATCTTTGTAGAGGGGGGGAGGGGATTATTGCTCCATCTCGCCCGCCGCGACCTGCCCACCTCGGGGGCGCCTTAACAGCCAGCCCCCCTTGGCGGCGGTGGAAGTACTATGTATTCCCACCGCCGCCATTACGTCTGCGGCCCCTTACCGGGGGGCCGTCGGCCTCGTCGGGGTTGCCCCGCCGATGCTAGCCTCCTGGCGGAGAGGGGGTCGGCTTCCCTCTCCCTCTCCGCTGCTTCCTTCTGTGTTTATCACAATCTCGCAGAAGGAGGCAAACGCTGCTCTTGACCTCTCGCTGCCGATCATGTGGTCGACCACGACCGGCAACGAGAGGTCCATCCCAATAACGCCCCTTAGGACTCTGCGCGGCGCCGACCACGTAGGACATTCTCCCAGCGTATGCCACTCAGAGTCCTGGGCCTCCTCGCAGTGGTGGCACTGCGATCCTCCCAATGCCAGTTATGAACACACAGTTTGAGGAAACGGCGGTATGCAGGTAATTTAACTTATGCGCATGCATTGCTGCAACTTGTGCTGTATAATTTAGAATTTTTGTTACCGCGCCATCCGATTATTACACATGTGGAAATACTCGTACACGCTGCATTGTATTTTCTTCCGCACGCGACAAGGAGGGGACAGAGGCGAGGTCCGGCTAGCGTCTGTCCCATCCCCCCGTCCCACCCCCCTGGTCGGCCCGCATAAAACTTAAAAATATGATAAAATAAACGATAAAATCTATAAATGAAAACGTGTATAGATAAAATAGAAGTCAATAAATAAATAAATAATAATAAGTAAATAAATACAATCGACAAACCACAACAAACATAAGAAGAGGGGGGCAAAATAAAGGGGAACAAAAGATAAAGATGAAATTTATAATATAGAATATGAAATATATATAGAATAAAATGAAATATTATAAAATAAAAGGAGGGGGGTCGACCGGCAGGTCGCATCTTTGTAGAGGGGGGGAGGGGATTATTGCTCCACCTCGCCCGCCGCGACCTGCCCACCTCGGGGGCGCCTTAACAGCCAGCCCCCCTTGGCGGCGGTGGAAGTACTAAGTATTCCCACCGCCGCCATTACGTCTGCGGCCCCTTACCGGGGGGCCGTCGGCCTCGTCGGGGTTGCCCCGCCGATGCTAGCCTCCTGGCGGAGAGGGGGTCGGCTTCCCTCTCCCTCTCCGCTGCCTCCTTCCGCGTTATCATAATCTCGCACAAGGAGGCAAACGCTGCTCTTGACCGCTCGCTGCCGATCATGTGGTCGACCACGACCGGCAACGACAGGTCCGTCCCAATAACGCCCCTTAGGACTCTGCGCGGCGCCGACCACGCAGGACATTCTCCCAGCGTATGCCGCGCAGAGTCCTGGGCCTCCTCGCAGTGGTGGCACTGCGATCCTCCCAGTGCCAATTATGAACACACAGTTTGACGAAACGGCGGTATGCAGGTAATTTAACTTATGCGCATGCATTGCTGCAACTTGTGCTGTATAATTTAGAATTTTTGTTACCGCGCCATCCGATTTTTATACATGTGCAAATACTCGTACACGCTGCATTGTATTTTCTTCCGCACGCGACAAGGAGGGAACAGAGGCGAGGTCCGGCTAGCGTCTGTCCCCTCCCCCCGTCCCACCCCCTGGTCGGCCCGCATAAAACTTAAAAATATGTTAAAATAAACGATAAAATCATTAAATGAAAACGTGTATAGATAAAATAGATAAAATAAAAGTCAATAAATAAATTAATAATAATAAGTAAATAAATACAATGGACAAACCACAACAAACATAAGAAGGGGGGGGGCAAAATAAAGGGGTATAAAAGATAAAGATGAAATTTATAATATAGAATATGAAATATATATAGAATAAAATGAAATATTATAAAATAAAAGGAGGGGGGTCGACCGGCAGGTCGCATCTTTGTAGAGGGGGGGAGGGGATTATTGCTCCACCTCGCCCGCCGCGACCTGCCCACCTCGGGGGCGCCTTAACCGCCAGCCCCCCTTGGCGGCGGTGGAAGTACTAAGTAGTCCCACCGCCGCCATTACGTCTGCAGCCCCTTACCGGGAGGCCGTCGGCCTCGTCGGGGTTGCCCCGCCGATGCTAGCCTCCTGGCGGAGAGTGGTCGGCTTCCCTCTCCCTCTCCGCTGCCTCCTTCTGCGTTATCACAATCTCGCAGAAGGAGGCAAACGCTGCTCTTGACCTCTCGCTGCCGATCATGTGGTCGACCACGACCGGCAACGAGAGGTCCATCCCAATAACGCCCCTTAGGTCTCTGCGCGGCGCCGACCACGCTGGACATTCTTCCAGCGTATGCCACTCAGAGTCCTGGGCCTCCTCGCAGTGGTGGCACTGCGATCCTCCCAGTGCCAGTTATGAACACACAGTTTGAGGAAACGGCGGTATGCAGGTAATTTAACTTATGCGCATGCATTGCTGCAACTTGTGCTGTATAATTTAGAATTTTTGTTACCGCGCCATCCGATTTTTATACATGTGCAAATACTCGTACACGCTGCATTGTATTTTCTTCCGCACGCTACAAGGAGGGAACAGAGGCGAGGTCCGGCTAGCGTCTGTCCCCTCCCCCCGTCCCACCCCCCTGGTCGGCCCGCATAAAACTTAAAAATATGATAAAATAGAAGATAAAATCAATAAATGAAAACGTGTATAGATAAAATAGAAGTCAATAAATAAATAAATAATAATAAGTAAATAAATACAATCGACAAACCACAACAAACATAAGAAGAGGGGGGCAAAATAAAGGGGAACAAAAGATAAAGATGAAATTTATAATATAGAATATGAAATATATATAGAATAAAATGAAATATTATAAAATAAAAGGAGGGGGGTCGACCGGCAGGTCGCATCTTTGTAGAGGGGGGGAGGGGATTATTGCTCCACCTCGCCCGCCGCGACCTGCCCACCTCGGGGGCGCCTTAACAGCCAGCCCCCCTTGGCGGCGGTGGAAGTACTATGTATTCCCACCGCCGCCATTACGTCTGCGGCCCCTTACCGGGGGGCCGTCGGCCTCGTCGGGGTTGCCCCGCCGATGCTAGCCTCCTGGCGGAGAGGGGGTCGGCTTCCCTCTCCCTCTCCGCTGCTTCCTTCTGCGTTATCACAATCTCGCAGAAGGAGGCAAACGCTGCTCTTGACCTCTCGCTGCCGATCATGTGGTCGACCACGACCGGCAACGAGAGGTCCATCCCAATAACGCCCCTTAGGACTCTGCGCGGCGCCGACCACGCAGGACATTCTCCCAGCGTATGCCACTCAGAGTCCTGGGCCTCCTCGCAGTGGTGGCACTGCGATCCTCCCAATGCCAGTTATGAACACACAGTTTGAGGAAACGGCGGTATGCAGGTAATTTAACTTATGCGCATGCATTGCTGCAACTTGTGCTGTATAATTTAGAATTTTTGTTACCGCGCCATCCGATTTTTATACATGTGCAAATACTCGTACACGCTGCATTGTATTTTCTTCCGCACGCGACAAGGAGGGGACAGAGGCGAGTTCCGGCTATCGTCTGTCCCCTCCCCCCGTCCCACCCCCCTGGTCGGCCCGCATAAAACTTAAAAATATGATAAAATAGAAGATAAAATCAATAAATGAAAACGTGTATAGATAAAATAGATAAAATAAAAGTCAATAAATAAATAAATAATAATAAGTAAATAAATACAATGGACAAACCACAACAAACATAAGAAGGGGGGGAAAAATAATGGGGAATAAAAGATAAAGATGAAATTTATAATATAGAATATAAAATACATATAGAATAAAATGAAATATTATAAAATAAAAGGAGGGGGGGCGACCGGCAGGTCGCATCTTTGTAGAGGGGGAAGTGATTATTGCTCCACCTCGCCCGCCGCGACCTGCCCACCTCGGGGGCGCCTTAACAGCCAGCCCCCCTTGGCGGCGGTGGAAGTACTAAGTATTCCCACCGCCGCCATTACGTCTGCGGCCCCTTACCGGGGGGCCGTCGGCCTCGTCGGGGTTGCCCCGCCGATGCTAGCCTCCTGGCGGAGAGGGGGTCGGCTTCCCTCTCCCTCTCCGCTGCCTCCTTCCGCGTTATCATAATCTCGCACAAGGAGGCAAACGCTGCTCTTGACCTCTCGCTGCCGATCATGTGGTCGACCACGACCGGCAACGAGAGGTCCATCCCAATAACGCCCCTTAGGACTCTGCGCGGCGCCGACCACGCAGGACATTCTCCCAGCGTATGCCACTCAGAGTCCTGGGCCTCCTCGCAGTGGTGGCACTGCGATCCTCCCAATGCCAGTTATGAACACACAGTTTGAGGAAACGG
The DNA here is from genome assembly GCF_051020765.1 of Lasioglossum baleicum. NCBI lineage: Eukaryota > Metazoa > Arthropoda > Insecta > Hymenoptera > Halictidae > Lasioglossum > Lasioglossum baleicum. The sequence goes on from NW_027469084.1 coordinate 1,023,009, forward strand.
CGGTATGCAGGTAATTTAACTTATGCGCATGCATTGCTGCAACTTGTGCTGTATAATTTAGAATTTTTGTTACCGCGCCATCCGATTTTTATACATGTGCAAATACTCGTACACGCTGCATTGTATTTTCTTCCGCACGCGACAAGGAGGGGACAGAGGCGAGTTCCGGCTATCGTCTGTCCCCTCCCCCCGTCCCACCCCCCTGGTCGGCCCGCATAAAACTTAAAAATATGTTAAAATAAACGCTAAAATCTATAAATGAAAACGTGTATAGATAAAATAGATAAAATAAAAGTCAATAAATAAATTAATAATAATAAGTAAATAAATACAATGGACAAACCACAACAAACATAAGAAGGGGGGGGCAAAATAAAGGGGTATAAAAGATAAAGATGAAATTTATAATATAGAATATGAAATATATATAGAATAAAATGAAATATTATAAAATAAAAGGAGGGGGGTCGACCGGCAGGTCGCATCTTTGTAGAGGGGGGGAGGGGATTATTGCTCCAACTCGCCCGCCGCGACCTGCCCACCTCGGGGGCGCCTTAACCGCCAGCCCTCCTTGGCGGCGGTGGAAGTACTAAGTAGTCCCACCGCCGCCATTACGTCTGCAGCCCCTTACCGGGAGGCCGTCGGCCTCGTCGGGGTTCCCCCGCCGATGCTAGCCTCCTGGCGGAGAGTGGTCGGCTTCCCTCTCCCTCTCCGCTGCCTCCTTCTGCGTTATCACAATCTCGCAGAAGGAGGCAAACGCTGCTCTTGACCTCTCGCTGCCGATCATGTGGTCGACCACGACCGGCAACGAGAGGTCCATCCCAATAACGCCCCTTAGGTCTCTGCGCGGCGCCGACCACGCTGGACATTCTTCCAGCGTATGCCACTCAGAGTCCTGGGCCTCCTCGCAGTGGTGGCACTGCGATCCTCCCAGTGCCAGTTATGAACACACAGTTTGAGGAAACGGCGGTATGCAGGTAATTTAACTTATGCGCATGCATTGCTGCAACTTGTGCTGTATAATTTAGAATTTTTGTTACCGCGCCATCCGATTTTTATACATGTGTAAATACTCGTACACGCTGCATTGTATTTTCTTCCGCACGCTACAAGGAGGGAACAGAGGCGAGGTCCGGCTAGCGTCTGTCCCCTCCCCCCGTCCCACCCCCCTGGTCGGCCCGCATAAAACTTAAAAATATGATAAAATAGAAGATAAAATCAATAAATGAAAACGTGTATAGATAAAATAGAAGTCAATAAATAAATAAATAATAATAAGTAAATAAATACAATCGACAAACCACAACAAACATAAGAAGAGGGGGGCAAAATAAAGGGGAACAGAAGATAAAGATGAAATTTATAATATAGAATATGAAATATATATAGAATAAAATGAAATATTATAAAATAAAAGGAGGGGGGTCGACCGGCAGGTCGCATCTTTGTAGAGGGGGGGAGGGGATTATTGCTCCACCTCGCCCGCCGCGACCTGCCCACCTCGGGGGCGCCTTAACAGCCAGCCCCCCTTGGCGGCGGTGGAAGTACTATGTATTCCCACCGCCGCCATTACGTCTGCGGCCCCTTACCGGGGGGCCGTCGGCCTCGTCGGGGTTGCCCCGCCGATGCTAGCCTCCTGGCGGAGAGGGGGTCGGCTTCCCTCTCCCTCTCCGCTGCTTCCTTCTGTGTTTATCACAATCTCGCAGAAGGAGGCAAACGCTGCTCTTGACCTCTCGCTGCCGATCATGTGGTCGACCACGACCGGCAACGAGAGGTCCATCCCAATAACGCCCCTTAGGACTCTGCGCGGCGCCGACCACGCAGGACATTCTCCCAGCGTATGCCACTCAGAGTCCTGGGCCTCCTCGCAGTGGTGGCACTGCGATCCTCCCAATGCCAGTTATGAACACACAGTTTGAGGAAACGGCGGTATGCAGGTAATTTAACTTATGCGCATGCATTGCTGCAACTTGTGCTGTATAATTTAGAATTTTTGTTACCGCGCCATCCGATTTTTATACATGTGCAAATACTCGTACACGCTGCATTGTATTTTCTTCCGCACGCGACAAGGAGGGGACAGAGGCGAGTTCCGGCTATCGTCTGTCCCCTCCCCCCGTCCCACCCCCCTGGTCGGCCCGCATAAAACTTAAAAATATGATAAAATAGAAGATAAAATCAATAAATGAAAACGTGTATAGATAAAATAGATAAAATAAAAGTCAATAAATAAATAAATAATAATAAGTAAATAAATACAATCGACAAACCACAACAAACATAAGAAGAGGGGGGCAAAATAAAGGGGAACAAAAGATAAAGATGAAATTTATAATATAGAATATGAAATATATATAGAATAAAATGAAATATTATAAAATAAAAGGAGGGGGGTCGACCGGCAGGTCGCATCTTTGTAGAGGGGGGGGAGGGGATTATTGCTCCACCTCGCCCGCCGCGACCTGCCCACCTCGGGGGCGCCTTAACAGCCAGCCCCCCTTGGCGGCGGTGGAAGTACTATGTATTCCCACCGCCGCCATTACGTCTGCGGCCCCTTACCGGGGGGCCGTCGGCCTCGTCGGGGTTGCCCCGCCGATGCTAGCCTCCTGGCGGAGAGGGGGTCGGCTTCCCTCTCCCTCTCCGCTGCTTCCTTCTGTGTTTATCACAATCTCGCAGAAGGAGGCAAACGCTGCTCTTGACCTCTCGCTGCCGATCATGTGGTCGACCACGACCGGCAACGAGAGGTCCATCCCAATAACGCCCCTTAGGACTCTGCGCGGCGCCGACCACGCAGGACATTCTCCCAGCGTATGCCACTCAGAGTCCTGGGCCTCCTCGCAGTGGTGGCACTGCGATCCTCCCAATGCCAGTTATGAACACACAGTTTGAGGAAACGGCGGTATGCAGGTAATTTAACTTATGCGCATGCATTGCTGCAACTTGTGCTGTATAATTTAGAATTTTTGTTACCGTGCCATCCGATTTTTATACATGTGCAAATACTCGTACACGCTGCATTGTATTTTCTTCCGCACGCGACAAGGAGGGGACAGAGGCGAGTTCCGGCTATCGTCTGTCCCCTCCTCCCGTCCCACCCCCCTGGTCGGCCCGCATAAAACTTAAAAATATGATAAAATAGAAGATAAAATCAATAAATGAAAACGTGTATAGATAAAATAGATAAAATAAAAGTCAATAAATAAATAAATAATAATAAGTAAATAAATACAATGGACAAACCACAACAAACAAATGAAGGGGGGGAAAAATAATGGGGAATAAAAGATAAAGATGAAATTTATAATATAGAATATAAAATACATATAGAATAAAATGAAATATTATAAAATAAAAGGAGGGGGGTCGACCGGCAGGTCGCATCTTTGTAGAGGGGGAAGTGATTATTGCTCCACCTCGCCCGCCGCGACCTGCCCACCTCGGGGGCGCCTTAACAGCCAGCCCCCCTTGGCGGCGGTGGAAGTACTAAGTATTCCCACCGCCGCCATTACGTCTGCGGCCCCTTACCGGGGGGCCGTCGGCCTCGTCGGGGTTGCCCCGCCGATGCTAGCCTCCTGGCGGAGAGGGGGTCGGCTTCCCTCTCCCTCTCCGCTGCCTCCTTCCGCGTTATCATAATCTCGCACAAGGAGGCAAACGCTGCTCTTGACCTCTCGCTGCCGATCATGTGGTCGACCACGACCGGCAACGACAGGTCCGTCCCAATAACGCCCCTTAGGTCTCTGCGCGGCGCCGACCACGCTGGACATTCTTCCAGCGTATGCCACTCAGAGTCCTGGGCCTCCTCGCAGTGGTGGCACTGCGATCCTCCCAGTGCCAGTTATGAACACACAGTTTGGGGAAACGGCGGTATGCAGGTAATTTAACTTATGCGCATGCATTGCTGCAACTTGTGCTGTATAATTTAGAATTTTTGTTACCGCGCCATCCGATTTTTATACATGTGCAAATACTCGTACACGCTGCATTGTATTTTCTTCCGCACGCGACAAGGAGGGAACAGAGGCGAGGTTCGGCTAGCGTCTGTCCCCTCCCCCCGTCCCACCCCCCTGGTCGGCCCGCATAAAACTTAAAAATATGTTAAAATAAACGCTAAAATCTATAAATGAAAACGTGTATAGATAAAATAGATAAAATAAAAGTCAATAAATAAATTAATAATAATAAGTAAATAAATACAATGGACAAACCACAACAAACATAAGAAGGGGGGGGCAAAATAAAGGGGTATAAAAGATAAAGATGAAATTTATAATATAGAATATGAAATATATATAGAATAAAATGAAATATTATAAAATAAAAGGAGGGGGGTCGACCGGCAGGTCGCATCTTTGTAGAGGGGGGGAGGGGATTATTGCTCCATCTCGCCCGCCGCGACCTGCCCACCTCGGGGGCGCCTTAACAGCCAGCCCCCCTTGGCGGCGGTGGAAGTACTATGTATTCCCACCGCCGCCATTACGTCTGCGGCCCCTTACCGGGGGGCCGTCGGCCTCGTCGGGGTTGCCCCGCCGATGCTAGCCTCCTGGCGGAGAGGGGGTCGGCTTCCCTCTCCCTCTCCGCTGCTTCCTTCTGTGTTTATCACAATCTCGCAGAAGGAGGCAAACGCTGCTCTTGACCTCTCGCTGCCGATCATGTGGTCGACCACGACCGGCAACGAGAGGTCCATCCCAATAACGCCCCTTAGGACTCTGCGCGGCGCCGACCACGTAGGACATTCTCCCAGCGTATGCCACTCAGAGTCCTGGGCCTCCTCGCAGTGGTGGCACTGCGATCCTCCCAATGCCAGTTATGAACACACAGTTTGAGGAAACGGCGGTATGCAGGTAATTTAACTTATGCGCATGCATTGCTGCAACTTGTGCTGTATAATTTAGAATTTTTGTTACCGCGCCATCCGATTATTACACATGTGGAAATACTCGTACACGCTGCATTGTATTTTCTTCCGCACGCGACAAGGAGGGGACAGAGGCGAGGTCCGGCTAGCGTCTGTCCCATCCCCCCGTCCCACCCCCCTGGTCGGCCCGCATAAAACTTAAAAATATGATAAAATAAACGATAAAATCTATAAATGAAAACGTGTATAGATAAAATAGATAAAATAAAAGTCAATAAATAAATAAATAATAATAAGTAAATAAATACAATGGACAAACCACAACAAACAAAAGAAGGGGGGGGCAAAATAAAGGGGAATAAAAGATAAAGATGAAATTTATAATATAGAATATAAAATATATATAGAATAAAATGAAATATTATAAAATAAAAGGAGGGGGGTCGACCGGCAGGTCGCATCTTTGTAGAGGGGGGGAGGGGATTATTGCTCCACCTCGCCCGCCGCGACCTGCCCACCTCGGGGGCGCCTTAACAGCCAGCCCCCCTTGGCGGCGGTGGAAGTACTAAGTATTCCCACCGCCGCCATTACGTCTGCGGCCCCTTACCGGGGGGCCGTCGGCCTCGTCGGGGTTGCCCCGCCGATGCTAGCCTCCTGGCGGAGAGGGGGTCGGCTTCCCTCTCCCTCTCCGCTGCCTCCTTCCGCGTTATCATAATCTCGCACAAGGAGGCAAACGCTGCTCTTGACCGCTCGCTGCCGATCATGTGGTCGACCACGACCGGCAACGACAGGTCCGTCCCAATAACGCCCCTTAGGACTCTGCGCGGCGCCGACCACGCAGGACATTCTCCCAGCGTATGCCGCGCAGAGTCCTGGGCCTCCTCGCAGTGGTGGCACTGCGATCCTCCCAGTGCCAATTATGAACACACAGTTTGACGAAACGGCGGTATGCAGGTAATTTAACTTATGCGCATGCATTGCTGCAACTTGTGCTGTATAATTTAGAATTTTTGTTACCGCGCCATCCGATTTTTATACATGTGCAAATACTCGTACACGCTGCATTGTATTTTCTTCCGCACGCGACAAGGAGGGAACAGAGGCGAGGTCCGGCTAGCGTCTGTCCCCTCCCCCCGTCCCACCCCCTGGTCGGCCCGCATAAAACTTAAAAATATGTTAAAATAAACGATAAAATCATTAAATGAAAACGTGTATAGATAAAATAGATAAAATAAAAGTCAATAAATAAATTAATAATAATAAGTAAATAAATACAATGGACAAACCACAACAAACATAAGAAGGGGGGGGGCAAAATAAAGGGGTATAAAAGATAAAGATGAAATTTATAATATAGAATATGAAATATATATAGAATAAAATGAAATATTATAAAATAAAAGGAGGGGGGTCGACCGGCAGGTCGCATCTTTGTAGAGGGGGGGAGGGGATTATTGCTCCACCTCGCCCGCCGCGACCTGCCCACCTCGGGGGCGCCTTAACCGCCAGCCCCCCTTGGCGGCGGTGGAAGTACTAAGTAGTCCCACCGCCGCCATTACGTCTGCAGCCCCTTACCGGGAGGCCGTCGGCCTCGTCGGGGTTGCCCCGCCGATGCTAGCCTCCTGGCGGAGAGTGGTCGGCTTCCCTCTCCCTCTCCGCTGCCTCCTTCTGCGTTATCACAATCTCGCAGAAGGAGGCAAACGCTGCTCTTGACCTCTCGCTGCCGATCATGTGGTCGACCACGACCGGCAACGAGAGGTCCATCCCAATAACGCCCCTTAGGTCTCTGCGCGGCGCCGACCACGCTGGACATTCTTCCAGCGTATGCCACTCAGAGTCCTGGGCCTCCTCGCAGTGGTGGCACTGCGATCCTCCCAGTGCCAGTTATGAACACACAGTTTGAGGAAACGGCGGTATGCAGGTAATTTAACTTATGCGCATGCATTGCTGCAACTTGTGCTGTATAATTTAGAATTTTTGTTACCGCGCCATCCGATTTTTATACATGTGCAAATACTCGTACACGCTGCATTGTATTTTCTTCCGCACGCTACAAGGAGGGAACAGAGGCGAGGTCCGGCTAGCGTCTGTCCCCTCCCCCCGTCCCACCCCCCTGGTCGGCCCGCATAAAACTTAAAAATATGATAAAATAGAAGATAAAATCAATAAATGAAAACGTGTATAGATAAAATAGAAGTCAATAAATAAATAAATAATAATAAGTAAATAAATACAATCGACAAACCACAACAAACATAAGAAGAGGGGGGCAAAATAAAGGGGAACAAAAGATAAAGATGAAATTTATAATATAGAATATGAAATATATATAGAATAAAATGAAATATTATAAAATAAAAGGAGGGGGGTCGACCGGCAGGTCGCATCTTTGTAGAGGGGGGGAGGGGATTATTGCTCCACCTCGCCCGCCGCGACCTGCCCACCTCGGGGGCGCCTTAACAGCCAGCCCCCCTTGGCGGCGGTGGAAGTACTATGTATTCCCACCGCCGCCATTACGTCTGCGGCCCCTTACCGGGGGGCCGTCGGCCTCGTCGGGGTTGCCCCGCCGATGCTAGCCTCCTGGCGGAGAGGGGGTCGGCTTCCCTCTCCCTCTCCGCTGCTTCCTTCTGCGTTATCACAATCTCGCAGAAGGAGGCAAACGCTGCTCTTGACCTCTCGCTGCCGATCATGTGGTCGACCACGACCGGCAACGAGAGGTCCATCCCAATAACGCCCCTTAGGACTCTGCGCGGCGCCGACCACGCAGGACATTCTCCCAGCGTATGCCACTCAGAGTCCTGGGCCTCCTCGCAGTGGTGGCACTGCGATCCTCCCAATGCCAGTTATGAACACACAGTTTGAGGAAACGGCGGTATGCAGGTAATTTAACTTATGCGCATGCATTGCTGCAACTTGTGCTGTATAATTTAGAATTTTTGTTACCGCGCCATCCGATTTTTATACATGTGCAAATACTCGTACACGCTGCATTGTATTTTCTTCCGCACGCGACAAGGAGGGGACAGAGGCGAGTTCCGGCTATCGTCTGTCCCCTCCCCCCGTCCCACCCCCCTGGTCGGCCCGCATAAAACTTAAAAATATGATAAAATAGAAGATAAAATCAATAAATGAAAACGTGTATAGATAAAATAGATAAAATAAAAGTCAATAAATAAATAAATAATAATAAGTAAATAAATACAATGGACAAACCACAACAAACATAAGAAGGGGGGGAAAAATAATGGGGAATAAAAGATAAAGATGAAATTTATAATATAGAATATAAAATACATATAGAATAAAATGAAATATTATAAAATAAAAGGAGGGGGGGCGACCGGCAGGTCGCATCTTTGTAGAGGGGGAAGTGATTATTGCTCCACCTCGCCCGCCGCGACCTGCCCACCTCGGGGGCGCCTTAACAGCCAGCCCCCCTTGGCGGCGGTGGAAGTACTAAGTATTCCCACCGCCGCCATTACGTCTGCGGCCCCTTACCGGGGGGCCGTCGGCCTCGTCGGGGTTGCCCCGCCGATGCTAGCCTCCTGGCGGAGAGGGGGTCGGCTTCCCTCTCCCTCTCCGCTGCCTCCTTCCGCGTTATCATAATCTCGCACAAGGAGGCAAACGCTGCTCTTGACCTCTCGCTGCCGATCATGTGGTCGACCACGACCGGCAACGAGAGGTCCATCCCAATAACGCCCCTTAGGACTCTGCGCGGCGCCGACCACGCAGGACATTCTCCCAGCGTATGCCACTCAGAGTCCTGGGCCTCCTCGCAGTGGTGGCACTGCGATCCTCCCAATGCCAGTTATGAACACACAGTTTGAGGAAACGGCGGTATGCAGGTAATTTAACTTATGCGCATGCATTGCTGCAACTTGTGCTGTATAATTTAGAATTTTTGTTACCGCGCCATCCGATTTTTATACATGTGCAAATACTCGTACACGCTGCATTGTATTTTCTTCCGCACGCGACAAGGAGGGGACAGAGGCGAGTTCCGGCTATCGTCTGTCCCCTCCCCCCGTCCCACCCCCCTGGTCGGCCCGCATAAAACTTAAAAATATGTTAAAATAAACGCTAAAATCTATAAATGAAAACGTGTATAGATAAAATAGATAAAATAAAAGTCAATAAATAAATTAATAATAATAAGTAAATAAATACAATGGACAAACCACAACAAACATAAGAAGGGGGGGGCAAAATAAAGGGGTATAAAAGATAAAGATGAAATTTATAATATAGAATATGAAATATATATAGAATAAAATGAAATATTATAAAATAAAAGGAGGGGGGTCGACCGGCAGGTCGCATCTTTGTAGAGGGGGGGAGGGGATTATTGCTCCACCTCGCCCGCCGCGACCTGCCCACCTCGGGGGCGCCTTAACCGCCAGCCCCCCTTGGCGGCGGTGGAAGTACTAAGTAGTCCCACCGCCGCCATTACGTCTGCAGCCCCTTACCGGGAGGCCGTCGGCCTCGTCGGGGTTGCCCCGCCGATGCTAGCCTCCTGGCGGAGAGTGGTCGGCTTCCCTCTCCCTCTCCGCTGCCTCCTTCTGCGTTATCACAATCTCGCAGAAGGAGGCAAACGCTGCTCTTGACCTCTCGCTGCCGATCATGTGGTCGACCACGACCGGCAACGAGAGGTCCATCCCAATAACGCCCCTTAGGTCTCTGCGCGGCGCCGACCACGCTGGACATTCTTCCAGCGTATGCCACTCAGAGTCCTGGGCCTCCTCGCAGTGGTGGCACTGCGATCCTCCCAATGCCAGTTATGAACACACAGTTTGAGGAAACGGCGGTATGCAGGTAATTTAACTTATGCGCATGCATTGCTGCAACTTGTGCTGTATAATTTAGAATTTTTGTTACCGCGCCATCCGATTTTTATACATGTGCAAATACTCGTACACGCTGCATTGTATTTTCTTCCGCACGCGACAAGGAGGGGACAGAGGCGAGTTCCGGCTATCGTCTGTCCCCTCCACCCGCCCCACCCCCCTGGTCGGCCCGCATAAAACTTAAAAATATGATAAAATAGAAGATAAAATCAATAAATGAAAACGTGTATAGATAAAATAGATAAAATAAAAGTCAATAAATAAATAAATAATAATAAGTAAATAAATACAATGGACAAACCACAACAAACATAAGAAGGGGGGGAAAAATAATGGGGAATAAAAGATAAAGATGAAATTTATAATATAGAATATAAAATACATATAGAATAAAATGAAATATTATAAAATAAAAGGAGGGGGGGCGACCGGCAGGTCGCATCTTTGTAGAGGGGGAAGTGATTATTGCTCCACCTCGCCCGCCGCGACCTGCCCACCTCGGGGGCGCCTTAACAGCCAGCCCCCCTTGGCGGCGGTGGAAGTACTAAGTATTCCCACCGCCGCCATTACGTCTGCGGCCCCTTACCGGGGGGCCGTCGGCCTCGTCGGGGTTGCCCCGCCGATGCTAGCCTCCTGGCGGAGAGGGGGTCGGCTTCCCTCTCCCTCTCCGCTGCCTCCTTCCGCGTTATCATAATCTCGCACAAGGAGGCAAACGCTGCTCTTGACCTCTCGCTGCCGATCATGTGGTCGACCACGACCGGCAACGAGAGGTCCATCCCAATAACGCCCCTTAGGACTCTGCGCGGCGCCGACCACGCAGGACATTCTCCCAGCGTATGCCACTCAGAGTCCTGGGCCTCCTCGCAGTGGTGGCACTGCGATCCTCCCAATGCCAGTTATGAACACACAGTTTGAGGAAACGGCGGTATGCAGGTAATTTAACTTATGCGCATGCATTGCTGCAACTTGTGCTGTATAATTTAGAATTTTTGTTACCGCGCCATCCGATTTTTATACATGTGCAAATACTCGTACACGCTGCATTGTATTTTCTTCCGCACGCGACAAGGAGGGGACAGAGGCGAGTTCCGGCTATCGTCTGTCCCCTCCCCCCGTCCCACCCCCCTGGTCGGCCCGCATAAAACTTAAAAATATGTTAAAATAAACGCTAAAATCTATAAATGAAAACGTGTATAGATAAAATAGATAAAATAAAAGTCAATAAATAAATTAATAATAATAAGTAAATAAATACAATGGACAAACCACAACAAACATAAGAAGGGGGGGGCAAAATAAAGGGGTATAAAAGATAAAGATGAAATTTATAATATAGAATATGAAATATATATAGAATAAAATGAAATATTATAAAATAAAAGGAGGGGGGTCGACCGGCAGGTCGCATCTTTGTAGAGGGGGGGAGGGGATTATTGCTCCACCTCGCCCGCCGCGACCTGCCCACCTCGGGGGCGCCTTAACCGCCAGCCCCCCTTGGCGGCGGTGGAAGTACTAAGTAGTCCCACCGCCGCCATTACGTCTGCAGCCCCTTACCGGGAGGCCGTCGGCCTCGTCGGGGTTGCCCCGCCGATGCTAGCCTCCTGGCGGAGAGTGGTCGGCTTCCCTCTCCCTCTCCGCTGCCTCCTTCTGCGTTATCACAATCTCGCAGAAGGAGGCAAACGCTGCTCTTGACCTCTCGCTGCCGATCATGTGGTCGACCACGACCGGCAACGAGAGGTCCATCCCAATAACGCCCCTTAGGTCTTTGCGCGGCGCCGACCACGCTGGACATTCTTCCAGCGTATGCCACTCAGAGTCCTGGGCCTCCTCGCAGTGGTGGCACTGCGATCCTCCCAATGCCAGTTATGAACACACAGTTTGAGGAAACGGCGGTATGCAGGTAATTTAACTTATGCGCATGCATTGCTGCAACTTGTGCTGTATAATTTAGAATTTTTGTTACCGCGCCATCCGATTTTTATACATGTGCAAATACTCGTACACGCTGCATTGTATTTTCTTCCGCACGCGACAAGGAGGGGACAGAGGCGAGTTCCGGCTATCGTCTGTCCCCTCCACCCGCCCCACCCCCCTGGTCGGCCCGCATAAAACTTAAAAATATGATAAAATAGAAGATAAAATCAATAAATGAAAACGTGTATAGATAAAATAGATAAAATAAAAGTCAATAAATAAATAAATAATGATAAGTAAATAAATACAATGGACAAACCACAACAAACATAAGAAGGGGGGGGCAAAATAAAGGGGAATAAAAGATAAAGATGAAATTTATAATATAGAATATAAAATACATATAGAATAAAATGAAATATTATAAAATAAAAGGAGGGGGGTCGACCGGCAGGTCGCATCTTTGTAGAGGGGGGGAGGGGATTATTGCTTCACCTCGCCCGCCGCGACCTGCCCACCTCGGGGGCGCCTTAACAGCCAGCCCCCCTTGGCGGCGGTGGAAGTACTAAGTATTCCCACCGCCGCCATTACGTCTGCGGCCCCTTACCGGGGGGCCGTCGGCCTCGTCGGGGTTGCCCCGCCGATGCTAGCCTCCTGGCGGAGAGGGGGTCGGCTTCCCTCTCCCTCTCCGCTGCCTCCTTCCGCGTTATCATAATCTTGCACAAGGAGGCAAACGCTGCTCTTGACCTCTCGCTGCCGATCATGTGGTCGACCACGACCGGCAACGACAGGTCCGTCCCAATAACGCCCCTTAGGTCTCTGCGCGGCGCCGACCACGCTGGACATTCTTCCAGCGTATGCCACTCAGAGTCCTGGGCCTCCTCGCAGTGGTGGCACTGCGATCCTCCCAGTGCCAGTTATGAACACACAGTTTGGGGAAACGGCGGTATGCAGGTAATTTAACTTATGCGCATGCATTGCTGCAACTTGTGCTGTATAATTTAGAATTTTTGTTAGCGCGCCATCCGATTTTTATACATGTGCAAATACTCGTACACGCTGCATTGTATTTTCTTCCGCACGCGACAAGGAGGGAACAGAGGCGAGGTCCGGCTAGCGTCTGTCCCCTCCCCCCGTCCCACCCCCCTGGTCGGCCCGCATAAAACTTAAAAATATGTTAAAATAAACGATAAAATCATTAAATGAAAACGTGTATAGATAAAATAGATAAAATAAAAGTCAATAAATAAATTAATAATAATAAGTAAATAAATACAATGGACAAACCACAACAAACATAAGAAGGGGGGGGGCAAAATAAAGGGGTATAAAAGATAAAGATGAAATTTATAATATAGAATATGAAATATATATAGAATAAAATGAAATATTATAAAATAAAAGGAGGGGGGTCGACCGGCAGGTCGCATCTTTGTAGAGGGGGGGAGGGGATTATTGCTCCACCTCGCCCGCCGCGACCTGCCCACCTCGGGGGCGCCTTAACCGCCAGCCCCCCTTGGCGGCGGTGGAAGTACTAAGTAGTCCCACCGCCGCCATTACGTCTGCAGCCCCTTACCGGGAGGCCGTCGGCCTCGTCGGGGTTGCCCCGCCGATGCTAGCCTCCTGGCGGAGAGTGGTCGGCTTCCCTCTCCCTCTCCGCTGCCTCCTTCTGCGTTATCACAATCTCGCAGAAGGAGGCAAACGCTGCTCTTGACCTCTCGCTGCCGATCATGTGGTCGACCACGACCGGCAACGAGAGGTCCATCCCAATAACGCCCCTTAGGTCTCTGCGCGGCGCCGACCACGCTGGACATTCTTCCAGCGTATGCCACTCAGAGTCCTGGGCCTCCTCGCAGTGGTGGCACTGCGATCCTCCCAGTGCCAGTTATGAACACACAGTTTGAGGAAACGGCGGTATGCAGGTAATTTAACTTATGCGCATGCATTGCTGCAACTTGTGCTGTATAATTTAGAATTTTTGTTACCGCGCCATCCGATTATTATACATGTGGAAATACTCGTACACGCTGCATTGTATTTTCTTCCGCACGCTACAAGGAGGGGACAGAGGCGAGGTCCGGCTAGCGTCTGTCCCCTCCCCCCGTCCCACCCCCCTGGTCGGCCCGCATAAAACTTAAAAATATGATAAAATAGAAGATAAAATCAATAAATGAAAACGTGTATAGATAAAATAGAAGTCAATAAATAAATAAATAATAATAAGTAAATAAATACAATGGACAAACCACAACAAACACAAGAAGGGGGGGCAAAATAAAGGGGAATAAAAGATAAAGACGAACTTTATAATATAGAATATAAAATATATATAGAATAAAATGAAATATTATAAAATAAAAGGCGGGGGGTCGACCGGCAGGTCGCATCTTTGTAGAGGGGAGGGATTATTGCTCCACCTCGCCCCCCGCGACCTGCCCACCTCGGGGGCGCCTTAACGGCCAGCCCCCCTTGGCGGCGGTGGAAGTACTAAGTAGTCCCACCGCCGCCATTACGTCTGCAGCCCCTTACCGGGAGGCCGTCGGCCTCGTCGGGGTTGCCCCGCCGATGCTAGCCTCCTGGCGGAGAGGGGGTCGGCTTCCCTCTCCCTCTCCGCTGCCTCCTTCTGCGTTATCACAATCTCGCAGAAGGAGGCAAACGCTGCTCTTGACCTCTCGCTGCAGATCATGTGGTCGACCACGACCGGCAACGAGAGGTCCATCCCAATAACGCCCCTTAGGACTCCGCGCGGCACCGACCACGCACGACATTCTCCCAGCGTAAGCCGCGCAGAGTCCTGGGCCTCCTCGCAGTGGTGGCACTGCGATCCTCCCAGTGCCAGTTAAGAACACACAGTTTGACGAAACGGCGGTATGCAGGTAATTTAACTTATGCGCATGCATTGCTGCAACTTGTGCTGTATAATTTAGAATTTTTGTTACCGCGCCATCCGATTTTTATACATGTGCAAATACTCGTACACGCTGCATTGTATTTTCTTCCGCACGCGACAAGGAGGGGACAGAGGCGAGTTCCGGCTATCGTCTGTCCCCTCCCCCCGTCCCACCCCCCTGGTCGGCCCGCATAAAACTTAAAAATATGATAAAATAGAAGATAAAATCAATAAATGAAAACGTGTATAGATAAAATAGATAAAATAAAAGTCAATAAATAAATAAATAATAATAAGTAAATAAATACAATGGACAAACCACAACAAACATAAGAAGGGGGGGAAAAATAATGGGGAATAAAAGATAAAGATGAAATTTATAATATAGAATATAAAATACATATAGAATAAAATGAAATATTATAAAATAAAAGGAGGGGGGGCGACCGGCAGGTCGCATCTTTGTAGAGGGGGAAGTGATTATTGCTCCACCTCGCCCGCCGCGACCTGCCCACCTCGGGGGCGCCTTAACAGCCAGCCCCCCTTGGCGGCGGTGGAAGTACTAAGTATTCCCACCGCCGCCATTACGTCTGCGGCCCCTTACCGGGGGGCCGTCGGCCTCGTCGGGGTTGCCCCGCCGATGCTAGCCTCCTGGCGGAGAGGGGGTCGGCTTCCCTCTCCCTCTCCGCTGCCTCCTTCCGCGTTATCATAATCTCGCACAAGGAGGCAAACGCTGCTCTTGACCTCTCGCTGCCGATCATGTGGTCGACCACGACCGGCAACGAGAGGTCCATCCCAATAACGCCCCTTAGGACTCTGCGCGGCGCCGACCACGCAGGACATTCTCCCAGCGTATGCCACTCAGAGTCCTGGGCCTCCTCGCAGTGGTGGCACTGCGATCCTCCCAATGCCAGTTATGAACACACAGTTTGAGGAAACGGCGGTATGCAGGTAATTTAACTTATGCGCATGCATTGCTGCAACTTGTGCTGTATAATTTAGAATTTTTGTTACCGCGCCATCCGATTTTTATACATGTGCAAATACTCGTACACGCTGCATTGTATTTTCTTCCGCACGCGACAAGGAGGGGACAGAGGCGAGTTCCGGCTATCGTCTGTCCCCTCCCCCCGTCCCACCCCCCTGGTCGGCCCGCATAAAACTTAAAAATATGTTAAAATAAACGCTAAAATCTATAAATGAAAACGTGTATAGATAAAATAGATAAAATAAAAGTCAATAAATAAATTAATAATAATAAGTAAATAAATACAATGGACAAACCACAACAAACATAAGAAGGGGGGGGCAAAATAAAGGGGTATAAAAGATAAAGATGAAATTTATAATATAGAATATGAAATATATATAGAATAAAATGAAATATTATAAAATAAAAGGAGGGGGGTCGACCGGCAGGTCGCATCTTTGTAGAGGGGGGGAGGGGATTATTGCTCCACCTCGCCCGCCGCGACCTGCCCACCTCGGGGGCGCCTTAACCGCCAGCCCCCCTTGGCGGCGGTGGAAGTACTAAGTAGTCCCACCGCCGCCATTACGTCTGCAGCCCCTTACCGGGAGGCCGTCGGCCTCGTCGGGGTTGCCCCGCCGATGCTAGCCTCCTGGCGGAGAGTGGTCGGCTTCCCTCTCCCTCTCCGCTGCCTCCTTCTGCGTTATCACAATCTCGCAGAAGGAGGCAAACGCTGCTCTTGACCTCTCGCTGCCGATCATGTGGTCGACCACGACCGGCAACGAGAGGTCCATCCCAATAACGCCCCTTAGGTCTCTGCGCGGCGCCGACCACGCTGGACATTCTTCCAGCGTATGCCACTCAGAGTCCTGGGCCTCCTCGCAGTGGTGGCACTGCGATCCTCCCAATGCCAGTTATGAACACACAGTTTGAGGAAACGGCGGTATGCAGGTAATTTAACTTATGCGCATGCATTGCTGCAACTTGTGCTGTATAATTTAGAATTTTTGTTACCGCGCCATCCGATTTTTATACATGTGCAAATACTCGTACACGCTGCATTGTATTTTCTTCCGCACGCGACAAGGAGGGGACAGAGGCGAGTTCCGGCTATCGTCTGTCCCCTCCACCCGCCCCACCCCCCTGGTCGGCCCGCATAAAACTTAAAAATATGATAAAATAGAAGATAAAATCAATAAATGAAAACGTGTATAGATAAAATAGATAAAATAAAAGTCAATAAATAAATAAATAATAATAAGTAAATAAATACAATGGACAAACCACAACAAACATAAGAAGGGGGGGAAAAATAATGGGGAATAAAAGATAAAGATGAAATTTATAATATAGAATATAAAATACATATAGAATAAAATGAAATATTATAAAATAAAAGGAGGGGGGGCGACCGGCAGGTCGCATCTTTGTAGAGGGGGAAGTGATTATTGCTCCACCTCGCCCGCCGCGACCTGCCCACCTCGGGGGCGCCTTAACAGCCAGCCCCCCTTGGCGGCGGTGGAAGTACTAAGTATTCCCACCGCCGCCATTACGTCTGCGGCCCCTTACCGGGGGGCCGTCGGCCTCGTCGGGGTTGCCCCGCCGATGCTAGCCTCCTGGCGGAGAGGGGGTCGGCTTCCCTCTCCCTCTCCGCTGCCTCCTTCCGCGTTATCATAATCTCGCACAAGGAGGCAAACGCTGCTCTTGACCTCTCGCTGCCGATCATGTGGTCGACCACGACCGGCAACGAGAGGTCCATCCCAATAACGCCCCTTAGGACTCTGCGCGGCGCCGACCACGCAGGACATTCTCCCAGCGTATGCCACTCAGAGTCCTGGGCCTCCTCGCAGTGGTGGCACTGCGATCCTCCCAATGCCAGTTATGAACACACAGTTTGAGGAAACGGCGGTATGCAGGTAATTTAACTTATGCGCATGCATTGCTGCAACTTGTGCTGTATAATTTAGAATTTTTGTTACCGCGCCATCCGATTTTTATACATGTGCAAATACTCGTACACGCTGCATTGTATTTTCTTCCGCACGCGACAAGGAGGGGACAGAGGCGAGTTCCGGCTATCGTCTGTCCCCTCCCCCCGTCCCACCCCCCTGGTCGGCCCGCATAAAACTTAAAAATATGTTAAAATAAACGCTAAAATCTATAAATGAAAACGTGTATAGATAAAATAGATAAAATAAAAGTCAATAAATAAATTAATAATAATAAGTAAATAAATACAATGGACAAACCACAACAAACATAAGAAGGGGGGGGGCAAAATAAAGGGGTATAAAAGATAAAGATGAAATTTATAATATAGAATATGAAATATATATAGAATAAAATGAAATATTATAAAATAAAAGGAGGGGGGTCGACCGGCAGGTCGCATCTTTGTAGAGGGGGGGAGGGGATTATTGCTCCACCTCGCCCGCCGCGACCTGCCCACCTCGGGGGCGCCTTAACCGCCAGCCCCCCTTGGCGGCGGTGGAAGTACTAAGTAGTCCCACCGCCGCCATTACGTCTGCAGCCCCTTACCGGGAGGCCGTCGGCCTCGTCGGGGTTGCCCCGCCGATGCTAGCCTCCTGGCGGAGAGTGGTCGGCTTCCCTCTCCCTCTCCGCTGCCTCCTTCTGCGTTATCACAATCTCGCAGAAGGAGGCAAACGCTGCTCTTGACCTCTCGCTGCCGATCATGTGGTCGACCACGACCGGCAACGAGAGGTCCATCCCAATAACGCCCCTTAGGTCTCTGCGCGGCGCCGACCACGCTGGACATTCTTCCAGCGTATGCCACTCAGAGTCCTGGGCCTCCTCGCAGTGGTGGCACTGCGATCCTCCCAATGCCAGTTATGAACACACAGTTTGAGGAAACGGCGGTATGCAGGTAATTTAACTTATGCGCATGCATTGCTGCAACTTGTGCTGTATAATTTAGAATTTTTGTTACCGCGCCATCCGATTTTTATACATGTGCAAATACTCGTACACGCTGCATTGTATTTTCTTCCGCACGCGACAAGGAGGGGACAGAGGCGAGTTCCGGCTATCGTCTGTCCCCTCCACCCGCCCCACCCCCCTGGTCGGCCCGCATAAAACTTAAAAATATGATAAAATAGAAGATAAAATCAATAAATGAAAACGTGTATAGATAAAATAGATAAAATAAAAGTCAATAAATAAATAAATAATGATAAGTAAATAAATACAATGGACAAACCACAACAAACATAAGAAGGGGGGGGCAAAATAAAGGGGAATAAAAGATAAAGATGAAATTTATAATATAGAATATAAAATACATATAGAATAAAATGAAATATTATAAAATAAAAGGAGGGGGGTCGACCGGCAGG
This sequence comes from Lasioglossum baleicum, assembly GCF_051020765.1. Lineage (NCBI taxonomy): Eukaryota > Metazoa > Arthropoda > Insecta > Hymenoptera > Halictidae > Lasioglossum > Lasioglossum baleicum. Next base: position 1,041,832 of record NW_027469084.1, read on the forward strand.
TCGCATCTTTGTAGAGGGCGGGAGGGGATTATTGCTCCACCTCGCCCGCCGCGACCTGCCCACCTCGGGGGCGCCTTAACAGCCAGCCCCCCTTGGCGGCGGTGGAAGTACTAAGTATTCCCACCGCCGCCATTACGTCTGCGGCCCCTTACCGGGGGGCCGTCGGCCTCGTCGGGGTTGCCCCGCCGATGCTAGCCTCCTGGCGGAGAGGGGGTCGGCTTCCCTCTCCCTCTCCGCTGCCTCCTTCCGCGTTATCATAATCTCGCACAAGGAGGCAAACGCTGCTCTTGACCTCTCGCTGCCGATCATGTGGTCGACCACGACCGGCAACGACAGGTCCGTCCCAATAACGCCCCTTAGGACTCTGCGCGGCGCCGACCACGCAGGACATTCTCCCAGCGTATGCCGCGCAGAGTCCTGGGCCTCCTCGCAGTGGTGGCACTGCGATCCTCCCAGTGCCAATTATGAACACACAGTTTGACGAAACGGCGGTATGCAGGTAATTTAACTTATGCGCATGCATTGCTGCAACTTGTGCTGTATAATTTAGAATTTTTGTTACCGCGCCATCCGATTTTTATACATGTGCAAATACTCGTACACGCTGCATTGTATTTTCTTCCGCACGCGACAAGGAGGGAACAGAGGCGAGGTCCGGCTAGCGTCTGTCCCCTCCCCCCGTCCCACCCCCCTGGTCGGCCCGCATAAAACTTAAAAATATGTTAAAATAAACGATAAAATCATTAAATGAAAACGTGTATAGATAAAATAGATAAAATAAAAGTCAATAAATAAATTAATAATAATAAGTAAATAAATACAATGGACAAACCACAACAAACATTAGAAGGGGGGGGCAAAATAAAGGGGTATAAAAGATAAAGATGAAATTTATAATATAGAATATGAAATATATATAGAATAAAATGAAATATTATAAAATAAAAGGAGGGGGGTCGACCGGCAGGTCGCATCTTTGTAGAGGGGGGGAGGGGATTATTGCTCCATCTCGCCCGCCGCGACCTGCCCACCTCGGGGGCGCCTTAACCGCCAGCCCCCCTTGGCGGCGGTGGAAGTACTAAGTAGTCCCACCGCCGCCATTACGTCTGCAGCCCCTTACCGGGAGGCCGTCGGCCTCGTCGGGGTTGCCCCGCCGATGCTAGCCTCCTGGCGGAGAGTGGTCGGCTTCCCTCTCCCTCTCCGCTGCCTCCTTCTGCGTTATCACAATCTCGCAGAAGGAGGCAAACGCTGCTCTTGACCTCTCGCTGCCGATCATGTGGTCGACCACGACCGGCAACGAGAGGTCCATCCCAATAACGCCCCTTAGGACTCTGCGCGGCGCCGACCACGTAGGACATTCTCCCAGCGTATGCCACTCAGAGTCCTGGGCCTCCTCGCAGTGGTGGCACTGCGATCCTCCCAATGCCAGTTATGAACACACAGTTTGAGGAAACGGCGGTATGCAGGTAATTTAACTTATGCGCATGCATTGCTGCAACTTGTGCTGTATAATTTAGAATTTTTGTTACCGCGCCATCCGATTATTATACATGTGGAAATACTCGTACACGCTGCATTGTATTTTCTTCCGCACGCGACAAGGAGGGGACAGAGGCGAGGTCCGGCTAGCGTCTGTCCCATCCCCCCGTCCCACCCCCCTGGTCGGCCCGCATAAAACTTAAAAATATGATAAAATAAACGATAAAATCTATAAATGAAAACGTGTATAGATAAAATAGATAAAATAAAAGTCCATAAATAAATAAATAATAATAAGTAAATAAATACAATCGACAAACCACAACAAACAAAAGAAGGGGGGGCAAAATAAAGGGGAATAAAAGATAAAGATGAAATTTATAATATAGAATATAAAATATATATAGAATAAAATGAAATATTATAAAATAAAAGGAGGGGGGTCGACCGGCAGGTCGCATCTTTGTAGAGGGGGGGAGGGGATTATTGCTTCACCTCGCCCGCCGCGACCTGCCCACCTCGGGGGCGCCTTAACAGCCAGCCCCCCTTGGCGGCGGTGGAAGTACTAAGTATTCCCACCGCCGCCATTACGTCTGCGGCCCCTTACCGGGGGGCCGTCGGCCTCGTCGGGGTTGCCCCGCCGATGCTAGCCTCCTGGCGGAGAGGGGGTCGGCTTCCCTCTCCCTCTCCGCTGCCTCCTTCCGCGTTATCATAATCTTGCACAAGGAGGCAAACGCTGCTCTTGACCTCTCGCTGCCGATCATGTGGTCGACCACGACCGGCAACGACAGGTCCGTCCCAATAACGCCCCTTAGGTCTCTGCGCGGCGCCGACCACGCTGGACATTCTTCCAGCGTATGCCACTCAGAGTCCTGGGCCTCCTCGCAGTGGTGGCACTGCGATCCTCCCAGTGCCAGTTATGAACACACAGTTTGGGGAAACGGCGGTATGCAGGTAATTTAACTTATGCGCATGCATTGCTGCAACTTGTGCTGTATAATTTAGAATTTTTGTTAGCGCGCCATCCGATTTTTATACATGTGCAAATACTCGTACACGCTGCATTGTATTTTCTTCCGCACGCGACAAGGAGGGAACAGAGGCGAGGTCCGGCTAGCGTCTGTCCCCTCCCCCCGTCCCACCCCCCTGGTCGGCCCGCATAAAACTTAAAAATATGTTAAAATAAACGATAAAATCATTAAATGAAAACGTGTATAGATAAAATAGATAAAATAAAAGTCAATAAATAAATTAATAATAATAAGTAAATAAATACAATGGACAAACCACAACAAACATAAGAAGGGGGGGGGCAAAATAAAGGGGTATAAAAGATAAAGATGAAATTTATAATATAGAATATGAAATATATATAGAATAAAATGAAATATTATAAAATAAAAGGAGGGGGGTCGACCGGCAGGTCGCATCTTTGTAGAGGGGGGGAGGGGATTATTGCTCCACCTCGCCCGCCGCGACCTGCCCACCTCGGGGGCGCCTTAACCGCCAGCCCCCCTTGGCGGCGGTGGAAGTACTAAGTAGTCCCACCGCCGCCATTACGTCTGCAGCCCCTTACCGGGAGGCCGTCGGCCTCGTCGGGGTTGCCCCGCCGATGCTAGCCTCCTGGCGGAGAGTGGTCGGCTTCCCTCTCCCTCTCCGCTGCCTCCTTCTGCGTTATCACAATCTCGCAGAAGGAGGCAAACGCTGCTCTTGACCTCTCGCTGCCGATCATGTGGTCGACCACGACCGGCAACGAGAGGTCCATCCCAATAACGCCCCTTAGGTCTCTGCGCGGCGCCGACCACGCTGGACATTCTTCCAGCGTATGCCACTCAGAGTCCTGGGCCTCCTCGCAGTGGTGGCACTGCGATCCTCCCAGTGCCAGTTATGAACACACAGTTTGAGGAAACGGCGGTATGCAGGTAATTTAACTTATGCGCATGCATTGCTGCAACTTGTGCTGTATAATTTAGAATTTTTGTTACCGCGCCATCCGATTATTATACATGTGGAAATACTCGTACACGCTGCATTGTATTTTCTTCCGCACGCTACAAGGAGGGGACAGAGGCGAGGTCCGGCTAGCGTCTGTCCCCTCCCCCCGTCCCACCCCCCTGGTCGGCCCGCATAAAACTTAAAAATATGATAAAATAGAAGATAAAATCAATAAATGAAAACGTGTATAGATAAAATAGAAGTCAATAAATAAATAAATAATAATAAGTAAATAAATACAATGGACAAACCACAACAAACACAAGAAGGGGGGGCAAAATAAAGGGGAATAAAAGATAAAGACGAACTTTATAATATAGAATATAAAATATATATAGAATAAAATGAAATATTATAAAATAAAAGGCGGGGGGTCGACCGGCAGGTCGCATCTTTGTAGAGGGGAGGGATTATTGCTCCACCTCGCCCCCCGCGACCTGCCCACCTCGGGGGCGCCTTAACGGCCAGCCCCCCTTGGCGGCGGTGGAAGTACTAAGTAGTCCCACCGCCGCCATTACGTCTGCAGCCCCTTACCGGGAGGCCGTCGGCCTCGTCGGGGTTGCCCCGCCGATGCTAGCCTCCTGGCGGAGAGGGGGTCGGCTTCCCTCTCCCTCTCCGCTGCCTCCTTCTGCGTTATCACAATCTCGCAGAAGGAGGCAAACGCTGCTCTTGACCTCTCGCTGCAGATCATGTGGTCGACCACGACCGGCAACGAGAGGTCCATCCCAATAACGCCCCTTAGGACTCCGCGCGGCACCGACCACGCACGACATTCTCCCAGCGTAAGCCGCGCAGAGTCCTGGGCCTCCTCGCAGTGGTGGCACTGCGATCCTCCCAGTGCCAGTTAAGAACACACAGTTTGACGAAACGGCGGTATGCAGGTAATTTAACTTATGCGCATGCATTGCTGCAACTTGTGCTGTATAATTTAGAATTTTTGTTACCGCGCCATCCGATTATTATACATGTGGAAATACTCGTACACGCTGCATTGTATTTTCTTCCGCACGCGACAAGGAGGGGACAGAGGCGAGGTCCGGCTAGCGTCTGTCCCATCCCCCCGTCCCACCCCCCTGGTCGACCCGCATAAATCTTGAAAATATGATAAAATAAACGATAAAATCTATAAATGAAAACGTGTATAGATAAAATAGATCAAATAAAAGTCTATAAATAAATAAATAATAATAAGTAAATAAATACAATGGACAAACCACAACAAACACAAGAAGGGGGGGCAAAATAAAGGGGAATAAAAGATAAAGACGAACTTTATAATATAGAATATAAAATATATATAGAATAAAATGAAATATTATAAAATAAAAGGAGGGGGGTCGACCGGCAGGTCGCATCTTTGTAGAGGGGAGGGATTATTGCTCCACCTCGCCCCCCGCGACCTGCCCACCTCGGGGGCGCCTTAACGGCCAGCCCCCCTTGGCGGCGTTATCACAATCTCGCAGAAGGAGGCAAACGCTGCTCTTGACCTCTCGCTGCCGATCATGTGGTCGACCACGACCGGCAACGAGAGGTCCATCCCAATAACGCCCCTTAGGTCTCTGCGCGGCGCCGACCACGCAGGACATTCTCCCAGCGTATGCCGCGCAGAGTCCTGGGCCTCCTCGCAGTGGTGGCACTGCGATCCTCGCAGTGCCAGTTATGAACACACAGTTTGAGGAAACGGCGGTATGCAGGTAATTTAACTTATGCGCATGCATTGCTGCAACTTGTGCTGTATAATTTAGAATTTTTGTTACCGCGCTATCCGATTTTTATACATGTGCAAATACTCGTACACGCTGCATTGTATTTTCTTCCGCACGCGACAAGGAGGGGACAGAGGCGAGGTCCGGCTAGCGTCTGTCCCCTCCCCCCGTCCCACCCCTGGTCCACCCGCATAAAACTTAAAAATATGATAAAATAGAAGATAAAATCAATAAATGAAAACGTGTATAGATAAAATAGATCAAATAAAAGTCTATAAATAAATAAATAATAATAAGTAAATAAATACAATGGACAAACCACAACAAACACAAGAAGGGGGGGCAAAATAAAGGGGAATAAAAGATAAAGACGAACTTTATAATATAGAATATAAAATATATATAGAATAAAATGAAATATTATAAAATAAAAGGAGGGGGGTCGACCGGCAGGTCGCATCTTTGTAGAGGGGAGGGATTATTGCTCCACCTCGCCCCCCGCGACCTGCCCACCACGGGGGCGCCTTAACGGCCAGCCCCCCTTGGCGGCGGTGGAAGTACTAAGTAGTACCACCGCCGCCATTACGTCTGCAGCCCCTTACCGGGAGGCCGTCGGCCTCGTCGGGGTTGCCCCGACGATGCTAGCCTCCTGGCCGAGAGTGGTCGGCTTCCCTCTCCCTCTCCGCTGCCTCCTTCTGCGGTATCACAATCTCGCAGAAGGAGGCAAACGCTGCTCTTGACCTCTCACTGCCGATCATGTGGTCGACCGCGACCGACAACGAGAGGTCCATCCCAATAACGCCCCTTAGGACTCTGCGCGGCGCCGACCACGCAGGACATTCTCCCAGCGTATGCCGCGCAGAGTCCTGGGCCTCCTCGCAGTGGTGGCACTGCGATCCTCCCAGTGCCAGTTATGAACACACAGTTTCACGAAACGGCGGTATGCAGGTAATTTAACTTATGCGCATGCATTTCTGCAACTTGTGCTGTATAATTTAGAATTTTTGTTACCGCGCCATCCGATTATTATACATGTGGAAATACTCGTACACGCTGCATTGTATTTTCTTCCGCACGCGACAAGGAGGGGACAGAGGCGAGGTCCGGCTAGCGTCTGTCCCATCCCCCCGTCCCACCCCCCTGGTCGGCCCGCATAAAACTTAAAAATATGATAAAATAAACGATAAAATCTATAAATGAAAACGTGTATAGATAAAATAGATAAAATAAAAGTCAATAAATAAATAAATAATAATAAGTAAATAAATACAATGGACAAACCACAACAAACAAAAGAAGGGGGGGGGCAAAATAAAGGGGAATAAAAGATAAAGATGAAATTTATAATATAGAATATAAAATATATATAGAATAAAATGAAATATTATAAAATAAAAGGAGGGGGGTCGACCGGCAGGTCGCATCTTTGTAGAGGGGGGGTGGGGATTATTGCTCCACCTCGCCCGCCGCGACCTGCCCACCTCGGGGGTGCCTTAACAGCCAGTCCCCCTTGGCGGCGGTGGAAGTACTAAGTATTCCCACCGCCGCCATTACGTCTGCGGCCCCTTACCGGGGGGCGTCGGCCTCGTCGGGGTTGCCCCGCCGATGCTAGCCTCCTGGCGGAGAGGGGGTCGGCTTCCCTCTCCCTCTCCGCTGCCTCCTTCCGCGTTATCATAATCTCGCACAAGGAGGCAAACGCTGCTCTTGACCTCTCGCTGCCGATCATGTGGTCGACCACGACCGGCAACGGCAGGTCCGTCCCAATAACGCCCCTTAGGTCTCTGCGCGGCGCCGACCACGCTGGACATTCTTCCAGCGTATGCCACTCAGAGTCCTGGGCCTCCTCGCAGTGGTGGCACTGCGATCCTCCCAGTGCCAGTTATGAATACACAGTTTGGGGAAACGGCGGTATGCAGGTAATTTAACTTATGCGCATGCATTGCTGCAACTTGTGCTGTATAATTTAGAATTTTTGTTACCGCGCCATCCGATTTTTATACATGTGCAAATACTCGTACACGCTGCATTGTATTTTCTTCCGCACGCGACAAGGAGGGAACAGAGGCGAGGTCCGGCTAGCGTCTGTCCCCTCCCCCCGTCCCACCCCCCTGGTCGGCCCGCATAAAACTTAAAAATATGTTAAAATAAACGATAAAATCATTAAATGAAAACGTGTATAGATAAAATAGATAAAATAAAAGTCAATAAATAAATTAATAATAATAAGTAAATAAATACAATGGACAAACCACAACAAACATAAGAAGGGGGGGGCAAAATAAAGGGGTATAAAAGATAAAGATGAAATTTATAATATAGAATATGAAATATATATAGAATAAAATGAAATATTATAAAATAAAAGGAGGGGGGTCGACCGGCAGGTCGCATCTTTGTAGAGGGGGGGAGGGGATTATTGCTCCACCTCGTCCGCCGCGACCTGCCCACCTCGGGGGCGCCTTAACCGCCAGCCCCCCTTGGCGGCGGTGGAAGTACTAAGTAGTCCCACCGCCGCCATTACGTCTGCAGCCCCTTACCGGGAGGCCGTCGGCCTCGTCGGGGTTGCCCCGCCGATGCTAGCCTCCTGGCGGAGAGTGGTCGGCTTCCCTCTCCCTCTCCGCTGCCTCCTTCTGCGTTATCACAATCTCGCAGAAGGAGGCAAACGCTGCTCTTGACCTCTCGCTGCCGATCATGTGGTCGACCACGACCGGCAACGAGAGGTCCATCCCAATAACGCCCCTTAGGTCTCTGCGCGGCGCCGACCACGCTGGACATTCTTCCAGCGTATGCCACTCAGAGTCCTGGGCCTCCTCGCAGTGGTGGCACTGCGATCCTCCCAGTGCCAGTTATGAACACACAGTTTGAGGAAACGGCGGTATGCAGGTAATTTAACTTATGCGCATGCATTGCTGCAACTTGTGCTGTATAATTTAGAATTTTTGTTACCGCGCCATCCGATTTTTATACATGTGCAAATACTCGTACACGCTGCATTGTATTTTCTTCCGCACGCTACAAGGAGGGAACAGAGGCGAGGTCCGGCTAGCGTCTGTCCCCTCCCCCCGTCCCACCCCCCTGGTCGGCCCGCATAAAACTTAAATATATGATAAAATAGAAGATAAAATCAATAAATGAAAACGTGTATAGATAAAATAGAAGTCAATAAATAAATAAATAATAATAAGTAAATAAATACAATGGACAAACCACAACAAACATAAGAAGAGGGGGGCAAAATAAAGGGGAATAAAAGATAAAGATGAAATTTATAATATAGAATATGAAATATATATAGAATAAAATGAAATATTATAAAATAAAAGGAGGGGGGTCGACCGGCAGGTCGCATCTTTGTAGAGGGGGGGAGGGGATCATTGCTCCACCTCGCCCGCCGCGACCTGCCCACCTCGGGGGCGCCTTAACAGCCAGCCCCCCTTGGCGGCGGTGGAAGTACTATGTATTCCCACCGCCGCCATTACGTCTGCGGCCCCTTACCGGGGGGCCGTCGGCCTCGTCGGGGTTGCCCCGCCGATGCTAGCCTCCTGGCGGAGAGGGGGTCGGCTTCCCTCTCCCTCTCCGCTGCTTCCTTCTGCGTTATCACAATCTCGCAGAAGGAGGCAAACGCTGCTCTTGACCTCTCGCTGCCGATCATGTGGTCGACCACGACCGGCAACGAGAGGTCCATCCCAATAACGCCCCTTAGGACTCTGCGCGGCGCCGACCACGCAGGACATTCTCCCAGCGTATGCCACTCAGAGTCCTGGGCCTCCTCGCAGTGGTGGCACTGCGATCCTCCCAGTGCCAGTTATGAACACACAGTTTGGGGAAACGGCGGTATGCAGGTAATTTAACTTATGCGCATGCATTGCTGCAACTTGTGCTGTATAATTTAGAATTTTTGTTACCGCGCCATCCGATTTTTATACATGTGCAAATACTCGTACACGCTGCATTGTATTTTCTTCCGCACGCGACAAGGAGGGCACAGAGGCGAGGTCCGGCTAGCGTCTGTCCCCTCCCCCCGTCCCACCCCCCTGGTCGGCCCGCATAAAACTTAAAAATATGTTAAAATAAACGCTAAAATCTATAAATGAAAACGTGTATAGATAAAATAGATAAAATAAAAGTCAATAAATAAATTAATAATAATAAGTAAATAAATACAATGGACAAACCACAACAAACATAAGAAGGGGGGGGCAAAATAAAGGGGTATAAAAGATAAAGATGAAATTTATAATATAGAATATGAAATATATATAGAATAAAATGAAATATTATAAAATAAAAGGAGGGGGGTCGACCGGCAGGTCGCATCTTTGTAGAGGGGGGGAGGGGATTATTGCTCCACCTCGCCCGCCGCGACCTGCCCACCTCGGGGGCGCCTTAACCGCCAGCCCCCCTTGGCGGCGGTGGTAGTACTAAGTAGTCCCACCGCCGCCATTACGTCTGCAGCCCCTTACCGGGAGGCCGTCGGCCTCGTCGGGGTTGCCCCGCCGATGCTAGCCTCCTGGCGGAGAGTGGTCGGCTTCCCTCTCCCTCTCCGCTGCCTCCTTCTGCGTTATCACAATCTCGCAGAAGGAGGCAAACGCTGCTCTTGACCTCTCGCTGCCGATCATGTGGTCGACCACGACCGGCAACGAGAGGTCCATCCCAATAACGCCCCTTAGGTCTCTGCGCGGCGCCGACCACGCTGGACATTCTTCCAGCGTATGCCACTCAGAGTCCTGGGCCTCCTCGCAGTGGTGGCACTGCGATCCTCCCAGTGCCAGTTATGAACACACAGTTTGAGGAAACGGCGGTATGCAGGTAATTTAACTTATGCGCATGCATTGCTGCAACTTGTGCTGTATAATTTAGAATTTTTGTTACCGCGCCATCCGATTTTTATACATGTGCAAATACTCGTACACGCTGCATTGTATTTTCTTCCGCACGCTACAAGGAGGGAACAGAGGCGAGGTCCGGCTAGCGTCTGTCCCCTCCCCCCGTCCCACCCCCCTGGTCGGCCCGCATAAAACTTAAATATATGATAAAATAGAAGATAAAATCAATAAATGAAAACGTGTATAGATAAAATAGAAGTCAATAAATAAATAAATAATAATAAGTAAATAAATACAATGGACAAACCACAACAAACATAAGAAGAGGGGGGCAAAATAAAGGGGAATAAAAGATAAAGATGAAATTTATAATATAGAATATGAAATATATATAGAATAAAATGAAATATTATAAAATAAAAGGAGGGGGGTCGACCGGCAGGTCGCATCTTTGTAGAGGGGGGGAGGGGATCATTGCTCCACCTCGCCCGCCGCGACCTGCCCACCTCGGGGGCGCCTTAACAGCCAGCCCCCCTTGGCGGCGGTGGAAGTACTATGTATTCCCACCGCCGCCATTACGTCTGCGGCCCCTTACCGGGGGGCCGTCGGCCTCGTCGGGGTTGCCCCGCCGATGCTAGCCTCCTGGCGGAGAGGGGGTCGGCTTCCCTCTCCCTCTCCGCTGCTTCCTTCTGCGTTATCACAATCTCGCAGAAGGAGGCAAACGCTGCTCTTGACCTCTCGCTGCCGATCATGTGGTCGACCACGACCGGCAACGAGAGGTCCATCCCAATAACGCCCCTTAGGACTCTGCGCGGCGCCGACCACGCAGGACATTCTCCCAGCGTATGCCACTCAGAGTCCTGGGCCTCCTCGCAGTGGTGGCACTGCGATCCTCCCAGTGCCAGTTATGAACACACAGTTTGGGGAAACGGCGGTATGCAGGTAATTTAACTTATGCGCATGCATTGCTGCAACTTGTGCTGTATAATTTAGAATTTTTGTTACCGCGCCATCCGATTTTTATACATGTGCAAATACTCGTACACGCTGCATTGTATTTTCTTCCGCACGCGACAAGGAGGGCACAGAGGCGAGGTCCGGCTAGCGTCTGTCCCCTCCCCCCGTCCCACCCCCCTGGTCGGCCCGCATAAAACTTAAAAATATGTTAAAATAAACGCTAAAATCTATAAATGAAAACGTGTATAGATAAAATAGATAAAATAAAAGTCAATAAATAAATTAATAATAATAAGTAAATAAATACAATGGACAAACCACAACAAACATAAGAAGGGGGGGGCAAAATAAAGGGGTATAAAAGATAAAGATGAAATTTATAATATAGAATATGAAATATATATAGAATAAAATGAAATATTATAAAATAAAAGGAGGGGGGTCGACCGGCAGGTCGCATCTTTGTAGAGGGGGGGAGGGGATTATTGCTCCACCTCGCCCGCCGCGACCTGCCCACCTCGGGGGCGCCTTAACCGCCAGCCCCCCTTGGCGGCGGTGGTAGTACTAAGTAGTCCCACCGCCGCCATTACGTCTGCAGCCCCTTACCGGGAGGCCGTCGGCCTCGTCGGGGTTGCCCCGCCGATGCTAGCCTCCTGGCGGAGAGTGGTCGGCTTCCCTCTCCCTCTCCGCTGCCTCCTTCTGCGTTATCACAATCTCGCAGAAGGAGGCAAACGCTGCTCTTGACCTCTCGCTGCCGATCATGTGGTCGACCACGACCGGCAACGAGAGGTCCATCCCAATAACGCCCCTTAGGTCTCTGCGCGGCGCCGACCACGCTGGACATTCTTCCAGCGTATGCCACTCAGAGTCCTGGGCCTCCTCGCAGTGGTGGCACTGCGATCCTCCCAGTGCCAGTTATGAACACACAGTTTGAGGAAACGGCGGTATGCAGGTAATTTAACTTATGCGCATGCATTGCTGCAACTTGTGCTGTATAATTTAGAATTTTTGTTACCGCGCCATCCGATTTTTATACATGTGCAAATACTCGTACACGCTGCATTGTATTTTCTTCCGCACGCTACAAGGAGGGAACAGAGGCGAGGTCCGGCTAGCGTCTGTCCCCTCCCCCCGTCCCACCCCCCTGGTCGGCCCGCATAAAACTTAAAAATATGATAAAATAGAAGATAAAATCAATAAATGAAAACGTGTATAGATAAAATAGAAGTCAATAAATAAATAAATAATAATAAGTAAATAAATACAATCGACAAACCACAACAAACATAAGAAGAGGGGGGCAAAATAAAGGGGAACAAAAGATAAAGATGAAATTTATAATATAGAATATGAAATATATATAGAATAAAATGAAATATTATAAAATAAAAGGAGGGGGGTCGACCGGCAGGTCGCATCTTTGTAGAGGGGGGGAGGGGATTATTGCTCCACCTCGCCCGCCGCGACCTGCCCACCTCGGGGGCGCCTTAACAGCCAGCCCCCCTTGGCGGCGGTGGAAGTACTATGTATTCCCACCGCCGCCATTACGTCTGCGGCCCCTTACCGGGGGGCCGTCGGCCTCGTCGGGGTTGCCCCGCCGATGCTAGCCTCCTGGCGGAGAGGGGGTCGGCTTCCCTCTCCCTCTCCGCTGCTTCCTTCTGCGTTATCACAATCTCGCAGAAGGAGGCAAACGCTGCTCTTGACCTCTCGCTGCCGATCATGTGGTCGACCACGACCGGCAACGAGAGGTCCATCCCAATAACGCCCCTTAGGACTCTGCGCGGCGCCGACCACGCAGGACATTCTCCCAGCGTATGCCACTCAGAGTCCTGGGCCTCCTCGCAGTGGTGGCACTGCGATCCTCCCAATGCCAGTTATGAACACACAGTTTGAGGAAACGGCGGTATGCAGGTAATTTAACTTATGCGCATGCATTGCTGCAACTTGTGCTGTATAATTTAGAATTTTTGTTACCGCGCCATCCGATTTTTATACATGTGCAAATACTCGTACACGCTGCATTGTATTTTCTTCCGCACGCGACAAGGAGGGGACAGAGGCGAGTTCCGGCTATCGTCTGTCCCCTCCACCCGCCCCACCCCCCTGGTCGGCCCGCATAAAACTTAAAAATATGATAAAATAGAAGATAAAATCAATAAATGAAAACGTGTATAGATAAAATAGATAAAATAAAAGTCAATAAATAAATAAATAATGATAAGTAAATAAATACAATGGACAAACCACAACAAACATAAGAAGGGGGGGGCAAAATAAAGGGGAATAAAAGATAAAGATGAAATTTATAATATAGAATATAAAATACATATAGAATAAAATGAAATATTATAAAATAAAAGGAGGGGGGTCGACCGGCAGGTCGCATCTTTGTAGAGGGCGGGAGGGGATTATTGCTCCACCTCGCCCGCCGCGACCTGCCCACCTCGGGGGCGCCTTAACAGCCAGCCCCCCTTGGCGGCGGTGGAAGTACTAAGTATTCCCACCGCCGCCATTACGTCTGCGGCCCCTTACCGGGGGGCCGTCGGCCTCGTCGGGGTTGCCCCGCCGATGCTAGCCTCCTGGCGGAGAGGGGGTCGGCTTCCCTCTCCCTCTCCGCTGCCTCCTTCCGCGTTATCATAATCTCGCACAAGGAGGCAAACGCTGCTCTTGACCTCTCGCTGCCGATCATGTGGTCGACCACGACCGGCAACGACAGGTCCGTCCCAATAACGCCCCTTAGGACTCTGCGCGGCGCCGACCACGCAGGACATTCTCCCAGCGTATGCCGCGCAGAGTCCTGGGCCTCCTCGCAGTGGTGGCACTGCGATCCTCCCAGTGCCAATTATGAACACACAGTTTGACGAAACGGCGGTATGCAGGTAATTTAACTTATGCGCATGCATTGCTGCAACTTGTGCTGTATAATTTAGAATTTTTGTTACCGCGCCATCCGATTTTTATACATGTGCAAATACTCGTACACGCTGCATTGTACTTTCTTCCGCACGCGACAAGGAGGGAACAGAGGCGAGGTCCGGCTAGCGTCTGTCCCCTCCCCCCGTCCCACCCCCCTGGTCGGCCCGCATAAAACTTAAAAATATGTTAAAATAAACGATAAAATCATTAAATGAAAACGTGTATAGATAAAATAGATAAAATAAAAGTCAATAAATAAATTAATAATAATAAGTAAATAAATACAATGGACAAACCACAACAAACATAAGAAGGGGGGGGCAAAATAAAGGGGTATAAAAGATAAAGATGAAATTTATAATATAGAATATGAAATATATATAGAATAAAATGAAATATTATAAAATAAAAGGAGGGGGGTCGACCGGCAGGTCGCATCTTTGTAGAGGGGGGGAGGGGATTATTGCTCCACCTCGCCCGCCGCGACCTGCCCACCTCGGGGGCGCCTTAACCGCCAGCCCCCCTTGGCGGCGGTGGTAGTACTAAGTAGTCCCACCGCCGCCATTACGTCTGCAGCCCCTTACCGGGAGGCCGTCGGCCTCGTCGGGGTTGCCCCGCCGATGCTAGCCTCCTGGCGGAGAGTGGTCGGCTTCCCTCTCCCTCTCCGCTGCCTCCTTCTGCGTTATCACAATCTCGCAGAAGGAGGCAAACGCTGCTCTTGACCTCTCGCTGCCGATCATGTGGTCGACCACGACCGGCAACGAGAGGTCCATCCCAATAACGCCCCTTAGGTCTCTGCGCGGCGCCGACCACGCTGGACATTCTTCCAGCGTATGCCACTCAGAGTCCTGGGCCTCCTCGCAGTGGTGGCACTGCGATCCTCCCAGTGCCAGTTATGAACACACAGTTTGAGGAAACGGCGGTATGCAGGTAATTTAACTTATGCGCATGCATTGCTGCAACTTGTGCTGTATAATTTAGAATTTTTGTTACCGCGCCATCCGATTTTTATACATGTGCAAATACTCGTACACGCTGCATTGTATTTTCTTCCGCACGCTACAAGGAGGGAACAGAGGCGAGGTCCGGCTAGCGTCTGTCCCCTCCCCCCGTCCCACCCCCCTGGTCGGCCCGCATAAAACTTAAAAATATGATAAAATAGAAGATAAAATCAATAAATGAAAACGTGTATAGATAAAATAGAAGTCAATAAATAAATAAATAATAATAAGTAAATAAATACAATCGACAAACCACAACAAACATAAGAAGAGGGGGGCAAAATAAAGGGGAACAAAAGATAAAGATGAAATTTATAATATAGAATATGAAATATATATAGAATAAAATGAAATATTATAAAATAAAAGGAGGGGGGTCGACCGGCAGGTCGCATCTTTGTAGAGGGGGGGAGGGGATTATTGCTCCACCTCGCCCGCCGCGACCTGCCCACCTCGGGGGCGCCTTAACAGCCAGCCCCCCTTGGCGGCGGTGGAAGTACTATGTATTCCCACCGCCGCCATTACGTCTGCGGCCCCTTACCGGGGGGCCGTCGGCCTCGTCGGGGTTGCCCCGCCGATGCTAGCCTCCTGGCGGAGAGGGGGTCGGCTTCCCTCTCCCTCTCCGCTGCTTCCTTCTGCGTTATCACAATCTCGCAGAAGGAGGCAAACGCTGCTCTTGACCTCTCGCTGCCGATCATGTGGTCGACCACGACCGGCAACGAGAGGTCCATCCCAATAACGCCCCTTAGGACTCTGCGCGGCGCCGACCACGCAGGACATTCTCCCAGCGTATGCCACTCAGAGTCCTGGGCCTCCTCGCAGTGGTGGCACTGCGATCCTCCCAATGCCAGTTATGAACACACAGTTTGAGGAAACGGCGGTATGCAGGTAATTTAACTTATGCGCATGCATTGCTGCAACTTGTGCTGTATAATTTAGAATTTTTGTTACCGCGCCATCCGATTTTTATACATGTGCAAATACTCGTACACGCTGCATTGTATTTTCTTCCGCACGCGACAAGGAGGGGACAGAGGCGAGTTCCGGCTATCGTCTGTCCCCTCCACCCGCCCCACCCCCCTGGTCGGCCCGCATAAAACTTAAAAATATGATAAAATAGAAGATAAAATCAATAAATGAAAACGTGTATAGATAAAATAGATAAAATAAAAGTCAATAAATAAATAAATAATGATAAGTAAATAAATACAATGGACAAACCACAACAAACATAAGAAGGGGGGGGCAAAATAAAGGGGAATAAAAGATAAAGATGAAATTTATAATATAGAATATAAAATACATATAGAATAAAATGAAATATTATAAAATAAAAGGAGGGGGGTCGACCGGCAGGTCGCATCTTTGTAGAGGGCGGGAGGGGATTATTGCTCCACCTCGCCCGCCGCGACCTGCCCACCTCGGGGGCGCCTTAACAGCCAGCCCCCCTTGGCGGCGGTGGAAGTACTAAGTATTCCCACCGCCGCCATTACGTCTGCGGCCCCTTACCGGGGGGCCGTCGGCCTCGTCGGGGTTGCCCCGCCGATGCTAGCCTCCTGGCGGAGAGGGGGTCGGCTTCCCTCTCCCTCTCCGCTGCCTCCTTCCGCGTTATCATAATCTCGCACAAGGAGGCAAACGCTGCTCTTGACCTCTCGCTGCCGATCATGTGGTCGACCACGACCGGCAACGACAGGTCCGTCCCAATAACGCCCCTTAGGACTCTGCGCGGCGCCGACCACGCAGGACATTCTCCCAGCGTATGCCGCGCAGAGTCCTGGGCCTCCTCGCAGTGGTGGCACTGCGATCCTCCCAGTGCCAATTATGAACACACAGTTTGACGAAACGGCGGTATGCAGGTAATTTAACTTATGCGCATGCATTGCTGCAACTTGTGCTGTATAATTTAGAATTTTTGTTACCGCGCCATCCGATTTTTATACATGTGCAAATACTCGTACACGCTGCATTGTACTTTCTTCCGCACGCGACAAGGAGGGAACAGAGGCGAGGTCCGGCTAGCGTCTGTCCCCTCCCCCCGTCCCACCCCCCTGGTCGGCCCGCATAAAACTTAAAAATATGTTAAAATAAACGATAAAATCATTAAATGAAAACGTGTATAGATAAAATAGATAAAATAAAAGTCAATAAATAAATTAATAATAATAAGTAAATAAATACAATGGACAAACCACAACAAACATTAGAAGGGGGGGGCAAAATAAAGGGGTATAAAAGATAAAGATGAAATTTATAATATAGAATATGAAATATATATAGAATAAAATGAAATATTATAAAATAAAAGGAGGGGGGTCGACCGGCAGGTCGCATCTTTGTAGAGGGGGGGAGGGGATTATTGCTCCATCTCGCCCGCCGCGACCTGCCCACCTCGGGGGCGCCTTAACCGCCAGCCCCCCTTGGCGCCGGTGGAAGTACTAAGTAGTCCCACCGCCGCCATTACGTCTGCAGCCCCTTACCGGGAGGCCGTCGGCCTCGTCGGGGTTGCCCCGCCGATGCTAGCCTCCTGGCGGAGAGTGGTCGGCTTCCCTCTCCCTCTCCGCTGCCTCCTTCTGCGTTATCACAATCTCGCAGAAGGAGGCAAACGCTGCTCTTGACCTCTCGCTGCCGATCATGTGGTCGACCACGACCGGCAACGAGAGGTCCATCCCAATAACGCCCCTTAGGACTCTGCGCGGCGCCGACCACGTAGGACATTCTCCCAGCGTATGCCACTCAGAGTCCTGGGCCTCCTCGCAGTGGTGGCACTGCGATCCTCCCAATGCCAGTTATGAACACACAGTTTGAGGAAACGGCGGTATGCAGGTAATTTAACTTATGCGCATGCATTGCTGCAACTTGTGCTGTATAATTTAGAATTTTTGTTACCGCGCCATCCGATTATTATACATGTGGAAATACTCGTACACGCTGCATTGTATTTTCTTCCGCACGCGACAAGGAGGGGACAGAGGCGAGGTCCGGCTAGCGTCTGTCCCATCCCCCCGTCCCACCCCCCTGGTCGGCCCGCATAAAACTTAAAAATATGATAAAATAAACGATAAAATCTATAAATGAAAACGTGTATAGATAAAATAGATCAAATAAAAGTCTATAAATAAATAAATAATAATAAGTAAATAAATACAATGGACAAACCACAACAAACACAAGAAGGGGGGGCAAAATAAAGGGGAATAAAAGATAAAGACGAACTTTATAATATAGAATATAAAATATATATAGAATAAAATGAAATATTATAAAATAAAAGGAGGGGGGTCGACCGGCAGGTCGCATCTTTGTAGAGGGGAGGGATTATTGCTCCACCTCGCCCCCCGCGACCTGCCCACCTCGGGGGCGCCTTAACGGCCAGCCCCCCTTGGCGGCGTTATCACAATCTCGCAGAAGGAGGCAAACGCTGCTCTTGACCTCTCGCTGCCGATCATGTGGTCGACCACGACCGGCAACGAGAGGTCCATCCCAATAACGCCCCTTAGGTCTCTGCGCGGCGCCGACCACGCAGGACATTCTCCCAGCGTATGCCGCGCAGAGTCCTGGGCCTCCTCGCAGTGGTGGCACTGCGATCCTCCCAGTGCCAGTTATGAACACACAGTTTGAGGAAACGGCGGTATGCAGGTAATTTAACTTATGCGCATGCATTGCTGCAACTTGTGCTGTATAATTTAGAATTTTTGTTACCGCGCTATCCGATTTTTATACATGTGCAAATACTCGTACACGCTGCATTGTATTTTCTTCCGCACGCGACAAGGAGGGGACAGAGGCGAGGTCCGGCTAGCGTCTGTCCCCTCCCCCCGTCCCACCCCCTGGTCCACCCGCATAAAACTTAAAAATATGATAAAATAGAAGATAAAATCAATAAATGAAAACGTGTATAGATAAAATAGATCAAATAAAAGTCTATAAATAAATAAATAATAATAAGTAAATAAATACAATGGACAAACCACAACAAACACAAGAAGGGGGGGCAAAATAAAGGGGAATAAAAGATAAAGACGAACTTTATAATATAGAATATAAAATATATATAGAATAAAATGAAATATTATAAAATAAAAGGAGGGGGGTCGACCGGCAGGTCGCATCTTTGTAGAGGGGAGGGATTATTGCTCCACCTCGCCCCCCGCGACCTGCCCACCACGGGGGCGCCTTAACGGCCAGCCCCCCTTGGCGGCGGTGGAAGTACTAAGTAGTACCACCGCCGCCATTACGTCTGCAGCCCCTTACCGGGAGGCCGTCGGCCTCGTCGGGGTTGCCCCGACGATGCTAGCCTCCTGGCCGAGAGTGGTCGGCTTCCCTCTCCCTCTCCGCTGCCTCCTTCTGCGGTATCACAATCTCGCAGAAGGAGGCAAACGCTGCTCTTGACCTCTCACTGCCGATCATGTGGTCGACCGCGACCGACAACGAGAGGTCCATCCCAATAACGCCCCTTAGGACTCTGCGCGGCGCCGACCACGCAGGACATTCTCCCAGCGTATGCCGCGCAGAGTCCTGGGCCTCCTCGCAGTGGTGGCACTGCGATCCTCCCAGTGCCAGTTATGAACACACAGTTTCACGAAACGGCGGTATGCAGGTAATTTAACTTATGCGCATGCATTGCTGCAACTTGTGCTGTATAATTTAGAATTTTTGTTACCGCGCCATCCGATTATTATACATGTGGAAATACTCGTACACGCTGCATTGTATTTTCTTCCGCACGCGACAAGGAGGGGACAGAGGCGAGGTCCGGCTAGCGTCTGTCCCATCCCCCCGTCCCACCCCCCTGGTCGGCCCGCATAAAACTTAAAAATATGATAAAATAAACGATAAAATCTATAAATGAAAACGTGTATAGATAAAATAGATAAAATAAAAGTCAATAAATAAATAAATAATAATAAGTAAATAAATACAATGGACAAACCACAACAAACAAAAGAAGGGGGGGGCAAAATAAAGGGGAATAAAAGATAAAGATGAAATTTATAATATAGAATATAAAATATATATAGAATAAAATGAAATATTATAAAATAAAAGGAGGGCGGTCGACCGGCAGGTCGCATCTTTGTAGAGGGGGGGAGGGGATTATTGCTCCACCTCGCCCGCCGCGACCTGCCCACCTCGGGGGTGCCTTAACAGCCAGCCCCCCTTGGCGGCGGTGGAAGTACTAAGTATTCCCACCGCCGCCATTACGTCGGCGGCCCCTTACCGGGGGGCGTCGGCCTCGTCGGGGTTGCCCCGCCGATGCTAGCCTCCTGGCGGAGAGGGGGTCGGCTTCCCTCTCCCTCTCCGCTGCCTCCTTCCGCGTTATCATAATCTCGCACAAGGAGGCAAACGCTGCTCTTGACCTCTCGCTGCCGATCATGTGGTCGACCACGACCGGCAACGACAGGTCCGTCCCAATAACGCCCCTTAGGTCTCTGCGCGGCGCCGACCACGCTGGACATTCTTCCAGCGTATGCCACTCAGAGTCCTGGGCCTCCTCGCAGTGGTGGCACTGCGATCCTCCCAGTGCCAGTTATGAATACACAGTTTGGGGAAACGGCGGTATGCAGGTAATTTAACTTATGCGCATGCATTGCTGCAACTTGTGCTGTATAATTTAGAATTTTTGTTACCGCGCCATCCGATTTTTATACATGTGCAAATACTCGTACACGCTGCATTGTATTTTCTTCCGCACGCGACAAGGAGGGAACAGAGGCGAGGTCCGGCTAGCGTCTGTCCCCTCCCCCCGTCCCACCCCCCTGGTCGGCCCGCATAAAACTTAAAAATATGTTAAAATAAACGATAAAATCATTAAATGAAAACGTGTATAGATAAAATAGATAAAATAAAAGTCAATAAATAAATTAATAATAATAAGTAAATAAATACAATGGACAAACCACAACAAACAAAAGAAGGGGGGGGCAAAATAAAGGGGAATAAAAGATAAAGATGAAATTTATAATATAGAATATAAAATATATATAGAATAAAATGAAATATTATAAAATAAAAGGAGGGCGGTCGACCGGCAGGTCGCATCTTTGTAGAGGGGGGGAGGGGATTATTGCTCCACCTCGCCCGCCGCGACCTGCCCACCTCGGGGGTGCCTTAACAGCCAGCCCCCCTTGGCGGCGGTGGAAGTACTAAGTATTCCCACCGCCGCCATTACGTCGGCGGCCCCTTACCGGGGGGCGTCGGCCTCGTCGGGGTTGCCCCGCCGATGCTAGCCTCCTGGCGGAGAGGGGGTCGGCTTCCCTCTCCCTCTCCGCTGCCTCCTTCCGCGTTATCATAATCTCGCACAAGGAGGCAAACGCTGCTCTTGACCTCTCGCTGCCGATCATGTGGTCGACCACGACCGGCAACGACAGGTCCGTCCCAATAACGCCCCTTAGGTCTCTGCGCGGCGCCGACCACGCCGGACATTCTTCCAGCGTATGCCACTCAGAGTCCTGGGCCTCCTCGCAGTGGTGGCACTGCGATCCTCCCAGTGCCAGTTATGAATACACAGTTTGGGGAAACGGCGGTATGCAGGTAATTTAACTTATGCGCATGCATTGCTGCAACTTGTGCTGTATAATTTAGAATTTTTGTTACCGCGCCATCCGATTTTTATACATGTGCAAATACTCGTACACGCTGCATTGTATTTTCTTCCGCACGCGACAAGGAGGGAACAGAGGCGAGGTCCGGCTAGCGTCTGTCCCCTCCCCCCGTCCCACCCCCCTGGTCGGCCCGCATAAAACTTAAAAATATGTTAAAATAAACGATAAAATCATTAAATGAAAACGTGTATAGATAAAATAGATAAAATAAAAGTCAATAAATAAATTAATAATAATAAGTAAATAAATACAATGGACAAACCACAACAAACATAAGAAGGGGGGGGCAAAATAAAGGGGTATAAAAGATAAAGATGAAATTTATAATATAGAATATGAAATATATATAGAATAAAATGAAATATTATAAAATAAAAGGAGGGGGGTCGACCGGCAGGTCGCATCTTTGTAGAGGGGGGGAGGGGATTATTGCTCCACCTCGTCCGCCGCGACCTGCCCACCTCGGGGGCGCCTTAACCGCCAGCCCCCCTTGGCGGCGGTGGAAGTACTAAGTAGTCCCACCGCCGCCATTACGTCTGCAGCCCCTTACCGGGAGGCCGTCGGCCTCGTCGGGGTTGCCCCGCCGATGCTAGCCTCCTGGCGGAGAGTGGTCGGCTTCCCTCTCCCTCTCCGCTGCCTCCTTCTGCGTTATCACAATCTCGCAGAAGGAGGCAAACGCTGCTCTTGACCTCTCGCTGCCGATCATGTGGTCGACCACGACCGGCAACGAGAGGTCCATCCCAATAACGCCCCTTAGGTCTCTGCGCGGCGCCGACCACGCTGGACATTCTTCCAGCGTATGCCACTCAGAGTCCTGGGCCTCCTCGCAGTGGTGGCACTGCGATCCTCCCAGTGCCAGTTATGAACACACAGTTTGAGGAAACGGCGGTATGCAGGTAATTTAACTTATGCGCATGCATTGCTGCAACTTGTGCTGTATAATTTAGAATTTTTGTTACCGCGCCATCCGATTTTTATACATGTGCAAATACTCGTACACGCTGCATTGTATTTTCTTCCGCACGCTACAAGGAGGGAACAGAGGCGAGGTCCGGCTAGCGTCTGTCCCCTCCCCCCGTCCCACCCCCCTGGTCGGCCCGCATAAAACTTAAATATATGATAAAATAGAAGATAAAATCAATAAATGAAAACGTGTATAGATAAAATAGAAGTCAATAAATAAATAAATAATAATAAGTAAATAAATACAATGGACAAACCACAACAAACATAAGAAGAGGGGGGCAAAATAAAGGGGAATAAAAGATAAAGATGAAATTTATAATATAGAATATGAAATATATATAGAATAAAATGAAATATTATAAAATAAAAGGAGGGGGGTCGACCGGCAGGTCGCATCTTTGTAGAGGGGGGGAGGGGATCATTGCTCCACCTCGCCCGCCGCGACCTGCCCACCTCGGGGGCGCCTTAACAGCCAGCCCCCCTTGGCGGCGGTGGAAGTACTATGTATTCCCACCGCCGCCATTACGTCTGCGGCCCCTTACCGGGGGGCCGTCGGCCTCGTCGGGGTTGCCCCGCCGATGCTAGCCTCCTGGCGGAGAGGGGGTCGGCTTCCCTCTCCCTCTCCGCTGCTTCCTTCTGCGTTATCACAATCTCGCAGAAGGAGGCAAACGCTGCTCTTGACCTCTCGCTGCCGATCATGTGGTCGACCACGACCGGCAACGAGAGGTCCATCCCAATAACGCCCCTTAGGACTCTGCGCGGCGCCGACCACGCAGGACATTCTCCCAGCGTATGCCACTCAGAGTCCTGGGCCTCCTCGCAGTGGTGGCACTGCGATCCTCCCAGTGCCAGTTATGAACACACAGTTTGGGGAAACGGCGGTATGCAGGTAATTTAACTTATGCGCATGCATTGCTGCAACTTGTGCTGTATAATTTAGAATTTTTGTTACCGCGCCATCCGATTTTTATACATGTGCAAATACTCGTACACGCTGCATTGTATTTTCTTCCGCACGCGACAAGGAGGGGACAGAGGCGAGTTCCGGCTATCGTCTGTCCCCTCCCCCCTTCCCACCCCCCTGGTCGGCCCGCATAAAACTTAAAAATATGATAAAATAGAAGATAAAATCAATAAATGAAAACGTGTATAGATAAAATAGATAAAATAAAAGTCAATAAATAAATAAATAATAATAAGTAAATAAATACAATGGACAAACCACAACAAACATAAGAAGGGGGGGGAAAAATAATGGGGAATAAAAGATAAAGATGAAATTTATAATATAGAATATAAAATACATATAGAATAAAATGAAATATTATAAAATAAAAGGAGGGGGGTCGACCGGCAGGTCGCATCTTTGTAGAGGGGGAAGTGATTATTGCTCCACCTCGCCCGCCGCGACCTGCCCACCTCGGGGGCGCCTTAACAGCCAGCCCCCCTTGGCGGCGGTGGAATTACAAAGTATTCCCACCGCCGCCATTACGTCTGCGGCCCCTTACCGGGGGGCCGTCGGCCTCGTCGGGGTTGCCCCGCCGATGCTAGCCTCCTGGCGGAGAGGGGGTCGGCTTCCCTCTCCCTCTCCGCTGCCTCCTTCTGCGTTATCACAATCTCGCAGAAGGAGGCAAACGCTGCTCTTGACCTCTCGCTGCCGATCATGTGGTCGACCACGACCGGCAACGAGAGGTCCATCCCAATAACGCCCCTTAGGACTCTGCGCGGCGCCGACCACGCAGGACATTCTCCCAGCGTATGCCGCGCATAGTCCTGAGCCTCCTCGCAGTGGTGGCACTGCGATCCTCCCAGTGCCAGTTATGAACACACAGTTTCACGAAACGGCGGTATGCAGGTAATTTAACTTATGCGCATACATTGCTGCAACTTGTGCTGTATAATTTAGAATTTTTGTTACCGCGCCATCCGATTTTTATACATGTGCAAATACTCGTACACGCAGCATTGTATTTTCTTCCGCACGCGACAAGGAGGGGACAGAGGCGAGTTCCGGCTAGCGTCTGTCCCCTCCCCCCGTCCCACCCCCTGGTCCACCCGCATAAAACTTAAAAATATGATAAAATAGAAGATAAAATCAATAAATGAAAACGTGTATAGATAAAATAGATCAAATAAAAGTCAATAAATAAACAAATAATAATAAGTAAATAAATACAATGGACAAACCACAACGAACATAAGAAGGGGGGGGCAAAATAAAGGGGAATAAAAGATAAAGATGAAATTTATAATATAGAATATAAAATATATATAGAATAAAATGAAATATTATAAAATAAAAGGGGGGCGGTCGACCGGCAGGTCGCATCTTTGTAGAGGGGGGGGATTATTGCTCCACCTCGCCCCCCGCGACCTGCCCACCTCGGGGGCGCCTTAACGGCCAGCCCCCCTTGGCGGCGGTGGAAGTACTAAGTATTTCCACCGCCGCCATTACGTCTGCGGCCCCTTACCGGGGGGCCGTCGGCCTCGTCGGGGTTGCCCCGCCGATGCTAGCCTCCTGGCCGAGAGTGGTCGGCTTCCCTCTCCCTCTCCGCTGCCTCCTTCTGCGTTATCACAATCTCGCAGAAGGAGGCAAACGCTGCTCTTGACCTCTCGCTGCCGATCATGTGGTCGACCACGACCGGCAACGAGAGGTCCATCCCAATAACGCCCCTTAGGACTCTGCGCGGCGCCGACCACGCAGGACATTCTCCCAGCGTATGCCGCGCAGAGTCCTGGGCCTCCTCGCAGTGGTGGCACTGCGATCCTCCCAGTGCCAGTTATGAACACACAGTTTCACGAAACGGCGGTATGCAGGTAATTTAACTTATGCGCATACATTGCTGCAACTTGTGCTGTATAATTTAGAATTTTTGTTACCGCGCCATCCGATTTTTATACATGTGCAAATACTCGTACACGCAGCATTGTATTTTCTTCCGCACGCGACAAGGAGGGGACAGAGGCGAGTTCCGGCTAGCGTCTGTCCCCTCCCCCCGTCCCACCCCCTGGTCCACCCGCATAAAACTTAAAAATATGATAAAATAGAAGATAAAATCAATAAATGAAAACGTGTATAGATAAAATAAAAGTCAATAAATAAATAAATAATAATAAGTAAATAAATACAATGGACAAACCACAACAAACATAAGAAGGGGGGGGAAAATAATGGGGAATAAAAGATAAAGATGAAATTTATAATATAGTGTGACGTCGTCCGACGTTGGATTTGGAGTTTCCCCAGCTGACCCCACCCCCCCCCATACTCGACAATCGCCAGCAGCATCCGCGTTTCGCCACATTCCCGCCGGAAAAATTCGCGCCCCCAAGGGGTAAGGTGTAACGTCGTACCGACGTCTTGCGTCGGCCTCCTTCATACGAGCAAATTCTCGCCGTATATACATATATATACATATCCCCGTGAGCGTGAACATAGGGAATCGGAAAAGACGCAATAGCCACCGGTACAAGCGGACGCCAGCATGGCAACCGCGAGTACAGGTGTACGTACATCTAAACCGTCGCCTCGTTCAAACAGCGAAAAGTATACATCGACGACAACATATTCGTCCGTACCTCGTACGATTTAGACAAAGGACTTCACGGTTCACCGAATCCCTATGGTCCGCGCTCTCATTATAAATAAGACGAAATCGCGCGAATCGCTCTCTTCTAGTTCAAACCCTCTTCTAGTTCAAATTCTCTTCTAGTTCAGACCCGCTTCCAGTTCAGACTCTCTTCTAGTTCACTCTCTTCCAGTTTCGGAATTCTACTAATTCAGTTCTCTCGCGTCTTCAATCGAATTCAGTTCGACTCAGTCTTTTCTCGCGTTTTCGGACTCTATTTCAGATCGTTCACGATATTCAGGTCGTATTGCTCCTTACCATTTACACTATTTCTTTATATATCATTTGGTTCTAAATTGTTATTCGAGTCTGCTCGTAGATTATTATTACGTATTTACAGATATTATTCTGGTTTATTGGTTGTACGAGGTTACTCGTAAACCGTCACCGTTATTTTGTTGTACGAGCTTACTCGCATTATCATTTCAAATTTGTAATTACTATTTTCGTGCTATCTTGTTTATGCGATCTTGCTCGCTTTATTATTCACATTTCAATTGTTAATTTTGTGTTATTTGGCTTATACGAGCTTGCTCGCATTACTATTCGTATTGCAATTGCTATTTTTGTTAATTTGGCGCTATTTTTGTTTGAACGAGCTTGCTCGCATTACTATTCGTATTGATAACTATTATCTAGTGCTATTTTGTTGTACGAGCTTGCTCGCATTATAATTAAGGCTGATAATTCTTATTTTTGTGCCATTTTGCTTTGTATGAGCTCGCTCGTAACCTGCTTGTTACTATTCTGTGCTATATATCTCGTTCGAGCTCGCTAGCGAACCGACATTGTATTTGGTTCACGAGTTCTGCTCGCAAGTCTTATTCTTGTACATATTCTGATTCATTATATTCTGTCTGTTTAAACCATCTATTACTTCGCAGCTTTATTCAGCAACATCCTGCTCCTCGATATCTTCCACTTCTAAAGTGTCGTTCCCAGTGACCGGTTAAAGTGATCGCGAAAGTGAGTGTGCGCGTGGTGTTTCATCGGGTTGTTCGACTCCGACCTGTTCCGCAAATTCCTTAGACTTCCTACGTCCGTTCTTCTAACCCTAAAATTGGTGTATCAATCGTGTACGTCTGAGCCCAGAGGGTGCTCGGTACCGAGAGAACGCTAATTCCCTTCGATCGAAATCTCCTGTCACAAATCGAGCAAACCCACGCGTTCGGACGAGTTGCACACACCCGCATAGTGACACTTCGACCACTGGGAACCATCTCTACTACCGCTACGCGTGTTCTACGCGGTGTTCACGACGGACGACGTCCGTCTCGGTTCGCATTTTATTCCCCTCTTCGCCTTTTCAACAACGACGAACACCGGTATCGGGTCCCTGATCAGACGTGGACGTTACGCGCCACGTGGATCTAAGATCGTCTTAAATAAATTGGTCGGTTACGTCCCCGCCCCGTCTGGGCGTCGTTTCGTCGGATCATATCCGACCCGGGACGTAACAATAGAATATAAAATACATATAGAATAAAATGAAATATTATAAAATAAAAGGAGGGGGGTCGACCGGCAGGTCGCATCTTTGTAGAGGGGGAAGTGATTATTGCTCCACCTCGCCCGCCGCGACCTGCCCACCTCGGGGGCGCCTTAACAGCCAGCCCCCCTTGGCGGCGGTGGAATTACAAAGTATTCCCACCGCCGCCATTACGTCTGCGGCCCCTTACCGGGGGGCCGTCGGCCTCGTCGGGGTTGCCCCGCCGATGCTAGCCTCCTGGCGGAGAGGGGGTCGGCTTCCCTCTCCCTCTCCGCTGCCTCCTTCTGCGTTATCACAATCTCGCAGAAGGAGGCAAACGCTGCTCTTGACCTCTCGCTGCCGATCATGTGGTCGACCACGACCGGCAACGAGAGGTCCATCCCAATAACGCCCCTTAGGACTCTGCGCGGCGCCGACCACGCAGGACATTCTCCCAGCGTATGCCGCGCATAGTCCTGAGCCTCCTCGCAGTGGTGGCACTGCGATCCTCCCAGTGCCAGTTATGAACACACAGTTTCACGAAACGGCGGTATGCAGGTAATTTAACTTATGCGCATACATTGCTGCAACTTGTGCTGTATAATTTAGAATTTTTGTTACCGCGCCATCCGATTTTTATACATGTGCAAATACTCGTACACGCAGCATTGTATTTTCTTCCGCACGCGACAAGGAGGGGACAGAGGCGAGTTCCGGCTAGCGTCTGTCCCCTCCCCCCGTCCCACCCCCTGGTCCACCCGCATAAAACTTAAAAATATGATAAAATAGAAGATAAAATCAATAAATGAAAACGTGTATAGATAAAATAGATCAAATAAAAGTCAATAAATAAACAAATAATAATAAGTAAATAAATACAATGGACAAACCACAACAAACATAAGAAGGGGGGGGCAAAATAAAGGGGAATAAAAGATAAAGATGAAATTTATAATATAGAATATAAAATATATATAGAATAAAATGAAATATTATAAAATAAAAGGGGGGGGGTCGACCGGCAGGTCGCATCTTTGTAGAGGGGGGGGGGTTATTGCTCCACCTCGCCCCCCGCGACCTGCCCACCTCGGGGGCGCCTTAACGGCCAGCCCCCCTTGGCGGCGGTGGAAGTACTAAGTATTTCCACCGCCGCCATTACGTCTGCGGCCCCTTACCGGGGGGCCGTCGGCCTCGTCGGGGTTGCCCCGGCGATGCTAGCCTCCTGGCCGAGAGTGGTCGGCTTCCCTCTCCCTCTCCGCTGCCTCCTTCTGCGTTATCACAATCTCGCAGAAGGAGGCAAACGCTGCTCTTGACCTCTCGCTGCCGATCATGTGGTCGACCACGACCGGCAACGAGAGGTCCATCCCAATAACGCCCCTTAGGACTCTGCGCGGCGCCGACCACGCAGGACATTCTCCCAGCGTATGCCACTCAGAGTCCTGGGCCTCCTCGCAGTGGTGGCACTGCGATCCTCCCAGTGCCAGTTATGAACACACAGTTTGGGGAAACGGCGGTATGCAGGTAATTTAACTTATGCGCATGCATTGCTGCAACTTGTGCTGTATAATTTAGAATTTTTGTTACCGCGCCATCCGATTTTTATACATGTGCAAATACTCGTACACGCAGCATTGTATTTTCTTCCGCACGCGACAAGGAGGGGACAGAGGCGAGTTCCGGCTAGCGTCTGTCCCCTCCCCCCGTCCCACCCCCTGGTCCACCCGCATAAAACTTAAAAATATGATAAAATAGAAGATAAAATCAATAAATGAAAACGTGTATAGATAAAATAGATCAAATAAAAGTCAATAAATAAACAAATAATAATAAGTAAATAAATACAATGGACAAACCACAACAAACATAAGAAGGGGGGGGCAAAATAAAGGGGAATAAAAGATAAAGATGAAATTTATAATATAGAATATAAAATATATATAGAGTAAAATGAAATATTATAAAATAAAAGGGGGGCGGTCGACCGGCAGGTCGCATCTTTGTAGAGGGGGGGATTATTGCTCCACCTCGCCCCCCGCGACCTGCCCACCTCGGGGGCGCCTTAACGGCCAGCCCCCCTTGGCGGCGGTGGAAGTACTAAGTATTTCCACCGCCGCCATTACGTCTGCGGCCCCTTACCGGGGGGCCGTCGGCCTCGTCGGGGTTGCCCCGCCGATGCTAGCCTCCTGGCCGAGAGTGGTCGGCTTCCCTCTCCCTCTCCGCTGCCTCCTTCTGCGTTATCACAATCTCGCAGAAGGAGGCAAACGCTGCTCTTGACCTCTCGCTGCCGATCATGTGGTCGACCACGACCGGCAACGAGAGGTCCATCCCAATAACGCCCCTTAGGACTCTGCGCGGCGCCGACCACGCAGGACATTCTCCCAGCGTATGCCGCGCAGAGTCCTGGGCCTCCTCGCAGTGGTGGCACTGCGATCCTCCCAGTGCCAGTTATGAACACACAGTTTCACGAAACGGCGGTATGCAGGTAATTTAACTTATGCGCATACATTGCTGCAACTTGTGCTGTATAATTTAGAATTTTTGTTACCGCGCCATCCGATTTTTATACATGTGCAAATACTCGTACACGCTGCATTGTATTTTCTTCCGCACGCGACAAGGAGGGGACAGAGGCGAGTTCCGGCTATCGTCTGTCCCCTCCCCCCGTCCCACCCCCCTGGTCGGCCCGCATAAAACTTAAAAAGATGATAAAATAGAAGATAAAATCAATAAATGAAAACGTGTATAGATAAAATAGATCAAATAAAAGTCAATAAATAAACAAATAATAATAAGTAAATAAATACAATGGACAAACCACAACAAACATAAGAAGGGGGGGGGCAAAATAAAGGGGAATAAAAGATAAAGATGAAATTTATAATATAGAATATAAAATATATATAGAATAAAATGAAATATTATAAAATAAAAGGGGGGGGTCGACCGGCAGGTCGCATCTTTGTAGAGGGGGGGGATTATTGCTCCACCTCGCCCCCCGCGACCTGCCCACCTCGGGGGCGCCTTAACGGCCAGCCCCCCTTGGCGGCGGTGGAAGTACTAAGTATTCCCACCGCCGCCATTACGTCTGCGGCCCCTTACCGGGGGGCCGTCGGCCTCGTCGGGGTTGCCCCGCCGATGCTAGCCTCCTGGCCGAGAGTGGTCGGCTTGCCTCTCCCTCTCCGCTGCCTCCTTCTGCGTTATCACAATCTCGCAGAAGGAGGCAAACGCTGCTCTTGACCTCTCGCTGCCGATCATGTGGTCGACCACGACCGACAACGAGAGGTCCGTCCCAATAACGCCCCTTAGGACTCTGCGCGGCGCCGACCACGCAGGACATTCTCCCAGCGTATGCCACTCAGAGTCCTGGGCCTCCTCGCAGTGGTGGCACTGCGATCCTCCCAATGCCAGTTATGAACACACAGTTTGAGGAAACGGCGGTATGCAGGTAATTTAACTTATGCGCATGCATTGCTGCAACTTGTGCTGTATAATTTAGAATTTTTGTTACCGCGCCATCCGATTTTTATACATGTGCAAATACTCGTACACGCTGCATTGTATTTTCTTCCGCACGCGACAAGGAGGGGACAGAGGCGAGTTCCGGCTATCGTCTGTCCCCTCCCCCCCGTCCCACCCCCCTGGTCGGCCCGCATAAAATTTAAAAATATGATAAAATAGAAGATAAAATCAATAAATGAAAACGTGTATAGATAAAATAGATAAAATAAAAGTCAATAAATAAATAAATAATAATAAGTAAATAAATACAATGGACAAACCACAACAAACATAAGAAGGGGGGGAAAAATAATGGGGAATAAAAGATAAAGATGAAATTTATAATATAGAATATAAAATACATATAGAATAAAATGAAATATTATAAAATAAAAGGAGGGGGGTCGACCGGCAGGTCGCATCTTTGTAGAGGGGGAAGTGATTATTGCTCCACCTCGCCCGCCGCGACCTGCCCACCTCGGGGGCGCCTTAACAGCCAGCCCCCCTTGGCGGCGGTGGAAGTACTAAGTATTCCCACCGCCGCCATTACGTCTGCGGCCCCTTACCGGGGGGCCGTCGGCCTCGTCGGGGTTGCCCCGCCGATGCTAGCCTCCTGGCGGAGAGGGGGTCGGCTTCCCTCTCCCTCTCCGCTGCCTCCTTCCGCGTTATCATAATCTCGCACAAGGAGGCAAACGCTGCTCTTGACCTCTCGCTGCCGATCATGTGGTCGACCACGACCGGCAACGACAGGTCCGTCCCAATAACGCCCCTTAGGTCTCTGCGCGGCGCCGACCACGCTGGACATTCTTCCAGCGTATGCCACTCAGAGTCCTGGGCCTCCTCGCAGTGGTGGCACTGCGATCCTCCCAGTGCCAGTTATGAACACACAGTTTGGGGAAACGGCGGTATGCAGGTAATTTAACTTATGCGCATGCATTGCTGCAACTTGTGCTGTATAATTTAGAATTTTTGTTACCGCGCCATCCGATTTTTATACATGTGCAAATACTCGTACACGCTGCATTGTATTTTCTTCCGCACGCGACAAGGAGGGAACAGAGGCGAGGTCCGGCTAGCGTCTGTCCCCTCCCCCCGTCCCACCCCCCTGGTCGGCCCGCATAAAACTTAAAAATATGTTAAAATAAACGCTAAAATCTATAAATGAAAACGTGTATAGATAAAATAGATAAAATAAAAGTCAATAAATAAATTAATAATAATAAGTAAATAAATACAATGGACAAACCACAACAAACATAAGAAGGGGGGGGCAAAATAAAGGGGTATAAAAGATAAAGATGAAATTTATAATATAGAATATGAAATATATATAGAATAAAATGAAATATTATAAAATAAAAGGAGGGGGGTCGACCGGCAGGTCGCATCTTTGTAGAGGGGGGGAGGGGATTATTGCTCCACCTCGCCCGCCGCGACCTGCCCACCTCGGATGCGCCTTAACCGCCAGCCCCCCTTGGCGGCGGTGGAAGTACTAAGTAGTCCCACCGCCGCCATTACGTCTGCAGCCCCTTACCGGGAGGCCGTCGGCCTCGTCGGGGTTGCCCCGCCGATGCTAGCCTCCTGGCGGAGAGTGGTCGGCTTCCCTCTCCCTCTCCGCTGCCTCCTTCTGCGTTATCACAATCTCGCAGAAGGAGGCAAACGCTGCTCTTGACCTCTCGCTGCCGATCATGTGGTCGACCACGACCGGCAACGAGAGGTCCATCCCAATAACGCCCCTTAGGTCTCTGCGCGGCGCCGACCACGCTGGACATTCTTCCAGCGTATGCCACTCAGAGTCCTGGGCCTCCTCGCAGTGGTGGCACTGCGATCCTCCCAGTGCCAGTTATGAACACACAGTTTGAGGAAACGGCGGTATGCAGGTAATTTAACTTATGCGCATGCATTGCTGCAACTTGTGCTGTATAATTTAGAATTTTTGTTACCGCGCCATCCGATTTTTATACATGTGCAAATACTCGTACACGCTGCATTGTATTTTCTTCCGCACGCTACAAGGAGGGAACAGAGGCGAGGTCCGGCTAGCGTCTGTCCCCTCCCCCCGCCCCACCCCCCTGGTCGGCCCGCATAAAACTTAAAAATATGATAAAATAGAAGATAAAATCAATAAATGAAAACGTGTATAGATAAAATAGATAAAATAAAAGTCAATAAATAAATAAATAATGATAAGTAAATAAATACAATGGACAAACCACAACAAACATAAGAAGGGGGGGGCAAAATAAAGGGGAATAAAAGATAAAGATGAAATTTATAATATAGAATATAAAATACATATAGAATAAAATGAAATATTATAAAATAAAAGGAGGGGGGTCGACCGGCAGGTCGCATCTTTGTAGAGGGCGGGAGGGGATTATTGCTCCACCTCGCCCGCCGCGACCTGCCCACCTCGGGGGCGCCTTAACAGCCAGCCCCCCTTGGCGGCGGTGGAAGTACTAAGTATTCCCACCGCCGCCATTACGTCTGCGGCCCCTTACCGGGGGGCCGTCGGCCTCGTCGGGGTTGCCCCGCCGATGCTAGCCTCCTGGCGGAGAGGGGGTCGGCTTCCCTCTCCCTCTCCGCTGCCTCCTTCCGCGTTATCATAATCTCGCACAAGGAGGCAAACGCTGCTCTTGACCTCTCGCTGCCGATCATGTGGTCGACCACGACCGGCAGCGACAGGTCCGTCCCAATAACGCCCCTTAGGACTCTGCGCGGCGCCGACCACGCAGGACATTCTCCCAGCGTATGCCGCGCAGAGTCCTGAGCCTCCTCGCAGTGGTGGCACTGCGATCCTCCCAGTGCCAATTATGAACACACAGTTTGACGAAACGGCGGTATGCAGGTAATTTAACTTATGCGCATGCATTGCTGCAACTTGTGCTGTATAATTTAGAATTTTTGTTACCGCGCCATCCGATTTTTATACATGTGCAAATACTCGTACACGCTGCATTGTATTTTCTTCCGCACGCGACAAGGAGGGAACAGAGGCGAGGTCCGGCTAGCGTCTGTCCCCTCCCCCCGTCCCACCCCCCTGGTCGGCCCGCATAAAACTTAAAAATATGTTAAAATAAACGATAAAATCATTAAATGAAAACGTGTATAGATAAAATAGATAAAATAAAAGTCAATAAATAAATTAATAATAATAAGTAAATAAATACAATGGACAAACCACAACAAACATTAGAAGGGGGGGGCAAAATAAAGGGGTATAAAAGATAAAGATGAAATTTATAATATAGAATATGAAATATATATAGAATAAAATGAAATATTATAAAATAAAAGGAGGGGGGTCGACCGGCAGGTCGCATCTTTGTAGAGGGGGGGAGGGGATTATTGCTCCATCTCGCCCGCCGCGACCTGCCCACCTCGGGGGCTCCTTAACCGCCAGCCCCCCTTGGCGGCGGTGGAAGTACTAAGTAGTCCCACCGCCGCCATTACGTCTGCAGCCCCTTACCGGGAGGCCGTCGGCCTCGTCGGGGTTGCCCCGCCGATGCTAGCCTCCTGGCGGAGAGTGGTCGGCTTCCCTCTCCCTCTCCGCTGCCTCCTTCTGCGTTATCACAATCTCGCAGAAGGAGGCAAACGCTGCTCTTGACCTCTCGCTGCCGATCATGTGGTCGACCACGACCGGCAACGAGAGGTCCATCCCAATAACGCCCCTTAGGACTCTGCGCGGCGCCGACCACGTAGGACATTCTCCCAGCGTATGCCACTCAGAGTCCTGGGCCTCCTCGCAGTGGTGGCACTGCGATCCTCCCAATGCCAGTTATGAACACACAGTTTGAGGAAACGGCGGTATGCAGGTAATTTAACTTATGCGCATGCATTGCTGCAACTTGTGCTGTATAATTTAGAATTTTTGTTACCGCGCCATCCGATTTTTATACATGTGCAAATACTCGTACACGCTGCATTGTATTTTCTTCCGCACGCGACAAGGAGGGGACAGAGGCGAGTTCCGGCTATCGTCTGTCCCCTCCCCCCGTCCCACCCCCCTGGTCGGCCCGCATAAAACTTAAAAATATGATAAAATAAACGATAAAATCTATAAATGAAAACGTGTATAGATAAAATAGATAAAATAAAAGTCAATAAATAAATTAATAATAATAAGTAAATAAATACAATGGACAAACCACAACAAACATAAGAAGGGGGGGGCAAAATAAAGGGGTATAAAAGATAAAGATGAAATTTATAATATAGAATATGAAATATATATAGAATAAAATGAAATATTATAAAATAAAAGGAGGGGGGTCGACCGGCAGGTCGCATCTTTGTAGAGGGGGGGAGGGGATTATTGCTCCACCTCGCCCGCCGCGACCTGCCCACCTCGGGGGCGCCTTAACCGCCAGCCCCCCTTGGCGGCGGTGGAAGTACTAAGTAGTCCCACCGCCGCCATTACGTCTGCAGCCCCTTACCGGGAGGCCGTCGGCCTCGTCGGGGTTGCCCCGCCGATGCTAGCCTCCTGGCGGAGAGTGGTCGGCTTCCCTCTCCCTCTCCGCTGCCTCCTTCTGCGTTATCACAATCTCGCAGAAGGAGGCAAACGCTGCTCTTGACCTCTCGCTGCCGATCATGTGGTCGACCACGACCGGCAACGAGAGGTCCATCCCAATAACGCCCCTTAGGTCTCTGCGCGGCGCCGACCACGCAGGACATTCTTCCAGCGTATGCCACTCAGAGTCCTGGGCCTCCTCGCAGTGGTGGCACTGCGATCCTCCCAGTGCCAGTTATGAACACACAGTTTGAGGAAACGGCGGTATGCAGGTAATTTAACTTATGCGCATGCATTGCTGCAACTTGTGCTGTATAATTTAGAATTTTTGTTACCGCGCCATCCGATTTTTATACATGTGCAAATACTCGTACACGCTGCATTGTATTTTCTTCCGCACGCTACAAGGAGGGAACAGAGGCGAGGTCCGGCTAGCGTCTGTCCCCTCCCCCCGTCCCACCCCCCTGGTCGGCCCGCATAAAACTTAAAAATATGATAAAATAGAAGATAAAATCAATAAATGAAAACGTGTATAGATAAAATAGAAGTCAATAAATAAATAAATAATAATAAGTAAATAAATACAATCGACAAACCACAACAAACATAAGAAGAGGGGGGCAAAATAAAGGGGAACAAAAGATAAAGATGAAATTTATAGTATAGAATATGAAATATATATAGAATAAAATGAAATATTATAAAATAAAAGGAGGGGGGTCGACCGGCAGGTCGCATCTTTGTAGAGGGGGGGAGGGGATTATTGCTCCACCTCGCCCGCCGCGACCTGCCCACCTCGGGGGCGCCTTAACAGCCAGCCCCCCTTGGCGGCGGTGGAAGTACTATGTATTCCCACCGCCGCCATTACGTCTGCGGCCCCTTACCGGGGGGCCGTCGGCCTCGTCGGGGTTGCCCCGCCGATGCTAGCCTCCTGGCGGAGAGGGGGTCGGCTTCCCTCTCCCTCTCCGCTGCTTCCTTCTGCGTTATCACAATCTCGCAGGAGGAGGCAAACGCTGCTCTTGACCTCCCGCTGCCGATCATGTGGTCGACCACGACCGGCAACGAGAGGTCCATCCCAATAACGCCCCTTAGGACTCCGCGCGGCACCGACCACGCACGACATTCTCCCAGCGTAAGCCGCGCAGAGTCCTGGGCCTCCTCGCAGTGGTGGCACTGCGATCCTCCCAGTGCCAGTTATGAACACACAGTTTGACGAAACGGCGGTATGCAGGTAATTTAACTTATGCGCATGCATTGCTGCAACTTGTGCTGTATAATTTAGAATTTTTGTTACCGCGCCATCCGATTATTATACATGTGGAAATACTCGTACACGCTGCATTGTATTTTCTTCCGCACGCGACAAGGAGGGGACAGAGGCGAGGTCCGGCTAGCGTCTGTCCCATCCCCCCGTCCCACCCCCCTGGTCGACCCGCATAAATCTTGAAAATATGATAAAATAGAAGATAAAATCAATAAATGAAAACGTGTATAGATAAAATAGATCAAATAAAAGTCTATAAATAAATAAATAATAATAAGTAAATAAATACAATGGACAAACCACAACAAACACAAGAAGGGGGGGCAAAATAAAGGGGAATAAAAGATAAAGACGAACTTTATAATATAGAATATAAAATATATATAGAATAAAATGAAATATTATAAAATAAAAGGAGGGGGGTCGACCGGCAGGTCGCATCTTTGTAGAGGGGAGGGATTATTGCTCCACCTCGCCCCCCGCGACCTGCCCACCACGGGGGCGCCTTAACGGCCAGCCCCCCTTGGCGGCGGTGGAAGTACTAAGTAGTACCACCGCCGCCATTACGTCTGCAGCCCCTTACCGGGAGGCCGTCGGCCTCGTCGGGGTTGCCCCGACGATGCTAGCCTCCTGGCCGAGAGTGGTCGGCTACCCTCTCCCTCTCCGCTGCCTCCTTCTGCGGTATCACAATCTCGCAGAAGGAGGCAAACGCTGCTCTTGACCTCTCACTGCCGATCATGTGGTCGACCGCGACCGACAACGAGAGGTCCATCCCAATAACGCCCCTTAGGACTCTGCGCGGCGCCGACCACGCAGGACATTCTCCCAGCGTATGCCGCGCAGAGTCCTGGGCCTCCTCGCAGTGGTGGCACTGCGATCCTCCCAGTGCCAGTTATGAACACACAGTTTCACGAAACGGCGGTATGCAGGTAATTTAACTTATGCGCATGCATTGCTGCAACTTGTGCTGTATAATTTAGAATTTTTGTTACCGCGCCATCCGATTATTATACATGTGGAAATACTCGTACACGCTGCATTGTATTTTCTTCCGCACGCGACAAGGAGGGGACAGAGGCGAGGTCCGGCTAGCGTCTGTCCCATCCCCCCGTCCCACCCCCCTGGTCGGCCCGCATAAAACTTAAAAATATGATAAAATAAACGATAAAATCTATAAATGAAAACGTGTATAGATAAAATAGATAAAATAAAAGTCAATAAATAAATAAATAATAATAAGTAAATAAATACAATGGACAAACCACAACAAACAAAAGAAGGGGGGGGCAAAATAAAGGGGAATAAAAGATAAAGATGAAATTTATAATATAGAATATAAAATATATATAGAATAAAATGAAATATTATAAAATAAAAGGAGGGGGGTCGACCGGCAGGTCGCATCTTTGTAGAGGGGGGGAGGGGATTATTGCTCCACCTCGCCCGCCGCGACCTGCCCACCTCGGGGGTGCCTTAACAGCCAGCCCCCCTTGGCGGCGGTGGAAGTACTAAGTATTCCCACCGCCGCCATTACGTCTGCGGCCCCTTACCGGGGGGCGTCGGCCTCGTCGGGGTTGCCCCGCCGATGCTAGCCTCCTGGCGGAGAGGGGGTCGGCTTCCCTCTCCCTCTCCGCTGCCTCCTTTCGCGTTATCATAATCTCGCACAAGGAGGCAAACGCTGCTCTTGACCTCTCGCTGCCGATCATGTGGTCGACCACGACCGGCAACGACAGGTCCGTCCCAATAAGGCCCCTTAGGTCTCTGCGCGGCGCCGACCACGCTGGACATTCTTCCAGCGTATGCCACTCAGAGTCCTGGGCCTCCTCGCAGTGGTGGCACTGCGATCCTCCCAGTGCCAGTTATGAATACACAGTTTGGGGAAACGGCGGTATGCAGGTAATTTAACTTATGCGCATGCATTGCTGCAACTTGTGCTGTATAATTTAGAATTTTTGTTACCGCGCCATCCGATTTTTATACATGTGCAAATACTCGTACACGCTGCATTGTATTTTCTTCCGCACGCGACAAGGAGGGAACAGAGGCGAGGTCCGGCTAGCGTCTGTCCCCTCCCCCCGTCCCACCCCCCTGGTCGGCCCGCATAAAACTTAAAAATATGTTAAAATAAACGATAAAATCATTAAATGAAAACGTGTATAGATAAAATAGATAAAATAAAAGTCAATAAATAAATTAATAATAATAAGTAAATAAATACAATGGACAAACCACAACAAACATAAGAAGGGGGGGGCAAAATAAAGGGGTATAAAAGATAAAGATGAAATTTATAATATAGAATATGAAATATGTATAGAATAAAATGAAATATTATAAAATAAAAGGAGGGGGTTCGACCGGCAGGTCGCATCTTTGTAGAGGGGGGGAGGGGATTATTGCTCCACCTCGTCCGCCGCGACCTGCCCACCTCGGGGGCGCCTTAACCGCCAGCCCCCCTTGGCGGCGGTGGAAGTACTAAGTAGTCCCACCACCGCCATTACGTCTGCAGCCCCTTACCGGGAGGCCGTCGGCCTCGTCGGGGTTGCCCCGCCGATGCTAGCCTCCTGGCGGAGAGTGGTCGGCTTCCCTCTCCCTCTCCGCTGCCTCCTTCTGCGTTATCACAATCTCGCAGAAGGAGGCAAACGCTGCTCTTGACCTCTCGCTGCCGATCATGTGGTCGACCACGACCGGCAACGAGAGGTCCATCCCAATAACGCCCCTTAGGTCTCTGCGCGGCGCCGACCACGCTGGACATTCTTCCAGCGTATGCCACTCAGAGTCCTGGGCCTCCTCGCAGTGGTGGCACTGCGATCCTCCCAGTGCCAGTTATGAACACACAGTTTGGGGAAACGGCGGTATGCAGGTAATTTAACTTATGCGCATGCATTGCTGCAACTTGTGCTGTATAATTTAGAATTTTTGTTACCGCGCCATCCGATTTTTATACATGTGCAAATACTCGTACACGCTGCATTGTATTTTCTTCCGCACGCGACAAGGAGGGAACAGAGGCGAGGTCCGGCTAGCGTCTGTCCCCTCCCCCCGTCCCAACCCCCTGGTCGGCCCGCATAAAACTTAAAAATATGTTAAAATAAACGATAAAATCATTAAATGAAAACGTGTATAGATAAAATAGATAAAATAAAAGTCAATAAATAAATTAATAATAATAAGTAAATAAATACAATGGACAAACCACAACAAACATAAGAAGGGGGGGGGCAAAATAAAGGGGTATAAAAGATAAAGATGAAATTTATAATATAGAATATGAAATATATATAGAATAAAATGAAATATTATAAAATAAAAGGAGGGGGGTCGACCGGCAGGTCGCATCTTTGTAGAGGGGGGGAGGGG
The DNA here is from genome assembly GCF_051020765.1 of Lasioglossum baleicum. Classification (NCBI taxonomy): domain Eukaryota; kingdom Metazoa; phylum Arthropoda; class Insecta; order Hymenoptera; family Halictidae; genus Lasioglossum; species Lasioglossum baleicum. The sequence continues at coordinate 1,082,009 of NW_027469084.1, forward strand.
ATTATTGCTCCACCTCGTCCGCCGCGACCTGCCCACCTCGGGGGCGCCTTAACCGCCAGCCCCCCTTGGCGGCGGTGGAAGTACTAAGTAGTCCCACCGCCGCCATTACGTCTGCAGCCCCTTACCGGGAGGCCGTCGGCCTCGTCGGGGTTGCCCCGCCGATGCTAGCCTCCTGGCGGAGAGTGGTCGGCTTCCCTCTCCCTCTCCGCTGCCTCCTTCTGCGTTATCACAATCTCGCAGAAGGAGGCAAACGCTGCTCTTGACCTCTCGCTGCCGATCATGTGGTCGACCACGACCGGCAACGAGAGGTCCATCCCAATAACGCCCCTTAGGTCTCTGCGCGGCGCCGACCACGCTGGACATTCTTCCAGCGTATGCCACTCAGAGTCCTGGGCCTCCTCGCAATGGTGGCACTGCGATCCTCCCAGTGCCAGTTATGAACACACAGTTTGAGGAAACGGCGGTATGCAGGTAATTTAACTTATGCGCATGCATTGCTGCAACTTGTGCTGTATAATTTAGAATTTTTGTTACCGCGCCATCCGATTTTTATACATGTGCAAATACTCGTACACGCTGCATTGTATTTTCTTCCGCACGCGACAAGGAGGGGACAGAGGCGAGTTCCGGCTATCGTCTGTCCCCTCCCCCCGTCCCACCCCCCTGGTCGGCCCGCATAAAACTTAAAAATATGATAAAATAGAAGATAAAATCAATAAATGAAAACGTGTATAGATAAAATAGATCAAATAAAAGTCAATAAATAAACAAATAATAATAAGTAAATAAATACAATGGACAAACCACAACAAACATAAGAAGGGGGGGGGGCAAAATAAAGGGGAATAAAAGATAAAGATGAAATTTATAATATAGAATATAAAATATATATAGAATAAAATGAAATATTATGAAATAAAAGGGGGGCGGTCGACCGGCAGGTCGCATCTTTGTAGAGGGGGGGGATTATTGCTCCACCTCGCCCCCCGCGACCTGCCCACCTCGGGGGCGCCTTAACGGCCAGCCCCCCTTGGCGGCGGTGGAAGTACTAAGTATTTCCACCGCCGCCATTACGTCTGCGGCCCCTTACCGGGGGGCCGTCGGCCTCGTCGGGGTTGCCCCGCCGATGCTAGCCTCCTGGCCGAGAGTGGTCGGCTTCCTCTCCCTCTCCGCTGCCTCCTTCTGCGTTATCACAATCTCGCAGAAGGAGGCAAACGCTGCTCTTGACCTCTCGCTGCCGATCATGTGGTCGACCACGACCGGCAACGAGAGGTCCATCCCAATAACGCCCCTTAGGACTCTGCGCGGCGCCGACCACGCAGGACATTCTCCCAGCGTATGCCGCGCAGAGTCCTGGGCCTCCTCGCAGTGGTGGCACTGCGATCCTCCCAGTGCCAGTTATGAACACACAGTTTCACGAAACGGCGGTATGCAGGTAATTTAACTTATGCGCATACATTGCTGCAACTTGTGCTGTATAATTTAGAATTTTTGTTACCGCGCCATCCGATTTTTATACATGTGCAAATACTCGTACACGCTGCATTGTATTTTCTTCCGCACGCGACAAGGAGGGAACAGAGGCGAGGTCCGGCTAGCGTCTGTCCCCTCCCCCCGTCCCACCCCCCTGGTCGGCCCGCATAAAACTTAAAAATATGTTAAAATAAACGATAAAATCATTAAATGAAAACGTGTATAGATAAAATAGATAAAATAAAAGTCAATAAATAAATTAATAATAATAAGTAAATAAATACAATGGACAAACCACAACAAACATAAGAAGGGGGGGGGCAAAATAAAGGGGTATAAAAGATAAAGATGAAATTTATAATATAGAATATGAAATATATATAGAATAAAATGAAATATTATAAAATAAAAGGAGGGGGGTCGACCGGCAGGTCGCATCTTTGTAGAGGGGGGGAGGGGATTATTGCTCCACCTCGCCCGCCGCGACCTGCCCACCTCGGGGGCGCCTTATCCGCCAGCCCCCCTTGGCGGCGGTGGAAGTACTAAGTAGTCCCACCGCCGCCATTACGTCTGCGGCCCCTTACCGGGAGGCCGTCGGCCTCGTCGGGGTTGCCCCGCCGATGCTAGCCTCCTGGCGGAGAGTGGTCGGCTTCCCTCTCCCTCACCGCTGCCTCCTTCTGCGTTATCACAATCTCGCAGAAGGAGGCAAACGCTGCTCTTGACCTCTCGCTGCCGATCATGTGGTCGACCACGACCGGCAACGAGAGGTCCATCCCAATAACGCCCCTTAGGACTCCGCGCGGCACCGACCACGCACGACATTCTCCCAGCGTAAGCCGCGCAGAGTCCTGGGCCTCCTCGCAGTGGTGGCACTGCGATCCTCCCAGTGCCAGTTATGAACACACAGTTTGACGAAACGGCGGTATGCAGGTAATTTAACTTATGCGCATGCATTGCTGCAACTTGTGCTGTATAATTTAGAATTTTTGTTACCGCGCCATCCGATTTTTATACATGTGCAAATACTCGTACACGCTGCATTGTATTTTCTTCCGCACGCGACAAGGAGGGAACAGAGGCGAGGTCCGGCTAGCGTCTGTCCCCTCCCCCCGTCCCACCCCCCTGGTCGGCCCGCATAAAACTTAAAAATATGTTAAAATAAACGATAAAATCATTAAATGAAAACGTGTATAGATAAAATAGATAAAATAAAAGTCAATAAATAAATTAATAATAATAAGTAAATAAATACAATGGACAAACCACAACAAACATAAGAAGGGGGGGGCAAAATAAAGGGGTATAAAAGATAAAGATGAAATTTATAATATAGAATATGAAATATATATAGAATAAAATGAAATATTATAAAATAAAAGGAGGGGGGTCGACCGGCAGGTCGCATCTTTGTAGAGGGGGGGAGGGGATTATTGCTCCACCTCGCCCGCCGCGACCTGCCCACCTCGGGGGCGCCTTAACAGCCAGCCCCCCTTGGCGGAGGTGGAAGTACTATGTATTCCCACCGCCGCCATTACGTCTGCGGCCCCTTACCGGGGGGCCGTCGGCCTCGTCGGGGTTGCCCCGCCGATGCTAGCCTCCTGGCGGAGAGGGGGTCGGCTTCCCTCTCCCTCTCCGCTGCTTCCTTCTGCGTTATCACAATCTCGCAGAAGGAGGCAAACGCTGCTCTTGACCTCTCGCTGCCGATCATGTGGTCGACCACGACCGGCAACGAGAGGTCCATCCCAATAACGCCCCTTAGGACTCTGCGCGGCGCCGACCACGCAGGACATTCTCCCAGCGTATGCCACTCAGAGTCCTGGGCCTCCTCGCAGTGGTGGCACTGCGATCCTCCCAATGCCAGTTATGAACATACAGTTTGAGGAAACGGCGGTATGCAGGTAATTTAACTTATGCGCATGCATTGCTGCAACTTGTGCTGTATAATTTAGAATTTTTGTTACCGCGCCATCCGATTTTTATACATGTGCAAATACTCGTACACGCTGCATTGTATTTTCTTCCGCACGCGACAAGGAGGGGACAGAGGCGAGTTCCGGCTATCGTCTGTCCCCTCCACCCGCCCCACCCCCCTGGTCGGCCCGCATAAAACTTAAAAATATGATAAAATAGAAGATAAAATCAATAAATGAAAACGTGTATAGATAAAATAGATAAAATAAAAGTCAATAAATAAATAAATAATAATAAGTAAATAAATACAATGGACAAACCACAACAAACATAAGAAGGGGGGGAAAAATAATGGGGAATAAAAGATAAAGATGAAATTTATAATATAGAATATAAAATACATATAGAATAAAATGAAATATTATAAAATAAAAGGAGGGCGGTCGACCGGCAGGTCGCATCTTTGTAGAGGGGGAAGTGATTATTGCTCCACCTCGCCCGCCGCGACCTGCCCACCTCGGGGGCGCCTTAACAGCCAGCCCCCCTTGGCGGCGGTGGAAGTACTAAGTATTCCCACCGCCGCCATTACGTCTGCGGCCCCTTACCGGGGGGCCGTCGGCCTCGTCGGGGTTGCCCCGCCGATGCTAGCCTCCTGGCGGAGAGGGGGTCGGCTTCCCTCTCCCTCTCCGCTGCCTCCTTCCGCGTTATCATAATCTCGCACAAGGAGGCAAACGCTGCTCTTGACCTCTCGCTGCCGATCATGTGGTCGACCACGACCGGCAACGACAGGTCCGTCCCAATAACGCCCCTTAGGTCTCTGCGCGGCGCCGACCACGCTGGACATTCTTCCAGCGTATGCCACTCAGAGTCCTGGGCCTCCTCGCAGTGGTGGCACTGCGATCCTCCCAGTGCCAGTTATGAACACACAGTTTAGGGAAACGGCGGTATGCAGGTAATTTAACTTATGCGCATGCATTGCTGCAACTTGTGCTGTATAATTTAGAATTTTTGTTACCGCGCCATCCGATTTTTATACATGTGCAAATACTCGTACACGCTGCATTGTATTTTCTTCCGCACGCGACAAGGAGGGAACAGAGGCGAGGTCCGGCTAGCGTCTGTCCCCTCCCCCCGTCCCAACCCCCTGGTCGGCCCGCATAAAACTTAAAAATATGTTAAAATAAACGATAAAATCATTAAATGAAAACGTGTATAGATAAAATAGATAAAATAAAAGTCAATAAATAAATTAATAATAATAAGTAAATAAATACAATGGACAAACCACAACAAACATAAGAAGGGGGGGGGCAAAATAAAGGGGTATAAAAGATAAAGATGAAATTTATAATATAGAATATGAAATATATATAGAATAAAATGAAATATTATAAAATAAAAGGAGGGGGGTCGACCGGCAGGTCGCATCTTTGTAGAGGGGGGGAGGGGATTATTGCTCCACCTCGTCCGCCGCGACCTGCCCACCTCGGGGGCGCCTTAACCGCCAGCCCCCCTTGGCGGCGGTGGAAGTACTAAGTAGTCCCACCGCCGCCATTACGTCTGCAGCCCCTTACCGGGAGGCCGTCGGCCTCGTCGGGGTTGCCCCGCCGATGCTAGCCTCCTGGCGGAGAGTGGTCGGCTTCCCTCTCCCTCTCCGCTGCCTCCTTCTGCGTTATCACAATCTCGCAGAAGGAGGCAAACGCTGCTCTTGACCTCTCGCTGCCGATCATGTGGTCGACCACGACCGGCAACGAGAGGTCCATCCCAATAACGCCCCTTAGGTCTCTGCGCGGCGCCGACCACGCTGGACATTCTTCCAGCGTATGCCACTCAGAGTCCTGGGCCTCCTCGCAATGGTGGCACTGCGATCCTCCCAGTGCCAGTTATGAACACACAGTTTGAGGAAACGGCGGTATGCAGGTAATTTAACTTATGCGCATGCATTGCTGCAACTTGTGCTGTATAATTTAGAATTTTTGTTACCGCGCCATCCGATTTTTATACATGTGCAAATACTCGTACACGCTGCATTGTATTTTCTTCCGCACGCGACAAGGAGGGGACAGAGGCGAGTTCCGGCTATCGTCTGTCCCCTCCCCCCGTCCCACCCCCCTGGTCGGCCCGCATAAAACTTAAAAATATGATAAAATAGAAGATAAAATCAATAAATGAAAACGTGTATAGATAAAATAGATCAAATAAAAGTCAATAAATAAACAAATAATAATAAGTAAATAAATACAATGGACAAACCACAACAAACATAAGAAGGGGGGGGGGCAAAATAAAGGGGAATAAAAGATAAAGATGAAATTTATAATATAGAATATAAAATATATATAGAATAAAATGAAATATTATGAAATAAAAGGGGGGCGGTCGACCGGCAGGTCGCATCTTTGTAGAGGGGGGGGATTATTGCTCCACCTCGCCCCCCGCGACCTGCCCACCTCGGGGGCGCCTTAACGGCCAGCCCCCCTTGGCGGCGGTGGAAGTACTAAGTATTTCCACCGCCGCCATTACGTCTGCGGCCCCTTACCGGGGGGCCGTCGGCCTCGTCGGGGTTGCCCCGCCGATGCTAGCCTCCTGGCCGAGAGTGGTCGGCTTCCCTCTCCCTCTCCGCTGCCTCCTTCTGCGTTATCACAATCTCGCAGAAGGAGGCAAACGCTGCTCTTGACCTCTCGCTGCCGATCATGTGGTCGACCACGACCGGCAACGAGAGGTCCATCCCAATAACGCCCCTTAGGACTCTGCGCGGCGCCGACCACGCAGGACATTCTCCCAGCGTATGCCGCGCAGAGTCCTGGGCCTCCTCGCAGTGGTGGCACTGCGATCCTCCCAGTGCCAGTTATGAACACACAGTTTCACGAAACGGCGGTATGCAGGTAATTTAACTTATGCGCATACATTGCTGCAACTTGTGCTGTATAATTTAGAATTTTTGTTACCGCGCCATCCGATTTTTATACATGTGCAAATACTCGTACACGCTGCATTGTATTTTCTTCCGCACGCGACAAGGAGGGAACAGAGGCGAGGTCCGGCTAGCGTCTGTCCCCTCCCCCCGTCCCACCCCCCTGGTCGGCCCGCATAAAACTTAAAAATATGTTAAAATAAACGATAAAATCATTAAATGAAAACGTGTATAGATAAAATAGATAAAATAAAAGTCAATAAATAAATTAATAATAATAAGTAAATAAATACAATGGACAAACCACAACAAACATAAGAAGGGGGGGGGCAAAATAAAGGGGTATAAAAGATAAAGATGAAATTTATAATATAGAATATGAAATATATATAGAATAAAATGAAATATTATAAAATAAAAGGAGGGGGGTCGACCGGCAGGTCGCATCTTTGTAGAGGGGGGGAGGGGATTATTGCTCCACCTCGCCCGCCGCGACCTGCCCACCTCGGGGGCGCCTTATCCGCCAGCCCCCCTTGGCGGCGGTGGAAGTACTAAGTAGTCCCACCGCCGCCATTACGTCTGCGGCCCCTTACCGGGAGGCCGTCGGCCTCGTCGGGGTTGCCCCGCCGATGCTAGCCTCCTGGCGGAGAGTGGTCGGCTTCCCTCTCCCTCACCGCTGCCTCCTTCTGCGTTATCACAATCTCGCAGAAGGAGGCAAACGCTGCTCTTGACCTCTCGCTGCCGATCATGTGGTCGACCACGACCGGCAACGAGAGGTCCATCCCAATAACGCCCCTTAGGACTCCGCGCGGCACCGACCACGCACGACATTCTCCCAGCGTAAGCCGCGCAGAGTCCTGGGCCTCCTCGCAGTGGTGGCACTGCGATCCTCCCAGTGCCAGTTATGAACACACAGTTTGACGAAACGGCGGTATGCAGGTAATTTAACTTATGCGCATGCATTGCTGCAACTTGTGCTGTATAATTTAGAATTTTTGTTACCGCGCCATCCGATTTTTATACATGTGCAAATACTCGTACACGCTGCATTGTATTTTCTTCCGCACGCGACAAGGAGGGAACAGAGGCGAGGTCCGGCTAGCGTCTGTCCCCTCCCCCCGTCCCACCCCCCTGGTCGGCCCGCATAAAACTTAAAAATATGTTAAAATAAACGATAAAATCATTAAATGAAAACGTGTATAGATAAAATAGATAAAATAAAAGTCAATAAATAAATTAATAATAATAAGTAAATAAATACAATGGACAAACCACAACAAACATAAGAAGGGGGGGGCAAAATAAAGGGGTATAAAAGATAAAGATGAAATTTATAATATAGAATATGAAATATATATAGAATAAAATGAAATATTATAAAATAAAAGGAGGGGGGTCGACCGGCAGGTCGCATCTTTGTAGAGGGGGGGAGGGGATTATTGCTCCACCTCGCCCGCCGCGACCTGCCCACCTCGGGGGCGCCTTAACAGCCAGCCCCCCTTGGCGGAGGTGGAAGTACTATGTATTCCCACCGCCGCCATTACGTCTGCGGCCCCTTACCGGGGGGCCGTCGGCCTCGTCGGGGTTGCCCCGCCGATGCTAGCCTCCTGGCGGAGAGGGGGTCGGCTTCCCTCTCCCTCTCCGCTGCTTCCTTCTGCGTTATCACAATCTCGCAGAAGGAGGCAAACGCTGCTCTTGACCTCTCGCTGCCGATCATGTGGTCGACCACGACCGGCAACGAGAGGTCCATCCCAATAACGCCCCTTAGGACTCTGCGCGGCGCCGACCACGCAGGACATTCTCCCAGCGTATGCCACTCAGAGTCCTGGGCCTCCTCGCAGTGGTGGCACTGCGATCCTCCCAATGCCAGTTATGAACATACAGTTTGAGGAAACGGCGGTATGCAGGTAATTTAACTTATGCGCATGCATTGCTGCAACTTGTGCTGTATAATTTAGAATTTTTGTTACCGCGCCATCCGATTTTTATACATGTGCAAATACTCGTACACGCTGCATTGTATTTTCTTCCGCACGCGACAAGGAGGGGACAGAGGCGAGTTCCGGCTATCGTCTGTCCCCTCCACCCGCCCCACCCCCCTGGTCGGCCCGCATAAAACTTAAAAATATGATAAAATAGAAGATAAAATCAATAAATGAAAACGTGTATAGATAAAATAGATAAAATAAAAGTCAATAAATAAATAAATAATAATAAGTAAATAAATACAATGGACAAACCACAACAAACATAAGAAGGGGGGGAAAAATAATGGGGAATAAAAGATAAAGATGAAATTTATAATATAGAATATAAAATACATATAGAATAAAATGAAATATTATAAAATAAAAGGAGGGCGGTCGACCGGCAGGTCGCATCTTTGTAGAGGGGGAAGTGATTATTGCTCCACCTCGCCCGCCGCGACCTGCCCACCTCGGGGGCGCCTTAACAGCCAGCCCCCCTTGGCGGCGGTGGAAGTACTAAGTATTCCCACCGCCGCCATTACGTCTGCGGCCCCTTACCGGGGGGCCGTCGGCCTCGTCGGGGTTGCCCCGCCGATGCTAGCCTCCTGGCGGAGAGGGGGTCGGCTTCCCTCTCCCTCTCCGCTGCCTCCTTCCGCGTTATCATAATCTCGCACAAGGAGGCAAACGCTGCTCTTGACCTCTCGCTGCCGATCATGTGGTCGACCACGACCGGCAACGACAGGTCCGTCCCAATAACGCCCCTTAGGTCTCTGCGCGGCGCCGACCACGCTGGACATTCTTCCAGCGTATGCCACTCAGAGTCCTGGGCCTCCTCGCAGTGGTGGCACTGCGATCCTCCCAGTGCCAGTTATGAACACACAGTTTAGGGAAACGGCGGTATGCAGGTAATTTAACTTATGCGCATGCATTGCTGCAACTTGTGCTGTATAATTTAGAATTTTTGTTACCGCGCCATCCGATTTTTATACATGTGCAAATACTCGTACACGCTGCATTGTATTTTCTTCCGCACGGGACAAGGAGGGAACAGAGGCGAGGTCCGGCTAGCGTCTGTCCCCTCCCCCCGTCCCACCCCCCTGGTCGGCCCGCATAAAACTTAAAAATATGTTAAAATAAACGATAAAATCATTAAATGAAAACGTGTATAGATAAAATAGATAAAATAAAAGTCAATAAATAAATTAATAATAATAAGTAAATAAATACAATGGACAAACCACAACAAACATAAGAAGGGGGGGGCAAAATAAAGGGGTATAACAGATAAAGATGAAATTTATAATATAGAATATGAAATATATATAGAATAAAATGAAATATTATAAAATAAAAGGAGGGGGGTCGACCGGCAGGTCGCATCTTTGTAGAGGGGGGGAGGGGATTATTGCTCCACCTCGCCCGCCGCGACCTGCCCACCTCGGGGGCGCCTTAACCGCCAGCCCCCCTTGGCGGCGGTGGAAGTACTAAGTAGTCCCACCGCCGCCTTTACGTCTGCAGCCCCTTACCGGGAGGCCGTCGGCCTCGTCGGGGTTGCCCCGCCGATGCTAGCCTCCTGGCGGAGAGTGGTCGGCTTCCCTCTCCCTCTCCGCTGCCTCCTTCTGCGTTATCACAATCTCGCAGAAGGAGGCAAACGCTGCTCTTGACCTCTCGCTGCCGATCATGTGGTCGACCACGACCGGCAACGAGAGGTCCATCCCAATAACGCCCCTTAGGTCTCTGCGCGGCGCCGACCACGCTGGACATTCTTCCAGCGTATGCCACTCAGAGTCCTGGGCCTCCTCGCAGTGGTGGCACTGCGATCCTCCCAGTGCCAGTTATGAACACACAGTTTGAGGAAACGGCGGTATGCAGGTAATTTAACTTATGCGCATGCATTGCTGCAACTTGTGCTGTATAATTTAGAATTTTTGTTACCGCGCCATCCGATTTTTATACATGTGCAAATACTCGTACACGCTGCATTGTATTTTCTTCCGCACGCTACAAGGAGGGAACAGAGGCGAGGTCCGGCTAGCGTCTGTCCCCTCCCCCCGTCCCACCCCCCTGGTCGGCCCGCATAAAACTTAAAAATATGATAAAATAGAAGATAAAATCAATAAATGAAAACGTGTATAGATAAAATAGAAGTCAATAAATAAATAAATAATAATAAGTAAATAAATACAATCGACAAACCACAACAAACATAAGAAGAGGGGGGCAAAATAAAGGGGAACAAAAGATAAAGATGAAATTTATAATATAGAATATGAAATATATATAGAATAAAATGAAATATTATAAAATAAAAGGAGGGGGGTCGACCGGCAGGTCGTATCTTTGTAGAGGGGGGGAGGGGATTATTGCTCCACCTCGCCCGCCGCGACCTGCCCACCTCGGGGGCGCCTTAACAGCCAGCCCCCCTTGGCGGCGGTGGAAGTACTATGTATTCCCACCGCCGCCATTACGTCTGCGGCCCCTTACCGGGGGGCCGTCGGCCTCGTCGGGGTTGCCCCGCCGATGCTAGCCTCCTGGCGGAGAGGGGGTCGGCTTCCCTCTCCCTCTCCGCTGCTTCCTTCTGCGTTATCACAATCTCGCAGAAGGAGGCAAACGCTGCTCTTGACCTCCCGCTGCCGATCATGTGGTCGACCACGACCGGCAACGAGAGGTCCATCCCAATAACGCCCCTTAGGACTCTGCGCGGCGCCGACCACGCAGGACATTCTCCCAGCGTATGCCACTCAGAGTCCTGGGCCTCCTCGCAGTGGTGGCACTGCGATCCTCCCAGTGCCAGTTATGAACACACAGTTTGGGGAAACGGCGGTATGCAGGTAATTTAACTTATGCGCATGCATTGCTGCAACTTGTGCTGTATAATTTAGAATTTTTGTTACCGCGCCATCCGATTTTTATACATGTGCAAATACTCGTACACGCTGCATTGTATTTTCTTCCGCACGCGACAAGGAGGGGACAGAGGCGAGTTCCGGCTATCGTCTGTCCCCTCCCCCCGTCCCACCCCCCTGGTCGGCCCGCATAAAACTTAAAAATATGATAAAATAGAAGATAAAATCAATAAATGAAAACGTGTATAGATAAAATAGATAAAATAAAAGTCAATAAATAAATAAATAATAATAAGTAAATAAATACAATGGACAAACCACAACAAACATAAGAAGGGGGGGGAAAAATAATGGGGAATAAAAGATAAAGATGAAATTTATAATATAGAATATAAAATACATATAGAATAAAATGAAATATTATAAAATAAAAGGAGGGGGGTCGACCGGCAGGTCGCATCTTTGTAGAGGGGGAAGTGATTATTGCTCCACCTCGCCCGCCGCGACCTGCCCACCTCGGGGGCGCCTTAACAGCCAGCCCCCCTTGGCGGCGGTGGAAGTACTATGTATTCCCACCGCCGCCATTACGTCTGCGGCCCCTTACCGGGGGGCCGTCGGCCTCGTCGGGGTTGCCCCGCCGATGCTAGCCTCCTGGCGGAGAGGGGGTCGGCTTCCCTCTCCCTCTCCGCTGCTTCCTTCTGCGTTATCACAATCTCGCAGAAGGAGGCAAACGCTGCTCTTGACCTCCCGCTGCCGATCATGTGGTCGACCACGACCGGCAACGAGAGGTCCATCCCAATAACGCCCCTTAGGACTCTGCGCGGCGCCGACCACGCAGGACATTCTCCCAGCGTATGCCACTCAGAGTCCTGGGCCTCCTCGCAGTAGTGGCACTGCGATCCTCCCAGTGCCAGTTATGAACACACAGTTTGGGGAAACGGCGGTATGCAGGTAATTTAACTTATGCGCATGCATTGCTGCAACTTGTGCTGTATAATTTAGAATTTTTGTTACCGCGCCATCCGATTTTTATACATGTGCAAATACTCGTACACGCTGCATTGTATTTTCTTCCGCACGCGACAAGGAGGGGACAGAGGCGAGTTCCGGCTATCGTCTGTCCCCTCCCCCCGTCCCACCCCCCTGGTCGGCCCGCATAAAACTTAAAAATATGATAAAATAGAAGATAAAATCAATAAATGAAAACGTGTATAGATAAAATAGATAAAATAAAAGTCAATAAATAAATAAATAATAATAAGTAAATAAATACAATGGACAAACCACAACAAACATAAGAAGGGGGGGGGAAAAATAATGGGGAATAAAAGATAAAGATGAAATTTATAATATAGAATATAAAATACATATAGAATAAAATGAAATATTATAAAATAAAAGGAGGGGGGTCGACCGGCAGGTCGCATCTTTGTAGAGGGGGAAGTGATTATTGCTCCACCTCGCCCGCCGCGACCTGCCCACCTCGGGGGCGCCTTAACAGCCAGCCCCCCTTGGCGGCGGAGGAATTACAAAGTATTCCCACCGCCGCCATTACGTCTGCGGCCCCTTACCGGGGGGCCGTCGGCCTCGTCGGGGTTGCCCCGCCGATGCTAGCCTCCTGGCGGAGAGGGGGTCGGCTTCCCTCTCCCTCTCCGCTGCCTCCTTCTGCGTTATCACAATCTCGCAGAAGGAGGCAAACGCTGCTCTTGACCTCTCGCTGCCGATCATGTGGTCGACCACGACCGGCAACGAGAGGTCCATCCCAATAACGCCCCTTAGGACTCTGAGCGGCGCCGACCACGCAGGACATTCTCCCAGCGTATGCCGCGCATAGTCCTGAGCCTCCTCGCAGTGGTGGCACTGCGATCCTCCCAGTGTCAGTTATGAACACACAGTTTCACGAAACGGCGGTATGCAGGTAATTTAACTTATGCGCATACATTGCTGCAACTTGTGCTGTATAATTTAGAATTTTTGTTACCGCGCCATCCGATTTTTATACATGTGCAAATACTCGTACACGCAGCATTGTATTTTCTTCCGCACGCGACAAGGAGGGGACAGAGGCGAGTTCCGGCTAGCGTCTGTCCCCTCCCCCCGTCCCACCCCCTGGTCCACCCGCATAAAACTTAAAAATATGATAAAATAGAAGATAAAATCAATAAATGAAAACGTGTATAGATAAAATAGATCAAATAAAAGTCAATAAATAAACAAATAATAATAAGTAAATAAATACAATGGACAAACCACAACAAACATAAGAAGGGGGGGGGGCAAAATAAAGGGGAATAAAAGATAAAGATGAAATTTATAATATAGAATATAAATAGAGTAAATAGAATAGAATAGAGTAAAATGAAATATTATAAAATAAAAGGGGGGCGGTCGACCGGCAGGTCGCATCTTTGTAGAGGGGGGGGATTATTGCTCCACCTCGCCCCCCGCGACCTGCCCACCTCGGGGGCGCCTTAACGGCCAGCCCCCCTTGGCGGCGGTGGAAGTACTAAGTATTTCCACCGCCGCCATTACGTCTGCGGCCCCTTACCGGGGGGCCGTCGGCCTCGTCGGGGTTGCCCCGCCGATGCTAGCCTCCTGGCCGAGAGTGGTCGGCTTCCCTCTCCCTCTCCGCTGCCTCCTTCTGCGTTATCACAATCTCGCAGAAGGAGGCAAACGCTGCTCTTGACCTCTCGCTGCCGATCATGTGGTCGACCACGACCGGCAACGAGAGGTCCATCCCAATAACGCCCCTTAGGACTCTGCGCGGCGCCGACCACGCAGGACATTCTCCCAGCGTATGCCGCGCAGAGTCCTGGGCCTCCTCGCAGTGGTGGCACTGCGATCCTCCCAGTGCCAGTTATGAACACACAGTTTCACGAAACGGCGGTATGCAGGTAATTTAACTTATGCGCATACATTGCTGCAACTTGTGCTGTATAATTTAGAATTTTTGTTACCGCGCCATCCGATTTTTATACATGTGCAAATACTCGTACACGCAGCATTGTATTTTCTTCCGCACGCGACAAGGAGGGGACAGAGGCGAGTTCCGGCTAGCGTCTGTCCCCTCCGCCCGTCCCACCCCCTGGTCCACCCGCATAAAACTTAAAAATATGATAAAATAGAAGATAAAATCAATAAATGAAAACGTGTATAGATAAAATAGATCAAATAAAAGTCAATAAATAAACAAATAATAATAAGTAAATAAATACAATGGACAAACCACAACAAACATAAGAAGGGGGGGGGCAAAATAAAGGGGAATAAAAGATAAAGATGAAATTTATAATATAGAATATAAAATATATATAGAATAAAATGAAATATTATAAAATAAAAGGGGGGGGGTCGACCGGCAGGTCGCATCTTTGTAGAGGGGGGGGATTATTGCTCCACCTCGCCCCCCGCGACCTGCCCACCTCGGGGGCGCCTTAACGGCCAGCCCCCCTTGGCGGCGGTGGAAGTACTAAGTATTTCCACCGCCGCCATTACGTCTGCGGCCCCTTATCGGGGGGCCGTCGGCCTCGTCGGGGTTGCCCCGCCGATGCTAGCCTCCTGGCCGAGAGTGGTCGGCTTCCCTCTCCCTCTCCGCTGCCTCCTTCTGCGTTATCACAATCTCGCAGAAGGAGGCAAACGCTGCTCTTGACCTCTCGCTGCCGATCATGTGGTCGACCACGACCGGCAACGAGAGGTCCATCCCAATAACGCCCCTTAGGACTCTGCGCGGCGCCGACCACGCAGGACATTCTCCCAGCGTATGCCGCGCAGAGTCCTGGGCCTCCTCGCAGTGGTGGCACTGCGATCCTCCCAGTGCCAGTTATGAACACACAGTTTGGGGAAACGGCGGTATGCAGGTAATTTAACTTATGCGCATGCATTGCTGCAACTTGTGCTGTATAATTTAGAATTTTTGTTACCGCGCCATCCGATTTTTATACATGTGCAAATACTCGTACACGCTGCATTGTATTTTCTTCCGCACGCGACAAGGAGGGGACAGAGGCGAGTTCCGGCTATCGTCTGTCCCCTCCCCCCGTCCCACCCCCCTGGTCGGCCCGCATAAAACTTAAAAATATGATAAAATAGAAGATAAAATCAATAAATGAAAACGTGTATAGATAAAATAGATAAAATAAAAGTCAATAAATAAATAAATAATAATAAGTAAATAAATACAATCGACAAACCACAACAAACATAAGAAGAGGGGGGCAAAATAAAGGGGAACAAAAGATAAAGATGAAATTTATAATATAGAATATGAAATATATATAGAATAAAATGAAATATTATAAAATAAAAGGAGGGGGGTCGACCGGCAGGTCGCATCTTTGTAGAGGGGGGGAGGGGATTATTGCTCCACCTCGCCCGCCGCGACCTGCCCACCTCGGGGGCGCCTTAACAGCCAGCCCCCCTTGGCGGCGGTGGAAGTACTATGTATTCCCACCGCCGCCATTACGTCTGCGGCCCCTTACCGGGGGGCCGTCGGCCTCGTCGGGGTTGCCCCGCCGATGCAAGCCTCCTGGCGGAGAGGGGGTCGGCTTCCCTCTCCCTCTCCGCTGCTTCCTTCTGCGTTATCACAATCTCGCAGAAGGAGGCAAACGCTGCTCTTGACCTCCCGCTGCCGATCATGTGGTCGACCACGACCGGCAACGAGAGGTCCATCCCAATAACGCCCCTTAGGACTCTGCGCGGCGCCGACCACGCAGGACATGCTCCCAGCGTATGCCACTCAGAGTCCTGGGCCTCCTCGCAGTGGTGGCACTGCGATCCTCCCAATGCCAGTTATGAACACACAGTTTGAGGAAACGGCGGTATGCAGGTAATTTAACTTATGCGCATGCATTGCTGCAACTTGTGCTGTATAATTTAGAATTTTGGTACCGCGCCATCCGATTATTATACATGTGGAAATACTCGTACACGCTGCATTGTATTTTCTTCCGCACGCGACAAGGAGGGGACAGAGGCGAGGTCCGGCTAGCGTCTGTCCCATCCCCCCGTCCCACCCCCCTGGTCGAACCGCATAAATCTTGAAAATATGATAAAATAAACGATAAAATCTATAAATGAAAACGTGTATAGATAAAATAGATCAAATAAAAGTCTATAAATAAATAAATAATAATAAGTAAATAAATACAATGGACAAACCACAACAAACACAAGAAGGGGGGGCAAAATAAAGGGGAATAAAAGATAAAGACGAACTTTATAATATAGAATATAAAATATATATAGAATAAAATGAAATATTATAAAATAAAAGGAGGGGGGTCGACCGGCAGGTCGCATCTTTGTAGAGGGGAGGGATTATTGCTCCACCTCGCCCCCCGCGACCTGCCCACCTCGGGGGCGCCTTAACGGCCAGCCCCCCTTGGCGGCGTTATCACAATCTCGCAGAAGGAGGCAAACGCTGCTCTTGACCTCTCGCTGCCGATCATGTGGTCGACCACGACCGGCAACGAGAGGTCCATCCCAATAACGCCCCTTAGGTCTCTGCGCGGCGCCGACCACGCAGGACATTCTCCCAGCGTATGCCGCGCAGAGTCCTGGGCCTCCTCGCAGTGGTGGCACTGCGATCCTCCCAGTGCCAGTTATGAACACACAGTTTGAGGAAACGGCGGTATGCAGGTAATTTAACTTATGCGCATGCATTGCTGCAACTTGTGCTGTATAATTTAGAATTTTTGTTACCGCGCTATCCGATTTTTATACATGTGCAAATACTCGTACACGCTGCATTGTATTTTCTTCCGCACGCGACAAGGAGGGGACAGAGGCGAGGTCCGGCTAGCGTCTGTCCCCTCCCCCCGTCCCACCCCCTGGTCCACCCGCATAAAACTTAAAAATATGATAAAATAGAAGATAAAATCAATAAATGAAAACGTGTATAGCTAAAATAGATCAAATAAAAGTCTATAAATAAATAAATAATAATAAGTAAATAAATACAATGGACAAACCACAACAAACACAAGAAGGGGGGGCAAAATAAAGGGGAATAAAAGATAAAGACGAACTTTATAATATAGAATATAAAATATATATAGAATAAAATGAAATATTATAAAATAAAAGGAGGGGGGTCGACCGGCAGGTCGCATCTTTGTAGAGGGGAGGGATTATTGCTCCACCTCGCCCCCCGCGACCTGCCCACCACGGGGGCGCCTTAACGGCAAGCCCCCCTTGGCGGCGGTGGAAGTACTAAGTAGTACCACCGCCGCCATTACGTCTGCAGCCCCTTACCGGGAGGCCGTCGGCCTCGTCGGGGTTGCCCCGACGATGCTAGCCTCCTGGCCGAGAGTGGTCGGCTTCCCTCTCCCTCTCCGCTGCCTCCTTCTGCGGTATCACAATCTCGCAGAAGGAGGCAAACGCTGCTCTTGACCTCTCACTGCCGATCATGTGGTCGACCGCGACCGACAACGAGAGGTCCATCCCAATAACGCCCCTTAGGACTCTGCGCGGCGCCGACCACGCAGGACATTCTCCCAGCGTATGCCGCGCAGAGTCCTGGGCCTCCTCGCAGTGGTGGCACTGCGATCCTCCCAGTGCCAGTTATGAACACACAGTTTGACGAAACGGCGGTATGCAGGTAATTTAACTTATGCGCATGCATTGCTGCAACTTGTGCTGTATAATTTAGAATTTTTGTTACCGCGCCATCCGATTTTTATACATGTGCAAATACTCGTACACGCTGCATTGTATTTTCTTCCGCACGCGACAAGGAGGGGACAGAGGCGAGGTCCGGCTAGCGTCTGTCCCCTCCCCCCGTCCCACCCCCCTGGTCGGCCCGCATAAAACTTAAAAATATGATAAAATAAACGATAAAATCTATAAATGAAAACGTGTATAGATAAAATAGATAAAATAAAAGTCAATAAATAAATAAATAATAATAAGTAAATAAATACAATGGACAAACCACAACAAACAAAAGAAGGGGGGGGCAAAATAAAGGGGAATAAAAGATAAAGATGAAATTTATAATATAGAATATAAAATATATATAGAATAAAATGAAATATTATAAAATAAAAGGAGGGGTTCGACCGGCAGGTCGCATCTTTGTAGAGGGGGGGAGGGGATTATTGCTCCACCTCGCCCGCCGCGACCTGCCCACCTCGGGGGCGCCTTAACAGCCAGCCCCCCTTGGCGGCGGTGGAAGTACTAAGTATTCCCACCGCCGCCATTACGTCTGCGGCCCCTTACCGGGGGGCGTCGGCCTCGTCGGGGTTGCCCCGCCGATGCTAGCCTCCTGGCGGAGAGGGGGTCGGCTTCCCTCTCCCTCTCCGCTGCCTCCTTCCGCGTTATCATAATCTCGCACAAGCAGGCAAACGCTGCTCTTGACCTCTCGCTGCCGATCATGTGGTCGACCACGACCGGCAACGACAGGTCCGTCCCAATAACGCCCCTTAGGTCTCTGCGCGGCGCCGACCACGCTGGACATTCTTCCAGCGTATGCCACTCAGAGTCCTGGGCCTCCTCGCAGTGGTGGCACTGCGATCCTCCCAGTGCCAGTTATGAATACACAGTTTGGGGAAACGGCGGTATGCAGGTAATTTAACTTATGCGCATTCATTGCTGCAACTTGTGCTGTATAATTTAGAATTTTTGTTACCGCGCCATCCGATTTTTATACATGTGCAAATACTCGTACACGCTGCATTGTATTTTCTTCCGCACGCGACAAGGAGGGAACAGAGGCGAGGTCCGGCTAGCGTCTGTCCCCTCCCCCCGTCCCACCCCCCTGGTCGGCCCGCATAAAACTTAAAAATATGTTAAAATAAACGATAAAATCATTAAATGAAAACGTGTATAGATAAAATAGATAAAATAAAAGTCAATAAATAAATTAATAATAATAAGTAAATAAATACAATGGACAAACCACAACAAACATAAGAAGGGGGGGGGCAAAATAAAGGGGAATAAAAGATAAAGATGAAATTTATAATATAGAATATAAAATATATATAGAATAAAATGAAATATTATAAAATAAAAGGGGGGCGGTCGACCGGCAGGTCGCATCTTTGTAGAGGGGGGGGATTATTGCTCCACCTCGCCCCCCGCGACCTGCCCACCTCGGGGGCGCCTTAACGGCCAGCCCCCCTTGGCGGCGGTGGAAGTACTAAGTATTTCCACCGCCGCCATTACGTCTGCGGCCCCTTACCGGGGGGCCGTCGGCCTCGTCGGGGTTGCCCCGCCGATGCTAGCCTCCTGGCCGAGAGTGGTCGGCTTCCCTCTCCCTCTCCGCTGCCTCCTTCTGCGTTATCACAATCTCGCAGAAGGAGGCAAACGCTGCTCTTGACCTCTCGCTGCCGATCATGTGGTCGACCACGACCGGCAACGAGAGGTCCATCCCAATAACGCCCCTTAGGAGTCCGCGCGGCACCGACCACGCACGACATTCTCCCAGCGTAAGCCGCGCAGAGTCCTGGGCCTCCTCGCAGTGGTGGCACTGCGATCCTCCCAGTGCCAGTTATGAACACACAGTTTCACGAAACGGCGGTATGCAGGTAATTTAACTTATGCGCATACATTGCTGCAACTTGTGCTGTATAATTTAGAATTTTTGTTACCGCGCCATCCGATTTTTATACATGTGCAAATACTCGTACACGCAGCATTGTATTTTCTTCCGCACGCGACAAGGAGGGGACAGAGGCGAGTTCCGGCTAGCGTCTGTCCCCTCCCCCCGTCCCACCCCCTGGTCCACCCGCATAAAACTTAAAAATATGATAAAATAGAAGATAAAATCAATAAATGAAAACGTGTATAGATAAAATAAAAGTCAATAAATAAATAAATAATAATAAGTAAATAAATACAATGGACAAACCACAACAAACATAAGAAGGGGGGGGAAAATAATGGGGAATAAAAGATAAAGATGAAATTTATAATATAGAATATAAAATACATATAGAATAAAATGAAATATTATAAAATAAAAGGAGGGGGGTCGACCGGCAGGTCGCATCTTTGTAGAGGGGGAAGTGATTATTGCTCCACCTCGCCCGCCGCGACCTGCCCACCTCGGGGGCGCCTTAACAGCCAGCCCCCCTTGGCGGCGGTGGAATTACAAAGTATTCCCACCGCCGCCATTACGTCTGCGGCCCCTTACCGGGGGGCCGTCGGCCTCGTCGGGGTTGCCCCGCCGATGCTAGCCTCCTGGCGGAGAGGGGGTCGGCTTCCCTCTCCCTCTCCGCTGCCTCCTTCTGCGTTATCACAATCTCGCAGAAGGAGGCAAACGCTGCTCTTGACCTCTCGCTGCCGATCATGTGGTCGACCACGACCGGCAACGAGAGGTCCATCCCAATAACGCCCCTTAGGACTCTGCGCGGCGCCGACCACGCAGGACATTCTCCCAGCGTATGCCGCGCATAGTCCTGAGCCTCCTCGCAGTGGTGGCACTGCGATCCTCCCAGTGCCAGTTATGAACACACAGTTTCACGAAACGGCGGTATGCAGGTAATTTAACTTATGCGCATACATTGCTGCAACTTGTGCTGTATAATTTAGAATTTTTGTTACCGCGCCATCCGATTTTTATACATGTGCAAATACTCGTACACGCAGCATTGTATTTTCTTCCGCACGCGACAAGGAGGGGACAGAGGCGAGTTCCGGCTAGCGTCTGTCCCCTCCGCCCGTCCCACCCCCTGGTCCACCCGCATAAAACTTAAAAATATGATAAAATAGAAGATAAAATCAATAAATGAAAACGTGTATAGATAAAATAGATCAAATAAAAGTCAATAAATAAACAAATAATAATAAGTAAATAAATACAATGGACAAACCACAACAAACATAAGAAGGGGGGGGCAAAATAAAGGGGAATAAAAGATAAAGATGAAATTTATAATATAGAATATAAAATATATATAGAATAAAATGAAATATTATAAAATAAAAGGGGGGGGGTCGACCGGCAGGTCGCATCTTTGTAGAGGGGGGGGATTATTGCTCCACCTCGCCCCCCGCGACCTGCCCACCTCGGGGGCGCCTTAACGGCCAGCCCCCCTTGGCGGCGGTGGAAGTACTAAGTATTTCCACCGCCGCCATTACGTCTGCGGCCCCTTATCGGGGGGCCGTCGGCCTCGTCGGGGTTGCCCCGCCGATGCTAGCCTCCTGGCCGAGAGTGGTCGGCTTCCCTCTCCCTCTCCGCTGCCTCCTTCTGCGTTATCACAATCTCGCAGAAGGAGGCAAACGCTGCTCTTGACCTCTCGCTGCCGATCATGTGGTCGACCACGACCGGCAACGAGAGGTCCATCCCAATAACGCCCCTTAGGACTCTGCGCGGCGCCGACCACGCAGGACATTCTCCCAGCGTATGCCGCGCAGAGTCCTGGGCCTCCTCGCAGTGGTGGCACTGCGATCCTCCCAGTGCCAGTTATGAACACACAGTTTGGGGAAACGGCGGTATGCAGGTAATTTAACTTATGCGCATGCATTGCTGCAACTTGTGCTGTATAATTTAGAATTTTTGTTACCGCGCCATCCGATTTTTATACATGTGCAAATACTCGTACACGCTGCATTGTATTTTCTTCCGCACGCGACAAGGAGGGGACAGAGGCGAGTTCCGGCTATCGTCTGTCCCCTCCCCCCGTCCCACCCCCCTGGTCGGCCCGCATAAAACTTAAAAATATGATAAAATAGAAGATAAAATCTATAAATGAAAACGTGTATAGATAAAATAGATCAAATAAAAGTCTATAAATAAATAAATAATAATAAGTAAATAAATACAATGGACAAACCACAACAAACACAAGAAGGGGGGGCAAAATAAAGGGGAATAAAAGATAAAGACGAACTTTATAATATAGAATATAAAATATATATAGAATAAAATGAAATATTATAAAATAAAAGGAGGGGGGTCGACCGGCAGGTCGCATCTTTGTAGAGGGGAGGGATTATTGCTCCACCTCGCCCCCCGCGACCTGCCCACCTCGGGGGCGCCTTAACGGCCAGCCCCCCTTGGCGGCGGTGGAAGTACTAAGTAGTCCCACCGCCGCCATTACGTCTGCAGCCCCTTACCGGGAGGCCGTCGGCCTCGTCGGGGTTGCCCCGCCGATGCTAGCCTCCTGGCGGAGAGGGGGTCGGCTTCCCTCTCCCTCTCCGCTGCCTCCTTCTGCGTTATCACAATCTCGCAGAAGGAGGCAAACGCTGCTCTTGACCTCTCGCTGCCGATCATGTGGTCGACCACGACCGGCAACGAGAGGTCCATCCCAATAACGCCCCTTAGGACTCCGCGCGGCACCGACCACGCACGACATTCTCCCAGCGTAAGCCGCGCAGAGTCCTGGGCCTCCTCGCAGTGGTGGCACTGCGATCCTCCCAGTGCCAGTTATGAACACACAGTTTGACGAAACGGCGGTATGCAGGTAATTTAACTTATGCGCATGCATTGCTGCAACTTGTGCTGTATAATTTAGAATTTTTGTTACCGCGCCATCCGATTATTATACATGTGGAAATACTCGTACACGCTGCATTGTATTTTCTTCCGCACGCGACAAGGAGGGGACAGAGGCGAGGTCCGGCTAGCGTCTGTCCCATCCCCCCGTCCCACCCCCCTGGTCGACCCGCATAAATCTTGAAAATATGATAAAATAAACGATAAAATCTATAAATGAAAACGTGTATAGATAAAATAGATCAAATAAAAGTCTATAAATAAATAAATAATAATAAGTAAATAAATACAATGGACAAACCACAACAAACACAAGAAGGGGGGGCAAAATAAAGGGGAATAAAAGATAAAGACGAACTTTATAATATAGAATATAAAATATATATAGAATAAAATGAAATATTATAAAATAAAAGGAGGGGGGTCGACCGGCAGGTCGCATCTTTGTAGAGGGGAGGGATTATTGCTCCACCTCGCCCCCCGCGACCTGCCCACCTCGGGGGCGCCTTAACGGCCAGCCCCCCTTGGCGGCGGTGGAAGTACTAAGTAGTCCCACCGCCGCCATTACGTCTGCAGCCCCTTACCGGGAGGCCGTCGGCCTCGTCGGGGTTGCCCCGCCGATGCTAGCCTCCTGGCGGAGAGGGGGTCGGCTTCCCTCTCCCTCTCCGCTGCCTCCTTCTGCGTTATCACAATCTCGCAGAAGGAGGCAAACGCTGCTCTTGACCTCTCGCTGCCGATCATGTGGTCGACCACGACCGGCAACGAGAGGTCCATCCCAATAACGCCCCTTAGGACTCCGCGCGGCACCGACCACGCACGACATTCTCCCAGCGTAAGCCGCGCAGAGTCCTGGGCCTCCTCGCAGTGGTGGCACTGCGATCCTCCCAGTGCCAGTTATGAACACACAGTTTGACGAAACGGCGGTATGCAGGTAATTTAACTTATGCGCATGCATTGCTGCAACTTGTGCTGTATAATTTAGAATTTTTGTTACCGCGCCATCCGATTATTATACATGTGGAAATACTCGTACACGCTGCATTGTATTTTCTTCCGCACGCGACAAGGAGGGGACAGAGGCGAGGTCCGGCTAGCGTCTGTCCCATCCCCCCGTCCCACCCCCCTGGTCCACCCGCATAAATCTTGAAAATATGATAAAATAAACGATAAAATCTATAAATGAAAACGTGTATAGATAAAATAGATCAAATAAAAGTCTATAAATAAATAAATAATAATAAGTAAATAAATACAATGGACAAACCACAACAAACACAAGAAGGGGGGGCAAAATAAAGGGGAATAAAAGATAAAGACGAACTTTATAATATAGAATATAAAATATATATAGAATAAAATGAAATATTATAAAATAAAAGGAGGGGAGTCGACCGGCAGGTCGCATCTTTGTAGAGGGGAGGGATTATTGCTCCACCTCGCCCCCCGCGACCGCCCACCTCGGGGGCGCATTAACGGCCAGCCCCCCTTGGCGGCGTTATCACAATCTCGCAGAAGGAGGCAAACGCTGCTCTTGACCTCACGCTGCCGATCATGTGGTCGACCACGACCGGCAACGAGAGGTCCATCCCAATAACGCCCCTTAGGTCTCTGCGCGGCGCCGACCACGCAGGACATTCTCCCAGCGTATGCCGCGCAGAGTCCTGGGCCTCCTCGCAGTGGTGGCACTGCGATCCTCCCAGTGCCAGTTATGAACACACAGTTTGAGGAAACGGCGGTATGCAGGTAATTTAACTTATGCGCATGCATTGCTGCAACTTGTGCTGTATAATTTAGAATTTTTGTTACCGCGCTATCCGATTTTTATACATGTGCAAATACTCGTACACATTGTATTTTCTTCCGCACGCGACAAGGAGGGGACAGAGGCGAGGTCCGGCTAGCGTCTGTCCCCTCCCCCCGTCCCACCCCCTGGTCCACCCGCATAAAACTTAAAAATATGATAAAATAGAAGATAAAATCAATAAATGAAAACGTGTATAGATAAAATAGATCAAATAAAAGTCTATAAATAAATAAATAATAATAAGTAAATAAATACAATGGACAAACCACAACAAACACAAGAAGGGGGGGCAAAATAAAGGGGAATAAAAGATAAAGACGAACTTTATAATATAGAATATAAAATATATATAGAATAAAATGAAATATTATAAAATAAAAGGAGGGGGGTCGACCGGCAGGTCGCATCTTTGTAGAGGGGAGGGATTATTGCTCCACCTCGCCCCCCGCGACCTGCCCACCACGGGGGCGCCTTAACGGCCAGCCCCCCTTGGCGGCGGTGGAAGTACTAAGTAGTACCACCGCCGCCATTACGTCTGCAGCCCCTTACCGGGAGGCCGTCGGCCTCGTCGGGGTTGCCCCGACGATGCTAGCCTCCTGGCCGAGAGTGGTCGGCTTCCCTCTCCCTCTCCGCTGCCTCCTTCTGCGGTATCACAATCTCGCAGAAGGAGGCAAACGCTGCTCTTGACCTCTCACTGCCGATCATGTGGTCGACCGCGACCGACAACGAGAGGTCCATCCCAATAACGCCCCTTAGGACTCTGCGCGGCGCCGACCACGCAGGACATTCTCCCAGCGTATGCCGCGCAGAGTCCTGGGCCTCCTCGCAGTGGTGGCACTGCGATCCTCCCAGTGCCAGTTATGAACACACAGTTTGACGAAACGGCGGTATGCAGGTAATTTAACTTATGCGCATGCATTGCTGCAACTTGTGCTGTATAATTTAGAATTTTTGTTACCGCGCCATCCGATTATTATACATGTGGAAATACTCGTACACGCTGCATTGTATTTTCTTCCGCACGCGACAAGGAGGGGACAGAGGCGAGGTCCGGCTAGCGTCTGTCCCATCCCCCCGTCCCACCCCCCTGGTCGACCCGCATAAATCTTGAAAATATGATAAAATAAACGATAAAATCTATAAATGAAAACGTGTATAGATAAAATAGATCAAATAAAAGTCTATAAATAAATAAATAATAATAAGTAAATAAATACAATGGACAAACCACAACAAACACAAGAAGGGGGGGCAAAATAAAGGGGAATAAAAGATAAAGACGAACTTTATAATATAGAATATAAAATATATATAGAATAAAATGAAATATTATAAAATAAAAGGAGGGGGGTCGACCGGCAGGTCGCATCTTTGTAGAGGGGAGGGATTATTGCTCCATCTCGCCCCCCGCGACCTGCCCACCTCGGGGGCGCCTTAACGGCCAGCCCCCCTTGGCGGCGGTGGAAGTACTAAGTAGTCCCACCGCCGCCATTACGTCTGCAGCCCCTTACCGGGAGGCCGTCGGCCTCGTCGGGGTTGCCCCGCCGATGCTAGCCTCCTGGCGGAGAGGGGGTCGGCTTCCCTCTCCCTCTCCGCTGCCTCCTTCTGCGTTATCACAATCTCGCAGAAGGAGGCAAACGCTGCTCTTGACCTCTCGCTGCCGATCATGTGGTCGACCACGACCGGCAACGAGAGGTCCATCCCAATAACGCCCCTTAGGACTCCGCGCGGCACCGACCACGCACGACATTCTCCCAGCGTAAGCCGCGCAGAGTCCTGGGCCTCCTCGCAGTGGTGGCACTGCGATCCTCCCAGTGCCAGTTATGAACACACAGTTTGACGAAACGGCGGTATGCAGGTAATTTAACTTATGCGCATGCATTGCTGCAACTTGTGCTGTATAATTTAGAATTTTTGTTACCGCGCCATCCGATTATTATACATGTGGAAATACTCGTACACGCTGCATTGTATTTTCTTCCGCACGCGACAAGGAGGGGACAGAGGCGAGGTCCGGCTAGCGTCTGTCCCATCCCCCCGTCCCACCCCCCTGGTCGGCCCGCATAAATCTTGAAAATATGATAAAATAAACGATAAAATCTATAAATGAAAACGTGTATAGATAAAATAGATCAAATAAAAGTCTATAAATAAATAAATAATAATAAGTAAATAAATACAATGGACAAACCACAACGAACACAAGAAGGGGGGGCAAAATAAAGGGGAATAAAAGATAAAGATGAACTTTATAATATAGAATATAAAATATATATAGAATAAAATGAAATATTATAAAATAAAAGGAGGGGGGTCGACCGGCAGGTCGCATCTTTGTAGAGGGGAGGGATTATTGCTCCACCTCGCCCCCCGCGACCTGCCCACCTCGGGGGCGCCTTAACGGCCAGCCCCCCTTGGCAGCGTTATCACAATCTCGCAGAAGGAGGCAAACGCTGCTCTTGACCTCTCGCTGCCGATCATGTGGTCGACCACGACCGGCAACGAGAGGTCCATCCCAATAACGCCCCTTAGGTCTCTGCGCGGCGCCGACCACGCAGGACATTCTCCCAGCGTATGCCGCGCAGAGTCCTGGGCCTCCTCGCAGTGGTGGCACTGCGATCCTCCCAGTGCCAGTTATGAACACACAGTTTGAGGAAACGGCGGTATGCAGGTAATTTAACTTATGCGCATGCATTGCTGCAACTTGTGCTGTATAATTTAGAATTTTTGTTACCGCGCTATCCGATTTTTATACATGTGCAAATATTCGTACACGCTGCATTGTATTTTCTTCCGCACGCGACAAGGAGGGGACAGAGGCGAGGTCCGGCTAGCGTCTGTCCCCTCCCCCCGTCCCACCCCCTGGTCCACCCGCATAAAACTTAAAAATATGATAAAATAGAAGATAAAATCAATAAATGAAAACGTGTATAGATAAAATAGATCAAATAAAAGTCTATAAATAAATAAATAATAATAAGTAAATAAATACAATGCACAAACCACAACAAACACAAGAAGGGGGGCAAAATAAAGGGGAATAAAAGATAAAGATGAACTTTATAATATAGAATATAATATATATATAGAATAAAATGAAATATTATAAAATAAAAGGAGGGGGGTCTACCGGCAGGTCGCATCTTTGTAGAGGGGAGAGATTATTGCTCCACCTCGCCCCCCGCGACCTGCCCACCTCGGGGGCGCCTTAACGGCCAGCCCCCCTTGGCGGCGGTGGAAGTACTAAGTAGTCCCACCGCCGCCATTACGTCTGCAGCCCCTTACCGGGAGGCCGTCGGCCTCGTCGGGGTTGCCCCGCCGATGCTAGCCTCCTGGCCGAGAGTGGTCGGCTTCCCTCTCCCTCTCCGCTGCCTCCTTCTGCGTTATCACAATCTCGCAGAAGGAGGCAAACGCTGCTCTTGACCTCTCACTGCCGATCATGTGGTCGACCGCCACCGACAAAGAGAGGTCCATCCCAATAACGCCCCTTAGGACTCTGCGCGGCGCCGACCACGCAGGACATTCTCCCAGCGTATGCCGCGCAGAGTCCTGGGCCTCCTCGCAGTGGTGGCACTGCGATCCTCCCAGTGCCAGTTATGAACACA
Organism: Lasioglossum baleicum; assembly: GCF_051020765.1. Classification (NCBI taxonomy): domain Eukaryota; kingdom Metazoa; phylum Arthropoda; class Insecta; order Hymenoptera; family Halictidae; genus Lasioglossum; species Lasioglossum baleicum. Next base: position 1,109,969 of record NW_027469084.1, read on the forward strand.
CAGTTTGAGGAAACGGCGGTATGCAGGTAATTTAACTTATGCGCATGCATTGCTGCAACTTGTGCTGTATAATTTAGAATTTTTGTTACCGCGCTATCCGATTTTTATACATGTGCAAATACTCGTACACGCTGCATTGTATTTTCTTCCGCACGCGACAAGGAGGGGACAGAGGCGAGGTCCGGCTAGCGTCTGTCCCCTCCCCCCGTCCCACCCCCTGGTCCACCCGCATAAAACTTAAAAATATGATAAAATAGAAGATAAAATCAATAAATGAAAACGTGTATAGATAAAATAGATCAAATAAAAGTCTATAAATAAATAAATAATAATAAGTAAATAAATACAATGGACAAACCACAACAAACACAAGAAGGGGGGGCAAAATAAAGGGGAATAAAAGATAAAGACGAACTTTATAATATAGAATATAAAATATATATAGAATAAAATGAAATATTATAAAATAAAAGGAGGGGGGTCGACCGGCAGGTCGCATCTTTGTAGAGGGGAGGGATTATTGCTCCACCTCGCCCCCCGCGACCTGCCCACCACGGGGGCGCCTTAACGGCCAGCCCCCCTTGGCGGCGGTGGAAGTACTAAGTAGTACCACCGCCGCCATTACGTCTGCAGCCCCTTACCGGGAGGCCGTCGGCCTCGTCGGGGTTGCCCCGACGATGCTAGCCTCCTGGCCGAGAGTGGTCGGCTTCCCTCTCCCTCTCCGCTGCCTCCTTCTGCGGTATCACAATCTCGCAGAAGGAGGCAAACGCTGCTCTTGACCTCTCACTGCCGATCATGTGGTCGACCGCGACCGACAACGAGAGGTCCATCCCAATAACGCCCCTTAGGACTCTGCGCGGCGCCGACCACGCAGGACATTCTCCCAGCGTATGCCGCGCAGAGTCCTGGGCCTCCTCGCAGTGGTGGCACTGCGATCCTCCCAGTGCCAGTTATGAACACACAGTTTGACGAAACGGCGGTATGCAGGTAATTTAACTTATGCGCATGCATTGCTGCAACTTGTGCTGTATAATTTAGAATTTTTGTTACCGCGCCATCCGATTATTATACATGTGGAAATACTCGTACACGCTGCATTGTATTTTCTTCCGCACGCGACAAGGAGGGGACAGAGGCGAGGTCCGGCTAGCGTCTGTCCCATCCCCCCGTCCCACCCCCCTGGTCGACCCGCATAAATCTTGAAAATATGATAAAATAAACGATAAAATCTATAAATGAAAACGTGTATAGATAAAATAGATCAAATAAAAGTCTATAAATAAATAAATAATAATAAGTAAATAAATACAATGGACAAACCACAACAAACACAAGAAGGGGGGGCAAAATAAAGGGGAATAAAAGATAAAGACGAACTTTATAATATAGAATATAAAATATATATAGAATAAAATGAAATATTATAAAATAAAAGGAGGGGGGTCGACCGGCAGGTCGCATCTTTGTAGAGGGGAGGGATTATTGCTCCATCTCGCCCCCCGCGACCTGCCCACCTCGGGGGCGCCTTAACGGCCAGCCCCCCTTGGCGGCGGTGGAAGTACTAAGTAGTCCCACCGCCGCCATTACGTCTGCAGCCCCTTACCGGGAGGCCGTCGGCCTCGTCGGGGTTGCCCCGCCGATGCTAGCCTCCTGGCGGAGAGGGGGTCGGCTTCCCTCTCCCTCTCCGCTGCCTCCTTCTGCGTTATCACAATCTCGCAGAAGGAGGCAAACGCTGCTCTTGACCTCTCGCTGCCGATCATGTGGTCGACCACGACCGGCAACGAGAGGTCCATCCCAATAACGCCCCTTAGGACTCCGCGCGGCACCGACCACGCACGACATTCTCCCAGCGTAAGCCGCGCAGAGTCCTGGGCCTCCTCGCAGTGGTGGCACTGCGATCCTCACAGTGCCAGTTATGAACACACAGTTTGACGAAACGGCGGTATGCAGGTAATTTAACTTATGCGCATGCATTGCTGCAACTTGTGCTGTATAATTTAGAATTTTTGTTACCGCGCCATCCGATTATTATACATGTGGAAATACTCGTACACGCTGCATTGTATTTTCTTCCGCACGCGACAAGGAGGGGACAGAGGCGAGGTCCGGCTAGCGTCTGTCCCATCCCCCCGTCCCACCCCCCTGGTCGGCCCGCATAAATCTTGAAAATATGATAAAATAAACGATAAAATCTATAAATGAAAACGTGTATAGATAAAATAGATCAAATAAAAGTCTATAAATAAATAAATAATAATAAGTAAATAAATACAATGGACAAACCACAACGAACACAAGAAGGGGGGGCAAAATAAAGGGGAATAAAAGATAAAGATGAACTTTATAATATAGAATATAAAATATATATAGAATAAAATGAAATATTATAAAATAAAAGGAGGGGGGTCGACCGGCAGGTCGCATCTTTGTAGAGGGGAGGGATTATTGCTCCACCTCGCCCCCCGCGACCTGCCCACCTCGGGGGCGCCTTAACGGCCAGCCCCCCTTGGCAGCGTTATCACAATCTCGCAGAAGGAGGCAAACGCTGCTCTTGACCTCTCGCTGCCGATCATGTGGTCGACCACGACCGGCAACGAGAGGTCCATCCCAATAACGCCCCTTAGGTCTCTGCGCGGCGCCGACCACGCAGGACATTCTCCCAGCGTATGCCGCGCAGAGTCCTGGGCCTCCTCGCAGTGGTGGCACTGCGATCCTCCCAGTGCCAGTTATGAACACACAGTTTGAGGAAACGGCGGTATGCAGGTAATTTAACTTATGCGCATGCATTGCTGCAACTTGTGCTGTATAATTTAGAATTTTTGTTACCGCGCTATCCGATTTTTATACATGTGCAAATATTCGTACACGCTGCATTGTATTTTCTTCCGCACGCGACAAGGAGGGGACAGAGGCGAGGTCCGGCTAGCGTCTGTCCCCTCCCCCCGTCCCACCCCCTGGTCCACCCGCATAAAACTTAAAAATATGATAAAATAGAAGATAAAATCAATAAATGAAAACGTGTATAGATAAAATAGATCAAATAAAAGTCTATAAATAAATAAATAATAATAAGTAAATAAATACAATGGACAAACCACAACAAACACAAGAAGGGGGGCAAAATAAAGGGGAATAAAAGATAAAGATGAACTTTATAATATAGAATATAATATATATATAGAATAAAATGAAATATTATAAAATAAAAGGAGGGGGGTCTACCGGCAGGTCGCATCTTTGTAGAGGGGAGAGATTATTGCTCCACCTCGCCCCCCGCGACCTGCCCACCTCGGGGGCGCCTTAACGGCCAGCCCCCCTTGGCGGCGGTGGAAGTACTAAGTAGTCCCACCGCCGCCATTACGTCTGCAGCCCCTTACCGGGAGGCCGTCGGCCTCGTCGGGGTTGCCCCGCCGATGCTAGCCTCCTGGCCGAGAGTGGTCGGCTTCCCTCTCCCTCTCCGCTGCCTCCTTCTGCGTTATCACAATCTCGCAGAAGGAGGCAAACGCTGCTCTTGACCTCTCACTGCCGATCATGTGGTCGACCGCCACCGACAAAGAGAGGTCCATCCCAATAACGCCCCTTAGGACTCTGCGCGGCGCCGACTACGCAGGACATTCTCCCAGCGGATGCCGCGTAGAGTCCTGGGCCTCCTCGCAGTGGTGGCACTGCGATCCTCCCAGTGCCAGTTATGAACACACAGTTTGACGAAACGGCGGTATGCAGGTAATTTAACTTATGCGCATGCATTGCTGCAACTTGTGCTGTATAATTTAGAATTTTTGTTACCGCGCCATCCGATTTTTATACATGTGCAAATACTCGTACACGCTGCATTGTATTTTCTTCCGCACGCGACAAGGAGGGGACAGAGGCGAGGTCCGGCTAGCGTCTGTCCCCTCCCCCCGTCCCACTCCCCCTGGTCGGCCCGCATAAAACTTAAAAATATGATAAAATAGAAGATAAAATCTATAAATGAAAACGTGTATAGATAAAATAGATCAAATAAAAGTCTATAAATAAATAAATAATAATAAGTAAATAAATACAATGGACAAACCACAACAAACACAAGAAGGGGGGGCAAAATAAAGGGGAATAAAAGATAAAGACGAACTTTATAATATAGAATATAAAATATATATAGAATAAAATGAAATATTATAAAATAAAAGGAGGGGGGTCGACCGGCAGGTCGCATCTTTGTAGAGGGGAGGGATTATTGCTCCACCTCGCCCCCCGCGACCTGCCCACCTCGGGGGCGCCTTAACGGCCAGCCCCCCTTGGCGGCGGTGGAAGTACTAAGTAGTACCACCGCCGCCATTACGTCTGCAGCCCCTTACCGGGAGGCCGTCGGCCTCGTCGGGGTTGCCCCGACGATGCTAGCCTCCTGGCCGAGAGTGGTCGGCTTCCCTCTCCCTCTCCGCTGCCTCCTTCTGCGGTATCACAATCTCGCAGAAGGAGGCAAACGCTGCTCTTGACCTCTCACTGCCGATCATGTGGTCGACCGCGACCGACAACGAGAGGTCCATCCCAATAACGCCCCTTAGGACTCTGCGCGGCGCCGACCACGCAGGACATTCTCCCAGCGTATGCCGCGCAGAGTCCTGGGCCTCCTCGCAGTGGTGGCACTGCGATCCTCCCAGTGCCAGTTATGAACACACAGTTTGACGAAACGGCGGTATGCAGGTAATTTAACTTATGCGCATGCATTGCTGCAACTTGTGCTGTATAATTTAGAATTTTTGTTACCGCGCCATCCGATTATTATACATGTGGAAATACTCGTACACGCTGCATTGTATTTTCTTCCGCACGCGACAAGGAGGGGACAGAGGCGAGGTCCGGCTAGCGTCTGTCCCATCCCCCCGTCCCACCCCCCTGGTCGACCCGCATAAATCTTGAAAATATGATAAAATAAACGATAAAATCTATAAATGAAAACGTGTATAGATAAAATAGATCAAATAAAAGTCTATAAATAAATAAATAATAATAAGTAAATAAATACAATGGACAAACCACAACAAACACAAGAAGGGGGGGCAAAATAAAGGGGAATAAAAGATAAAGACGAACTTTATAATATAGAATATAAAATATATATAGAATAAAATGAAATATTATAAAATAAAAGGAGGGGGGTCGACCGGCAGGTCGCATCTTTGTAGAGGGGAGGGATTATTGCTCCATCTCGCCCCCCGCGACCTGCCCACCTCGGGGGCGCCTTAACGGCCAGCCCCCCTTGGCGGCGGTGGAAGTACTAAGTAGTCCCACCGCCGCCATTACGTCTGCAGCCCCTTACCGGGAGGCCGTCGGCCTCGTCGGGGTTGCCCCGCCGATGCTAGCCTCCTGGCGGAGAGGGGGTCGGCTTCCCTCTCCCTCTCCGCTGCCTCCTTCTGCGTTATCACAATCTCGCAGAAGGAGGCAAACGCTGCTCTTGACCTCTCGCTGCCGATCATGTGGTCGACCACGACCGGCAACGAGAGGTCCATCCCAATAACGCCCCTTAGGACTCCGCGCGGCACCGACCACGCACGACATTCTCCCAGCGTAAGCCGCGCAGAGTCCTGGGCCTCCTCGCAGTGGTGGCACTGCGATCCTCCCAGTGCCAGTTATGAACACACAGTTTGACGAAACGGCGGTATGCAGGTAATTTAACTTATGCGCATGCATTGCTGCAACTTGTGCTGTATAATTTAGAATTTTTGTTACCGCGCCATCCGATTATTATACATGTGGAAATACTCGTACACGCTGCATTGTATTTTCTTCCGCACGCGACAAGGAGGGGACAGAGGCGAGGTCCGGCTAGCGTCTGTCCCATCCCCCCGTCCCACCCCCCTGGTCGGCCCGCATAAATCTTGAAAATATGATAAAATAAACGATAAAATCTATAAATGAAAACGTGTATAGATAAAATAGATCAAATAAAAGTCTATAAATAAATAAATAATAATAAGTAAATAAATACAATGGACAAACCACAACGAACACAAGAAGGGGGGGCAAAATAAAGGGGAATAAAAGATAAAGATGAACTTTATAATATAGAATATAAAATATATATAGAATAAAATGAAATATTATAAAATAAAAGGAGGGGGGTCGACCGGCAGGTCGCATCTTTGTAGAGGGGAGGGATTATTGCTCCACCTCGCCCCCCGCGACCTGCCCACCTCGGGGGCGCCTTAACGGCCAGCCCCCCTTGGCAGCGTTATCACAATCTCGCAGAAGGAGGCAAACGCTGCTCTTGACCTCTCGCTGCCGATCATGTGGTCCACCACGACCGGCAACGAGAGGTCCATCCCAATAACGCCCCTTAGGTCTCTGCGCGGCGCCGACCACGCAGGACATTCTCCCAGCGTATGCCGCGCAGAGTCCTGGGCCTCCTCGCAGTGGTGGCACTGCGATCCTCCCAGTGCCAGTTATGAACACACAGTTTGAGGAAACGGCGGTATGCAGGTAATTTAACTTATGCGCATGCATTGCTGCAACTTGTGCTGTATAATTTAGAATTTTTGTTACCGCGCTATCCGATTTTTATACATGTGCAAATATTCGTACACGCTGCATTGTATTTTCTTCCGCACGCGACAAGGAGGGGACAGAGGCGAGGTCCGGCTAGCGTCTGTCCCCTCCCCCCGTCCCACCCCCTGGTCCACCCGCATAAAACTTAAAAATATGATAAAATAGAAGATAAAATCAATAAATGAAAACGTGTATTGTCACGTCTGCCGACGTGTTGCCATAGGTTATAAGCATAGCCAATAAGAGTAGGATATTGTAACCGTAATTATTAAGAATATTGATTAGTTATAAGTAGTCATACTTCGCTCCGTTCATCAGATCCGATTCTCACCTCATACCATATACCCATTCTTATCTTAACCCTTGTATAATAATCACATCTTAATGTATTCCCCGTAGCAGTATCACGTAGCATTCACCGTAATCATTAATCGCGCGCTTCTCATAACATCCATAGCGTTATGTCTAACGAGACATCCGGTAGAAAATAAGACACCTATGTATTCGACCTCACGATCCTAAAAAGAGTTCAGTTAGTTCAGTTCAATTCGGACAGCCAGTCTGACACGTTCGTTCAAGACTCCAGCGAGGCTCGCCGCCTCCTGGATGTCCCGGTCCAGACTCCGACGAGTCCTCGCTCTCATCCGCCTTTGAGCGGTCCTGATATAACACGCGCTTCTAGTTCATTATAATTTCATTTCATACGTTACAAATATATTCCCAGTTATTAATTTAATAAGTGAGTCTCGCTTAGTTCTTCTCCCTACATCCTCGCGCTTGCAATACTCTCCTATTCAATTCGCGTTCGTCGCTATCAATTACGAAAGCTCGTGCGCGTCAACGAACGCGAGACGGAGGACAACAGCGGGGTATCTCCCGCCAACCGAGGATCACCGACGACGTGATTTTCCCAGGACGAGTGAGGATCATCGTCCTTCCTACGACGATCCAGCCTGATTCGACTGCAGCCGTCAGCGAGCAACGGAAGCAGCTCGCATAAAGGAAGCCTGCCTGTCTTCACCGATCGCTATACTCAACTGTCCGATAAGTTGCTAGATATTTCCCTGCGAAGATTCGTGTCGTCTCAGTTATCTCTGTTCTCGTCCGCCGCTTTGGGGCGAATCTACTGTAAGCGTTAAGTAGAATACGCATGTTCGCGAAAGTCGTGGTTCCCAGTCAGACGTCGGACGTAACGTGCCGCGTGGACAAAAGGTTGTATCGCATTTGAGAGCGTCCAGTAAGGGGAATGGGTCGCGGAACGATAGTTTTCGCGAAAGTCAGACTCCGGGACGTAACAAATTGGTGGCAGCGGTGGGATCGATCAACCACCACGACGAAAGGGCGAACCCAACGAGAAACACGCGTTCTCAGCGAACAGAAAATTTGATTAACTTTCCGTTGCACCTGTTAGCAAAGCCTCTTCAAGACGATCCGATGCCAACTCGTAGAGATTACTCGCCCGAGCGAGAAGATTCGCGACTAGTTATAAAAGCCGCAATAGATTCGATTCCTTCATTCGATGGCACGAACATTTCTGTGCTGCAATTCACGCGAGCCTGCAAGCGCGCCCGCGATCTCGTTCCTCGACATGCGGAAAGAACGCTGTCGAAATTGATTATCATTAAACTCCGCGGAATCGCGTATACCGCAATCGAAGACGAAAACGTCGAAACAGTAACCGAACTGTGCAACCGTCTCAAAGACGTTTTCGGCACCTGTCACACCGTCGACCACTACCGAGGTCAGATGGCAAATATTTTCATGCGGCAAAACGAGCATATTCTCGATTACATTTGCCGCGTAAAAGATCTCCGCGCCGCGATCCTCGACTGCGATCGCGATCGACCGAACATAGCGAACGTAGACGATCTCACGATAGATAGTTTCATCCGCGGGTTAATCCCGAACCTCCGAAGTGAAATCCGGCGCCTTCGACACGGATCACTGAATCACGTATTCAATAAAGCGATAGAATTATATAAAGAGGCCGAAATAGACAGAGACCGTTACGAACGATTCGACGAACGAATACGATTTTCGGACGCGTCACGCGACAGAACCCCCGATAGGATGACGTCGCCGCAGCACCCACAGTCGAACCCGAGATTCGATCAATCATATTCTTCCTACCGAAGTCGCCAATCCGACGTATACGCATTTTCATACGATAGGGATTCTTCGGCACAACAATATCGCAACTTCAGAGTCGACCGTAGTCCGACACCCGAGCGCTATCGCGACGACCGTTATCGCCCGGACCGATACCACGATGGGCCACGCGACGACTCTCCTTATCGCACGCGTGCCGACCTGTTTTCAAACAGACCACGCGGAGAATGTCATCTCGAGTCATATCACGATGCGTACACCTCCTCCCAACGCCGCGAAGATGATTACGCGAGCTCTTTTGCACCAGCAAAGTACTGCAATTATTGCGAGACGTCCGAGCATGATATTTACGAATGCCGCAAACGCGAAACCGAACGGTCGGGAAACGGACCAAGCCTCCTGTCCGCCGCGAGTCCACGACAGGAGGCACCTCTCAAACGATTCGCTTGAATAATCGCAACCGAGCCGAGCACAGAAAGGGCCAGAGAGTAACGAGAATAACTCTCAGCGACAATACCGCAATCCCGCATATAATTGTTATGATCCCCGAGTTGATGAAAGATATTAAGATCATGCTAGACACAGGATCAGAACCGAACCTGATCAGAGCCTCAGTATTAAAGCCCGATATTGTAATCGACACGGGTAATAAAATTCTAATGTCTGGCATTACCGACGAAATCGTGTCGACTGTAGGATCCGTATGTTTAACAATATCTGGTACGCCCGTAGAATTTCAAGTTGTGCCAGATTCATCTGCAATTCCATCCGATGGAGTTCTTGGATCTGCGTTCTTAGTCCAAGGCGCAGACATTTCGTATAGAAACCGGTGCATGACATGGCAAGGAAACGAGTTTCCTTTTATCTCACGCGAGAGTTGCCATACCGAACCGCGAGCCGCGGTATACACAGCGATGAACGCCGCCGGACTTAGGATAGGTTACCTGCGAAAATGCGAAATCGCGCCCGGCGTTATAATTCCGAATTGTTCAAAGCGCATCTCCGACGGTAAAGCGTACATACAGAGCGTCAACACCACGAGCGAACCGATCGAACTCTCCACGCCGAACATGGAGCTGGAGGAAGTAGAAAGTATCGTGGAAATCGCCGATCCGGAGTCAGAATTTACGAATTCTATTTCAAATTCAATCCCAATTTCAAATTCTCAGTCTACTATATCAAATGCCCATGAGCATCCAGATTCGCGAGCGAATCATTCAAATTCAGATTCAATTTCTATTTCGAGTTCAAAGCAGAACTCATCGTTGAATCACAATTCTACTAATTCCGATACGAACAAGTATCATTCCAATTCAGATTCAATTTCTATTCCGAGTTCAAAGCAGAACTCATCGTTGAATCTCAATTCTACTAATTCCGATACGAACAAGTATCATTCCAATTCAGATTCAATTTCTATTTCGAGTTCAAAGCAGAACTCATCGTTGAATCTCAATTCTACTAATTCCGATACGAACAAGTATCATTCAAATTCAGATTCAATTTCTATTTCGAATTCAAAACCGAATTCATTGTTGAATCTCAACTCTACTAATTCCGATACGAACAAGTATCATTCCCATTTAGATTCAATTTCTATTTCGAGTTCAAAGCAGAACTCATCGTTGAATCTCAATTCTACTAATTCCGATACGAACAAGTATCATTCAAATTCAGATTCAATTTCTATTTCGAATTCAAAACCGAATTCATTGTTGAATCTCGATTCTTCCATTTTAGATACCAACGCGTATCCCAAGTCCAATCCAAATCTAAAAATCCTAAATCTTCGTCCCAATTCATCTAATTCTCTTTCCAATTCATATTCTCTCGATTCCCGCTGCGACGAGGTCACGGACATAATTAGTACCGACCATCTCAGCAAGAAGAGAAATATTCAAAGTTCAACGCGCGATAATCACGATAAACCTCACCTCTCCAGCGACCGCTTATACAAGACAGACCGAGTCATTCGCACGAAACCGAAACCCGTGAAATCAAAAACGTTTACATTTAGAGCGATAGCCGCGAAGCGTAACATGCATATTGTAAACTCTCCGAAATCTAAGATGTTTGTGTTACAGCCGATAAGTCGCAAGCGATATACATTTTCAGCGAAGACGATGACGCGTCAACCCTTCCCTATTTCCTCTACGATGGATTACGACTCGTCCGACATGTTTGACGATGCGAGTCCAAGACGACATTTTATGAAACGTTACGTTGAACCGCGACGTTCGACTCCGAGGATGAGAAATAATTTTCGTGCCGAAAATTATTTCCCCAAGGGGTGAGGTGTCACGTCTGCCGACGTGTTGCCATAGGTTATAAGCATAGCCAATAAGAGTAGGATATTGTAACCGTAATTATTAAGAATATTGATTAGTTATAAGTAGTCATACTTCGCTCCGTTCATCAGATCCGATTCTCACCTCATACCATATACCCATTCTTATCTTAACCCTTGTATAATAATCACATCTTAATGTATTCCCCGTAGCAGTATCACGTAGCATTCACCGTAATCATTAATCGCGCGCTTCTCATAACATCCATAGCGTTATGTCTAACGAGACATCCGGTAGAAAATAAGACACCTATGTATTCGACCTCACGATCCTAAAAAGAGTTCAGTTAGTTCAGTTCAATTCGGACAGCCAGTCTGACACGTTCGTTCAAGACTCCAGCGAGGCTCGCCGCCTCCTGGATGTCCCGGTCCAGACTCCGACGAGTCCTCGCTCTCATCCGCCTTTGAGCGGTCCTGATATAACACGCGCTTCTAGTTCATTATAATTTCATTTCATACGTTACAAATATATTCCCAGTTATTAATTTAATAAGTGAGTCTCGCTTAGTTCTTCTCCCTACATCCTCGCGCTTGCAATACTCTCCTATTCAATTCGCGTTCGTCGCTATCAATTACGAAAGCTCGTGCGCGTCAACGAACGCGAGACGGAGGACAACAGCGGGGTATCTCCCGCCAACCGAGGATCACCGACGACGTGATTTTCCCAGGACGAGTGAGGATCATCGTCCTTCCTACGACGATCCAGCCTGATTCGACTGCAGCCGTCAGCGAGCAACGGAAGCAGCTCGCATAAAGGAAGCCTGCCTGTCTTCACCGATCGCTATACTCAACTGTCCGATAAGTTGCTAGATATTTCCCTGCGAAGATTCGTGTCGTCTCAGTTATCTCTGTTCTCGTCCGCCGCTTTGGGGCGAATCTACTGTAAGCGTTAAGTAGAATACGCATGTTCGCGAAAGTCGTGGTTCCCAGTCAGACGTCGGACGTAACGTGCCGCGTGGACAAAAGGTTGTATCGCATTTGAGAGCGTCCAGTAAGGGGAATGGGTCGCGGAACGATAGTTTTCGCGAAAGTCAGACTCCGGGACGTAACATGTATAGATAAAATAGATCAAATAAAAGTCTATAAATAAATAAATAATAATAAGTAAATAAATACAATGGACAAACCACAACAAACACAAGAAGGGGGGGCAAAATAAAGGGGAATAAAAGATAAAGATGAACTTTATAATATAGAATATAAAATATATATAGAATAAAATGAAATATTATAAAATAAAAGGAGGGGGGTCTACCGGCAGGTCGCATCTTTGTAGAGGGGAGAGATTATTGCTCCACCTCGCCCCCCGCGACCTGCCCACCTCGGGGGCGCCTTAACGGCCAGCCCCCCTTGGCGGCGGTGGAAGTACTAAGTAGTCCCACCGCCGCCATTACGTCTGCAGCCCCTTACCGGGAGGCCGTCGGCCTCGTCGGGGTTGCCCCGCCGATGCTAGCCTCCTGGCCGAGAGTGGTCGGCTTCCCTCTCCCTCTCCGCTGCCTCCTTCTGCGTTATCACAATCTCGCAGAAGGAGGCAAACGCTGCTCTTGACCTCTCACTGCCGATCATGTGGTCGACCGCCACCGACAAAGAGAGGTCCATCCCAATAACGCCCCTTAGGACTCTGCGCGGCGCCGACCACGCAGGACATTCTCCCAGCGTATGCCGCGCAGAGTCCTGGGCCTCCTCGCAGTGGTGGCACTGCGATCCTCCCAGTGCCAGTTATGAACACACAGTTTGACGAAACGGCGGTATGCAGGTAATTTAACTTATGCGCATGCATTGCTGCAACTTGTGCTGTATAATTTAGAATTTTTGTTACCGCGCCATCCGATTTTTATACATGTGCAAATACTCGTACACGCTGCATTGTATTTTCTTCCGCACGCGACAAGGAGGGGACAGAGGCGAGGTCCGGCTAGCGTCTGTCCCCTCCCCCCGTCCCACCCCCCTGGTCGACCCGCATAAATCTTGAAAATATGATAAAATAAACGATAAAATCTATAAATGAAAACGTGTATAGATAAAATAGATCAAATAAAAGTCTATAAATAAATAAATAATAATAAGTAAATAAATACAATGGACAAACCACAACAAACACAAGAAGGGGGGGCAAAATAAAGGGGAATAAAAGATAAAGACGAACTTTATAATATAGAATATAAAATATATATAGAATAAAATGAAATATTATAAAATAAAAGGAGGGGGGTCGACCGGCAGGTCGCATCTTTGTAGAGGGGAGGGATTATTGCTCCACCTCGCCCCCCGCGACCTGCCCACCTCGGGGGCGCCTTAACGGCCAGCCCCCCTTGGCGGCGGTGGAAGTACTAAGTAGTACCACCGCCGCCATTACGTCTGCAGCCCCTTACCGGGAGGCCGTCGGCCTCGTCGGGGTTGCCCCGACGATGCTAGCCTCCTGGCCGAGAGTGGTCGGCTTCCCTCTCCCTCTCCGCTGCCTCCTTCTGCGGTATCACAATCTCGCAGAAGGAGGCAAACGCTGCTCTTGACCTCTCACTGCCGATCATGTGGTCGACCGCGACCGACAACGAGAGGTCCATCCCAATAACGCCCCTTAGGACTCTGCGCGGCGCCGACCACGCAGGACATTCTCCCAGCGTATGCCGCGCAGAGTCCTGGGCCTCCTCGCAGTGGTGGCACTGCGATCCTCCCAGTGCCAGTTATGAACACACAGTTTGACGAAACGGCGGTATGCAGGTAATTTAACTTATGCGCATGCATTGCTGCAACTTGTGCTGTATAATTTAGAATTTTTGTTACCGCGCCATCCGATTATTATACATGTGGAAATACTCGTACACGCTGCATTGTATTTTCTTCCGCACGCGACAAGGAGGGGACAGAGGCGAGGTCCGGCTAGCGTCTGTCCCATCCCCCCGTCCCACCCCCCTGGTCGACCCGCATAAATCTTGAAAATATGATAAAATAAACGATAAAATCTATAAATGAAAACGTGTATAGATAAAATAGATCAAATAAAAGTCTATAAATAAATAAATAATAATAAGTAAATAAATACAATGGACAAACCACAACAAACACAAGAAGGGGGGGCAAAATAAAGGGGAATAAAAGATAAAGACGAACTTTATAATATAGAATATAAAATATATATAGAATAAAATGAAATATTATAAAATAAAAGGAGGGGGGTCGACCGGCAGGTCGCATCTTTGTAGAGGGGAGGGATTATTGCTCCATCTCGCCCCCCGCGACCTGCCCACCTCGGGGGCGCCTTAACGGCCAGCCCCCCTTGGCGGCGGTGGAAGTACTAAGTAGTCCCACCGCCGCCATTACGTCTGCAGCCCCTTACCGGGAGGCCGTCGGCCTCGTCGGGGTTGCCCCGCCGATGCTAGCCTCCTGGCGGAGAGGGGGTCGGCTTCCCTCTCCCTCTCCGCTGCCTCCTTCTGCGTTATCACAATCTCGCAGGAGGAGGCAAACGCTGCTCTTGACCTCTCGCTGCCGATCATGTGGTCGACCACGACCGGCAACGAGAGGTCCATCCCAATAACGCCCCTTAGGACTCCGCGCGGCACCGACCACGCACGACATTCTCCCAGCGTAAGCCGCGCAGAGTCCTGGGCCTCCTCGCAGTGGTGGCACTGCGATCCTCCCAGTGCCAGTTATGAACACACAGTTTGACGAAACGGCGGTATGCAGGTAATTTAACTTATGCGCATGCATTGCTGCAACTTGTGCTGTATAATTTAGAATTTTTGTTACCGCGCCATCCGATTATTATACATGTGGAAATACTCGTACACGCTGCATTGTATTTTCTTCCGCACGCGACAAGGAGGGGACAGAGGCGAGGTCCGGCTAGCGTCTGTCCCATCCCCCCGTCCCACCCCCCTGGTCGGCCCGCATAAATCTTGAAAATATGATAAAATAAACGATAAAATCTATAAATGAAAACGTGTATAGATAAAATAGATCAAATAAAAGTCTATAAATAAATAAATAATAATAAGTAAATAAATACAATGGACAAACCACAACGAACACAAGAAGGGGGGGCAAAATAAAGGGGAATAAAAGATAAAGATGAACTTTATAATATAGAATATAAAATATATATAGAATAAAATGAAATATTATAAAATAAAAGGAGGGGGTCGACCGGCAGGTCGCATCTTTGTAGAGGGGAGGGATTATTGCTCCACCTCGCCCCCCGCGACCTGCCCACCTCGGGGGCGCCTTAACGGCCAGCCCCCCTTGGCAGCGTTATCACAATCTCGCAGAAGGAGGCAAACGCTGCTCTTGACCTCTCGCTGCCGATCATGTGGTCGACCACGACCGGCAACGAGAGGTCCATCCCAATAACGCCCCTTAGGTCTCTGCGCGGCGCCGACCACGCAGGACATTCTCCCAGCGTATGCCGCGCAGAGTCCTGGGCCTCCTCGCAGTGGTGGCACTGCGATCCTCCCAGTGCCAGTTATGAACACACAGTTTGAGGAAACGGCGGTATGCAGGTAATTTAACTTATGCGCATGCATTGCTGCAACTTGTGCTGTATAATTTAGAATTTTTGTTACCGCGCTATCCGATTTTTATACATGTGCAAATATTCGTACACGCTGCATTGTATTTTCTTCCGCACGCGACAAGGAGGGGACAGAGGCGAGGTCCGGCTAGCGTCTGTCCCCTCCCCCCGTCCCACCCCCTGGTCCACCCGCATAAAACTTAAAAATATGATAAAATAGAAGATAAAATCAATAAATGAAAACGTGTATAGATAAAATAGATCAAATAAAAGTCTATAAATAAATAAATAATAATAAGTAAATAAATACAATGGACAAACCACAACAAACACAAGAAGGGGGGGCAAAATAAAGGGGAATAAAAGATAAAGATGAACTTTATAATATAGAATATAAAATATATATAGAATAAAATGAAATATTATAAAATAAAAGGAGGGGGGTCTACCGGCAGGTCGCATCTTTGTAGAGGGGAGAGATTATTGCTCCACCTCGCCCCCCGCGACTTGCCCACCTCGGGGGCGCCTTAACGGCCAGCCCCCCTTGGCGGCGGTGGAAGTACTAAGTAGTCCCACCGCCGCCATTACGTCTGCAGCCCCTTACCGGGAGGCCGTCGGCCTCGTCGGGGTTGCCCCGCCGATGCTAGCCTCCTGGCCGAGAGTGGTCGGCTTCCCTCTCCCTCTCCGCTGCCTCCTTCTGCGTTATCACAATCTCGCAGAAGGAGGCAAACGCTGCTCTTGACCTCTCACTGCCGATCATGTGGTCGACCGCCACCGACAAACAGAGGTCCATCCCAATAACGCCCCTTAGGACTCTGCGCGGCGCCGACCACGCAGGACATTCTCCCAGCGTATGCCGCGCAGAGTCCTGGGCCTCCTCGCAGTGGTGGCACTGCGATCCTCCCAGTGCCAGTTATGAACACACAGTTTGACGAAACGGCGGTATGCAGGTAATTTAACTTATGCGCATGCATTGCTGCAACTTGTGCTGTATAATTTAGAATTTTTGTTACCGCGCCATCCGATTTTTATACATGTGCAAATACTCGTACACGCTGCATTGTATTTTCTTCCGCACGCGACAAGGAGGGGACAGAGGCGAGGTCCGGCTAGCGTCTGTCCCCTCCCCCCGTCCCACCCCCCTGGTCGGCCCGCATAAAACTTAAAAATATGATAAAATAAACGATAAAATCTATAAATGAAAACGTGTATAGATAAAATAGATAAAATAAAAGTCAATAAATAAATAAATAATAATAAGTAAATAAATACAATGGACAAACCACAACAAACAAAAGAAGGGGGGGGCAAAATAAAGGGGAATAAAAGATAAAGATGAAATTTATAATATAGAATATAAAATATATATAGAATAAAATGAAATATTATAAAATAAAAGGAGGGGGGTCGACCGGCAGGTCGCATCTTTGTAGAGGGGGGGAGGGGATTATTGCTCCACCTCGCCCGCCGCGACCTGCCCACCTCGGGGGCGCCTTAACAGCCAGCCCCCCTTGGCGGCGGTGGAAGTACTAAGTATTCCCACCGCCGCCATTACGTCTGCGGCCCCTTACCGGGGGGCGTCGGCCTCGTCGGGGTTGCCCCGCCGATGCTAGCCTCCTGGCGGAGAGGGGGTCGGCTTCCCTCTCCCTCTCCGCTGCCTCCTTCCGCGTTATCATAATCTCGCACAAGGAGGCAAACGCTGCTCTTGACCTCTCGCTGCCGATCATGTGGTCGACCACGACCGGCAACGACAGGTCCGTCCCAATAACGCCCCTTAGGTCTCTGCGCGGCGCCGACCACGCTGGACATTCTTCCAGCGTATGCCACTCAGAGTCCTGGGCCTCCTCGCAGTGGTGGCACTGCGATCCTCCCAGTGCCAGTTATGAATACACAGTTTGGGGAAACGGCGGTATGCAGGTAATTTAACTTATGCGCATGCATTGCTGCAACTTGTGCTGTATAATTTAGAATTTTTGTTACCGCGCCATCCGATTTTTATACATGTGCAAATACTCGTACACGCTGCATTGTATTTTCTTCCGCACGCGACAAGGAGGGAACAGAGGCGAGGTCCGGCTAGCGTCTGTCCCCTCCCCCCGTCCCACCCCCCTGGTCGGCCCGCATAAAACTTAAAAATATGTTAAAATAAACGATAAAATCATTAAATGAAAACGTGTATAGATAAAATAGATAAAATAAAAGTCAATAAATAAATTAATAATAATAAGTAAATAAATACAATGGACAAACCACAACAAACATAAGAAGGGGGGGGCAAAATAAAGGGGTATAAAAGATAAAGATGAAATTTATAATATAGAATATGAAATATATATATAGAATAAAATGAAATATTATAAAATAAAAGGAGGGGGGTCGACCGGCAGGTCGCATCTTTGTAGAGGGGGGGAGGGGATTATTGCTCCACCTCGCCCGCCGCGACCTGCCCACCTCGGGGGCGCCTTAACCGCCAGCCCCCCTTGGCGGCGGTGGAAGTACTAAGTAGTCCCACCGCCGCCATTACGTCTGCAGCCCCTTACCGGGAGGCCGTCGGCCTCGTCGGGGTTGCCCCGCCGATGCTAGCCTCCTGGCGGAGAGTGGTCGGCTTCCCTCTCCCTCTCCGCTGCCTCCTTCTGCGTTATCACAATCTCGCAGAAGGAGGCAAACGCTGCTCTTGACCTCTCGCTGCCGATCATGTGGTCGACCACGACCGGCAACGAGAGGTCCATCCCAATAACGCCCCTTAGGTCTCTGCGCGGCGCCGACCACGCTGGACATTCTTCCAGCGTATGCCACTCAGAGTCCTGGGCCTCCTCGCAGTGGTGGCACTGCGATCCTCCCAGTGCCAGTTATGAACACACAGTTTGAGGAAACGGCGGTATGCAGGTAATTTAACTTATGCGCATGCATTGCTGCAACTTGTGCTGTATAATTTAGAATTTTTGTTACCGCGCCATCCGATTTTTATACATGTGCAAATACTCGTACACGCTGCATTGTATTTTCTTCCGCACGCTACAAGGAGGGAACAGAGGCGAGGTCCGGCTAGCGTCTGTCCCCTCCCCCCGTCCCACCCCCCTGGTCGGCCCGCATAAAACTTAAATATATGATAAAATAGAAGATAAAATCAATAAATGAAAACGTGTATAGATAAAATAGAAGTCAATAAATAAATAAATAATAATAAGTAAATAAATACAATGGACAAACCACAACAAACATAAGAAGAGGGGGGCAAAATAAAGGGGAATAAAAGATAAAGATGGAATTTATAATATAGAATATGAAATATATATAGAATAAAATGAAATATTATAAAATAAAAGGAGGGGGGTCGACCGGCAGGTCGCATCTTTGTAGAGGGGGGGAGGGGATCATTGCTCCACCTCGCCCGCCGCGACCTGCCCACCTCGGGGGCGCCTTAACAGCCAGCCCCCCTTGGCGGCGGTGGAAGTACTATGTATTCCCACCGCCGCCATTACGTCTGCGGCCCCTTACCGGGGGGCCGTCGGCCTCGTCGGGGTTGCCCCGCCGATGCTAGCCTCCTGGCGGAGAGGGGGTCGGCTTCCCTCTCCCTCTCCGCTGCTTCCTTCTGCGTTATCACAATCTCGCAGAAGGAGGCAAACGCTGCTCTTGACCTCTCGCTGCCGATCATGTGGTCGACCACGACCGGCAACGAGAGGTCCATCCCAATAACGCCCCTTAGGACTCTGCGCGGCGCCGACCACGCAGGACATTCTCCCAGCGTATGCCACTCAGAGTCCTGGGCCTCCTCGCAGTGGTGGCACTGCGATCCTCCCAGTGCCAGTTATGAACACACAGTTTGGGGAAACGGCGGTATGCAGGTAATTTAACTTATGCGCATGCATTGCTGCAACTTGTGCTGTATAATTTAGAATTTTTGTTACCGCGCCATCCGATTTTTATACATGTGCAAATACTCGTACACGCTGCATTGTATTTTCTTCCGCACGCGACAAGGAGGGGACAGAGGCGAGTTCCGGCTATCGTCTGTCCCCTCCCCCCGTCCCACCCCCCTGGTCGGCCCGCATAAAACTTAAAAATATGATAAAATAGAAGATAAAATCAATAAATGAAAACGTGTATAGATAAAATAGATAAAATAAAAGTCAATAAATAAATAAATAATAATAAGTAAATAAATACAATGGACAAACCACAACAAACATAAGAAGGGGGGGGGAAAATAATGGGGAATAAAAGATAAAGATGAAATTTATAATATAGAATATAAAATACATATAGAATAAAATGAAATATTATAAAAGAAAAGGAGGGGGGTTGACCGGCAGGTCGCATCTTTGTAGAGGGGGAAGTGATTATTGCTCCACCTCGCCCGCCGCGACCTGCCCACCTCGGGGGCGCCTTAACAGCCAGCCCCCCTTGGCGGCGGTGGAATTACAAAGTATTCCCACCGCCGCCATTACGTCTGCGGCCCCTTACCGGGGGGCCGTCGGCCTCGTCGGGGTTGCCCCGCCGATGCTAGCCTCCTGGCGGAGAGGGGGTCGGCTTCCCTCTCCCTCTCCGCTGCCTCCTTCTGCGTTATCACAATCTCGCAGAAGGAGGCAAACGCTGCTCTTGACCTCTCGCTGCCGATCATGTGGTCGACCACGACCGGCAACGAGAGGTCCATCCCAATAACGCCCCTTAGGACTCTGCGCGGCGCCGACCACGCAGGACATTCTCCCAGCGTATGCCGCGCATAGTCCTGAGCCTCCTCGCAGTGGTGGCACTGCGATCCTCCCAGTGCCAGTTATGAACACACAGTTTCACGAAACGGCGGTATGCAGGTAATTTAACTTATGCGCATACATTGCTGCAACTTGTGCTGTATAATTTAGAATTTTTGTTACCGCGCCATCCGATTTTTATACATGTGCAAATACTCGTACACGCAGCATTGTATTTTCTTCCGCACGCGACAAGGAGGGGACAGAGGCGAGTTCCGGCTAGCGTCTGTCCCCTCCCCCCGTCCCACCCCCTGGTCCACCCGCATAAAACTTAAAAATATGATAAAATAGAAGATAAAATCAATAAATGAAAACGTGTATAGATAAAATAAAAGTCAATAAATAAATAAATAATAATAAGTAAATAAATACAATGGACAAACCACAACAAACATAAGAAGGGGGGAAAAAATAATGGGGAATAAAAGATAAAGATGAAATTTATAATATAGAATATAAAATACATATAGAATAAAATGAAATATTATAAAATAAAAGGAGGGGGGTCGACCGGCAGGTCGCATCTTTGTAGAGGGGGAAGTGATTATTGCTCCACCTCGCCCGCCGCGACCTGCCCACCTCGGGGGCGCCTTAACAGCCAGCCCCCCTTGGCGGCGGTGGAATTACAAAGTATTCCCACCGCCGCCATTACGTCTGCGGCCCCTTACCGGGGGGCCGTCGGCCTCGTCGGGGTTGCCCCGCCGATGCTAGCCTCCTGGCGGAGAGGGGGTCGGCTTCCCTCTCCCTCTCCGCTGCCTCCTTCTGCGTTATCACAATCTCGCAGAAGGAGGCAAACGCTGCTCTTGACCTCTCGCTGCCGATCATGTGGTCGACCACGACCGGCAACGAGAGGTCCATCCCAATAACGCCCCTTAGGACTCTGCGCGGCGCCGACCACGCAGGACATTCTCCCAGCGTATGCCGCGCATAGTCCTGAGCCTCCTCGCAGTGGTGGCACTGCGATCCTCCCAGTGCCAGTTATGAACACACAGTTTCACGAAACGGCGGTATGCAGGTAATTTAACTTATGCGCATACATTGCTGCAACTTGTGCTGTATAATTTAGAATTTTTGTTACCGCGCCATCCGATTTTTATACATGTGCAAATACTCGTACACGCAGCATTATATTTTCTTCCGCACGCGACAAGGAGGGGACAGAGACGAGTTCCGGCTAGCGTCTGTCCCCTCCCCCCGTCCCACCCCCTGGTCCACCCGCATAAAACTTAAAAATATGATAAAATAGAAGATAAAATCAATAAATGAAAACGTGTATAGATAAAATAAAAGTCAATAAATAAATAAATAATAATAAGTAAATAAATACAATGGACAAACCACAACAAACATAAGAAGGGGGGAAAAAATAATGGGGAATAAAAGATAAAGATGAAATTTATAATATAGAATATAAAATACATATAGAATAAAATGAAATATTATAAAATAAAAGGAGGGGGGTCGACCGGCAGGTCGCATCTTTGTAGAGGGGGAAGTGATTATTGCTCCACCTCGCCCGCCGCGACCTGCCCACCTCGGGGGCGCCTTAACAGCCAGCCCCCCTTGGCGGCGGTGGAATTACAAAGTATTCCCACCGCCGCCATTACGTCTGCGGCCCCTTACCGGGGGGCCGTCGGCCTCGTCGGGGTTGCCCCGCCGATGCTAGCCTCCTGGCGGAGAGGGGGTCGGCTTCCCTCTCCCTCTCCGCTGCCTCCTTCTGCGTTATCACAATCTCGCAGAAGGAGGCAAACGCTGCTCTTGACCTCTCGCTGCCGATCATGTGGTCGACCACGACCGGCAACGAGAGGTCCATCCCAATAACGCCCCTTAGGACTCTGCGCGGCGCCGACCACGCAGGACATTCTCCCAGCGTATGCCGCGCATAGTCCTGAGCCTCCTCGCAGTGGTGGCACTGCGATCCTCCCAGTGCCAGTTATGAACACACAGTTTCACGAAACGGCGGTATGCAGGTAATTTAACTTATGCGCATACATTGCTGCAACTTGTGCTGTATAATTTAGAATTTTTGTTACCGCGCCATCCGATTTTTATACATGTGCAAATACTCGTACACGCAGCATTGTATTTTCTTCCGCACGCGACAAGGAGGGGACAGAGGCGAGTTCCGGCTAGCGTCTGTCCCCTCCCCCCGTCCCACCCCCTGGTCCACCCGCATAAAACTTAAAAATATGATAAAATAGAAGATAAAATCAATAAATGAAAACGTGTATAGATAAAATAGATCAAATAAAAGTCAATAAATAAACAAATAATAATAAGTAAATAAATACAATGGACAAACCTCAACAAACATAAGAAGGGGGGGGGGGAAAAATAATGGGGAATAAAAGATAAAGATGAAATTTATAATATAGAATATAAAATACATATAGAATAAAATGAAATATTATAAAATAAAAGGAGGGGGGTCGACCGGCAGGTCGCATCTTTGTAGACTGGGAAGTGATTATTGCTCCACCTCGCCCCCCGCGACCTGCCCACCTCGGGGGCGCCTTAACGGCCAGCCCCCCTTGGCGGCGGTGGAAGTACTAAGTATTTCCACCGCCGCCATTACGTCTGCGGCCCCTTACCGGGGGGCCGTCGGCCTCGTCGGGGTTGCCCCGCCGATGCTAGCCTCCTGGCCGAGAGTGGTCGGCTTCCCTCTCCCACTCCGCTGCCTCCTTCTGCGTTATCACAATCTCGCAGAAGGAGGCAAACGCTGCTCTTGACCTCTCGCTGCCGATCATGTGGTCGACCACGACCGGCAACGAGAGGTCCATCCCAATAACCCCCCTTAGGACTCTGCGCGGCGCCGACCACGCAGGACATTCTCCCAGCGTATGCCGCGCAGAGTCCTGGGCCTCCTCGCAGTGGTGGCACTGCGATCCTCCCAGTGCCAGTTATGAACACACAGTTTCACGAAACGGCGGTATGCAGGTAATTTAACTTATGCGCATACATTGCTGCAACTTGTGCTGTATAATTTAGAATTTTTGTTACCGCGCCATCCGATTTTTATACATGTGCAAATACTCGTACACGCAGCATTGTATTTTCTTCCGCACGCGACAAGGAGGGGACAGTGGCGAGTTCCGGCTAGCGTCTGTCACCTCCCCCCGTCCCACCCCCTGGTCCACCCGCATAAAACTTAAAAATATGATAAAATAGAAGATAAAATCAATAAATGAAAACGTGTATAGATAAAATAGATCAAATAAAAGTCAATAAATAAACAAATAATAATAAGTAAATAAATACAATGGACAAACCACAACAAACATAAGAAGGGGGGGGCAAAATAAAGGGGAATAAAAGATAAAGATGAAATTTATAATATAGAATATAAAATATATATAGAATAAAATGAAATATTATAAAATAAAAGGGGGGCGGTCGACCGGCAGGTCGCATCTTTGTAGAGGGGGGGATTATTGCTCCACCTCGCCCCCCGCGACCTGCCCACCTCGGGGGCGCCTTAACGGCCAGCCCCCCTTGGCGGCGGTGGAAGTACTAAGTATTTCCACCGCCGCCATTACGTCTGCGGCCCCTTACCGGGGGGCCGTCGGCCTCGTCGGGGTTGCCCCGCCGATGCTAGCCTCCTGGCCGAGAGTGGTCGGCTTCCCTCTCCCACTCCGCTGCCTCCTTCTGCGTTATCACAATCTCGCAGAAGGAGGCAAACGCTGCTCTTGACCTCTCGCTGCCGATCATGTGGTCGACCACGACCGGCAACGAGAGGTCCATCCCAATAACCCCCCTTAGGACTCTGCGCGGCGCCGACCACGCAGGACATTCTCCCAGCGTATGCCGCGCAGAGTCCTGGGCCTCCTCGCAGTGGTGGCACTGCGATCCTCCCAGTGCCAGTTATGAACACACAGTTTCACGAAACGGCGGTATGCAGGTAATTTAACTTATGCGCATACATTGCTGCAACTTGTGCTGTATAATTTAGAATTTTTGTTACCGCGCCATCCGATTTTTATACATGTGCAAATACTCGTACACGCAGCATTGTATTTTCTTCCGCACGCGACAAGGAGGGGACAGTGGCGAGTTCCGGCTAGCGTCTGTCCCCTCCCCCCGTCCCACCCCCTGGTCCACCCGCATAAAACTTAAAAATATGATAAAATAGAAGATAAAATCAATAAATGAAAACGTGTATAGATAAAATAGATAAAATAAAAGTCAATAAATAAATAAATAATAATAAGTAAATAAATACAATGGACAAACCACAACAAACATAAGAAGGGGGGGAAAAATAATGGGGAATAAAAGATAAAGATGAAATTTATAATATAGAATATAAAATACATATAGAATAAAATGAAATATTATAAAATAAAAGGAGGGGGGTCGACCGGCAGGTCGCATCTTTGTAGAGGGGGAAGTGATTATTGCTCCACCTCGCCCGCCGCGACCTGCCCACCTCGGGGGCGCCTTAACAGCCAGCCCCCCTTGGCGGCGGTGGAAGTACTAAGTAGTCCCACCGCCGCCATTACGTCTGCAGCCCCTTACCGGGAGGCCGTCGGCCTCGTCGGGGTTGCCCCGCCGATGCTAGCCTCCTGGCGGAGAGTGGTCGGCTTCCCTCTCCCTCTCCGCTGCCTCCTTCTGCGTTATCACAATCTCGCAGAAGGAGGCAAACGCTGCTCTTGACCTCTCGCTGCCGATCATGTGGTCGACCACGACCGGCAACGAGAGGTCCATCCCAATAACGCCCCTTAGGTCTCTGCGCGGCGCCGACCACGCTGGACATTCTTCCAGCGTATGCCACTCAGAGTCCTGGGCCTCCTCGCAGTGGTGGCACTGCGATCCTTCCAGTGCCAGTTATGAACACACAGTTTGAGGAAACGGCGGTATCCAGGTAATTTAACTTATGCGCATGCATTGCTGCAACTTGTGCTGTATAATTTAGAATTTTTGTTACCGCGCCATCCGATTTTTATACATGTGCAAATACTCGTACACGCTGCATTGTATTTTCTTCCGCACGCTACAAGGAGGGAACAGAGGCGAGGTCCGGCTAGCGTCTGTCCCCTCCCCCCGTCCCACCCCCCTGGTCGGACCGCATAAAACTTAAAAATATGATAAAATAGAAGATAAAATCAATAAATGAAAACGTGTATAGATAAAATAGAAGTCAATAAATAAATAAATAATAATAAGTAAATAAATACAATCGACAAACCACAACAAACATAAGAAGAGGGCGGCAAAATAAAGGGGAACAAAAGATAAAGATGAAATTTATAATATAGAATATGAAATATATATAGAATAAAATGAAATATTATAAAATAAAAGGAGGGGGGTCGACCGGCAGGTCGCATCTTTGTAGAGGGGGGGAGGGGATTATTGCTCCACCTCGCCCGCCGCGACCTGCCCACCTCGGGGGCGCCTTAACAGCCAGCCCCCCTTGGCGGCGGTGGAAGTACTATGTATTCTCACCGCCGCCATTACGTCTGCGGCCCCTTACCGGGGGGCCGTCGGCCTCGTCGGGGTTGCCCCGCCGATGCTAGCCTCCTGGCGGAGAGGGGGTCGGCTTCCCTCTCCCTCTCCGCTGCTTCCTTCTGCGTTATCACAATCTCGCAGAAGGAGGCAAACGCTGCTCTTGACCTCTCGCTGCCGATCATGTGGTCGACCACGACCGGCAACGAGAGGTCCATCCCAATAACGCCCCTTAGGACTCTGCGCGGCGCCGACCACGCAGGACATTCTCCCAGCGTATGCCACTCAGAGTCCTGGGCCTCCTCGCAGTGGTGGCACTGCGATCCTCCCAATGCCAGTTATGAACACACAGTTTGAGGAAACGGCGGTATGCAGGTAATTTAACTTATGCGCATGCATTGCTGCTACTTGTGCTGTATAATTTAGAATTTTTGTTACCGCGCCATCCGATTTTTATACATGTGCAAATACTCGTACACGCTGCATTGTATTTTCTTCCGCACGCGACAAGGAGGGGACAGAGGCGAGTTCCGGCTATCGTCTGTCCCCTCCACCCGCCCCACCCCCCTGGTCGGCCCGCATAAAACTTAAAAATATGATAAAATAGAAGATAAAACCAATAAATGAAAACGTGTATAGATAAAATAGATAAAATAAAAGTCAATAAATAAATAAATAATAATAAGTAAATAAATACAATGGACAAACCACAACAAACATAAGAAGGGGGGGAAAAATAATGGGGAATAAAAGATAAAGATGAAATTTATAATATAGAATATAAAATACATATAGAATAAAATGAAATATTATAAAATAAAAGGAGGGGGGTCGACCGGCAGGTCGCATCTTTGTAGAGGGGGAAGTGATTATTGCTCCACCTCGCCCGCCGCGACCTGCCCACCTCGGGGGCGCCTTAACAGCCAGCCCCCCTTGGCGGCGGTGGAATTACAAAGTATTCCCACCGCCGCCATTACGTCTGCGGCCCCTTACCGGGGGGCCGTCGGCCTCGTCGGGGTTGCCCCGCCGATGCTAGCCTCCTGGCGGAGAGGGGGTCGGCTTCCCTCTCCCTCTCCGCTGCCTCCTTCTGCGTTATCACAATCTCGCAGAAGGAGGCAAACGCTGCTCTTGACCTCTCGCTGCCGATCATGTGGTCGACCACGACCGGCAACGAGAGGTCCATCCCAATAACGCCCCTTAGGACTCTGCGCGGCGCCGACCACGCAGGACATTCTCCCAGCGTATGCCGCGCATAGTCCTGAGCCTCCTCGCAGTGGTGGCACTGCGATCCTCCCAGTGCCAGTTATGAACACACAGTTTCACGAAACGGCGGTATGCAGGTAATTTAACTTATGCGCATACATTGCTGCAACTTGTGCTGTATAATTTAGAATTTTTGTTACCGCGCCATCCGATTTTTATACATGTGGAAATACTCGTACACGCTGCATTGTATTTTCTTCCGCACGCGACAAGGAGGGGACAGAGGCGAGGTCCGGCTAGCGTCTGTCCCATCCCCCCGTCCCACCCCCCTGGTCGGCCCGCATAAAACTTAAAAATATGATAAAATAAACGATAAAATCTATAAATGAAAACGTGTATAGATAAAATAGATAAAATAAAAGTCAATAAATAAATAAATAATAATAAGTAAATAAATACAATGGACAAACCACAACAAACATAAGAAGGGGGGGGCAAAATAAAGGGGAATAAAAGATAAAGATGAAATTTATAATATAGAATATAAAATATATATAGAATAAAATGAAATATTATAAAATAAAAGGAGGGGGGTCGACCGGCAGGTCGCATCTTTGTAGAGGGGGGGAGGGGATTATTGCTCCACCTCGCCCGCCGCGACCTGCCCACCTCGGGGGCGCCTTAACAGCCAGCCCCCCTTGGCGGCGGTGGAAGTACTAAGTATTCCCACCGCCGCCATTACGTCTGCGGCCCCTTATTGGGGGGCCGTCGGCCTCGTCGGGGTTGCCCCGCCGATGCTAGCCTCCTGGCGGAGAGGGGGTCGGCTTCCCTCTCCCTCTCCGCTGCCTCCTTCCGCGTTATCATAATCTCGCACAAGGAGGCAAACGCTGCTCTTGACCTCTCGCTGCCGATCATGTGGTCGACCACGACCGGCAACGACAGGTCCGTCCCAATAACGCCCCTTAGGACTCTGCGCGGCGCCGACCACGCAGGACATTCTTCCAGCGTATGCCGCGCAGAGTCCTGGGCCTCCTCGCAGTGGTGGCACTGCGATCCTCCCAGTGCCAATTATGAACACACAGTTTGACGAAACGGCGCTATGCAGGTAATTTAACTTATGCGCATGCATTGCTGCAACTTGTGCTGTATAATTTAGAATTTTTGTTACCGCGCCATCCGATTTTTATACATGTGCAAATACTCGTACACGCTGCATTGTATTTTCTTCCGCACGCGACAAGGAGGGAACAGAGGCGAGGTACGGCTAGCGTCTGTCCCCTCCCCCCGTCCCACCCCCTGGTCGGCCCGCATAAAACTTAAAAATATGTTAAAATAAACGATAAAATCATTAAATGAAAACGTGTATAGATAAAATAGATAAAATAAAAGTCAATAAATAAATTAATAATAATAAGTAAATAAATACAATGGACAAACCACAACAAACATTAGAAGGGGGGGGCAAAATAAAGGGGTATAAAAGATAAAGATGAAATTTATAATATAGAATATGAAATATATATAGAATAAAATGAAATATTATAAAATAAAAGGAGGGGGGTCGACCGGCAGGTCGCATCTTTGTAGAGGGGGGGAGGGGATTATTGCTCCACCTCGCCCGCCGCGACCTGCCCACCTCGGGGGCGCCTTAACCGCCAGCCCCCCTTGGCGGCGGTAGAAGTACTAAGTAGTCCCACCGCCGCCATTACGTCTGCAGCCCCTTACCGGGAGGCCGTTGGCCTCGTCGGGGTTGCCCCGCCGATGCTAGCCTCCTGGCGGAGAGTGGTCGGCTTCCCTCTCCCTCTCCGCTGCCTCCTTCTGCGTTATCACAATCTCGCAGAAGGAGGCAAACGCTGCTCTTGACCTCTCGCTGCCGATCATGTGGTCGACCACGACCGGCAACGAGAGGTCCATCCCAATAACGCCCCTTAGGTCTCTGCGCGGCGCCGACCACGCTGGACATTCTTCCAGCGTATGCCACTCAGAGTCCTGGGCCTCCTCGCAGTGGTGGCACTGCGATCCTCCCAGTGCCAATTATGAACACACAGTTTGACGAAACGGCGCTATGCAGGTAATTTAACTTATGCGCATGCATTGCTGCAACTTGTGCTGTATAATTTAGAATTTTTGTTACCGCGCCATCCGATTTTTATACATGTGCAAATACTCGTACACGCTGCATTGTATTTTCTTCCGCACGCGACAAGGAGGGAACAGAGGCGAGGTACGGCTAGCGTCTGTCCCCTCCCCCCGTCCCACCCCCTGGTCGACCCGCATAAAACTTAAAAATATGTTAAAATAAACGATAAAATCATTAAATGAAAACGTGTATAGATAAAATAGATAAAATAAAAGTCAATAAATAAATTAATAATAATAAGTAAATAAATACAATGGACAAACCACAACAAACATTAGAAGGGGGGGGCAAAATAAAGGGGTATAAAAGATAAAGATGAAATTTATAATATAGAATATGAAATATATATAGAATAAAATGAAATATTATAAAATAAAAGGAGGGGGGTCGACCGGCAGGTCGCATCTTTGTAGAGGGGGGGAGGGGATTATTGCTCCACCTCGCCCGCCGCGACCTGCCCACCTCGGGGGCGCCTTAACCGCCAGCCCCCCTTGGCGGCGGTAGAAGTACTAAGTAGTCCCACCGCCGCCATTACGTCTGCAGCCCCTTACCGGGAGGCCGTCGGCCTCGTCGGGGTTGCCCCGCCGATGCTAGCCTCCTGGCGGAGAGTGGTCGGCTTCCCTCTCCCTCTCCGCTGCCTCCTTCTGCGTTATCACAATCTCGCAGAAGGAGGCAAACGCTGCTCTTGACCTCTCGCTGCCGATCATGTGGTCGACCACGACCGGCAACGAGAGGTCCATCCCAATAACGCCCCTTAGGTCTCTGCGCGGCGCCGACCACGCTGGACATTCTTCCAGCGTATGCCACTCAGAGTCCTGGGCCTCCTCGCAGTGGTGGCACTGCGATCCTCCCAGTGCCAGTTATGAACACACAGTTTGAGGAAACGGCGGTATGCAGGTAATTTAACTTATGCGCATGCATTGCTGCAACTTGTGCTGTATAATTTAGAATTTTTGTTACCGCGCCATCCGATTTTTATACATGTGCAAATACTCGTACACGCTGCATTGTATTTTCTTCCGCACGCTACAAGGAGGGAACAGAGGCGAGGTCCGGCTAGCGTCTGTCCCCTCCCCCCGTCCCACCCCCCTGGTCGGCCCGCATAAAACTTAAAAATATGATAAAATAGAAGATAAAATCAATAAATGAAAACGTGTATAGATAAAATAGAAGTCAATAAATAAATAAATAATAATAAGTAAATAAATACAATCGACAAACCACAACAAACATAAGAAGAGGGGGGCAAAATAAAGGGGAACAAAAGATAAAGATGAAATTTATAATATAGAATATGAAATATATATAGAATAAAATGAAATATTATAAAATAAAAGGAGGGGGGTCGACCGGCAGGTCGCATCTTTGTAGAGGGGGGGAGGGGATTATTGCTCCACCTCGCCCGCCGCGACCTGCCCACCTTGGGGGCGCCTTAACAGCCAGCCCCCCTTGGCGGCGGTGGAAGTACTATGTATTCCCACCGCCGCCATTACGTCTGCGGCCCCTTACCGGGGGGCCGTCGGCCTCGTCGGGGTTGCCCCGCCGATGCTAGCCTCCTGGCGGAGAGGGGGTCGGCTTCCCTCTCCCTCTCCGCTGCTTCCTTCTGCGTTATCACAATCTCGCAGAAGGAGGCAAACGCTGCTCTTGACCTCTCGCTGCCGATCATGTGGTCGACCACGACCGGCAACGAGAGGTCCATCCCAATAACGCCCCTTAGGACTCTGCGCGGCGCCGACCACGCAGGACATTCTTCCAGCGTATGCCGCGCAGAGTCCTGGGCCTCCTCGCAGTGGTGGCACTGCGATCCTCCCAGTGCCAATTATGAACACACAGTTTGACGAAACGGCGGTATGCAGGTAATTTAACTTATGCGCATGCATTGCTGCAACTTGTGCTGTATAATTTAGAATTTTTGTTACCGCGCTATCCGATTTTTATACATGTGCAAATATTCGTACACGCTGCATTGTATTTTCTTCCGCACGCGACAAGGAGGGGACAGAGGCGAGGTCCGGCTAGCGTCTGTCCCCTCCCCCCGTCCCACCCCCTGGTCCACCCGCATAAAACTTAAAAATATGATAAAATAGAAGATAAAATCAATAAATGAAAACGTGTATAGATAAAATAGATCAAATAAAAGTCTATAAATAAATAAATAATAATAAGTAAATAAATACAATGGACAAACCACAACAAACACAAGAAGGGGGGGCAAAATAAAGGGGAATAAAAGATAAAGATGAACTTTATAATATAGAATATAAAATATATATAGAATAAAATGAAATATTATAAAATAAAAGGAGGGGGGTCTACCGGCAGGTCGCATCTTTGTAGAGGGGAGAGATTATTGCTCCACCTCGCCCCCCGCGACCTGCCCACCTCGGGGGCGCCTTAACGGCCAGCCCCCCTTGGCGGCGGTGGAAGTACTAAGTAGTCCCACCGCCGCCATTACGTCTGCAGCCCCTTACCGGGAGGCCGTCGGCCTCGTCGGGGTTGCCCCGCCGATGCTAGCCTCCTGGCGGAGAGGGGGTCGGCTTCCCTCTCCCTCTCCGCTGCCTCCTTCTGCGTTATCACAATCTCGCAGAAGGAGGCAAACGCTGCTCTTGACCTCTCACTGCCGATCATGTGGTCTACCGCCACCGACAACGAGAGGTCCATCCCAATAACGCCCCTTAGGACTCTGCGCGGCGCCGACCACGCAGGACATTCTCCCAGCGTATGCCGCGCAGAGTCCTGGGCCTCCTCGCAGTGGTGGCACTGCGATCCTCCCAGTGCCAGTTATGAACACACAGTTTGACGAAACGGCGGTATGCAGGTAATTTAACTTATGCGCATGCATTGCTGCAACTTGTGCTGTATAATTTAGAATTTTTGTTACCGCGCCATCCGATTTTTATACATGTGCAAATACTCGTACACGCTGCATTGTATTTTCTTCCGCACGCTACAAGGAGGGGACAGAGGCGAGGTCCGGCTAGCGTCTGTCCCCTCCCCCCGTCCCACCCCCCTGGTCGGCCCGCATAAAACTTAAAATATGATAAAATAAACGATAAAATCTATAAATGAAAACGTGTATAGATAAAATAGATAAAATAAAAGTCAATAAATAAATAAATAATAATAAGTAAATAAATACAATGGACAAACCACAACAAACAAAAGAAGGGGGGGCAAAATAAAGGGGAATAAAAGATAAAGATGAAATTTATAATATAGAATATAAAATATATATAGAATAAAATGAAATATTATAAAATAAAAGGAGGGGGGTCGACCGGCAGGTCGCATCTTTGTAGAGGGGGGGAGGGGATTATTGCTCCACCTCGCCCGCCGCGACCTGCCCACCTCGGGGGCGCCTTAACAGCCAGCCCCCCTTGGCGGCGGTGGAAGTACTAAGTATTCCCACCGCCGCCATTACGTCTGCGGCCCCTTACCGGGGGGCGTCGGCCTCGTCGGGGTTGCCCCGCCGATGCTAGCCTCCTGGCGGAGAGGGGGTCGGCTTCCCTCTCCCTCTCCGCTGCCTCCTTCCGCGTTATCATAATCTCGCACAAGGAGGCAAACGCTGCTCTTGACCTCTCGCTGCCGATCATGTGGTCGACCACGACCGGCAACGACAGGTCCGTCCCAATAACGCCCCTTAGGTCTCTGCGCGGCGCCGACCACGCTGGACATTCTTCCAGCGTATGCCACTCAGAGTCCTGGGCCTCCTCGCAGTGGTGGCACTGCGATCCTCCCAGTGCCAGTTATGAATACACAGTTTGGGGAAACGGCGGTATGCAGGTAATTTAACTTATGCGCATGCATTGCTGCAACTTGTGCTGTATAATTTAGAATTTTTGTTACCGCGCCATCCGATTTTTATACATGTGCAAATACTCGTACACGCTGCATTGTATTTTCTTCCGCACGCGACAAGGAGGGAACAGAGGCGAGGTCCGGCTAGCGTCTGTCCCCTCCCCCCGTCCCACCCCCCTGGTCGGCCCGCATAAAACTTAAAAATATGTTAAAATAAACGATAAAATCATTAAATGAAAACGTGTATAGATAAAATAGATAAAATAAAAGTCAATAAATAAATTAATAATAATAAGTAAATAAATACAATGGACAAACCACAACAAACATAAGAAGGGGGGGGCAAAATAAAGGGGTATAAAAGATAAAGATGAAATTTATAATATAGAATATGAAATATATATAGAATAAAATGAAATAATATAAAATAAAAGGAGGGGGGTCGACCGGCAGGTCGCATCTTTGTAGAGGGGGGGAGGGGATTATTGCTCCACCTCGCCCGCCGCGACCTGCCCACCTCGGGGGCGCCTTAACCGCCAGCCCCCCTTGGCGGCGGTGGAAGTACTAAGTAGTCCCACCGCCGCCATTACGTCTGCAGCCCCTTACCGGGAGGCCGTCGGCCTCGTCGGGGTTGCCCCGCCGATGCTAGCCTCCTGGCGGAGAGTGGTCGGCTTCCCTCTCCCTCTCCGCTGCCTCCTTCTGCGTTATCACAATCTCGCAGAAGGAGGCAAACGCTGCTCTTGACCTCTCGCTGCCGATCATGTGGTCGACCACGACCGGCAACGAGAGGTCCATCCCAATAACGCCCCTTAGGTCTCTGCGCGGCGCCGACCACGCTGGACATTCTTCCAGCGTATGCCACTCAGAGTCCTGGGCCTCCTCGCAGTGGTGGCACTGCGATCCTCCCAGTGCCAGTTATGAACACACAGTTTGAGGAAACGGCGGTATGCAGGTAATTTAACTTATGCGCATGCATTGCTGCAACTTGTGCTGTATAATTTAGAATTTTTGTTACCGCGCCATCCGATTTTTATACATGTGCAAATACTCGTACACGCTGCATTGTATTTTCTTCCGCACGCTACAAGGAGGGAACAGAGGCGAGGTCCGGCTAGCGTCTGTCCCCTCCCCCCGTCCCACCCCCCTGGTCGGCCCGCATAAAACTTAAATATATGATAAAATAGAAGATAAAATCAATAAATGAAAACGTGTATAGATAAAATAAAAGTCAATAAATAAATAAATAATAATAAGTAAATAAATACAATGGACAAACCACAACAAACACAAGAAGGGGGGGCAAAATAAAGGGGAATAAAAGATAAAGATGAACTTTATAATATAGAATATAAAATATATATAGAATAAAATGAAATATTATAAAATAAAAGGAGGGGGGTCGACCGGCAGGTCGCATCTTTGTAGAGGGGAGGGATTATTGCTCCACCTCGCCCCCCGCGACCTGCCCACCTCGGGGGCGCCTTAACGGCCAGCCCCCCTTGGCGGCGTTATCACAATCTCGCAGAAGGAGGCAAACGATGCTCTTGACCTCTCGCTGCCGATCATGTGGTCGACCACGACCGGCAACGAGAGGTCCATCCCAGTAACGCCCCTTAGGTCTCTGCGCGGCGCCGACCACGCAGGACATTCTCCCAGCGTATGCCGCGCATAGTCCTGGGCCTCCTCGCAGTGGTGGCACTGCGATCCTCCCAGTGCCAGTTATGAACACACAGTTTCACGAAACGGCGGTATGCAGGTAATTTAACTTATGCGCATACATTGCTGCAACTTGTGCTGTATAATTTAGAATTTTTGTTACCGCGCCATCCGATTTTTATACATGTGCAAATACTCGTACACACAGCATTGTATTTTCTTCCGCACGCGACAAGGAGGGGACAGAGGCGAGTTCCGGCTAGCGTCTGTCCCCTCCCCCCGTCCCACCCCCTGGTCCACCCGCATAAAACTTAAAAATATGATAAAATAGAAGATAAAATCAATAAATGAAAACGTGTATAGATAAAATAGATCAAATAAAAGTCAATAAATAAACAAATAATAATAAGTAAATAAATACAATGGACAAACCACAACAAACATAAGAAGGGGGGGCAAAATAAAGGGGAATAAAAGATAAAGATGAAATTTATAATATAGAATATAAAATATATATAGAATAAAATGAAATATTATAAAATAAATGGGGGGGGGGTCGACCGGCAGGTCGCATCTTTGTAGAGGGGGGGGATTATTGCTCCACCTCGCCCTCCGCGACCTGCCCACCTCGGGGGCGCCTTAACGGCCAGCCCCCCTTGGCGGCGGTGGAAGTACTAAGTATTCCCACCGCCGCCATTACGTCTGCGGCCCCTTACCGGGGGGCCGTCGGCCTCGTCGGGGTTGCCCCGCCGATGCTAGCCTCCTGGCCGAGAGTGGTCGGCTTCCCTCTCCCTCTCCGCTGCCTCCTTCTGCGTTATCACAATCTCGCAGAAGGAGGCAAACGCTGCTCTTGACCTCTCGCTGCCGATCATGTGGTCGACCACGACCGACAACGAGAGGTCCATCCCAATAACGCCCCTTAGGACTCTGCGCGGCGCCGACCACGCAGGACATTCTCCCAGCGTATGCCGCGCAGAGTCCTGGGCCTCCTCGCAGTGGTGGCACTGCGATCCTCCCAGTGCCAGTTATGAACACACAGTTTGACGAAACGGCGGTATGCAGGTAATTTAACTTATGCGCATGCATTGCTGCAACTTGTGCTGTATAATTTAGAATTTTTGTTACCGCGCCATCCGATTATTATACATGTGGAAATACTCGTACACGCTGCATTGTATTTTCTTCCGCACGCGACAAGGAGGGGACAGAGGCGAGGTCCGGCTAGCGTCCCCTCCCCCCGTCCCACCCCCCTGGTCGGCCCGCATAAAACTTAAAAATATGATAAAATAAACGATAAAATCTATAAATGAAAACGTGTATAGATA
This sequence comes from Lasioglossum baleicum, assembly GCF_051020765.1. Classification (NCBI taxonomy): domain Eukaryota; kingdom Metazoa; phylum Arthropoda; class Insecta; order Hymenoptera; family Halictidae; genus Lasioglossum; species Lasioglossum baleicum. The sequence continues at coordinate 1,145,775 of NW_027469084.1, forward strand.
AAATAGATCAAACAAAAGTCTATAAATAAATAAATAATAATAAGTAAATAAATACAATGGACAAACCACAACAAACACAAGAAGGGGGGCAAAATAAAGGGGAATAGAAGATAAAGATGAACTTTATAATATAGAATATAAAATATATATAGAATAAAATGAAATATTATAAAATAAAAGGAGGGGGGTCGACCGGCAGGTCGCATCTTTGTAGAGGGGAGGGATTATTGCTCCACCTCGCCCCCCGCGACCTGCCCACCTCGGGGGCGCCTTAACGGCCAGCCCCCCTTGGCGGCGTTATCACAATCTCGCAGAAGGAGGCAAACGCTGCTCTTGACCTCTCGCTGCCGATCATGTGGTCGATCACGACCGGCAACGAGAGGTCCATCCCAATAACGCCCCTTAGGTCTCTGCGCGGCGCCGACCACGCAGGACATTCTCCCAGCGTATGCCGCGCAGAGTCCTGGGCCTCCTCGCAGTGGTGGCACTATGATACTCTCAGTGCCAGTTATGAACACACAGTTTGAGGAAACGGCGGTATGCAGGTAATTTAACTTATGCGCATGCATTGCTGCAACTTGTGCTGTATAATTTAGAATTTTTGTTACCGCGCTATCCGATTTTTATACATGTGCAAATACTCGTACACGCTGCATTGTATTTTCTTCCGCACGCGACAAGGAGGGGACAGAGGCGAGGTCCGGCTAGCGTCTGTCCCCTCCCCCCGTCCCACCCCCTGGTCCACCCGCATAAAACTTAAAAATATGATAAAATAGAAGATAAAATCAATAAATGAAAACGTGTATAGATAAAATAGATCAAATAAAAGTCTATAAATAAATAAATAATAATAAGTAAATAAATACAATGGACAAACCACAACAAACACAAGAAGGGGGGGCAAAATAAAGGGGAATAAAAGATAAAGACGAACTTTATAATATAGAATATAAAATATATATAGAATAAAATGAAATATTATAAAATAAAAGGAGGGGGGTCGACCGGCAGGTCGCATCTTTGTAGAGGGGAGGGATTATTGCTCCACCTCGCCCCCCGCGACCTGCCCACCTCGGGGGCGCCTTAACGGCCAGCCCCGCTTGGCGGCGGTGGAAGTACTAAGTAGTACCACCGCCGCCATTACGTCTGCAGCCCCATACCGGGAGGCCGTCGGCCTCGTCGGGGTTGCCCCGACGATGCTAGCCTCCTGGCCGAGAGTGGTCGGCTTCCCTCTCCCTCTCCGCTGCCTCCTTCTGCGTTATCACAATCTCGCAGAAGGAGGCAAACGCTGCTCTTGACCTCTCACTGCCGATCATGTGGTCGACCGCGACCGACAACGAGAGGTCCATCCCAATAACGCCCCTTAGGACTCTGCGCGGCGCCGACCACGCAGGACATTCTCCCAGCGTATGCCGCGCAGAGTCCTGGGCCTCCTCGCAGTGGTGGCACTGCGATCCTCCCAGTGCCAGTTATGAACACACAGTTTGACGAAACGGCGGTATGCAGGTAATTTAACTTATGCGCATGCATTGCTGCAACTTGTGCTGTATAATTTAGAATTTTTGTTACCGCGCCATCCGATTATTATACATGTGGAAATACTCGTACACGCTGCATTGTATTTTCTTCTGCACGCGACAAGGAGGGGACAGAGGAGAGGTCCGGCTAGCGTCTGTCCCATCCCCCCGTCCCACCCCCCTGGTCGACCCGCATAAATCTTGAAAATATTATAAAATAAACGATAAAATCTATAAATGAAAACGTGTATAGATAAAATAGATCAAATAAAAGTCTATAAATAAATAAATAATAATAAGTAAATAAATACAATGGACAAACCACAACAAACACAAGAAGGGGGGGGCAAAATAAAGGGGAATAAAATCTAAAGATGAACTTTATAATATAGAATATAAAATATATATAGAATAAAATGAAATATTATAAAATAAAAGGAGGGGGGTCGACCGGCAGGTCGCATCTTTGTAGAGGGGAGGGATTATTGCTCCACCTCGCCCCCCGCGACCTGCCCACCTCGGGGGCGCCTTAACGGCCAGCCCCCCTTGGCGGCGGTGGAAGTACTAAGTAGTCCCACCGCCGCCATTACGTCTGCAGCCCCTTACCGGGAGGCCGTCGGCCTCGTCGGGGTTGCCCCGCCGATGCTAGCCTCCTGGCGGAGAGGGGGTCGGCTTCCCTCTCCCTCTCCGCTGCCTCCTTCTGCGTTATCACAATCTCGCAGAAGGAGGCAAACGCTGCTCTTGACCTCTCGCTGCCGATCATGTGGTCGACCACGACCGGCACCGAGAGGTCCATCTCAATAACGCCCCTTAGGACTCCGCGCGGCACCGACCACGCACGACATTCTCCCAGCGTAAGCCGCGCAGAGTCCTGGGCATCCTCGCAGTGGTGGCACTGCGATCCTCCCAGTGCCAGTTATGAACACACAGTTTGACGAAACGGCGGTATGCAGGTAATTTAACTTATGCGCATGCATTGCTGCAACTTGTGCTGTATAATTTAGAATTTTTGTTACCGCGCCATCCGATTATTATACATGTGGAAATACTCGTACACGCTGCATTGTATTTTCTTCTGCACGCGACAAGGAGGGGACAGAGGAGAGGTCCGGCTAGCGTCTGTCCCATCCCCCCGTCCCACCCCCCTGGTCGACCCGCATAAATCTTGAGAATATTATAAAATAAACGATAAAATCTATAAATGAAAACGTGTATAGATAAAATAGATCAAATAAAAGTCTATAAATAAATAAATAATAATAAGTAAATAAATACAATGGACAAACCACAACAAACACAAGAAGGGGGGCAAAATAAAGGGGAATAGAAGATAAAGATGAACTTTATAATATAGAATATAAAATATATATAGAATAAAATGAAATATTATAAAATAAAAGGAGGGGGGTCGACCGGCAGGTCGCATCTTTGTAGAGGGGAGGGATTATTGCTCCACCTCGCCCCCCGCGACCTGCCCACCTCGGGGGCGCCTTAACGGCCAGCCCCCCTTGGCGGCGTTATCACAATCTCGCAGAAGGAGGCAAACGCTGCTCTTGACCTCTCGCTGCCGATCATGTGGTCGATCACGACCGGCAACGAGAGGTCCATCCCAATAACGCCCCTTAGGTCTCTGCGCGGCGTCGACCACGCAGGACATTCTCCCAGCGTATGCCGCGCAGAGTCCTGGGCCTCCTCGCAGTGGTGGCACTATGATACTCTCAGTGCCAGTTATGAACACACAGTTTGAGGAAACGGCGGTATGCAGGTAATTTAACTTATGCGCATGCATTGCTGCAACTTGTGCTGTATAATTTAGAATTTTTGTTACCGCGCTATCCGATTTTTATACATGTGCAAATACTCGTACACGCTGCATTGTATTTTCTTCCGCACGCGACAAGGAGGGGACAGAGGCGAGGTCCGGCTAGCGTCTGTCCCCTCCCCCCGTCCCACCCCCTGGTCCACCCGCATAAAACTTAAAAATATGATAAAATAGAAGATAAAATCAATAAATGAAAACGTGTATAGATAAAATAGATCAAATAAAAGTCTATAAATAAATAAATAATAATAAGTAAATAAATACAATGGACAAACCACAACAAACACAAGAAGGGGGGGCAAAATAAAGGGGAATAAAAGATAAAGACGAACTTTATAATATAGAATATAAAATATATATAGAATAAAATGAAATATTATAAAATAAAAGGAGGGGGGTCGACCGGCAGGTCGCATCTTTGTAGAGGGGAGGGATTATTGCTCCACCTCGCCCCCCGCGACCTGCCCACCTCGGGGGCGCCTTAACGGCCAGCCCCGCTTGGCGGCGGTGGAAGTACTAAGTAGTACCACCGCCGCCATTACGTCTGCAGCCCCATACCGGGAGGCCGTCGGCCTCGTCGGGGTTGCCCCGACGATGCTAGCCTCCTGGCCGAGAGTGGTCGGCTTCCCTCTCCCTCTCCGCTGCCTCCTTCTGCGTTATCACAATCTCGCAGAAGGAGGCAAACGCTGCTCTTGACCTCTCACTGCCGATCATGTGGTCGACCGCGACCGACAACGAGAGGTCCATCCCAATAACGCCCCTTAGGACTCTGCGCGGCGCCGACCACGCAGGACATTCTCCCAGCGTATGCCGCGCAGAGTCCTGGGCCTCCTCGCAGTGGTGGCACTGCGATCCTCCCAGTGCCAGTTATGAACACACAGTTTGACGAAACGGCGGTATGCAGGTAATTTAACTTATGCGCATGCATTGCTGCAACTTGTGCTGTATAATTTAGAATTTTTGTTACCGCGCCATCCGATTATTATACATGTGGAAATACTCGTACACGCTGCATTGTATTTTCTTCTGCACGCGACAAGGAGGGGACAGAGGAGAGGTCCGGCTAGCGTCTGTCCCATCCCCCCGTCCCACCCCCCTGGTCGACCCGCATAAATCTTGAAAATATTATAAAATAAACGATAAAATCTATAAATGAAAACGTGTATAGATAAAATAGATCAAATAAAAGTCTATAAATAAATAAATAATAACAAGTAAATAAATACAATGGACAAACCACAACAAACACAAGAAGGGGGGGGCAAAATAAAGGGGAATAAAATCTAAAGATGAACTTTATAATATAGAATATAAAATATATATAGAATAAAATGAAATATTATAAAATAAAAGGAGGGGGGTCGACCGGCAGGTCGCATCTTTGTAGAGGGGAGGGATTATTGCTCCACCTCGCCCCCCGCGACCTGCCCACCTCGGGGGCGCCTTAACGGCCAGCCCCCCTTGGCGGCGGTGGAAGTACTAAGTAGTCCCACCGCCGCCATTACGTCTGCAGCCCCTTACCGGGAGGCCGTCGGCCTCGTCGGGGTTGCCCCGCCGATGCTAGCCTCCTGGCGGAGAGGGGGTCGGCTTCCCTCTCCCTCTCCGCTGCCTCCTTCTGCGTTATCACAATCTCGCAGAAGGAGGCAAACGCTGCTCTTGACCTCTCGCTGCCGATCATGTGGTCGACCACGACCGGCAACGAGAGGTCCATCTCAATAACGCCCCTTAGGACTCCGCGCGGCACCGACCACGCACGACATTCTCCCAGCGTAAGCCGCGCAGAGTCCTGGGCATCCTCGCAGTGGTGGCACTGCGATCCTCCCAGTGCCAGTTATGAACACACAGTTTGACGAAACGGCGGTATGCAGGTAATTTAACTTATGCGCATGCATTGCTGCAACTTGTGCTGTATAATTTAGAATTTTTGTTACCGCGCCATCCGATTATTATACATGTGGAAATACTCGTACACGCTGCATTGTATTTTCTTCCGCACGCGACAAGGAGGGGACAGAGGCGAGGTCCGGCTAGCGTCTGTCCCATCCCCCCGTCCCACCCCCCTGGTCGGCCCGCATAAATCTTGAAAATATGATAAAATAAACGATAAAATCTATAAATGAAAACGTGTATAGATAAAATAGATCAAATAAAAGTCTATAAATAAATAAATAATAATAAGTAAATAAATACAATGGACAAACCACAACAAACACAAGAAGGGGGGGCAAAATAAAGGGGAATAAGAGATAAAGATGAACTTTATAATATAGAATATAAAATATATATAGAATAAAATGAAATATTATAAAATAAAAGGAGGGGGGTCGACCGGCAGGTCGCATCTTTGTAGAGGGGAGGGATTATTGCTCCACCTCGCCCCCCGCGACCTGCCCACCTCGGGGGCGCCTTAACGGCCAGCCCCCCTTGGCGGCGGTGGAAGTACTAAGTAGTCCCACCGCCGCCATTACGTCTGCAGCCCCTTACCGGGAGGCCGTCGGCCTCGTCGGGGTTGCCCCGCCGATGCTAGCCTCCTGGCGGAGAGGAGGTCGGCTTCCCTCTCCCTCTCCGCTGCCTTCTTCTGCGTTATCACAATCTCGCAGAAGGAGGCAAACGCTGCTCTTGACCTCTCGCTGCCGATCATGTGGTCGACCACGACCGGCAACGAGAGGTCCATCCCAATAACGCCCCTTAGGACTCCGCGCGGCACCGACCACGCACGACATTCTCCCAGCGTAAGCCGCGCAGAGTCCTGGGCATCCTCGCAGTGGTGGCACTGCGATCCTCCCAGTGCCAGTTATGAACACACAGTTTGACGAAACGGCGGTATGCAGGTAATTTAACTTATGCGCATGCATTGCTGCAACTTGTGCTGTATAATTTAGAATTTTTGTTACCGCGCCATCCGATTTTTATACATGTGCTGTGACGTGGCAGTTTTGCCAACGTCACCCGATGCGTTTATCGGAAGACCGGGTCACCCTCTGGCAGCCTAATACACGAGAGGCGCCGTGGCGAGCGCTCGCCCTGGGTGCGAACGAGACCCATGGGCGAGTTCTAATATTTTTGAGCGTCGCGCCAATTGCGCGACGCGTATCTGCAGGACCGTAGTCGGGCCCCAGGGGGGACCCGAAGCACCTCTCCCGCCGAGGAAAACACAGAGACCGGCGCCGGCGAGAATTACAACACCGCGAGGAAAGAGGAATCGACGGGGCACAGGAAAATCAACCTGGAGGCGCCGACAAGGACGGACGATGCCAAGCAAGGAATCTCAGCTGTCTTGCCGTCGCCTCATCCGGAGAGAAACCGGATCGCTGCCGGATTGGCTCCGGTCGATCACCTCTGCGGGAAGCAGCCAATACCTACGCGACGCTGCCGGAGAACCACCGAATCGCCGAGCGCCAGGGACCGTCACGCAGGGCTAGGCCCTGTCCGAAAATCTATCCGCGATAGGTCAAACTGCGTGCGGGGGGATCAGAGCGGCAAGGGGGGACGCTTCTCTTCCGCGTTCCCGAGACACGCAGCGAAGGATCACTTCTTCGTTGGCTCGAGATACCGAAAGTCGCGAGTAGAATTTGTACGATTGCGTAATTCTAAGTATTTTGTAATCTCACGAAGAAACGCTGCCGGAAACGAGGGACGAGGGAGCGAACATCAACCGTTACCCTGGGTAAGCTTTCGCCAGTTCTCATTTCGATAGAATGATCTTTCTCGCGTTGGCTCGGTAGTGTGTCGTGTCCGCGAACGCGTTGTCGGATCACCGACGCGGCTCCATAGCTGCCGGTAACGGTGAAGGATAAAATTCCATTCGCTAACGGGGGGGAACCCGTCGGTCAACGGACGTGCGAAGAGAATATATTTCGCGGGCGTTATTAGTCTCCACAAAGGTCAGACGTAGGGATCCGCGATATCTGGACCTTGGTAGGCGCGGTGACGGTGTTAGCGTGAGACGAGCCACAATTCTTTTAGTGAACTTCGCGCGCCGTTGTCGTATTCACGCGAACCTCGAGTCGTCCCACGGTGCGACGCCGCCACGTGCTCTCGTCGTATCTTCGCGATTCGTTCTGCCGACGAGAAGATTGTAAGAACGCGCATTCCATCCGAATCCGGACGTAGAACGCGAAGATCGCGTGGGCCGACATTAAAATCATGTTGCTGCCGGATTCGTAGCGTAAAGAGAAGGACCGGAAAAGGTCGAAGCGCGCGTACAACGAATTGTCGTTGCCGATCACCTGTTGCGCGTCGGTTAACCTCGAAACGCTGCCGGTCGCTGCCGGCATCGTTGTTGTAACATCGGAACAATAAATTCTGTTAACCAAGATCGCCAGAGAGTGTTTATTGCGTGAGAAACCTTCCCGCCGCGGGGAATGCCTCGTGTTCGACCCGCGTAGAACCCTGCGACCATTAGTGAACATCTTCGCGTAATTTCGATTGTCGCAGGCTCGTATGTCGGTCTCTCTCTCTCTCTCGAGGTGATTATTAGCGGATTTCGCGTGGCACCTTCTGTGCCTGGCGCCCGAGCTTCACGTAAGATATCTTGAGAGACGACGAGCCTGCGTACAATTTTTGTCCCGAGTGGACCACGTTTCGCGCGGCCGAACGTGGCCCGGCGGAAACGCCTGTAAATACTCGGTGTCGCTATCGTTTCGTAAGAAACGAGAAACGACGTGACAAATTTGGCGCCCGAACAGGGACTTCTCGCTGAAAGAGCGACTTGTAAAAGGGCTGTTTCGAAAGAGATACGCGGAACGACGCGAGGCTCTCACGTAAATTTTCATTTGCTTCTCGTCGAACGAACAAAGGCGGGACGCGAGCGAGGCCGTACAGGCGTCGAAAAACAAACACCCGTTCCGACCATGAAATTTCTACGACTTTCGCAGAGCCAACGAAGCGAGCACATTTCTTATGTTACCTTGTCCTCACTGGAATTTATTTGATTTGTTGTGGTGGTGATTGAATTTAATTTCGGATGTAAATTTCCGAAATTGATTTCAACTACAGCTGCCGGTTTTGATTGTGTATTGCTGCCTCTGATTATTTAATTGAATTCGTTTATTATGTGATATTTGAAATATTTTCTTTTGCGGTGTAATTTTGCTATGGAACGCACATCGAGCTGAGAATAACTAGTAACGCGATCAGTTGTCTCATGCGCAATTCTGCTCAAGGAGAATGGTAAACTGTTCTCTGTAAGAGGAGATTGGGCATGCGACTTCGGTGAAGTGTTTCTAGTATAATCCATGAGGTTCGGTGTGGAAATGAACAATTTTGATTACAAATGAATATCTGCCATTTTGATTAATTCGGTCTTCCCCGTGCTATTTATTTATCGTTCAATCATTTCTTTAACTTTGATATTTATTCTTCCGTAGTTGTTCTTATTATTTATTTGATCGGGTGTTGTCTTTATTTATTGTAGGAAAATTTTTTTTTTTCTCTCGAACATTCGAGTTTAAATTGTAAATATTAATTGTAAATAATTTTGAATTTTCGGGTGAGAATAGCGACCACTCTTCTTTACTTTCTCTATTGCTTCTCTCTCTTTCTCATTTCATACTTCTGTTCTCTTCTCACTCTTCTCTTTCCTTTTCTCTACATTTCTTTTCTCTTCTTATCCTACTTGTTTATTCTTCACACTCTCTGACTTTCGCGCTATTCTCCTCATTCGGATCTAGCTTTGTTTTCTGTAATATCTAATTTATTTCGTGTGATCTATTTGTTTTTTTTAATATTTATGTCGTGGTCGGTCTTAATTTATTGAATTTTTTTTTCTGCGGCTCCGACGCGTTCGGACCCCAGTATAGCACCGAGGAGACCCCCATATTTCGTGAACATTTGCAAATTGTCGTTGAACTTTGTGTATATTTTTTTTTTGTGTGTGGTTCCTCTGATACGGAGGAACCCGATATAAACTGTGGTGATGGACGGGGCGTGTTAGGAAGCTGTGCCGTCGTAGAAAGTAACGTCACGTGTCGTTTTGTGATTATCGTTCGAAAATCTTACGCTCACCAGAATATAATTCTTTTGCGATACGGGCTATTAGCTGCCGGAAGGAGCGGCCCTTTGCGATCACCTAAGGGTGATAAAATTATTGGCGGAACGATATTTTGCTGCCGGTTTGGAAAGCTGCCGGGCAGAAACGTTCATTAGCGAGATCGTTGAACGATCACCACTTGTGGATTTACGAGAGACTTTTGCGAGTTACATCGGTACGGTTTTGAGAGAATTGCTGGAGAAGTTGCGATTTGTCGAGAGAATATATTCACGCTGCCGGGATAGGAAAGCATTTAGACCACCCGGTGTAGTACGGTCGGAATTCGAGAATTTTTGTTTAAGCGCGTGTTGTTAGCGAGACGCGGTCGAGACTGGGTTCCTTTTGTTCGCGTGTTGGGAAGCGAGACCTTCGAGAGGGATTATCTCGCCCGAGTACAACCGACACTATAAACACGCCGTGTTTATTGCCGGGGCAGATTAGGACGAGATTAGGAAGTCGAACGGTCAAGGGTTTTGCGCTGCCGGGAAACCATGTTGGAACCGGGCCGACCGGAGGGGGACGAATACGACTACTTTTCCCAGAACGAAGATGGCGCGGACGGGGAGGATAATCCGGACGCGATAGCCTCGGACTTGGAGCGGGCCGAGGAGGGGAGGTCGCCACCGCGCAACTTCAACCTACCGGTACCGCTCTTCGATAGAAAAACACCACAACCCTCGTATTCCCCTCCGCGGGATACCGAAGAACGGAGGCCGGAAACTTTCCCTAGAACCTCGACGCAACCCTCCCCGGGTATCAGCGGGGAAATGTATTGCCGGGGGACTCCGTTGACGGAGGTCATGCGGCGGTGGCGTACAAAATTTTCCGGGGCGCCCGGGGAAGACTCTGCAGCCTTCCTCGAACGCCTCGAGGATCACCGGAGAAACAGCAACATCCCGGATAGATATTTGCTCCGCTGCCTGACCGTTTGTTTGGAGAGTACGGCATTACACTGGTACAAGAGGAGGGCCGCGGAAATAGATACGTGGACCGAGTTCGTGCACGAGTTCGGGGATTATTTCGGCGACCCGGAATACCAGGACACCTTAACGCGAAACATTAAAGATCGTTCGCAAGGGGAACATGAACCCGTCCGCGACTACCTCACTAGCATGGGAGGGATGTTCGAGAGATTAGTACCACCGTGGCCGGAGGATAAGAGGGTGAATCGGACATACTGGGGAGCGAAGCCGCTCATTAGGAACGCGATTTCGTTAGCCAATATTACCAGATTCCCTCAGTTAGAGAAGGCATTAATAGTGGCTGAACGCGAATCCGATAGTCAGAGACTAAAACGGAACCCGAAGCCGTCAGAAATGGCCCATCCAATATTCGCGTATGACCCCAATCGCCACGCCTCTCATAAACAAGCGGGGAGAGGAAAGACCGTGCAATTAGAATACGCGAACGCGATAGCTGCCGGAAGTGGCGAATCGAGTGGCCAATCCCCTGCCCACACATATGGAGGGCCCCGCCTTGGCCCGGGTAAACGGGACTCTTTAGCGCCGTGCGCGAAAAATTTTTCAGCTGCCGGGCGAAGGGAATCGCGATACCGAGCCGAGACAGGGGACCGTTCAAGTAGACCTCCGCAAGTTACACCGGAAGGGACCGCGAACACCGATCGGCGAACGGACCCGACACACGACAGACAACGTGCGTGTGGGCGTCCGTCGATCGAGTGTTGGAACTGTAGGAAAAAGGGACATATATCGCGGGATTGCCGGGAAGCACCGAGGCCCCATTGCTACAGGTGTGGGACTCCGGGGGTAACGCTTAACACCTGTCGGAGATGCGGTAAACCGTCGGGAAACGGGGAGAGGAGTCACTCGAAGGGGCCAGAGAGACTCTACCGGAAGTAATTTCGGCCCGAGTGTTAACAGTCGGAGAAAAGAGATCGCCACTATTAACTGTCGAAGCACTGATTGGAACGCTGCCGATACGCGCCCTGATAGACTCGGGGTCATCGATCACCTTCATTAGTCGGGAAGTATTAGATCAGGTTGACAACGGGGTCATATTGGTGGAACATAACGAAAAGCCGTGTTACTTCCTCCTGGCCACGGGGACAATCGATCGAGCCATAGAACGGGCCCACTTCGTATTAACCATTGGGAAAAAGGAACACCGGATCTCGGCGCGCGTATTGGATCGTCTCGTGACCCCTCTCCTTTTGGGTACGGATTCGATTGCACTCTTCGGGATTGTTGCGGAGTTTCATAAGGCAATCTGGTATTTTGCGTCTCACCCGGATGAGAAATTTCCCTTCGATGAAGCTTCGCCAGCCGCCGTATGTTGTGGGTTACAGATCTTGAGTGATGCGGAACAAGATCAGTTAACGAAATTCCTCGAGACCGAGCTGCCGGAGTTTAAAAAGATCAAGGGATTGACCGACTTGATCAGCCACCGAATAGACGTGGACGGTCACCCACCCATTAAACAGCGCTATTATGCCGTCTCTCCGAAGATTCAGGAGGCAATTTACGCCGAAGTTGACACCTTACTGGCGGACGGCATAATAGAGCCGTCACAGAGTGGCTGGTCAAGCCCAATAGTCATGGTTAAAAAGCCCAACGGGAAATATCGTTTCTGTTTGGACTTTAGAAAGGTGAACGAGGTCTCGAGGAAAGACGCGTACCCCTTACCGCTCATGACTCAGATATTGGATAAACTGCGATCCGCAAAATACATCTCGACCCTCGATCTCAGTCAGGCCTACTTTCAGATCCCGTTGGAATCGAACAGTCGCGAGATAACCGCGTTTACGGTGCCGGGTAAAGGTCTTTTTCATTTCCGTAGAATGCCGTATGGGCTGACAGGAGCCCCGGCTACATTTCAACGATTACTAGACCGTCTGATTGGGCCTGAAATGGAACCCCACGCGTTTTCTTATTTAGATGACGTAATCATCGTCACAAAAACGTTCGAGGAACACCTAGTCTGGTTGAAACGCGTGTTAGACCGAATAAAAGCTGCCGGTTTGATAATTAACCCAGAAAAATGCGAGTTTTGCCGCGCTGAGGAACGTTATCTGGGTTTTGTTGTCAGCAGAGAAGGCTTAACGGTCGATCCGGATAAAATCCAACCGATTGTGTCATACCCAGCCCCGAAGAACGTGAAGCAAGTGCGGCGTTTCTTAGGGATGGCTTCCTGGTATAGGAGGTTCATCCCGGGATTCGCTACACTTGCGGAGCCGTTAAACCAACTGCTTCGGAAGGATTGCGAGTGGGTTTGGGAGGACGGACAGCAATCCGCCTTCGAAACCCTCCGCGAAATGATAGCTACCGCACCGACACTATCCTGTCCGAACTTCGAGGTACCATTTACGGTACAAACCGACGCGAGTACTGTCGGGTTAGGCGCTGTGCTGACACAGGAGATCGACGGTACTGAGAAAGTAATTGCATTCGCGAGTCGCGCTCTTACGCTGCCGGAAAGAAAGTATTCAGCCACGGAGTTGGAATGCTTAGCGATAGTCTGGGCGGTACAGAAATTTAGGCCGTACCTAGAGGGGTATAAATTCACGGTGATCACGGATCACAATAGCTTACGGTGGCTGCGCAAATTACAAAACCCCTCGGGGAGGTTGGCGCGATGGGCTTTACAACTCCTCGAATACGACTTCGAAGTCGTATATCGGCAGGGGGCCCTCAACCGAGTGCCGGATGCACTCTCGCGAGCGTATGAGGGTAGGGAGGTCATCGAGGGAGAAGTAGAGATTGCAGCTGCCGTGCGTGCGAGGTGGTATGAGAGCAAGTTCGCGGAGGTAGAGGGGAACCCTCAAAAATTTAAGGACTGGTCGATTCGGAATGGGGAATTATTTTGCCGGAGAACCGACCCCCTGATCGCGGAGACCTTAGGTCGAGATGGGGACGAGTGGAAATTGGTGGTCCCCGAGGAGCGCAGGACCGAGATCTTGCAGGAGGCACATGATGGTCCCCAAGCCGGACACTTAGGTATCGAGAAGACATACCACCGCGTCGCGACCAGATACTACTGGCCGGGCATGTACCGAACAACGGTGGAATACGTAAGACGCTGTACCACTTGCCAGCTGACGAAGGTGGAGCAGTCGCTCCCTTCAGGGCTGATGGGTCGGCGCCGTATCGACATGCCCTGGTCAGTAGTCGCTGCCGATATCATGGGACCATTCCCTCCTAGCAAGTCCGGTCATGCATACCTCCTCGTGATGCAGGACCTATTTACCAAGTGGATTGAGTGCGCCCCACTCCGAAGAGCGACCGGTCCTAAAATTGCGGAGGCCCTCGAAAGCCTCATTTTTTCGCGGTGGGGGACACCAGATGTGCTCCTCACCGATAACGGGACGGAATTCGCAAACAAATGTTTGCAGGAGTTAGCGAGAGAATACGGCATTCGTATTACTACGACCCCTCCGTACCACCCGCAAGCAAACCCCGTAGAAAGAGTCAATCGAATCTTAAAAACCATGATGGTGGCGTACATCGGGAGGGATCACCGAGACTGGGATGTCCACTTAGACAAATTCAGATTCGCGTACAACACGGCGCATCATTCGGTTCTAAAGACTTCTCCAGCATTTTTAAATTTCGGACGAGAGCCGAGGCCAGCGAAATGCTTACGGGCGAGCAGCGAGCCGCCGCTAGAATTAGATGTCGAATCCACAGAACCGTGGAAAGGCAGGGTTGCCCAACTGCAAACGTTACGCAGTTGGGTTGTAGAAAATCTTGAGGATGCGTATAATAATCAGGCGCGTTATTATAACGAAAAGCATAGGAATGTAGAATTCGAGGTTGGGGATAAAGTAATGAAAAGACAAAGAATCCTTTCATCTGCGGCACAGCACGTCGCAGCGAAATTAGCCTCCAAATACACCGGTCCCGTCGTGATAACGCGAAAGTTATCATCGGTGGTATACGGGTTGTCGACCGAAGACGGCAGAGATTTGGGGAAAGCGCACGTCAGCGATCTTAAAGCGTACCGTCCATCATACGCACCAGAAATAAGTAGCTGAATGTTTGAGATTTCCCTACAGTGTTTACAAGAACCGCTGCCGGATGGAGGGGGCTACTGCAACACCGAACGCTGCCGGAACCATGACGCCGATTGGGGAGCTGTGCGCCGCCCTGGAAAGAATTCACGGCTCCGATGATTGGAAAGCAGTAAGAGGACTGCTGCAAGGGTACCTGGCGAAGGGCCACCAGCGAACCGTGGCCACCCAGACGCCACGAAGTCAGCTGCCGGACGTGAACGAAACCGAGACTTCGATCTACCGGTCGGCCGAGGAGAGGCCGGAATCGGACCAAGGGGAGGTGCAGGTGATGGAGGACCTGGAGTCCACCCTCGAGGGGGTCGAGGACCTGCCGGTTGATCCCCCAGGTGCAGGAGCAATGTTGCCGGAAGAGGCAACTATGGAAGGAACAACATCCGCGACGGAGGGGCCCATCGAAGGGCAAGACAAGGGGAGCGAACCCCTACCAGGGGCGGAGGAGTCGGAAACCCGAAACACCGAAGAAGCCCATACACCAGCCCGGGACACAGCGGAATTGGCCGACATCAGCGACGGAACTGTGGAGACCGCTGCCGGGCGAACAGAAGACGCTGCCGGAGAAAGGGGGGAAATCGTCCCAGTAATGGCGAACGAACCAGCGGAAGCCACCTGCTTGACGGACCGGGAGGGACACGCAGGGGCAAACGCACCCTCGACAACCATCGATCCCGAGGAGGCCGCCGCGCCTGGGAAGGCTGCAGGCTCGTACAGTACTGCCGGGGGAGAGACAGGGCCGAGGGAGAAGGAGCACCAGCCAGAAGGAGACAACGATTTCGCCTGGGTGCATCGACACGGGCTGGCCCGGCTACGGCTGGAAAAAGCGAGGGCCTCGATGCGAGAAGCAAGCATAACAGCCTCCAAAACACCGAAGAAGGAGGAAGTAAAACCTAGTACCTCCGGAGAGAGGCCGGGAAAAGCTGCCGGAAGGCCCGAAGGTGCCACACCAGTGTGGGTGTACGAAAAGGGCGCTAAAGTACCAACGCTAGAGTGGTTTGTACCCACCGCGGAACAAAAGGGAGAAGGACCAAGCTGCCGGAAAGGGAGCCAGCCAGTGGCCAGAGAGAGCAGGGAGCCACCCACTGCATGGCAGCGCAAGGCCGGTCCGGGCAGGCGCTACACCGAGGACGATCTGAAAGCCCGACAAGAAGGGTGTTGGAGTTGCGGCTCCAAGGAGCACCGGCAGCGAAACTGCACTAACCCCCGAAGCGATTACTGCTTTCGCTGCGGACGTCCCGGGTTCTCAGTCAAGTCGTGCCCCCTGTGCGGACCAAGATGGAAGGTGGGGGGTCCCCACAACCCATGGTGATGCCGGATGATGGGTGTTGCTGTTACGTTTAAGTTAGTACGTTAACGAGAATAGAAAGACTGATTTTTTTTGTTCCTTTTCACTGATTATAAGATACTCAATACGTTACATTATTCTGTAAACCCCAAGAATGGCCCGGGGTGAAAATAAATGGGACAATAGCTGCCGGTTAGGAGGCGATATATACTCTTTTGTCATTTCTGTGCCCGAACCCCACCTCGAACCGTTTACGTGACTGTAGCGATATTAAGCGAGCGTTTCAGGTAGCTGCCAGTAGAATAGGAGGCCTCGTCCGAAACACTGTACATGTGAGCGTAAGTATTTGTTTCTGTATCGTCTGGGTACTGGTGCACGGGTATTGTGTTTGTCGAAATACCGAGGAACGACCGAGGTCGAGCGTTCGCTACCGAGCCTAACAGAGATCTGGCGGAGGCTTCCCACGGGTATGACCCGGTCTCTCCCAGGGGGGGGAGGAGTTGTGACGTGGCAGTTTTGCCAACGTCACCCGATGCGTTTATCGGAAGACCGGGTCACCCTCTGGCAGCCTAATACACGAGAGGCGCCGTGGCGAGCGCTCGCCCTGGGTGCGAACGAGACCCATGGGCGAGTTCTAATATTTTTGAGCGTCGCGCCAATTGCGCGACGCGTATCTGCAGGACCGTAGTCGGGCCCCAGGGGGGACCCGAAGCACCTCTCCCGCCGAGGAAAACACAGAGACCGGCGCCGGCGAGAATTACAACACCGCGAGGAAAGAGGAATCGACGGGGCACAGGAAAATCAACCTGGAGGCGCCGACAAGGACGGACGATGCCAAGCAAGGAATCTCAGCTGTCTTGCCGTCGCCTCATCCGGAGAGAAACCGGATCGCTGCCGGATTGGCTCCGGTCGATCACCTCTGCGGGAAGCAGCCAATACCTACGCGACGCTGCCGGAGAACCACCGAATCGCCGAGCGCCAGGGACCGTCACGCAGGGCTAGGCCCTGTCCGAAAATCTATCCGCGATAGGTCGAACTGCGTGCGGGGGGATCAGAGCGGCAAGGGGGGGACGCTTCTCTTCCGCGTTCCCGAGACACGCAGCGAAGGATCACTTCTTCGTTGGCTCGAGATACCGAAAGTCGCGAGTAGAATTTGTACGATTGCGTAATTCTAAGTATTTTGTAATCTCACGAAGAAACGCTGCCGGAAACGAGGGACGAGGGAGCGAACATCAACCGTTACCCTGGGTAAGCTTTCGCCAGTTCTCATTTCGATAGAGTGATCTTTCTCGCGTTGGCTCGGTAGTGTGTCGTGTCCGCGAACGCGTTGTCGGATCACCGACGCGGCTCCATAGCTGCCGGCAACGGTGAAGGATAAAATTCCATTCGCTAACGGGGGGGAACCCGTCGGTCAACGGACGTGCGAAGAGAATATATTTCGCGGGCGTTATTAGTCTCCACAAAGGTCAGACGTAGGGATCCGCGATATCTGGACCTTGGTAGGCGCGGTGACGGTGTTAGCGTGAGACGAGCCACAATTCTTTTAGTGAACTTCGCGCGCCGTTGTCGTATTCACGCGAACCTCGAGTCGTCCCACGGTGCGACGCCGCCACGTGCTCTCGTCGTATCTTCGCGATTCGTTCTGCCGACGAGAAGATTGTAAGAACGCGCATTCCATCCGAATCCGGACGTAGAACGCGAAGATCGCGTGGGCCGACATTAAAATCATGTTGCTGCCGGATTCGTAGCGTAAAGAGAAGGACCGGAAAAGGTCGAAGCGCGCGTACAACGAATTGTCGTTGCCGATCACCTGTTGCGCGTCGGTTAACCTCGAAACGCTGCCGGTCGCTGCCGGCATCGTTGTTGTAACATCGGAACAATAAATTCTGTTAACCAAGATCGCCAGAGAGTGTTTATTGCGTGAGAAACCTTCCCGCCGCGGGGAATGCCTCGTGTTCGACCCGCGTAGAACCCTGCGACCATTAGTGAACATCTTCGCGTAATTTCGATTGTCGCAGGCTCGTATGTCGGTCTCTCTCTCTCTCGAGGTGATTATTAGCGGATTTCGCGTGGCACCTTCTGTGCCTGGCGCCCGAGCTTCACGTAAGATATCTTGAGAGACGACGAGCCTGCGTACAATTTTTGTCCCGAGTGGACCACGTTTCGCGCGGCCGAACGTGGCCCGGCGGAAACGCCTGTAAATACTCGGTGTCGCTATCGTTTCGTAAGAAACGAGAAACGACGTGACAGTGCAAATACTCGTACACGCTGCATTGTATTTTCTTCCGCACGCAACAAGGAGGGGACAGATCCGAGGTCCGGCTAGCGTCTGTCCCCTCCCCCCGTCCCACCTCCCTGGTCGGCCCGGAAAAAACTTAAAAATATGATAAAATAAACGATAAAATCTATAAATGAAAACGTGTATAGATAAAACAGATAAAATAAAAGTCAATAAATAAATAAATAATAATAAGTAAATAAATACAATGGACAAACCACAACAAACATAAGAAGGGGGGGAAAAATAAAGGGGAATAAAAGATAAAGATGAAATTTATAATATAGAATATGAAATATATATAGAATAAAATGAAATATTATAAAATAAAAGGAGGGGGGTCGACCGGCAGGTCGCATCTTTGTAGAGGGGGGGAGGGGATTATTGCTCCACCTCGCCCGCCGCGACCTGCCCACCTCGGGGGCGCCTTAACAGCCAGCCCCCCTTGGCGGCGGTGGAAGTACTAAGTATTCCCACCGCCGCCATTACGTCTGCGGCCCCTTACCGGGGGGCCGTCGGCCTCGTCGGGGTTGCCCCGCCGATGCTAGCCTCCTGGCGGAGAGGGGGTCGGCTTCCCTCTCCCTCTCCGCTGCCTCCTTCTGCGTTATCATAATCTCGCACAAGGAGGCAAACGCTGCTCTTGACCTCTCGCTGCCGATAATGTGGTCGACCACGACCGGCAACGAGAGGTCCATCCCAATAACGCCCCTTAGGTCTCTGCGCGGCGCCGACCACGCTGGACATTCTTCCAGCGTATGCCACTCAGAGTCCTGGGCCTCCTCGCAGTGGTGGGACTGCGATCCTCCCAGTGCCAGTTATGAACACACAGTTTGAGGAAACGGCGGTATGCAGGTAATTTAACTTATGCGCATGCATTGCTGCAACTTGTGCTGTATAATTTAGAATTTTTGTTACCGCGCTATCCGATTTTTATACATGTGCAAATACTCGTACACGCTGCATTGTATTTTCTTCCGCACGCGACAAGGAGGGGACAGAGGCGAGGTCCGGCTAGCGTCTGTCCCCTCCCCCCGTCCCACCCCCTGGTCCACCCGCATGAAACTTAAAAATATGACAAAATAGAAGATAAAATCAATAAATGAAAACGTGTATAGATAAAATAGATCAAATAAAAGTCTATAAATAAATAAATAATAATAAGTAAATAAATACAATGGACAAACCACAACAAACACAAGAAGGGGGGGCAAAATAAAGGGGAATAAAAGATAAAGACGAACTTTATAATATAGAATATAAAATATATATAGAATAAAATGAAATATTATAAAATAAAAGGAGGGGGGTCGACCGGCAGGTCGCATCTTTGTAGAGGGGAGGGATTATTGCTCCACCTCGCCCCCCGCGACCTGCCCACCTCGGGGGCGCCTTAACGGCCAGCCCCCCTTGGCGGCGGTGGAAGTACTAAGTAGTCCCACCGCCGCCATTACGTCTGCAGCCCCTTACCGGGAGGCCGTCGGCCTCGTCGGGGTTGCCCCGCCGATGCTAGCCTCCTGGCCGAGAGTGGTCGGCTTCCCTCTCCCTCTCCGCTGCCTCCTTCTGCGTTATCACAATCTCGCAGAAGGAGGCAAACGCTGCTCTTGACCTCTCACTGCCGATCATGTGGTCGACCGCGACCGACAACGAGAGGTCCATCCCAATAACGCCCCTTAGGACTCTGCGCGGCGCCGACCACGCAGGACATTCTCCCAGCGTATGCCGCGCAGAGTCCTGGGCCTCCTCGCAGTGGTGGCACTGCGATCCTCCCAGTGCCACTTATGAACACACAGTTTCACGAAACGGCGGTATGCAGGTAATTTAACTTATGCGCATGCATTGCTGCAACTTGTGCTGTATAATTTAGAATTTTTGTTACCGCGCCATCCGATTATTATACATGTGGAAATACTCGTACACGCTGCATTGTATTTTCTTCCGCACGCGACAAGGAGGGGACAGAGGCGAGGTCCGGCTAGCGTCTGTCCCCTCCCCCCGTCCCACCCCCCTGGTCGACCCGCATAAATCTTGAAAATATGATAAAATAAACGATAAAATCAATAAATGAAAACGTGTATAGATAAAATAGATCAAATAAAAGTCTATAAATAAATAAATAATAATAAGTAAATAAATACAATGGACAAACCACAACAAACACAAGAAGGGGGGGGCAAAATAAAGGGGAATAAAAGATAAAGATGAACTTTATAATATAGAATATAAAATATATATAGAATAAAATGAAATATTATAAAATAAAAGGAGGGGGGTCGACCGGCAGGTCGCATCTTTGTAGAGGGGAGGGATTATTGCTCCACCTCGCCCCCCGCGACCTGCCCACCTCGGGGGCGCCTTAACGGCCAGCCCCCCTTGGCGGCGGTGGAAGTACTAAGTAGTCCCACCGCCGCCATTACGTCTGCAGCCCCTTACCGGGAGACCGTCGGCCTCGTCGGGGTTGCCCCGCCGATGCTAGCCTCCTGGCCGAGAGTGGTCGGCTTCCCTCTCCCTCTCCGCTGCCTCCTTCTGCGTTATCACAATCTCGCAGAAGGAGGCAAACGCTGCTCTTGACCTCTCACTGCCGATCATGTGGTCGACCGCGACCGACAACGAGAGGTCCATCCCAATAACGCCCCTTAGGACTCTGCGCGGCGCCGACCACGCAGGACATTCTCCCAGCGTATGCCGCGCAGAGTCCTGGGCCTCCTCGCAGTGGTGGCACTGCGATCCTCCCAGTGCCAGTTATGAACACACAGTTTGACGAAACGGCGGTATGCAGGTAATTTAACTTATGCGCATGCATTGCTGCAACTTGTGCTGTATAATTTAGAATTTTTGTTACCGCGCCATCCGATTATTATACATGTGGAAATACTCGTACACGCTGCATTGTATTTTCTTCCGCACGCGACAAGGAGGGGACAGAGGCGAGGTCCGGCTAGCGTCTGTCCCATCCCCCCGTCCCACCCCCCTGGTCGACCCGCATAAATCTTGAAAATATGATAAAATAAACGATAAAATCTATAAATGAAAACGTGTATAGATAAAATAGATCAAATAAAAGTCTATAAATAAATAAATAATAATATGTAAATAAATACAATGGACAAACCACAACAAACACAAGAAGGGGGGGCAAAATATTGGGAATAAAATCTAAAGATGAACTTTATAATATAGAATATAAAATATATATAGAATAAAATGAAATATTATAAAATAAAAGGAGGGGGGTCGACCGGCAGGTCGCATCTTTGTAGAGGGGAGGGATTATTGCTCCACCTCGCCCCCCGCGACCTGCCCACCTCGGGGGCGCCTTAACGGCCAGCCCCCCTTGGCGGCGGTGGAAGTACTAAGGAGTCCCACCGCCGCCATTACGTCTGCAGCCCCTTACCGGGAGGCCGTCGGCCTCGTCGGGGTTGCCCCGCCGATGCTAGCCTCCTGGCGGAGAGTGGTCGGCTTCCCTCTCCCTCTCCGCTGCCTCCTTCTGCGTTATCACAATCTCGCAGAAGGAGGCAAACGCTGCTCTTGACCTCTCGCTGCCGATCATGTGGTCGACCACGACCGGCAACGAGAGGTCCATCCCAATAACGCCCCTTAGGTCTCTGCGCGGCGCCGACCACGCTGGACATTCTTCCAGCGGATGCCACTCAGAGTCCTGGGCCTCCTCGCAGTGGTGGCACTGCGATCATCCCAGTGCCAGTTATGAACACACAGTTTGAGGAAACGGCGGTATGCAGGTAATTTAACTTATGCGCATGCATTGCTGCAACTTGTGCTGTATAATTTAGAATTTTTGTTACCGCGCCATCCGATTTTTATACATGTGCAAATACTCGTACACGCTGCATTGTATTTTCTTCCGCACGCGACAAGGAGGGGACAGAGGCGAGGTCCGGCTAGCGTCTGTCCCCTCCCCCCGTCCCACCCCCCTGGTCGACCCGCATAAATCTTGAAAATATGATAAAATAAACGATAAAATCAATAAATGAAAACGTGTATAGATAAAATAGATCAAATAAAAGTCTATAAATAAATAAATAATAATAAGTAAATAAATACAATGGACAAACCACAACAAACACAAGAAGGGGGGGGCAAAATAAAGGGGAATAAAAGATAAAGATGAACTTTATAATATAGAATATAAAATATATATAGAATAAAATGAAATATTATAAAATAAAAGGAGGGGGGTCGACCGGCAGGTCGCATCTTTGTAGAGGGGAGGGATTATTGCTCCACCTCGCCCCCCGCGACCTGCCCACCTCGGGGGCGCCTTAACGGCCAGCCCCCCTTGGCGGCGGTGGAAGTACTAAGTAGTCCCACCGCCGCCATTACGTCTGCAGCCCCTTACCGGGAGGCCGTCGGCCTCGTCGGGGTTGCCCCGCCGATGCTAGCCTCCTGGCCGAGAGTGGTCGGCTTCCCTCTCCCTCTCCGCTGCCTCCTTCTGCGTTATCACAATCTCGCAGAAGGAGGCAAACGCTGCTCTTGACCTCTCACTGCCGATCATGTGGTCGACCGCGACCGACAACGAGAGGTCCATCCCAATAACGCCCCTTAGGACTCTGCGCGGCGCCGACCACGCAGGACATTCTCCCAGCGTATGCCGCGCAGAGTCCTGGGCCTCCTCGCAGTGGTGGCACTGCGATCCTCCCAGTGCCAGTTATGAACACACAGTTTGACGAAACGGCGGTATGCAGGTAATTTAACTTATGCGCATGCATTGCTGCAACTTGTGCTGTATAATTTAGAATTTTTGTTACCGCGCCATCCGATTATTATACATGTGGAAATACTCGTACACGCTGCATTGTATTTTCTTCCGCACGCGACAAGGAGGGGACAGAGGCGAGGTCCGGCTAGCGTCTGTCCTATCCCCCCGTCCCACCCCCCTGGTCGACCCGCATAAATCTTGAAAATATGATAAAATAAACGATAAAATCTATAAATGAAAACGTGTATAGATAAAATAGATCAAATAAAAGTCTATAAATAAATAAATAATAATATGTAAATAAATACAATGGACAAACCACAACAAACACAAGAAGGGGGGGCAAAATATTGGGAATAAAATCTAAAGATGAACTTTATAATATAGAATATAAAATATATATAGAATAAAATGAAATATTATAAAATAAAAGGAGGGGGGTCGACCGGCAGGTCGCATCTTTGTAGAGGGGAGGGATTATTGCTCCACCTCGCCCCCCGCGACCTGCCCACCTCGGGGGCGCCTTAACGGCCAGCCCCCCTTGGCGGCGGTGGAAGTACTAAGGAGTCCCACCGCCGCCATTACGTCTGCAGCCCCTTACCGGGAGGCCGTCGGCCTCGTCGGGGTTGCCCCGCCGATGCTAGCCTCCTGGCGGAGAGTGGTCGGCTTCCCTCTCCCTCTCCGCTGCCTCCTTCTGCGTTATCACAATCTCGCAGAAGGAGGCAAACGCTGCTCTTGACCTCTCGCTGCCGATCATGTGGTCGACCACGACCGGCAACGAGAGGTCCATCCCAATAACGCCCCTTAGGTCTCTGCGCGGCGCCGACCACGCTGGACATTCTTCCAGCGGATGCCACTCAGAGTCCTGGGCCTCCTCGCAGTGGTGGCACTGCGATCATCCCAGTGCCAGTTATGAACACACAGTTTGAGGAAACGGCGGTATGCAGGTAATTTAACTTATGCGCATGCATTGCTGCAACTTGTGCTGTATAATTTAGAATTTTTGTTACCGCGCCATCCGATTTTTATACATGTGCAAATACTCGTACACGCTGCATTGTATTTTCTTCCGCACGCGACAAGGAGGGGACAGAGGCGAGGTCCGGCTAGCGTCTGTCCCCTCCCCCCGTCCCACCCCCCTGGTCGACCCGCATAAATCTTGAAAATATGATAAAATAAACGATAAAATCAATAAATGAAAACGTGTATAGATAAAATAGATCAAATAAAAGTCTATAAATAAATAAATAATAATAAGTAAATAAATACAATGGACAAACCACAACAAACACAAGAAGGGGGGGGCAAAATAAAGGGGAATAAAATCTAAAGATGAACTTTATAATATAGAATATAAAATATATATAGAATAAAATGAAATATTATAAAATAAAAGGAGGGGGGTCGACCGGCAGGTCGCATCTTTGTAGAGGGGAGGGATTATTGCTCCACCTCGCCCCCCGCGACCTGCCCACCTCGGGGGCGCCTTAACGGCCAGCCCCCCTTGGCGGCGGTGGAAGTACTAAGTAGTACCACCGCCGCCATTACGTCTGCAGCCCCATACCGGGAGGCCGTCGGCCTCGTCGGGGTTGCCCCGACGATGCTAGCCTCCTGGCCGAGAGTGGTCGGCTTCCCTCTCCCTCTCCGCTGCCTCCTTCTGCGTTATCACAATCTCGCAGAAGGAGGCAAACGCTGCTCTTGACCTCTCACTGCCGATCATGTGGTCGACCGCGACCGACAACGAGAGGTCCATCCCAATAACGCCCCTTAGGACTCTGCGCGGCGCCGACCACGCAGGACATTCTCCCAGCGTATGCCGCGCAGAGTCCTGGGCCTCCTCGCAGTGGTGGCACTGCGATCCTCCCAGTGCCAGTTATGAACACACAGTTTGACGAAACGGCGGTATGCAGGTAATTTAACTTATGCGCATGCATTGCTGCAACTTGTGCTGTATAATTTAGAATTTTTGTTACCGCGCCATCCGATTATTATACATGTGGAAATACTCGTACACGCTGCATTGTATTTTCTTCCGCACGCGACAAGGAGGGGACAGAGGAGAGGTCCGGCTAGCGTCTGTCCCATCCCCCCGTCCCACCCCCCTGGTCGACCCGCATAAATCTTGAAAATATGATAAAATAAACGATAAAATCTATAAATGAAAACGTGTATAGATAAAATAGATCAAATAAAAGTCTATAAATAAATAAATAATAATAAGTAAATAAATACAATGGACAAACCACAACAAACACAAGAAGGGGGGGGGGCAAAATAAAGGGGAATAAAATCTAAAGATGAACTTTATAATATAGAATATAAAATATATATAGAATAAAATGAAATATAAAATAAAAGGAGGGGGGTCGACCGGCAGGTCGCATCTTTGTAGAGGGGAGGGATTATTGCTCCACCTCGCCCCCCGCGACCTGCCCACCTCGGGGGCGCCTTAACGGCCAGCCCCCCTTGGCGGCGGTGGAAGTACTAAGTAGTCCCACCGCCGATATTACGTCTGCAGCCCCTTACCGGGAGGCCGTCGGCCTCGTCGGGTTTGCCCCGCCGATGCTAGCCTCCTGGCGGAGAGGGGGTCGGCTTCCCTCTCCCTCTCCGCTGCCTCCTTCTGCGTTATCACAATCTCGCAGAAGGAGGCAAACGCTGCTCTTGACCTCTCGCTGCCGATCATGTGGTCGACCACGACAGGCAACGAGAGGTCCATCCCAATAACGCCCCTTAGGACTCCGCGCGGCACCGACCACGCACGACATTCTCCCAGCGTAAGCCGCGCAGAGTCCTGGGCATCCTCGCAGTGGTGGCACTGCGATCCTCCCAGTGCCAGTTATGAACACACAGTTTGACGAAACGGCGGTGTGCAGGTAATTTAACTTATGCGCATGCATTGCTGCAACTTGTGCTGTATAATTTAGAATTTTTGTTACCGCGCCATACGATTATTATACATGTGGAAATACTCGTACACGCTGCATTGTATTTTCTTCCGCACGCGACAAGGAGGGGACAGAGGCGAGGTCCGGCTAGCGTCTGTCCCCTCCCCCCGTCCCACCCCCTGGTCCACCCGCATGAAACTTAAAAATATGATAAAATAGAAGATAAAATCAATAAATGAAAACGTGTATAGATAAAATAGATCAAATAAAAGTCTATAAATAAATAAATAATAATAAGTAAATAAATACAATGGACAAACCACAACAAACACAAGAAGGGGGGGCAAAATAAAGGGGAATAAAAGATAAAGACGAACTTTATAATATAGAATATAAAATATATATAGAATAAAATGAAATATTATAAAATAAAAGGAGGGGGGTCGACCGGCAGGTCGCATCTTTGTAGAGGGGAGGGATTATTGCTCCACCTCGCCCCCCGCGACCTGCCCACCTCGGGGGCGCCTTAACGGCCAGCCCCCCTTGGCGGCGGTGGAAGTACTAAGTAGGCCCACCGCCGCCATTACGTCTGCAGCCCCTTACCGGGAGGCCGTCGGCCTCGTCGGGGTTGCCCCGCCGATGCTAGCCTCCTGGCCGAGAGTGGTCGGCTTCCCTCTCCCTCTCCGCTGCCTCCTTCTGCGTTATCACAATCTCGCAGAAGGAGGCAAACGCTGCTCTTGACCTCTCACTGCCGATCATGTGGTCGACCGCGACCGACAACGAGAGGTCCATCCCAATAACGCCCCTTAGGACTCTGCGCGGCGCCGACCACGCAGGACATTCTCCCAGCGTATGCCGCGCAGAGTCCTGGGCCTCCTCGCAGTGGTGGCACTGCGATCCTCCCAGTGCCACTTATGAACACACAGTTTCACGAAACGGCGGTATGCAGGTAATTTAACTTATGCGCATGCATTGCTGCAACTTGTGCTGTATAATTTAGAATTTTTGTTACCGCGCCATCCGATTATTATACATGTGGAAATACTCGTACACGCTGCATTGTATTTTCTTCCGCACGCGACAAGGAGGGGACAGAGGCGAGGTCCGGCTAGCGTCTGTCCCATCCCCCCGTCCCCCCCCTCTGGTCGACCCGCATAAATCTTGAAAATATGATAAAATAAACGATAAAATCTATAAATGAAAACGTGTATAGATAAAATAGATCAAATAAAAGTCTATAAATAAATAAATAATAATAAGTAAATAAATACAATGGACAAACCACAACAAACACAAGAAGGGGGGGGCAAAATAAAGGGGAATAAAAGATAAAGATGAACTTTATAATATAGAATATAAAATATATATAGAATAAAATGAAATATTATAAAATAAAAGGAGGGGGGTCGACCGGCAGGTCGCATCTTTGTAGAGGGGAGGGATTATTGCTCCACCTCGCCCCCCGCGACCTGCCCACCTCGGGGGCGCCTTAACGGCCAGCCCCCCTTGGCGGCGGTGGAAGTACTAAGTAGTCCCACCGCCGCCATTACGTCTGCAGCCCCTTACCGGGAGGCCGTCGGCCTCGTCGGGGTTGCCCCGCCGATGCTAGCCTCCTGGCCGAGAGTGGTCGGCTTCCCTCTCCCTCTCCGCTGCCTCCTTCTGCGTTATCACAATCTCGCAGAAGGAGGCAAACGCTGCTCTTGACCTCTCACTGCCGATCATGTGGTCGACCGCGACCGACAACGAGAGGTCCATCCCAATAACGCCCCTTAGGACTCTGCGCGGCGCCGACCACGCAGGACATTCTCCCAGCGTATGCCGCGCAGAGTCCTGGGCCTCCTCGCAGTGGTGGCACTGCGATCCTCCCAGTGCCAGTTATGAACACACAGTTTGACGAAACGGCGGTATGCAGGTAATTTAACTTATGCGCATGCATTGCTGCAACTTGTGCTGTATAATTTAGAATTTTTGTTACCGCGCCATCCGATTATTATACATGTGGAAATACTCGTACACGCTGCATTGTATTTTCTTCCGCACGCGACAAGGAGGGGACAGAGGCGAGGTCCGGCTAGCGTCTGTCCCATCCCCCCGTCCCACCCCCCTGGTCGACCCGCATAAATCTTGAAAATATGATAAAATAAACGATAAAATCTATAAATGAAAACGTGTATAGATAAAATAGATCAAATAAAAGTCTATAAATAAATAAATAATAATATGTAAATAAATACAATGGACAAACCACAACAAACACAAGAAGGGGGGGCAAAATATTGGGAATAAAATCTAAAGATGAACTTTATAATATAGAATATAAAATATATATAGAATAAAATGAAATATTATAAAATAAAAGGAGGGGGGTCGACCGGCAGGTCGCATCTTTGTAGAGGGGAGGGATTATTGCTCCACCTCGCCCCCCGCGACCTGCCCACCTCGGGGGCGCCTTAACGGCCAGCCCCCCTTGGCGGCGGTGGAAGTACTAAGGAGTCCCACCGCCGCCATTACGTCTGCAGCCCCTTACCGGGAGGCCGTCGGCCTCGTCGGGGTTGCCCCGCCGATGCTAGCCTCCTGGCGGAGAGTGGTCGGCTTCCCTCTCCCTCTCCGCTGCCTCCTTCTGCGTTATCACAATCTCGCAGAAGGAGGCAAACGCTGCTCTTGACCTCTCGCTGCCGATCATGTGGTCGACCACGACCGGCAACGAGAGGTCCATCCCAATAACGCCCCTTAGGTCTCTGCGCGGCGCCGACCACGCTGGACATTCTTCCAGCGGATGCCACTCAGAGTCCTGGGCCTCCTCGCAGTGGTGGCACTGCGATCATCCCAGTGCCAGTTATGAACACACAGTTTGAGGAAACGGCGGTATGCAGGTAATTTAACTTATGCGCATGCATTGCTGCAACTTGTGCTGTATAATTTAGAATTTTTGTTACCGCGCCATCCGATTTTTATACATGTGCAAATACTCGTACACGCTGCATTGTATTTTCTTCCGCACGCGACAAGGAGGGGACAGAGGCGAGGTCCGGCTAGCGTCTGTCCCCTCCCCCCGTCCCACCCCCCTGGTCGACCCGCATAAATCTTGAAAATATGATAAAATAAACGATAAAATCAATAAATGAAAACGTGTATAGATAAAATAGATCAAATAAAAGTCTATAAATAAATAAATAATAATAAGTAAATAAATACAATGGACAAACCACAACAAACACAAGAAGGGGGGGGCAAAATAAAGGGGAATAAAAGATAAAGATGAACTTTATAATATAGAATATAAAATATATATAGAATAAAATGAAATATTATAAAATAAAAGGAGGGGGGTCGACCGGCAGGTCGCATCTTTGTAGAGGGGAGGGATTATTGCTCCACCTCGCCCCCCGCGACCTGCCCACCTCGGGGGCGCCTTAACGGCCAGCCCCCCTTGGCGGCGGTGGAAGTACTAAGTAGTCCCACCGCCGCCATTACGTCTGCAGCCCCTTACCGGGAGGCCGTCGGCCTCGTCGGGGTTGCCCCGCCGATGCTAGCCTCCTGGCCGAGAGTGGTCGGCTTCCCTCTCCCTCTCCGCTGCCTCCTTCTGCGTTATCACAATCTCGCAGAAGGAGGCAAACGCTGCTCTTGACCTCTCACTGCCGATCATGTGGTCGACCGCGACCGACAACGAGAGGTCCATCCCAATAACGCCCCTTAGGACTCTGCGCGGCGCCGACCACGCAGGACATTCTCCCAGCGTATGCCGCGCAGAGTCCTGGGCCTCCTCGCAGTGGTGGCACTGCGATCCTCCCAGTGCCAGTTATGAACACACAGTTTGACGAAACGGCGATATGCAGGTAATTTAACTTATGCGCATGCATTGCTGCAACTTGTGCTGTATAATTTAGAATTTTTGTTACCGCGCCATCCGATTATTATACATGTGGAAATACTCGTACACGCTGCATTGTATTTTCTTCCGCACGCGACAAGGAGGGGACAGAGGCGAGGTCCGGCTAGCGTCTGTCCCATCCCCCCGTCCCACCCCCCTGGTCGACCCGCATAAATCTTGAAAATATGATAAAATAAACGATAAAATCTATAAATGAAAACGTGTATAGATAAAATAGATCAAATAAAAGTCTATAAATAAATAAATAATAATATGTAAATAAATACAATGGACAAACCACAACAAACACAAGAAGGGGGGGCAAAATATTGGGAATAAAATCTAAAGATGAACTTTATAATATAGAATATAAAATATATATAGAATAAAATGAAATATTATAAAATAAAAGGAGGGGGGTCGACCGGCAGGTCGCATCTTTGTAGAGGGGAGGGATTATTGCTCCACCTCGCCCCCCGCGACCTGCCCACCTCGGGGGCGCCTTAACGGCCAGCCCCCCTTGGCGGCGGTGGAAGTACTAAGGAGTCCCACCGCCGCCATTACGTCTGCAGCCCCTTACCGGGAGGCCGTCGGCCTCGTCGGGGTTGCCCCGCCGATGCTAGCCTCCTGGCGGAGAGTGGTCGGCTTCCCTCTCCCTCTCCGCTGCCTCCTTCTGCGTTATCACAATCTCGCAGAAGGAGGCAAACGCTGCTCTTGACCTCTCGCTGCCGATCATGTGGTCGACCACGACCGGCAACGAGAGGTCCATCCCAATAACGCCCCTTAGGTCTCTGCGCGGCGCCGACCACGCTGGACATTCTTCCAGCGGATGCCACTCAGAGTCCTGGGCCTCCTCGCAGTGGTGGCACTGCGATCATCCCAGTGCCAGTTATGAACACACAGTTTGAGGAAACGGCGGTATGCAGGTAATTTAACTTATGCGCATGCATTGCTGCAACTTGTGCTGTATAATTTAGAATTTTTGTTACCGCGCCATCCGATTTTTATACATGTGCAAATACTCGTACACGCTGCATTGTATTTTCTTCCGCACGCGACAAGGAGGGGACAGAGGCGAGGTCCGGCTAGCGTCTGTCCCCTCCCCCCGTCCCACCCCCCTGGTCGACCCGCATAAATCTTGAAAATATGATAAAATAAACGATAAAATCAATAAATGAAAACGTGTATAGATAAAATAGATCAAATAAAAGTCTATAAATAAATAAATAATAATAAGTAAATAAATACAATGGACAAACCACAACAAACACAAGAAGGGGGGGCAAAATAAAGGGGAATAAAATCTAAAGATGAACTTTATAATATAGAATATAAAATATATATAGAATAAAATGAAATATTATAAAATAAAAGGAGGGGGGTCGACCGGCAGGTCGCATCTTTGTAGAGGGGAGGGATTATTGCTCCACCTCGCCCCCCGCGACCTGCCCACCTCGGGGGCGCCTTAACGGCCAGCCCCCCTTGGCGGCGGTGGAAGTACTAAGTAGTACCACCGCCGCCATTACGTCTGCAGCCCCATACCGGGAGGCCGTCGGCCTCGTCGGGGTTGCCCCGACGATGCTAGCCTCCTGGCCGAGAGTGGTCGGCTTCCCTCTCCCTCTCCGCTGCCTCCTTCTGCGTTATCACAATCTCGCAGAAGGAGGCAAACGCTGCTCTTGACCTCTCACTGCCGATCATGTGGTCGACCGCGACCGACAACGAGAGGTCCATCCCAATAACGCCCCTTAGGACTCTGCGCGGCGCCGACCACGCAGGACATTCTCCCAGCGTATGCCGCGCAGAGTCCTGGGCCTCCTCGCAGTGGTGGCACTGCGATCCTCCCAGTGCCAGTTATGAACACACAGTTTGACGAAACGGCGGTATGCAGGTAATTTAACTTATGCGCATGCATTGCTGCAACTTGTGCTGTATAATTTAGAATTTTTGTTACCGCGCCATCCGATTATTATACATGTGGAAATACTCGTACACGCTGCATTGTATTTTCTTCCGCACGCGACAAGGAGGGGACAGAGGAGAGGTCCGGCTAGCGTCTGTCCCATCCCCCCGTCCCACCCCCCTGGTCGACCCGCATAAATCTTGAAAATATGATAAAATAAACGATAAAATCTATAAATGAAAACGTGTATAGATAAAATAGATCAAATAAAAGTCTATAAATAAATAAATAATAATAAGTAAATAAATACAATGGACAAACCACAACAAACACAAGAAGGGGGGGGGGCAAAATAAAGGGGAATAAAATCTAAAGATGAACTTTATAATATAGAATATAAAATATATATAGAATAAAATGAAATATAAAATAAAAGGAGGGGGGTCGACCGGCAGGTCGCATCTTTGTAGAGGGGAGGGATTATTGCTCCACCTCGCCCCCCGCGACCTGCCCACCTCGGGGGCGCCTTAACGGCCAGCCCCCCTTGGCGGCGGTGGAAGTACTAAGTAGTCCCACCGCCGATATTACGTCTGCAGCCCCTTACCGGGAGGCCGTCGGCCTCGTCGGGTTTGCCCCGCCGATGCTAGCCTCCTGGCGGAGAGGGGGTCGGCTTCCCTCTCCCTCTCCGCTGCCTCCTTCTGCGTTATCACAATCTCGCAGAAGGAGGCAAACGCTGCTCTTGACCTCTCGCTGCCGATCATGTGGTCGACCACGACAGGCAACGAGAGGTCCATCCCAATAACGCCCCTTAGGACTCCGCGCGGCACCGACCACGCACGACATTCTCCCAGCGTAAGCCGCGCAGAGTCCTGGGCATCCTCGCAGTGGTGGCACTGCGATCCTCCCAGTGCCAGTTAT
Source organism: Lasioglossum baleicum (assembly GCF_051020765.1). NCBI lineage: Eukaryota > Metazoa > Arthropoda > Insecta > Hymenoptera > Halictidae > Lasioglossum > Lasioglossum baleicum. Next base: position 1,178,019 of record NW_027469084.1, read on the forward strand.
GAACACACAGTTTGACGAAACGGCGGTGTGCAGGTAATTTAACTTATGCGCATGCATTGCTGCAACTTGTGCTGTATAATTTAGAATTTTTGTTACCGCGCCATCCGATTATTATACATGTGGAAATACTCGTACACGCTGCATTGTATTTTCTTCCGCACGCGACAAGGAGGGGACAGAGGCGAGGTCCGGCTAGCGTCTGTCCCATCCCCCCGTCCCACCCCCCTGGTCGGCCCGCATAAATCTTGAAAATATGATAAAATAGAAGATAAAATCAATAAATGAAAACGTGTATAGATAAAATAGATCAAATAAAAGTCTATAAATAAATAAATAATAATAAGTAAATAAATACAATGGACAAACCACAACAAACATAAGAAGGGGGGGCAAAATAAAGGGGAATAAAAGATAAAGACGAACTTTATAATATAGAATATAAAATATATATAGAATAAAATGAAATATTATAAAATAAAAGGAGGGGGGTCGACCGGCAGGTCGCATCTTTGTAGAGGGGAGGGATTATTGCTCCACCTCGCCCCCCGCGACCTGCCCACCTCGGGGGCGCCTTAACGGCCAGCCCCCCTTGGCGGCGGTGGAAGTACTAAGTAGTCCCACCGCCGCCATTACGTCTGCAGCCCCTTACCGGGAGGCCGTCGGCCTCGTCGGGGTTGCCCCGCCGATGCTAGCCTCCTGGCGGAGAGGGGGTCGGCTTCCCTCTCCCTCTCCGCTGCCTCCTTCTGCGTTATCACAATCTCGCAGAAGGAGGCGAACGCTGCTCTTGACCTCTCGCTGCCGATCATGTGGTCGACCACGACCGGCAACGAGAGGTCCATCCCAATAACGCCCCTTAGGTCTCTGCGCGGCGCCGACCACGCAGGACATTCTCCCAGCGTATGCCGCGCAGAGTCCTGGGCCTCCTCGCAGTGGTGGCACTGCGATCCTCCCAGTGCCAGTTATGAACACACAGTTTGTCGAAACGGCGGTATGCAGGTAATTTAACTTATGCGCATGCATTGCTGCAACTTGTGCTGTATAATTTACAATTTTTGTTACCGCGCCATCCGATTATTATACATGTGGAAATACTCGTACACGCTGCATTGTATTTTCTTCCGCACGCGACAAGGAGGGGACAGAGGCGAGGTCCGGCTAGCGTCTGTCCCCTCCCCCCGTCCCACCCCCCTGGTCGGCCCGCATAAATCTTGAAAATATGATAAAATAAACGATAAAATCTATAAATGAAAACGTGTATAGATAAAATAGATCAAATAAAAGTCTATAAATAAATAAATAATAATAAGTAAATAAATACAATGGACAAACCACAACAAACACAAGAAGGGGGGGGCAAAATAAAGGGGAATAAAATCTAAAGATGAACTTTATAATATAGAATATAAAATATATATAGAATAAAATGAAATATTATAAAATAAAAGGAGGGGGGTCGACCGGCAGGTCGCATCTTTGTAGAGGGGAGGTGTTCAAGACTGGCGCGCCAAGGCGCCATGTTGTCTCGCCCGATGACGCGAACGCGGCAAGGCTGTTGCGACTTCAGCCAAGTCGAGCGCGTGGCGTATGCCGTCGAGGCTCACGCGGGCATTAGGCTAAGCGTGTGATTGGTTGAAACCCATTCTCGATCTTTCTGGAACGTTCTAGCATGCTCAACCGGAACCACCGGCTCGTGACGAACTTCCAGAAGGATCGAGACAACAAAAGAGAGAGACAACCGTGGTCTCCCTCTCAGTCGTTACCGCATGTCAAACGAACAGCTGTTCTTTGTATTCAAAAGTGCTCTTTGCGTTTATTCATTTATTCTCAAGTTAGTTAGTACATGTTTCATTTTCATTTTCGCCGACAATTTGTGCAATATAAGTGCAAATACAGTTATTTATTGTAGATCCGATTTTCACAATCATTTACTCCTTACACAGTCCATTTGCTTCACATTCAAATCCATCCGTTACATTCACACGTCCATTCCTAACGATCCTCTCACTCGCAAACTCAAATCTGATTCTCTTTTCACACAAAACATCCTTTCGGTCAATCAGAGACTGATACATCACATTTTTGGTCCTTCGAGCCGGATACTCCACGTGTCTGGCATCTTCCTTTCAAGGATCTACAATACAAAGTTTAGTGTGGTGGTAAATCGGTGACTTACCTGCAAGAAATTCAATCAGCGAATCAGCCGCATCTCATAATGGATTTGTCGTACGATGATCTGCTCCATAAACAGAACCAAGTTGGAGGGAAAATCACTCGCCTCGTCGACAACTTTAAGAAATCAGTTGCGCAAGCTAGGATGACTGAGAGCGACGTTGAATCCCGGCTGGAACTCCTTGAAGCCTACTGGACACGGTTTCAAGAAAACCATGACCTGTTGACGTACGTTCACAAAGCTGCAATCACGGACAGCGACTACGTCAAGAATGACATGGCTGACGCCGTGGAGGAGGCCTATTTAACGCAGAAGAGCCGGCTTCGCGATTTGGCGAAGCTATTTGCCAGAAGCAATGACAAAAGGACAATTCATACTCCAGAGGATGATGCTTCAAGCTCTGGATCATCATCCCTCCCACGGATGCAGCTACCGCAATTCAATGGGGCGTATGTCGACTGGCCCTCCTTCAAAGATCGCTTCCTGTCAATGATAGAGCGGAATAAACGACTGAGTGATGTAGATAAGCTCCATTACCTGAAAGGCGCTCTTCAAGATCAAGCCGAAGACCTCGTAAAGGATCTGCCTACAACAAACGAAAATTATACCAAGGCTTGGAACATTCTCCAGGAGTACTTTGAGAACAAGCGTATTCTCGTGCGATCCTGTCTGGACAAGCTGGCTGCACTTCCCAAAATGAAAGAAAGCTCGGTGCAGGAGATGACTCAAATTCAAAAGGGGGTCTCCACCGTCGTCAATACCCTGGAAGGTCTCGGAAGACCGATTGACAAGACAGAAGACTGGTTTGTTTACTCCATAGTGAACTTGTTCGATCCGAAGACCAGAGATAAATGGGAAGAGAGCATTACCGTCAGCAGCGAACCACCGTCCTGTGCAACCTTGAAGGATTTCATGATCAAAAGGCTCCAGATGATGCAGGCGTCACCAAGCACTGCATCCACCAATCCGAACGAAGAGTGCAATGAGAAACCAACCAGATTCGGCAAGACACGAACGGGTTCAGGTTTCTCTAAGGCCAAAGCTGCAACGAGCACTGCGAGAATCAATCATGCTGAGAAGAAACATCGCCAGATTGTCTGTGTGATGTGCTCCAAGGATCATTACCTGATGTATTGTCCATCGTACAAGGGAAGCCCATCGAATGAGCGGAGGAAAATCGTAGAGAAGCATCAACTCTGCACCAATTGCCTCGGAAACCACACCATTGCAACCTGTCCTTCAACAAGGGGCTGCTCCTCATGTGGGGAACGTCACCATACCACTCTCCATGAATCATCAAAGGACGGCTCCACTCACCAGAAGACAACCCATCACGCCCAGGATTGTCGCAACAGATCTGGTGAAGTATTGCTAGCGACAGCCATAATAAATGTTTCAGATCGTTACGGTCGACGCCACGCAGTCAGAGCACTCATTGATCAAGGCTCTGAGATCACAATGATGAGTGAAGGGCTGGCACAACGGCTTCAACTTCCTAGAGCGTCCGCTTCAGTCGACATCTATGGAGTAGGAGGACAGCAGCTCGCGAGGGCTCGAGGACGAGTGACGCTGGACATTTCAGCCACCAGAGTGGACGACCCAATCAAGGTCACAGCAGTGATCCTCTCAAAACTCACTGCCTACACTCACGGCCGTGCCAGATAACAACAAGGATGGAAGCATTTAGAGGGACTACAGTTGGCCGATCCCTCGCCAGCAACAGGGACACCCATCGAAGTCCTGATTGGAGCTGACGTCTACCCCGCTATCATAAAGGAGGGAATAAAGAAAGGTGCCCCAAATCAACCCATTGGGCAACTTACCATCTTCGGCTGGGTCATCATCGGAATGGCAGGCGCACAATCCAACTCTATGCACGCTCAAGTGCATCAGATGACCCTTGGCGACCCTCTGAGTTCACTCGTGCGGAGATTCTGGGAGCAAGAGGATCTTTCGGACACAGCCTCCTCGTGGACCGCAGACGAACAGGAGTGCGAGAATCATTTCGCTACCACTCACTCACGCACTTCAGAAGGTCGCTACCAGGTGAGGCTTCCCTTTAAATCTAAAGCTCCAATCACGTCTGGTTCAAGGTCGGCAGCATGGCATTCACTCAAACGGATGGAGCAACGCTTCAAGGGAAACGAAGAATTCAAGGGCCTGTACCACGACTTCATGAATCAATATGAAGAACTCGGTCACATGTCACCAGTCCGCGAAGCAACGAATGAGAGGCATGCTCACTATCTCCCGCATCATGGGGTCCTGAAACCATCCAGCACCACCACAAAACTGAGAGTGGTCTTCAATGGGTCATGGTCCGAGCAGTCACAATCCTCACTCAACGATGCGCTTCATGTTGGTCCGAATCTCCTCCCTCAGCTCTCTGACGTCATACTCAGATGGCGTAAACACCGGTTTGTTGTGACAGCTGATATAACCAAAATGTACCGGCAGATCCTGGTACATCCCGAGGATCGTGATTTCCAACGTATACTCTGGAGACAAACAGAAACTCAGCAGGTATGCGAATATCAGTTGAACACCGTTACTTACGGACTCTCTTGTGCTCCCTACTTAGCGGTCCGGACATTGCGACAACTGGCAGAAGATGAGAGCATTCACTACCCAAAGGGTGCACTGGCCATCAAGGAAGATGCATACGTTGACGACGTCTTGACAGGAGCCGATACATTCTCGGAGTTAGAGGAAACCGCCAATCAACTTAATCAGCTGTGCAGGGCGGGCGGCTTTCCTCTCCAGAAGTGGGCATCCAATGTAGCTGAACTGCACCAAATCACTTCAGATGTGATACAAAGTTCAGCTACGCAGCCCGTGGCTAGCGGAAATCAACCGAAGGAGCCAAAAACATGGACCGACAGCATGCACTCAGCGCTTGGTCTCCAATGGTCACCCCACGATGACAGTTTCCGGTTCTCCATTGCTGATGCCGCACTCCAATCTCCAACCAAGCGCATCGTGGTCTCCAAATCGGCTCAGTTATTCGATCCTTTGGGATGGTTAACCCCAGTCATCGTACGCGCCAAAATAGCCATACAATCCACATGGCTGCTGGGACTAGACTGGGACGAGCCACTTCCTCCCACGTTGGCTGACGATTGGGCCTCATTGTGCGCTGATTTGAAGGCACTCGAGAGGGTGAGAGTACCTCGAACCTTGTTTCACAGCGCATACCATAAACAGATGGAGATACATGGGTTCGCCGATGCCTCGGAGCGGGCTTACGGTGCAGTCCTCTACCTAAGAGCGAAGGATGAGAATGATCACTGGAGAGTCACCTTAATCACAGCCAAAAGCAAGGTAGCACCAATAAAACAGGTTTCATTACCACGTTTAGAACTCTGCGCAGCACATCTTCTCGCTCGACTGGCACAAAGAACCAGGGCAACACTGCGCATCGACGACACTACGATGCACTTGTGGTCAGATTCCACGGTCACCCTAGGATGGATTCAGGCGCATCCGAGCAGGTGGAAAACCTATGTGGCAAACAGAGTAGCAGACATCCAGAGAAGGGTCCCCGAGGCGCAGTGGCATCACGTGGCAGGTGTCAACAACCCTGCTGACTGTGCATCGCGAGGACTTTCCCCTTCTCAACTGCTGCAATGGACCTTGTGGTGGGATGGTCCTGGATTCCTCCATAGCGATGAACACTTCGCTCCGTCAAGACCGTATAATCATGACCACCTACCAGAAAGGAAAGAGCAATTAGTTGCCGTTGTCAACAGCGCTAAAGAGAATGCTGAGGACAACGAGATCCTGATCAGATTTTCCTCGCTCAACAAGCTGCTACGGGTCACCGCATGGTGTCGACGTTGGCTTAAGGGACGACGCAACGCATCAATGGCCACATCCAGAAGCACTCTCAAAGATCCAAGCTCTCCAGTCCTCAACATCGAAGAGATCAGTGAAGCAGAAAAGGGCTGGATACAACTAGTCCAGAAGTCCCACTACAAGGACGAGATAACGTCGTTGACTACAGGAGGTTGCATCCATTCAAGGAGTGTCCTCTCACCTCTGTTCGCAACATTGGATGACGACAACCTGCTGAGAGTCGGAGGCCGCCTGAGCAACGCATCCTTAAATCCTGACGAGGCTCATCCTATTATCCTGCCTCCATAGTCCCATTTAACACTGTTGTACATTGGTTTCAGCCATCAGAGAACAATGCATGGGGGAGTGCAAGCTACATTGGGAGCCATACGCCAGCGGTTTTGGATCCCTAAAGGACGGTCAATGGTCAAAGCAGCAATTCGTAAATGTATTACTTGCCTGCGATGGCGGGCGGTACCCGCACGTCAGCTGATGGGCCAGCTGCCAGGGCACAGAGTCACTCCGGCTCGTCCCTTTCATTCCACCGGAGTCGACTATGCTGGACCAATATGGCTGCGGACCTCTCCAGGGCGTGGTCACAAGGCAATGAAGGGCTACTTCGCAGTGTTCGTGTGCATGGTGACCAAGGCTGTGCACCTAGAAGTAGTGTCCAGTTACTCATCCGAGGCCTTCCTAGCAGCATTCAGGAGGTTCACTTCTCGTCGAGGTCTTTGTGCCCACTTGTATAGCGACTGTGGGACAAATTTCCAGGGTGCAGACAGGGAATTACGCAGCCTCTTCAGCGCCAGCAGCCGGGAGAACAGCAGCCTCAGGAACCAAATGAGTGACTTGCGGACGCAGTGGCACTTCAACCCGCCAGCCGCGCCTCACTTTGGTGGTTTGTGGGAGGCTGCTGTCAAATCCACGAAGCACCACCTGCGGAGAACCATAGGAGAAGCTCGGCTCACCTTTGAGGAAATGACCACGCTCCTCACGCAAGTCGAGGCCTGCCTAAATTCAAGGCCCTTAGCAGCACTTTCCGATGATCCCACTGATTTATCGGCACTAACTCCTGGGCATTTTCTCGTAGGCACTGCATTGAATGCGCTTCCAGAACCGTCACTACGGGAGAAGGAAGTCAATCGGCTCACGCGATGGCAACTTGTTACAAAAATGCGAGATCAGTTTTGGTCGAGATGGAAACGAGAGTATCTGCATGGACTCACCACTCGATCAAAATGGCGCCATCCGCAGGACGACCTCATACCCGGCCGTCTATGCATCGTCACCGGAGAAATGACGCCGCCTTCTCGGTGGCCACTCGCACGAGTAAAGGAAGTCTATCCAGGCAGCGATGGGAAAGTTCGAGTAGTTAAGGTGGTCACAGCAAATTCCGAATACGTAAGACCCGTACAAAAGCTCATCGTCTTACCAATCGACGCGAACGATCGGTAAACAGATCAATTCACCACGCGCGCGTACTATTCATTATCAATGATCGAATACTATTATATAATACACACGTAGTACGCGATCCATTTCAAACTGCGCAAGCGCGATTCATTGACGATGCCAGCCGTGACGTCACGTCTAACCTCACCTGCGAGCGTCTCATCTTCCTTTTATAGCGACGTAGTTCAATCCAATGTTCACTGTATTAATCCACTAGTTTCATCAAGCACAGCGACAAGTCGTTCATTCATCACCAACACTTGAGCTCACGGGAACTTCGACAAGTCGAGGCGGGCGGCATGTTCAAGACTGGCGCGCCAAGGCGCCATGTTGTCTCGCCCGATGACGCGAACGCGGCAAGGCTGTTGCGACTTCAGCCAACTCGAGCGCGTGGCGTATGCCGTCGAGGCTCACGCGGGCATTAGGCTAAGCGTGTGATTGGTTGAAACCCATTCTCGATCTTTCTGGAACGTTCTAGCATGCTCAACCGGAACCACCGGCTCGTGACGAACTTCCAGAAGGATCGAGACAACAAAAGAGAGAGACAACCGTGGTCTCCCTCTCAGTCGTTACCGCATGTCAAACGAACAGCTGTTCTTTGTATTCAAAAGTGCTCTTTGCGTTTATTCATTTATTCTCAAGTTAGTTAGTACATGTTTCATTTTCATTTTCGCCGACAATTTGTGCAATATAAGTGCAAATACAGTTATTTATTGTAGATCCGATTTTCACAATCATTTACTCCTTACACAGTCCATTTGCTTCACATTCAAATCCATCCGTTACATTCACACGTCCATTCCTAACGATCCTCTCACTCGCAAACTCAAATCTGATTCTCTTTTCACACAAAACATCCTTTCGGTCAATCAGAGACTGATACATCACATTACATTATTGCTCCACCTCGCCCCCCGCGACCTGCCCACCTCGGAGGCGCCTTAACGGCCAGCCCCCCTTGGAGGCGGTGGAAGTACTAAGTAGTCCCACCGCCGCCATTACGTCTGCAGCCCCTTACCGGGAGGCCGTCGGCCTCGTCAGGGTTGCCCCGCCGATGCTAGCCTCCTGGCGGAGAGTGGTCGGCTTCCCTCTCCCTCTCCGCTGCCTCCTTCTGCGTTATCACAATCTCGCAGAAGGAGGCAAACGCTGCTCTTGACCTCTCGCTGCCGATCATGTGGTCGACCACGACCGGCAACGAGAGGTCCATCCCAATAACGCCCCTTAGGTCTCTGCGCGGCGCCGACCACGCTGGACATTCTTCCAGCGTATGCCACTCATAGTCCTGGGCCTCCTCGCAGTGGTGGCACTGCGATCATCCCAGTGCCAGTTATGAACACACAGTTTGAGGAAACGGCGGTATGCAGGTAATTTAACTTATGCGCATGCATTGCTGCAACTTGTGCTGTATAATTTAGAATTTTTGTTACCGCGCCATCCGATTTTTATACATGTGCAAATACTCGTACACGCTGCATTGTATTTTCTTCCGCACGCGACAAGGAGGGGACAGAGGCGAGGTCCGGCTAGCGTCTGTCCCCTCCCCCCGTCCCACCCCCCTGGTCGACCCGCATAAATCTTGAAAATATGATAAAATAAACGATAAAATCAATAAATGAAAACGTGTATAGATAAAATAGATCAAATAAAAGTCTATAAATAAATAAATAATAATAAGTAAATAAATACAATGGACAAACCACAACAAACACAAGAAGGGGGGGCAAAATAAAGGGGAATAAAATCTAAAGATGAACTTTATAATATAGAATATAAAATATATATAGAATAAAATGAAATATTATAAAATAAAAGGAGGGGGGTCGACCGGCAGGTCGCATCTTTGTAGAGGGGAGGGATTATTGCTCCACCTCGCCCCCCGCGACCTGCCCACCTCGAGGGCGCCTTAACGGCCAGCCCCCCTTGGCGGCGGTGGAAGTACTAAGTAGTCCCACCGCCGCCATTACGTCTGCAGCCCCTTACCGGGAGGCCGTCGGCCTCGTCGGGGTTGCCCCGCCGATGCTAGCCTCCTGGCGGAGAGGGGGGCGGCTTCCCTCTCCCTCTCCGCTGCCTCCTTCTGCGTTATCACAATCTCGCAGAAGGAGGCAAACGCTGCTCTTGACCTCTCGCTGCCGATCATGTGGTCGACCACGACCGGCAACGAGAGGTCCATCCCAATAACGCCCCTTAGGTCTCTGCGCGGCGCCGACCACGCTGGACATTCTTCCAGCGTATGCCGCGCAGAGTCCTGCGCCTCCTCGCAGTGGTGGCACTGCCATCCTCCCAGTGCCAGTTATGAACACACAGTTTGAGGAAACGGCGATATGCAGGTAATTTAACTTATGCGCATGCATTGCTGCAACTTGTGCTGTATAATTTAGAATTTTTGTTACCGCGCCATCCGATTTTTATACATGTGCAAATACTCGTACACGCTGCATTGTATTTTCTTCCGCACGCGACAAGGAGGGGACAGAGGCGAGGTCCGGCTAGCGTCTGTCCCATCCCCCCGTCCCACCCCCCTGGTCGACCCGCATAAATCTTGAAAATATGATAAAATAAACGATAAAATCTATAAATGAAAACGTGTATAGATAAAATAGATGAAATAAAAGTCTATAAATAAATAAATAATAATAAGTAAATAAATACAATGGACAAACCACAACAAACACAAGAAGGGGGGGCAAAATAAAGGGGAATAAAATCTAAAGATGAAATTTATAATATAGAATATAAAATATATATAGAATAAAATGAAATATTATAAAATAAAAGGAGGGGGGTCGACCGGCAGTTCGCATCTTTGTAGAGGGGGGAAGTGATTATTGCTCCACCTCGCCCGCCGCGACCTGCCCACCTCGGGGGCGCCTTAACAGCCAGCCCCCCTTGGCGGCGGTGGAAGTACTAAGTAGTCCCACCGCCGCCATTACGTCTGCAGCCCCTTACCGGGAGGCCGTCGGCCTCGTCGGGGTTGCCCCGCCGATGCTAGCCTCCTGGCGGAGAGGGGGTCGGCTTCCCTCTCCCCCTCCGCTGCCTCCTTCTGCGTTATCACAATCTCGCAGAAGGAGGCAAACGCTGCTCTTGACCTCTCGCTGCCGATCATGTGGTCGATCACGACCGGCAACGAGAGGTCCATCCCAATAACGCCCCTTAGGTCTCTGCGCGGCGCCGACCACGCTGGACATTCTTCCAGCGTATGCCGCGCAGAGTCCTGCGCCTCCTCGCAGTGGTGGCACTGCCATCCTCCCAGTGCCAGTTATGAACACACAGTTTGAGGAAACGGCGATATGCAGGTAATTTAACTTATGCGCATGCATTGCTGCAACTTGTGCTGTATAATTTAGAATTTTTGTTACCGCGCCATCCGATTTTTATACATGTGCAAATACTCGTACACGCTGCATTGTATTTTCTTCCGCACGCGACAAGGAGGGGACAGAGGCGAGGTCCGGCTAGCGTCTGTCCCCTCCCCCCGTCCCACCCCCCTGGTCGGCCCGCATAAAACTTAAAAATATGATAAAATAAACGATAAAATCTATAAATGAAAACGTGTATAGATAAAATAGATGAAATAAAAGTCTATAAATAAATAAATAATAATAAGTAAATAAATACAATGGACAAACCACAACAAACACAAGAAGGGGGGGCAAAATAAAGGGGAATAAAATCTAAAGATGAACTTTATAATATAGAATATAAAATATATATAGAGTAAAATGAAATATTATAAAATAAAAGGAGGGGGGTCGACCGGCAGGTCGCATCTTTGTAGAGGGGAGGGATTATTGCTCCACCTCGCCTCCCGCGACCTGCCCACCTCGGGGGCGCCTTAACGGCCAGCCCCCCTTGGCGGCGGTGGAAGTACTAAGTAGTCCCACCGCCGCCATTACGTCTGCAGCCCCTTACCGGGAGGCCGTCGGCCTCGTCGGGGTTGCCCCGCCGATGCTAGCCTCCTGGCGGAGAGTGGTCGGCTTCCCTCTCCCCCTCCGCTGCCTCCTTCTGCGTTATCACAATCTCGCAGAAGGAGGCAAACGCTGCTCTTGACCTCTCGCTGCCGATGATGTGGTCGACCACGACCGGCAACGAGAGGTCCATCCCAATAACGCCCCTTAGGTCTCTGCGCGGCGCCGACCACGCAGGACATTCTCCCAGCGTATGCCGCGCAGAGTCCTGGGCCTCCTCGCAGTGGTGGCACTGCGATCCTCCCAGTGCCAGTTATGAACACACAGTTTGACGAAACGGCGGTATGCAGGTAATTTAACTTATGCGCATGCATTGCTGCAACTTGTGCTGTATAATTTAGAATTTTTGTTACCGCGCCATCCGATTATTATACATGTGGAAATACTCGTACACGCTGCATTGTATTTTCTTCCGCACGCGACAAGGAGGGGACAGAGGCAAGGTCCGGCTAGCGTCTGTCCCATCCCCCCGTCCCACCCCCCTGGTCGACCCGCATAAATCTTGAAAATATGATAAAATAAACGATAAAATCTATAAATGAAAACGTGTATAGATAAAATAGATCAAATAAAAGTCTATAAATAAATAAATAATAATAAGTAAATAAATACAATGGACAAACCACAACAAACACAAGAAGGGGGGGCAAAATAAAGGGGAATAAAATCTAAAGATGAACTTTATAATATAGAATATAAAATATATATAGAATAAAATGAAATATTATAAAATAAAAGGAGGGGGGTCGACCGGCAGGTCGCATCTTTGTAGAGGGGAGGGATTATTGCTCCACCTCGCCCCCCGCGACCTGCCCACCTCGAGGGCGCGTTAACGGCCAGCCCCCCTTGGCGGCGGTGGAAGTACTAAGTAGTCCCACCGCCGCCATTACGTCTGCAGCCCCTTACCGGGAGGCCGTCGGCCTCGTCGGGGTTGCCCCGCCGATGCTAGCCTCCTGGCCGAGAGTGGTCGGCTTCCCTCTCCCTCTCCGCTGCCTCCTTCTGCGTTATCACAATCTCGCAGAAGGAGGCAAACGCTGCTCTTGACCTCTCACTGCCGATCATGTGGTCGACCACGACCGACAACGAGAGGTCCATCCCAATAACGCACCTTAGGACTCTGCGCGGCGCCGACCATGCAGGACATTCTCCCAGCGTATGCCACTCAGAGTCCTGGGCCTCCTCGCAGTGGTGGCACTGCGATCCTCCCAGTGCCAGTTATGAACGCACAGTTTCACGAAACGGCGGTATGCAGGTAATTTAACTTATGCGCATGCATTGCTGCAACTTGTGCTGTATAATTTAGAATTTTTGTTACCGCGCCATCCGATTTTTATACATGTGCAAATACTCGCACACGCTGCATTGTATTTTCTTCCGCACGCGACAAGGAGGGGACAGAGGCGAGGTCCGGCTAGCGTCTGTCCCCTCCCCCCGTCCCACCCCCCTGGTCGGCCCGCATAAAACTTAAAAATATGATAAAATAAACGATAAAATCTATAAATGAAAACGTGTATAGATAAAATAGATAAAATAAAAGTCAATAAATAAATAAATAATAATAAGTAAATAAATACAATGGACAAACCACAACAAACATAAGAAGGGGGGGCAAAATAATGGGGAATAAAAGATAAAGATGAAATTTATAATATAGAATATAAAATATATATAGAATAAAATGAAATATTATAAAATAAAAGGAGGGGGGTCGACCGGCAGTTCGCATCTTTGTAGAGGGGGGAAGTGATTATTGCTCCACCTCGCCCGCCGCGACCTGCCCACCTCGGGGGCGCCTTAACAGCCAGCTCCCCTTGGCGGCGGTGGAAGTACTAAGTATTCCCACCGCCGCCATTACGTCTGCGGCCCCTTACCGGGGGGCCGTTGGCCTCGTCGGGGTTGCCCCGCCGATGCTAGCCTCCTGGCCGAGAGTGGTCGGCTTCCCTCTCCCTCTCCGCTGCCTCCTTCTGCGTTATCACAATCTCGCAGAAGGAGGCAAACGCTGCTCTTGACCTCTCGCTGCCGATCATGTGGTCGACCACGACCGGCAACGAGAGGTCCATCCCAATAACGCCCCTTAGGACTCTGCGCGGCGCCGACCACGCAGGACATTCTCCCAGCGTATGCCACTCAGAGTCCTGGGCCTCCTCGCAGTGGTGGCACTGCGATCCTCCCAGTGCCAGTTATGAACGCACAGTTTCACGAAACGGCGGTATGCAGGTAATTTAACTTATGCGCATGCATTGCTGCAACTTGTGCTGTATAATTTAGAATTTTTGTTACCGCGCCATCCGATTTTTATACATGTGCAAATACTCGCACACGCTGCATTGTATTTTCTTCCGCACGCGACAAGGAGGGGACAGAGGCGAGGTCCGGCTAGCGTCTGTCCCCTCCCCCCGTCCCACCCCCCTGGTCGGCCCGCATAAAACTTAAAAATATGATAAAATAAACGATAAAATCTATAAATGAAAACGTGTATAGATAAAATAGATAAAATAAAAGTCAATAAATAAATAAATAATAATAAGTAAATAAATACAATGGACAAACTACAACAAACATAAGAAGGGGGGGCAAAATAAAGGGGAATAAAAGATAAAGATGAAATTTATAATATAGAATATGAAATATATATAGAATAAAATGAAATATTATAAAATAAAAGGAGGGGGGTCGACCGGCAGGTCGCATCTTTGTAGAGGGGGGGAGGGGATTATTGCTCCACCCCGCCCGCCGCGACCTGCCCACCTCGGGGGCGCCTTAACAGCCAGCCCCCCTTGGCGGCGGTGGAAGTACTAAGTATTCCCACCGCCGCCATTACGTCTGCGGCCCCTTACCGGGGGGCCGTCGGCCTCGTCGGGGTTGCCCCGCCGATGCTAGCCTCCTGGCGGACAGGGGGTCGGCTTCCCTCTCCCTCTCCGCTGCCTCCTTCTGCGTTATCACAATCTCGCAGAAGGAGGCAAACGCTGCTCTTGACCTCTCGCTGCCGATCATGTGGTCGACCACGACCGGCAACGAGAGGTCCATCCCAATAACGCCCCTTAGGTCTCAGCGCGGCGCCGACCACGCTGGACATTCTTCCAGCGTATGCCGCGCAGAGTCCTGGGCCTCCTCGCAGTGGTGGCACTGCCATCCTCCCAGTGCCAGTTATGAACACACAGTTTGAGGAAACGGCGATATGCAGGTAATTTAACTTATGCGCATGCATTGCTGCAACTTGTGCTGTATAATTTAGAATTTTTGTTACCGCGCCATCCGATTATTATACATGTGGAAATACTCGTACACGCTGCATTGTATTTTCTTCCGCACGCGACAAGGAGGGGACAGAGGCGAGGTCCGGCTAGCGTCTGTCCCATCCCCCCGTCCCACCCCCCTGGTCGACCCGCATAAATCTTGAAAATATGATAAAATAAACGATAAAATCTATAAATGAAAACGTGTATAGATAAAATAGATCAAATAAAAGTCTATAAATAAATAAATAATAATAAGTAAATAAATACAATGGACAAACCACAACAAACACAAGAAGGGGGGCAAAATAAAGGGGAATAAAATCTAAAGATGAACTTTATAATATAGAATATAAAATATATATAGAATAAAATGAAATATTATAAAATAAAAGGAGGGCGGTCGACCGGCAGGTCGCATCTTTGTAGAGGGGAGGGATTATTGCTCCACCTCGCCCCCCGCGACCTGCCCACCTCGGGGGCGCCTTAACGGCCAGCCCCCCTTGGCAGCGGTGGAAGTACTAAGTAGTCCCACCGCCGCCATTACGTCTGCAGCCCCTTACCGGCAGGCCGTCGGCCTCGTCGGGGTTGCCCCGCCGATGCTAGCCTCCTGGCCGAGAGTGGTCGGCTTCCCTCTCCCTCTCCGCTGCCTCCTTCTGCGTTATCACAATCTCGCAGAAGGAGGCAAACGCTGCTCTTGACCTCTCACTGCCGATCATGTGGTCGACCACGACCGACAACGAGAGGTCCATCCCAATAACGCCCCTTAGGACTCTGCGCGGCGCCGACCACGCAGGACATTCTCCCAGCGTATGCCGCGCAGAGTCCTGGGCCTCCTCGCAGTGGTGGCACTGCGATCCTCCCAGTGCCAGTTATGAACACACAGTTTGACGAAACGGCGGTATGCAGGTAATTTAACTTATGCGCTTGCATTGCTGCAACTTGTGCTGTATAATTTAGAATTTTTGTTACCGCGCCATCCGATTATTATACATGTGGAAATACTCGTACACGCTGCATTGTATTTTCTTCCGCACGCGACAAGGAGGGGACAGAGGCGAGGTCCGGCTAGCGTCTGTCCCACCCCCCGTCCCACCCCCCGTCCCACCCCCCGTCCCACCCCCCTGGTCGGCCCGCATAAAACTTAAAAATATGATAAAATAGAAGATAAAATCAATAAATGAAAACGTGTATAGATAAAATAGATAAAATAAAAGTCAATAAATAAATAAATAATAATAAGTAAATAAATACAATGGACAAACCACAACAAACATAAGAAGGGGGGGCAAAATAATGGGGAATAAAAGATAAAGATGAAATTTATAATATAGTGTAACGTCGTACCGACGTCTTGCGTCGGCCTCCTTCATACGAGCAAATTCTCGCCGTATATACATATATATACATATCCCCGTGAGCGTGAACATAGGGAATCGGAAAAGACGCAATAGCCACCGGTACAAGCGGACGCCAGCATGGCAACCGCGAGTACAGGTGTACGTACATCTAAACCGTCGCCTCGTTCAAACAGCGAAAAGTATACATCGACGACAACATATTCGTCCGTACCTCGTACGATTTAGACAAAGGACTTCACGGTTCACCGAATCCCTATGGTCCGCGCTCTCATTATAAATAAGACGAAATCGCGCGAATCGCTCTCTTCTAGTTCAAATTCTCTTCTAGTTCAGACCCGCTTCCAGTTCAGACTCTCTTCTAGTTCACTCTCGTCCAGTTTCGGAATTCTACGAATTCAGTTCTCTCGCGTCTTCAATCGAATTCAGTTCGACTCAGTCTTTTCTCGCGTTTTCGGACTCTATTTCAGATCGTTCACGATATTCAGGTCGTATTGCTCCTTACCATTTACACTATTTCTTTATATATCATTTGGTTCTAAATTGTTATTCGAGTCTGCTCGTAGATTATTATTACGTATTTACAGATATTATTCTGGTTTATTGGTCGTACGAGGTTACTCGTAAACCGTCACCGTTATTTTGTTGTACGAGCTTACTCGCATTATTATTTCAAATTTATAATTACTATTTTCGTGCTATCTTGTTTATGCGATTTTGCTCGCTTTATTATTCACATTTCAATTGTTAATTTTGTGTTATTTGGCTTATACGAGCTCGCTCGCATTACTATTCATATTGCAATTGCTATTTTTGTTAATTTGGCGCTATTTTTGTTTGAACGAGCTTGCTCGCATTATAATTCATATTACAATTGCTATTTCTGTGCTATTTTGTTCATACGAGCTCGCTCGCTTTATAATTCTTATCACAATTGCTATTTCTGCGCTATTTTGTTGCACGAGTTCTGCTCGCAAATCATTACTTTGTATCTATTCTGGTTCATTATACTTTGCTTGTTTAAACCTATTACTTCGCAGCTTTAATTCAGCAACACCTTGCTCCTCGCTATCTCCCATGCCCCGTCGCGCCGGTAGAAGCTACCAAATCGGTAAATTGGTGCGACAGCTACGCGCCGAAGGAAGAGGCACCGCTTATAACCCGTACTTGGGAATCGCCAAACGGCCCAGGATCATTCGCGACGTCCCTTTTCTCCGTCGGGTGAAAATAGTGGACCGTCGAGAGATCGCGATACCTCCGCGACGCGAAGAAGGAACCGCTGACCGCGCTGAAACGCCTCCGCGTCGCGAAGAAACGACCGTCGGACGGCCAGATTCCGCGCCTCCTCTCCCGTGGAGGTTGATACCGATCCGATTCCTTCCGAGTCTCCCTCCACTAGAGGAAATCAGTATCGAGGACCCGCGTTACGAACGTTACGTCGTCCGCAGAATACTCACCCTAAGGTGGTATTATTAAAGTTTCGTCGATCAGTGACCGAGTGGAGTGATCGCGAGTGTGTGCGTGTGTGCGTGTGGGTCTCCGGGTTGTCCAATCCCAATCGGTCCGCCGATCGATTCCTCACATCCCTCACATTCTTCACATTCGTTCCCATAACCCCTAAAATTGGTGTATCAATCGTGTACGTCTGAGCCCAGAGGGTGCTCGGTACCGAGAGAACACTAATTTCCCTTCGGTCGAGAATCCTGTCACGAATCGAACAACCCACGCGTTCGGACGAGTCACACACAACACGCCCACATAGTGACACTCTGATCGCAGGGAGCTGTCACCGTCATCGCGCAGTTCGTCGCTCCGTCGCGACATCCCCGCCGGACGACGTCCGTCCCGCTTACATTCATTTCCCTCTTCGCCCCTTTTCAACAACGACGAACGCCGGTATCGGGTCCCTGATCAGACGTGGACGTTACGCGCCACGTGGATCTAAGATCGTCTTAAATAAATTGGTCCGGTTACGTCCCCGCCCCGTCTGGGCGTCGTTTCGTCGGATCATATCCGACCCGGGACGTAACAATAGAATATAAAATATATATAGAATAAAATGAAATATTATAAAATAAAAGGAGGGGGGTCGACCGGCAGTTCGCATCTTTGTAGAGGGGGGAAGTGATTATTGCTCCACCTCGCCCGCCGCGACCTGCCCACCTCGGGGGCGCCTTAACAGCCAGCTCCCCTTGGCGGCGGTGGAAGTACTAAGTATTCCCACCGCCGCCATTACGTCTGCGGCCCCTTACCGGGGGGCCGTTGGCCTCGTCGGGGTTGCCCCGCCGATGCTAGCCTCCTGGCGGAGAGGCGGTCGGCTTCCCTCTCCCTCTCCGCTGCCTCCTTCTGCGTTATCACAATCTCGCAGAAGGAGGCAAACGCTGCTCTTGACCTCTCGCTGCCGATCATGTGGTCGACCACGACCGGCAACGAGAGGTCCATCCCAATAACGCCCCTTAGGACTCTGCGCGGCGCCGACCACGCAGGACATTCTCCCAGCGTATGCCACTCAGAGTCCTGGGCCTCCTCGCAGTGGTGGCACTGCGATCCTCCCAATGCCAGTTATGAACACACAGTTTGAGGAAACGGCGGTATGCAGGTAATTTAACTTATGCGCATGCATTGCTGCAACTTGTGCAGTATAATTTAGAATTTTTGTTACCGCGCCATCCGATTATTATACATGTGGAAATACTCGTACACGCTGCATTGTATTTTCTTCCGCACGCGACAAGGAGGGGACAGAGGCGAGGTCCGGCTAGCGTCTGTCCCATCCCCCCGTCCCACCCCCCTGGTCGACCCGCATAAATCTTGAAAATATGATAAAATAAACGATAAAATCTATAAATGAAAACGTGTATAGATAAAATAGATGAAATAAAAGTCTATAAATAAATAAATAATAATAAGTAAATAAATACAATGGACAAACCACAACAAACACAAGAAGGGGGGCAAAATAAAGGGGAATAAAATCTAAAGATGAACTTTATAATATAGAATATAAAATATATATAGAATAAAATGAAATATTATAAAATAAAAGGAGGGCGGTCGACCGGCAGGTCGCATCTTTGTAGAGGGGAGGGATTATTGCTCCACCTCGCCCCCCGCGACCTGCCCACCTCGGGGGCGCCTTAACGGCCAGCCCCCCTTGGCAGCGGTGGAAGTACTAAGTAGTCCCACCGCCGCCATTACGTCTGCAGCCCCTTACCGGCAGGCCGTCGGCCTCGTCGGGGTTGCCCCGCCGATGCTAGCCTCCTGGCCGAGAGTGGTCGGCTTCCCTCTCCCTCTCCGCTGCCTCCTTCTGCGTTATCACAATCTCGCAGAAGGAGGCAAACGCTGCTCTTGACCTCTCACTGCCGATCATGTGGTCGACCACGACCGACAACGAGAGGTCCATCCCAATAACGCCCCTTAGGACTCTGCGCGGCGCCGACCACGCAGGACATTCTCCCAGCGTATGCCGCGCAGAGTCCTGGGCCTCCTCGCAGTGGTGGCACTGCGATCCTCCCAGTGCCAGTTATGAACACACAGTTTGACGAAACGGCGGTATGCAGGTAATTTAACTTATGCGCTTGCATTGCTGCAACTTGTGCTGTATAATTTAGAATTTTTGTTACCGCGCCATCCGATTATTATACATGTGGAAATACTCGTACACGCTGCATTGTATTTTCTTCCGCACGCGACAAGGAGGGGACAGAGGCGAGGTCCGGCTAGCGTCTGTCCCATCCCCCCGTCCCACCCCCCTGGTCGACCCGCATAAATCTTGAAAATATGATAAAATAAACGATAAAATCTATAAATGAAAACGTGTATAGATAAAATAGATCAAATAAAAGTCTATAAATAAATAAATAATAATAAGTAAATAAATACAATGGACAAACCACAACAAACACAAGAAGGGGGGGCAAAATAAAGGGGAATAAAAGAAAAAGATGAAATTTATAATATAGAATATGAAATATATATAGAATAAAATGAAATATTATAAAATAAAAGGAGGGGGGTCGACCGGCAGGTCGCATCTTTGTAGAGGGGGGGAGGGGATTATTGCTCCACCTCGCCCGCCGCGACCTGCCCACCTCGGGGGCGCCTTAACAGCCAGCCCCCCTTGGCGGCGGTGGAAGTACTAAGTATTCCCACCGCCGCCATTACGTCTGCGGCCCCTTACCGGGGGGCCGTCGGCCTCGTCGGGGTTGCCCCGCCGATGCTAGCCTCCTGGCGGAGAGGCGGTCGGCTTCCCTCTCCCTCTCCGCTGCCTCCTTCTGCGTTATCACAATCTCGCAGAAGGAGGCAAACGCTGCTCTTGACCTCTCGCTGCCGATCATGTGGTCGACCACGACCGGCAACGAGAGGTCCATCCCAATAACGCCCCTTAGGACTCTGCGCGGCGCCGACCACGCAGGACATTCTCCCAGCGTATGCCACTCAGAGTCCTGGGCCTCCTCGCAGTGGTGGCACTGCGATCCTCCCAATGCCAGTTATGAACACACAGTTTGAGGAAACGGCGGTATGCAGGTAATTTAACTTATGCGCATGCATTGCTGCAACTTGTGCTGTATAATTTAGAATTTTTGTTACCGCGCCATCCGATTATTATACATGTGGAAATACTCGTACACGCTGCATTGTATTTTCTTCCGCACGCGACAAGGAGGGGACAGAGGCGAGGTCCGGCTAGCGTCTGTCCCACCCCCCGTCCCACCCCCGGTCCCACCCCCCGTCCCACCCCCCTGGTCGGCCCGCATAAAACTTAAAAATATGATAAAATAGAAGATAAAATCAATAAATGAAAACGTGTATAGATAAAATAGATAAAATAAAAGTCAATAAATAAATAAATAATAATAAGTAAATAAATACAATGGACAAACCACAACAAACATAAGAAGGGGGGGGCAAAATAATGGGGAATAAAAGATAAAGATGAAATTTATAATATAGAATATAAAATATATATAGAATAAAATGAAATATTATAAAATAAAAGGAGGGGGGTCGACCGGCAGTTCGCATCTTTGTAGAGGGGGGAAGTGATTATTGCTCCACCTCGCCCGCCGCGACCTGCCCACCTCGGGGGCGCCTTAACAGCCAGCTCCCCTTGGCGGCGGTGGAAGTACTAAGTATTCCCACCGCCGCCATTACGTCTGCGGCCCCTTACCGGGGGGCCGTTGGCCTCGTCGGGGTTGCCCCGCCGATGCTAGCCTCCTGGCCGAGAGTGGTCGGCTTCCCTCTCCCTCTCCGCTGCCTCCTTCTGCGTTATCACAATCTCGCAGAAGGAGGCAAACGCTGCTCTTGACCTCTCGCTGCCGATCATGTGGTCGACCACGACCGGCAACGAGAGGTCCATCCCAATAACGCCCCTTAGGACTCTGCGCGGCGCCGACCACGCAGGACATTCTCCCAGCGTATGCCACTCAGAGTCCTGGGCCTCCTCGCAGTGGTGGCACTGCGATCCTCCCAGTGCCAGTTATGAACGCACAGTTTCACGAAACGGCGGTATGCAGGTAATTTAACTTATGCGCATGCATTGCTGCAACTTGTGCTGTATAATTTAGAATTTTTGTTACCGCGCCATCCGATTTTTATACATGTGCAAATACTCGCACACGCTGCATTGTATTTTCTTACGCACGCGACAAGGAGGGGACAGAGGCGAGGTCCGGCTAGCGTCTGTCCCCTCCCCCCGTCCCACCCCCCCCGGTCGGCCCGCATAAAACTTAAAAATATGATAAAATAAACGATAAAATCTATAAATGAAAACGTGTATAGATAAAATAGATAAAATAAAAGTCAATAAATAAATAAATAATAATAAGTAAATAAATACAATGGACAAACCACAACAAACATAAGAAGGGGGGGCAAAATAAAGGGGAATAAAAGATAAAGATGAAATTTATAATATAGAATATGAAATATATATAGAATAAAATGAAATATTATAAAATAAAAGGA